>NC_138899.1:38965847-40165847 GCF_965194825.1 Balaenoptera physalus | reverse complement strand
AAAAGTGTTTTATCATTTGGTTAAAGTGTCATAGTGGTTCAGCATGAGAACTTAAAATACTGAACATTTATCTAAACTTGCAATTTAATAAATACTGAACATTAATTTTCTTACAGATATTAAACCAACTCGTGCTGTATACTCTGAACACAATTAGTATTCCTTAATTGTCTGAAGAAAACAGTATTGAAGAGATATGGGATACACCACATGTAATCATTTTGTCAGATCATAAGCAAAATTTGCTTGCTTTGAAAGTTACATGCCAGATTAGAACAATAACCTTATTTTTTGCCCATATAAAAATTCTAGGAATACAGTTTTAAGAAAGTCTTGATTAGCAAATAAAATAGTTAAAAAATATTTTGCTGCGTTCAGTTTGTTATTAACCTTGCTCAAATGATTACTTAACTTCTGTTTTAACAACAAACAAGATAGTCATTTTCTATAAAATTTACAACCTGAAATCACAGGATATAAATCTATTTTTGTACTAATAGTATTGTATAGAGAAGGCACCTTTTCAGGTTGAAAATGTATGTATTGTGGGAATAGTATATGCTGGATCATCAAGAGATATTAACTTGTGTACCAAAAAAGAAACAGTGTTAAAAGATATAGCTTTAAATTTCTATGAAAGATACACCGTTATTCTCAAGAGCCAGAAAACTCTATAGCCGTTCATATAAAGGAGAGCCAAATAAGCATCTAATGTCTATTTTTTCCTATGTTTATATGACACAATCTATTACTTCATAACACAACAATATATATGGTTTATCACTTTGAAATTTAGTGCTAACTACCCTAACAGTTCCCAGGTGCCCATGGAAATTATTTTTTGCTTTAAAAATATCAACATAAGGATGAATATATCTATTTCCTCCATTTCACTTTCAGTTATACAAAATAAAGTATCATAGGTCAACCATATGTTCTAGTTTTAAAGATGACTATATCCACTCTTCATGTTTAGAAAAAAATGAAATGATTTGTCTATAATCAAATTAATTAAATATAATGAAAACTATGTTCAATATCTAAGCAGATATATTTCACCATTTATAACATACCTTTTGGCCAGGTGAGTAATTTGGTGACACTCTCCTATTATATGCAAACCATATGTTAGACTTCAAGAATAAACAGTGATTCAAGGTTCAAATTTTATATAGGACAGTGTTTAATTGTTGAGAAGCAGAATACAAATTGACCTTACAGCTTAGTTATAAAAATGAGTTCTAACAAATTAGAATCAAGAGAATAAAAAGCCAATGCAGTAACACTGTAATCAAACATTCCTGTCACAAAAATATCGGTTCTGTGCTTAAAGTCTTATATTAATGCCCTCGATTTGCTGTTGAGGCTGCCCTAACATTACATTTTAGAGTATTGTTTTCCAATTAGTATGATGTTATGAACAGCCTTAGTTTATTTACAAAGGCAAAAACCCTTAGCTTTACCCCAGAGAACTAAATAAAGATCAATATCCAGGTGAAGGACTTGGGATTCTATAATTTAACACATTCCTCGCCTAATTCTTCTTATCATGTAAGTTTGGTAATTGCTGTACTAATGTAATTATTCTCAGCCCTGATTGGGTATCAGCTTCAAATTCAAAAGAAGCTATACCAGAGAAACATTTTTACATCCCTCATATTTTTTTGGCCCTAGTGAGAATATGCGGGTTTGGTTTAAAAACAGTAATAATTTCAGAGAATTTTAGGGGAAAATATACACATATATTTAGTTTTCAAAATGTTAAATAAAAGAAGGCTGAAATGTACAAAGGATAATATATTTACTCACATTTTTATTGATAGGTATGGATCTAATATATTTATTTTAAATAAAGCATACTACTCCATTGTATTAATATACCATAAATTATTTACAGATTCCCAAATGATATATAAATACATTGAGTTATACAATAAAATCATTGTTCATGTCTATTTTTCCACAAGTGGACCTTCACTAGGATATATATTTACTGTGTTATTCAGTGTTCTATAGGCTCTTGAGTGGTACTGTAGTCTGAGATACTGCAAGTAGGGAATGCAAACCTATATTCATAGTACTTGTCAGTTTCAGTAAAGACAAAATCATGGACCTTCCAATGAGAAAAGGAACCTATGTAATCAATCTGCTGGCCAATCTCACTAAGTAATGATGTCAGATCAAAGCCCAGCCACATTCTATGCTACTGCTGTTCAGATCCATCATAAGAGTAAATAGAAGATTCTTAGTGAAGTTAATTCCATGTATCTGAGCCAATGCATAATACCTATCTCTGCCCTTATGCTTCTGTATTGATGTACCTATTGCACTAGCTCAGGTGTGACTGAGAAGAAAGACTGGCTGTCATCCCCAGGACAAGTCTGTATCAATCGATCAGTGATTTGGAGCAGGACTTCCAAAAGATAAATGCTGACACTGCAATCTAAAGAGGTCCACAAAAAGGACCAAAACCAAAGAGGATTTTTTTTTTTTTTTTGAGGATTTATTTAGTGTTATAAGGTTTGGTTCAAATAACTTTCCTTTACTTTAGAGGATAAGTTTCCTTTACTCTAGATCTTGTCTCAGCAACATCTATACTATTGGATTTTACTTATTTAGCAGATTCCTGAATCATTGAAAGGTTTATTTCACAGCTTCTGACATGTGTGTTTGTTACTAAGGCACCTAGATTATTTACTACTTCCTGCTTGGCAGGTCCAATTAGCATTACGTCAAAAATATTCTGTGTCAGGCTTCCCTGGTAGCACAGTGGTTAAGAATCCACCTGCCAATGCAGGGAACATAGGTTCGAGCCCTGGTCTGGGAAGATCCCATACGCTGCGGAGCAACTAAGCCCGTGCACCACAACTACTGAGCCTACGCTCTAGAGCCCACAAGCCACAACTACTGAGCCTGTATGCCACAACTACTGAAGCCCAAGTGCCTAGAGCCCATGCTCTGCAACAAGAGAAACCACTGAAATGAGAAACCCACGCACCGCAGCGAAGAGTAACCCATGCTCACCGCAACTAGAGAAAGCCCGTGAACATCAACAAAGACCCAACACAGCCAAAAATAAATAAATAAATAAATTTATTAAAAAAAAATATTCTGGGTCAGTTGATGCTTTACTGAATACTAATACAATTAAAGTATCTGCAGGAGATCAGGAGAGTTAACTTGACCCACAGGCAAAACAATGCATGTATGTTTCTGTCCTTGCCATATGAGAACAAAACAGATTTTCATCCTGCGTATTAGTGAAATTCAAAAGAACACATATACCAAATCAACAGTTTCATGACAATTGGCATGGACTGTGTTGATTTAATCAAATAAAAGAGTGGTGTTCTCCTCATCAGCGTATTTCTTATTGTCTTAGAGATAGAAATGTCTTGTGGGCCCTCCAGTAGAATATAGGCAAATGATGGAGTCTCAGGTCATATATATTGATCTATTTTGATACAACCACCTCCCTTAGCCTTCTGCTTCTTCCTAATAAAATGTCAAAGAAGTTTCAGCAACTCCATCATATTGATATAAAATCATCGTTATTTATATGCCCTAATTAAAGAATACAGACAAATTATTAGAACCAGCTTCAAGCACTTTATTATTTATTTATTATTAGAACAGTGAATCCGGGTTAAAAATGACCTCTATATCTTTAAATTTTCCTTATACTGTAACCTACAATTCACTCCCACACATGTTCTCATGATTTTCAACCATACTTATCCAGAATCTGCAATTTGGGAGGCATATGCTATTTTCTCCTAACCAGGTTTCCCTACACATACAGCTGAGACATCACTATAGTAATATGCAGAGTCAATTAGAAGTGGCAAAGGCAGGTATTAAAAAAAAAAAAAAAAAAAACTAACATCATTTTGAGGTAACTATTTTGAGTGAGTTTTTGCATGGGCTCAGGGCAAATTGGAGGTTCATGATTCTGAGGCTTATGCACTTAAATGCCATCATCTCAGATCTCAAAGACACACTCACTCCCTATTATATCCCAGATTTCCAGGACTGAGAAGAGCTACACTATTGAATAGGACTTATTTTTTTCAACATACTAGACCTTGAAAAGTCTTTAGAAGATCAATGAATTTCCAAGAAAATGAAGCCTGTGTAGCTTGACAGGAGGTTTGGATGTCAAAACTAGTCTAGAATATATGTATTTTGTGCTTCATCAGGACCTGATGACGAAGAGTGTTTCCTTCATTTTTTAGAAATATTAATGCTAAAATAAGTTCCTTTAATTTTACTTTTTTTTTTAATTTATTATTTATTTTTTATATGTTTTTTTGGTTGTGTTGGGTCTTCGTTTCTTTGCGAGGGCTTCCTCTAGCTGCGGCAAGCGGGGGCCACTCTTCATCGCGGTGCGCGGGCCTCTCACTATCGCAACCTCTCTTGTTGCGGAGCACAGGCTCCAGACGCGCAGGCTCAGTAGTTGTGGCTCACGGGCCTAGTTGCTCCGCGGCATGTGGGATCTTCCCAGACCAGGGCTCGAACCCGTGTCCCCTGCATTGGCAGGCAGACTCTCAACCACCGCACCACCAGGGAAGCCCTAATTTTACTTTTATTGTATGTATTCATGTAGGAGTTTTTTTGGACCTATAGTATGTCAGATTTTTGTTCTCTCAAGAAAAATCTTATTGTTTTCATTATGAACTTCACACACAAGAGCTCTCTGCATATATCATTAAGAACTGCCCCAAAATGTAATGTTGAGAAAAGGAAAACATTTATACTAGAAACAAAATTTTTTTTTACAGAATATTGATTCACAGTGAGAAATTTAAATTATGTACAGTCAATACATGTTAATTGAAGTAGGGATGGATGCCTCTATCTTGTTAAGTACTAGAATGAAAATATATCAGTATATTTCAATAAAATGTGCTGTCATTTTAAAACCCTCAACATGCCTGAAGAAACAATTTTTAAAAGTGAAGTAACCTCAAAAATTAGAACACAAACTGTAT
Source organism: Balaenoptera physalus (assembly GCF_965194825.1). Classification (NCBI taxonomy): domain Eukaryota; kingdom Metazoa; phylum Chordata; class Mammalia; order Artiodactyla; family Balaenopteridae; genus Balaenoptera; species Balaenoptera physalus. The sequence goes on along the minus strand of NC_138899.1, from coordinate 40,160,856 downwards.
TCAATTTATGACTCAAGTTCCTAGGAGTAGTTTTGTTCTATTTCAGTTGATTTTTGTTTGTTTGCTGGTTTTGTTTCATGGTATAAAAGAATAAAAGTGTCATTTCAGTCAAAGACACTATGTGGGCTGATAGGTAAAAAAGTAAAAAAAGAGAAAAAATAGGGCTTTCTTCAAAAATAGAGTGTTTTCTGTTAAGAAACAACTCTGTTCTAACCCCGATCGTGTGAAATACTACTGCATGGACCTCAAACTGTAGGACTGAACCACAGTCCCCTGGGCTTATTTAACAGAAAGCACTCTCTTTACCTCTTCCCTTCCCACTTCTTGGGGGTTGCCTTTGACTGCGCTGAAGAAAGAGCTCTACAAGCTCTCTGTGGAACTTCCTTTACTCTGTTGTTAACTCATGTGACCTCTGCTTTTTCTCTTGCTGCTCTTGGTTGTAGTTTGTAGACTCTGCTGTGGTTTCACAGCAAGAGAGTGGAGCTTCTATGGGTTTCACTAAAAGAGCAGAAACAAATTGTTATATAATATTACCTGGAAAAATTAAAATAGAAAGTAAAGGGTTTTTTAATCTTTCTTTCCCCACTGCTGTACTGTGGTTCAGAAACTTTTCTTGAATATATGAGGTACTCAATAAATATAAATTAAGAGAAAAGATACATGTCCATGGTTCTTCTACCTTCTAATCACTAAAAGATAGATGACAAATGATTGCCACTCTAAGCCTGATATTGTTTTAACATCAAATGCCTTAATGTTCTTTTCATAACAAAGAAGATGTTAAAAACTAAATAAAAAATCAACAAAAAACATAATATTTTTATATGTAAGACATAATTCCATATTATTTGATGCACTTAATTTATACTTATGAAATCCCACTGCGGCAGGGACTACAAAAGATTAGTTCAACTTCTCTTAATCAAAACTGGATTCATTCTCCCAGATCACCTCCCCTACTAAGTAGAGACTCCATTTCTTCTATTTCATCTTAGATTCTTAACAATTAAGCCAGCTTAATGCCTCTGTAATGGTCCAATTATCATAGTTGTCAGTGTAATTCTTTTAAAGAACCCGTTCTTTGTGAGTAAATCTGGGACCACTATCATCTCTTACAAACCAGAAGGGATGTCTAAGGATGTTGTAATTATTTCAAATTATCAGGTAAGGTAGCAGGAAGGTAACATGTGTGTTGCTATCTTTGTAATGTTAAAATCCTTCCCTTAGCTAGTATGGCATAGAAAAAATGGTTTACATATAGCCAAACTGGTTTTTGTCCAAACTGTATGTTTAATAGAGGAGACAGCGTTCATGCCAGCAGGAGGGAAACCCCTCAGCTTAAATTTCCCAGCTTAAATCTCATGTAAAGGTCATGTACTGTGTCATATAATTGTCACCTTGAAAAGTTCTTTGATAGCTTGAATTTCACTACTTGCAAGAAGAGCTGGGCTGCCAAGTAGAGTACATTTTCCAGATTTCTGAGTCCCTGCTTGAGCTAAATAAAGTGTGACAAATCCCTGAGGGCAACCCAGGCTTTTCATGCCATAGGAAACTCTGACTCAAAAGTTACACACTCAAAGTAATATAAGACTACACAGCCAACTACAGAGGTTGCCTGCACCAGGAAAGAAATTCTCCTGAGATCATGTCTACGTGACATCTCCAAAATGCTTCAGAAGTGACCATAAAATAAAACGTATACTTTTTTTAAAAAAACAGAAAACAGCTGATTTAATTAAAAACAAACAAATAAAACCAGAGTGTGTGATCATTTGGATTTTGGGTTTTTAATTTGTCCTGGCCTTCTGACTTAATTGACATTTGCAGGAAACCAGTTTGAAATGAATCAATGACTATAAAAAATAGCTTTTAACCTTGAAAGACCAGAACTTAACCATTAGTTAAGCATCTCCTCATGTTCTAGGGTCCCTGAGATAGGAATTCTTGATTGCAAACCTTCCCAACTTCCAGGAAAAAAAAAAAAAAAAATTGTTGCCTTTTGTAATGACTTTTTTTAAAGCTATCATGACATTAATGGATTCTTTAATACTGGTTGACCAATTTTTAAACCCAGTTTTATTTGTCAATTTCTTATGAAAATGAAGTTGAGGAAGCGTCTAACCTATATACTTACCAAAAAAAAAAAAAAAATTGTTTTTTTTCTTATATTCTAAATATCAAAACCTAGGAAGAATTCACTGCAAATAAGTGGCTAAGAAATGTTAAGGAAAATGGTCAACATAAAAATGTACATTATTGAGTTTTTTTCAAAAGGGAGTCATAGTTTTTTATGCACAGTCCCAGATGCTGTGGCTGGGACAATGAAACAGCTTAATGTGAGAAGAAAAAATTACTCTCTTCCAATTTTCAATGCCATATTTTCTACCCCTTTCTTACATAACATATAATAACTTGACCATTTTCTTCATAGTCAAATTTAGGTATATCCAGAGTAATTAGTGATTATGTTGTCTAACCACTGGTTTCTAGGAAAGCCCCCAACTCTTAGGCCAATCCAAAGAGGTGTTGTTCAAAGGTGTCCCGTGTCTCTCTGGGCTACCTGGAATGTCAGGTGTCTATTCAGAGGAGGAAGATCCATCACAGCAGGAGTGGATAAGAAGTTTCACAATGTGGAAACATGAGAAGCAAGTATACTTTGTATACATTTAATTAAAATAAGCAGGTTTTACAAAGTGTATTCTGACTACAGATAGCTTCCCTGATATTTTCAGAGGGGAGAAATGTATTTCTCATGGAAATAAGTTTGAAAGCCAGCATACCATCATTCTGTTGTTGAATGACCAGACATATTTACATATCAAAGACTTTGGGAAAGTCACAGTAGGAAACGTTGTGTAATGGGGTTAAAGCAGTTATTTTTTTCCAAATGCATTTGACAAATGCATCTCTTTTACATTTTTTAAACAATACTTATGAACACCCTATTGTTTCCTCCCTCATGGAGTAGGAGCTGAAGAAATTTAGAAAAGATTGTTCCTGACTTATGCTTGACTTTTGGATAATCCTTTTCCAATTTTAGTTCAGAAATATAAAGAATTGAAAAGAGTGTCACTCCCACCCTTACAAGTGATAATGCTGAACAAATTTAAAATTAATAATTTTTGGAAAATCATCAAAGAATTGGGAATAAGATTCAGTGAGAAATTTGTAATAAATTGCTAAGCCCCCAAGTATGGGCTCTCATGAGAGTGTAAGGCACCCAAGGGCCACAGATATACCGAGGATTCCCATCCACTTTCAAGCTCTTCCTCCCAGGAATTCCATCAGCTTCTCAGTGAGAAAATCAAGGAGAACTCTAAGAAAGCTTTCCTGATGGTGCTGACTGGGCAGGGGAAAAGCAGCCACTGCAGAAGCCCTGCCTAGATCAATCTCCCCTCCAGGAAAAAAATTTAAAAACCCTAAGAAGGAAAACAAAATCTGTAGCCTGAGGGCTCTGGTAGAAACCTTCTGTAGCTGGAAGAGGGGAGAGAAATCCTTCCCAGACCTATCTCCCTCATATCACCCAGGAAACAAAAGCCTTAATCAGTAAAAGGGAGGGAAATATAGCTGAAGGCCTTGGTGGATACTCACAGCAGCTGAAGAAGGGAATATGAACCAAAAAAAAAAAAAAAAAACCTTTATGTGGGGACCGGAGGTGGGGTGTGTTGGGGCGGCAGTAATTCATGCTGGGTCCAGGTCTAAGGTGGAAGAGAAGCTAGAACACTTGTGCAGGCTATACCTGGACATTCAGGTTGAAGATCAAGGTTAATTGCCTCAATAAATTGCTTAATATTAAGGCTTAATCAATACAAGAGAATGCATTCCCCACCCCACCTTCAGCACACTAACAACTGTCAGGTAATAATGACAGTAGAACAAAGCTAAAAAGCTACAGTACTGTAATCTCTCTAAGGAGCAAAGGAAGATTTAAAACCTTGTAGGGCACAAACAAAGAAAACACATCTAGCAAATAAGCCAATACCGTAAACAAAAGGCATCACTAGAAGAGTTTAAAGCCTCTGGTGCACTGAGGTTAAGCATAGCAACAATACACTTCAAACCCAGGCCAACTCCTGGTTAGATTAGCACAACCACTGCCCCCTGCCCCCTAATAAAGGCCTACCAGAAAGAAAAGCATACTTATTTCCAGACATAAAAATAAAATACATCAGGATTTATAGTCCTATACAACATATCACACTTCCAAAAAAAGTTACAGTACGTCCAAAAAGGAAAGAAAAAACACAGTTTGAAGAAACAAAGCAACCATCAGATCAAGATTCATATAGGACACAAATCCTGGAACTTGCAGTTAGGGGAGTTAAAAAGGCACAATTAATATTTAAAGGTTTTAATGAAAAACATGAACACATACAAGATAGTGTAGATAATTTCTGCAGAGATGGAAACTATAAGAAAAGTTTAATTGGAAATGCTACAAATCAAAAACATAGTAACAGAACGAATGAATGCCTTTGAAGGATTCATCTGCAGACCAAGCACAACCAAGGAAAGAATCCATGAAAATGAAGATAGTTCAGTAGGTATCACCCAGATGAAAACCAAGGAGAAAAACTAGTGGAAAAGAAAGAAAACACAGCAGAGATCATGTAGTTGTGGTACACATCCAAATGATCTAAAATACACATAAGTGGAATTCTGGAAGAAGAAAAAAGAAAGAACAAAACAGAATTATATGAAGAAATAATGGTTGATAATTTCCAAAATTGGTGATATCATTGAACCACAGATCTCAGAAGCTCAGATAAGACCAAAAAGGATAAATACAAAATGCATATCTAGGTATATCATCTTCAAACTGTTGAAAACAAAGACAGAGAAAATCTTGAAGATAGCCAGTGAAAAACATATTCTCAGGTTCTGGGGATTAGGAAAAGGATACTGAGGAGATATTACTTTACTTATCACAATACTCCTTCCTGTAGGAGATAGATCTTAATTGATTCCCCCTCTTTAAGGATGGACTAGATTCAGTGACTCATTTATGTCTATAGTGTGGAAATGGAAAAAAAAGTTACTTCACAGTGGAGAAATCATGCAGAAACCATCTTAACCAAATGATCAAACTTAACATCAACAGTAATAAGTCATGTTGATATCATGTACCCTCTGATCTGTTACAATGAGAAGGTAACTACACTTCTGTGGTATTCTTTTTAAAAAACCCATAAGTGAAATCTAATAATGAGAAAACCCAAACCGAGGGCCAATCTATAAAATAACTCTCCAGTACTTTTCAAAATTGTCAATGACATTCAAACAGAGGAAGACTTAAGAAACTATCACAGGTTAGAGGAGACTTAAGGATACACATGAATAAATGCAATGAGGTAAATTAGATTGAATTCTGGGACAGAAAAAGGATATTATTGTAAAAACTGATGAACACTAAATGGTGTAGTGCACAGTATTATACCAATGTTAATTTCTTAGTTTTGATAAATGCACCATGGTTTGGTAAAATGTTAACGTTAGGGGAAGCTGAGTAGATGCGTAAAAACTCTCTGTATTAACCTTGCAATTCTCTGAAAATCTAAAATTTATTTCAAAATGAAAAATTCAAAAGAAGAGCAGTAATCATTTAATCCCCCTACTGTCATATCTAATGGAATTTTATAAAAATTCACTTGCATTTCTATTTCTCTTTTATCTTTCTTAGGATTACAGATAGAAAGAATGATGATAGCTATGGGTATCTTTTTTCTCTTTCAAAACTTTTATGTTTTAAAAATGTATCAATGTGTTGAATCAGAAAAAAAAAAAACAGGACTTCATAAGCTCAATTAATTATGAGTAGGATCTTTCTTTCTCATACCTTATTCATCTATATTGCAGTATATAAGCCCAACATGATGTACCCTCACCAAGAACATGCTTCTTTTCCACTCGAATGTATTTTCACAATTTGACATTTCTCTTCCCTCTCTACTCTTCTCTTCTTGTCATAGTGTTAATATTGCATGTTTTTTTCCCCCAGCCTTTATACCAGTGCTATTTAAAGTAGAAGATTTGCAGTGAAATATCAGTTTGACTGCTCCTGAACTGTAGTGTATACTACTAGAAGAACCAAAGGTATTTTTTAAACTTTGCTGTACTTTAAATCTTAAAGCTTGTCACAGAAAGACAAGACTTGGTAACATTGGTTTAAAATCCATGTTTTGATTTTATTGTCACATCAATTCTCTTATTCTCTTTTGGAAACTATCCTCTATGTTGATGAATTCAATCAAAGTATTAGAATTATGATACTGAAAATATAATTATTTAAAATTCAATATACATGCGGACAAAAACAATATCAACTCAAATTCCTGTGGAATCAAATAATTGCAAACTAGAATTTGTTATATTGACTCCCTAACCCAAAATCTAAATCCTGAAAGTTAAAATTAGATCTGTTATTTTAATTTAAGTATTAAAGATCATAATAATTTTCTATAAATCATGTGTGGAACAACGTGTGCTGACATTGACCTGCAAAATTAGCATCTTTTGGGAGCTTATTGGAAATGGAGACTCTTGGACCTCACCCAATATACACTGGATATCAATAAGTTAGCCAGATCTTTCACAGGCAAATCAAATTTTGAAATGCACTGCTGTAAACTAAATCCAATATGCTTACTTATAAAATTAAATATTATTGTATTTGTAGAAGAACACTACTATTACCCTGTGGCCCTTAGGAATTACATGATTTTGAAACATGAATATAATATACCTATAACGGATGGATTAATTGAGATTACAGAATGATCCAGAGATAAGCAGACAAAACTAAGGCCTGGAAGATATAATTATTAATGAGGTCTTAATAGAAATAATTTACAATACACTTTATGTTAAGTATTTATCCTTTTGAATTCAAAATAGTAACTGATATGAAAGACCATAATTGTTTGCAGGAGTTGCAAAGTAAGCCAGTAAAGGAATCAGGTAACCAGTACATGTCTGTTCATGTATCAGGAATTGAATGATTACCTCCATTCCCTGTGTAGAACAGCAGCAGGAGTGCAGGAGAGGGGAGACATCACTGAAATCAGAACAGTCCTTCAGAGCTAGAGAGTATCACTATTTATTATTATAATCATAGTTGCTAACCCTTAGTGAATGCCGGGCATGGCTCCAAATGCTTAATGTGTATTCTCTCATTTGTCCTTTCTAACAGCTCTAGGAAAGAGGTATTAATATTGTCTTTATTTTGTAGATTAAGAAAGAAAGGAAGAGAAAATTGAGCAATTTGTTCATTGTAGTTAACAGTGGAACAAGGTTTTGAACTTGTCAGTCTTGACTTTAGACCCCACAAAACCTCTTAACCTCTACCCCATTCTGATGCACAGGGGAAAAATCACTATTTTAAGTCTTATTTATTTACTAATTAATATCTGACTCATCCTTACTCTCCATAGCCTCACTCTTTAACAAAGTGTATTGTTTTTTACAGCTTCATTGAGGCATACTGATAAACAAATAACTTCATATATTTAATGTATGCAATTCAATGAGTTTGAACAAACACATACATCTCTGATACCATCACCACAATCAAGGTAATAAATATGTTCATCACCTCCAAGAGTTTCCTATGTCCCTTTGCTTTTTTATTTATTTAGTTATTTTCTGGTGATAGGAACACAACATAAAATCTACCCTCAGCAAATTTTTCAGTGCAAAATACCGTATTATTAACTGTAGGCACTATGTTTTATGGCAGATGTCTAGAACTCATTCATCTTGTATAACTTTAACTTTATACCCATTCAACAACAACTCCCATTTCTCCCTCCTCCCATACTCTGTCAGCCACCATTCTATTTCTACTTCTATAGGTTTGACTATTTTTAGTACCTCATACAAGTGGAATAATGTGATATTTGTCCTTCTGTGACTGGCTTACCTCACTTAGCATATTTTTTCCAGGTCCATCCATGTTTTTGTAAATAGTAGAATTTCCTTCTTTTTTAACACTAAGTATATGTGAGATTATATATATATATATATATATATATATATATATATATATATATATATATATATTCTTTATCCGTTTGTCTGTCACTGGACATTTGAGTTGCTTCCATAGCCAACATCTTGAAATGCCATTTTTTAACACTGTTTTTGAAATTTTAAAAAATTGCCCTATACAGACTATTCTCAGTTTACGAAATGGTGGGTTCCAGAAACTATTATATGTTGATTATTTTGGATGCATTTACTTTACATACAAGGTTTATGTTTAACCCAAAATGTGTAGTTGCATAACTTTAGCGAAAAAGATTACCAACATTTCAGTATTATAATTACACAAAGCAGAATGAAAATTTACATGGGAAATAATATCTTTAAATCTGACTGACTATAGAATCAAAGCAGAAATAGGGAGGCATTTTGCTACAATTTCTAGAAATGTTAAAGGAATCCAGAAGTTGATACCACTTAGTGATTATTCTTCCTAATATCAAGGAAAGGATACTATCTTTCTTTTTTTTAAACTGGGACTATCCTTACACTAATTAACCATAATAATTATAATTATCTCTCTTTCTCTCTCCCTCTGTGTGTGTGTGTGTGTGTGTGTGTGTGTGTGCACGTTTAATCATGAAATTAAGGTGACAAACAAAAGGAAAACTTTTCTGAGATAATGGTGCACAGTATGGGTGTTGGCAGAGGAAGCTGAGAGGAAGAAAATATGAGAAGATGTGAGAAAACAATCGTTTCATGGTGAAATTACCTGAGTTGGGAGAGATGAAAGGCAGAGAGACAAGGAGAAAGAGAAAGATATTACAGTACTGTGTGTGCATTCACACTCTAAACTAGAAAGGCCCATGTTGAGGTACGGGGAAAAGGAAATAAGGACATTAGAAGCTTACGGGAAGGTATGTGAAACTCAAATAAACATATTAAATATTTTATAATTTTAAATTTTAAAAATATAAAGGAATATTTTTTTATAACAGAACTCCAACTCCGTATATCTATGCCTGACACATTCTTCACAGGTAGCGCAAACACTAACTCTTATTGTCACATATAACCATTAAATGCTTATATCAGTGTTGGAGGCAGAGAATCCTTGAGATATTTCTTATTTATTCAAAAGGTACATGGATTTTGAAAGGCTGAGATAGACGTCTTTAGATAATAAATGAAGAGTAAGCTTTGAAACCAAATTTCAATTTTAGCTACCCGGAAAAGCTGTCTGCCCAAGGCAGGGAACTCTCTGGAATGTTTCCGGGGGAAAAGGCTTATCCACCTGGCTCTCCATATGTATAACCCATCCCAGAGCTACAGGACTTAGCAGAAACTGAACTGGGGGAAATTGAGTTGGAGGAAAGGATGGGCCAGACTTGGCCAAAAGAGGCATTTCAAGTGGGCAGAACAGTCAACACTGGACTTCTACAAAAAGAGACACTGCAGACAATGTCAAAGACGAGTCCAAAATACTGAACCCTGTGAAAACTGGGTCATGAGCCAGCCAAATAACTCAGATTAATGCAGTGAGGGATTGGATATGGCATCTCTGACATTTTGCCAGTGTATTTTCTGCTCTCAGCCAGCTCTTATTGGCCTAGTTGTGGCCCTTGTCTCTAGTGTATTTTAAAGGCACCGCACATCCCCAAGTCTTTAAAGGAGAGTGGAAGAGGAATCTTACAAGGTTTACAGGGTCAGTAGAAGCATACTTCATTGTTTATGACTCTTCTATTTGAAGTGACATAATTAAAATAATTCCCTTTCACTGCTTCACAAATAACACACATTACATGTATATCGAAAATTAATGAAATCCTTTTTTTCTAGATAAAAATTGAATTATTATTGTAAAACATGAACCTTAAACAGTGCTATGGAAGAAGAGCCAGACTGAGAGCCAGGAGCCCGGCACTGCCCTTGTGCTCTCAGGCACTTCACTCATCCTGTCTCAGATTCAGCTCTCTCATCTGTAAAATGAGCAGGTTGGGCCAGATCATCTCTGAGGCCTATTCCACATGCATAATTGTACAAATCCATCATTATTATCACTACTTAATGTGAACAGCTATCTTGTCAGTGTACAAGTACACCAATTCAAAACTGCTGGCCTAATATAATAAGACTTTTAAAACACATCTGTTTAATTTTCCATGGAAAGGAAACTTAAGTAATTGATTAAACAAATCTTAATACAATTTAGGTTGCTGGTCCTTTTCTTAGAAGGAAAAATAGTTTGATTTCCTATAAAGTCTATTCAAGTTGAACCGTCTTCCAATATTTTGTTACTGATCTTCCTTCTGCCAGCAGCAGTCCCCAATTTTAATTGAATGGGGGAAAAAAGCAGTCCTGATGGTCTATGTCATTCTATTGGATTTTATATCATTGAATTTCAAGCTGGTTTCACTGGGACCTGCCAAGAGTGGCTTATGCCAACCTCTGAGTCTCCTTGTTACACTTATATCCTGGGTAGCATTGTTTGCCTTTTTGTCTGCTCTCTGATTAAACTGACAACATTTTGCCTTTTGCAGCTCTGGTGTCATTTTCTGTTGACAGTGTCTAGTAATCGTAACAGACTGGTGTCCTTGTGGAATGGGTAGAACCCATTGATTGGTTAGGTGTATTAATGCAGTGCTGTTAAATGACATGCAGAAGTGTCTTTGTGCTACGTGGCAGCTGAATGGGTACCAGTGAGAGAGGTTATTAAGCACAGATAAGAAGCAGCACCTCTATTCACGGCAATGTCACTTTCTCCCATTTGAGGAGAGACATTTGCTCAAGACATTTTTTTTTCTCCTCTCACGGACGATATTTAAGGCAGAAAGTTGCTGTCTAAGTTGCCACATGACTTCAGAATAGATTGTTTCGAGAAGGTGAACTCTAGAGAGACTCATTTAGAACAATTTTTCCTTAAAACTATATTGCATTGAATGCAAACATTTAAATAAGAACAATTAAATTGTTAATAGCACCAGAAAAAAAACAATAGAGACCCAATGACAAGTGTAACTTGTCATTATATCATTTGGAAATAAAAATAATTTTTAAATAATTTTATCTTCTGGGCTCTTCAAAGAAATAAGATGACATCAAAATATAGCAGAATTGTGAAACTTTACCAAATAATGAAATCAGGAATACAATGGTGAAAACTACTCTTTGTTTTTATTTTATTGTTTGAATTTCCAGGTGTGCATCGTATATGTTCTAAGTTATCTAATTATGCAATATACATAACGTCAGGTTTTAGATTGCAAACTTGTGAAAGTCTTTGTATTCACAGGAAAATGTCATGACTGGTCCTCTTCCTTTCGTAAATTGAGAAATTCTGAAATTTTCTGTTCAAGTTTAACTGATATTTGCTAGGTTTGTTATTTGTGCTTTTTGCTTTACTTTGAAATTTTCCACAAATCCCAACTTAGCATCAATCACACCCTTTAGGAGTTTAGCCTTTTGCAATGTTTTACTACTTCTGCTCTCTTCCTTCAGTCTCCTGCTTCATATATATCAATATATATATGCATATATATGTATATGTGTGTGTGTGTATATATATATAATTCCTTTCTGTCTTATCATAAATCAGTTGTTAGGGTTTGCTTATATAATGTATTAAATTTAATTAGTAAGTTCAAGTCTCTCTGTTAAGGACTGAGGTCAAAGACAAATGCACAATGTAAATCAATCTTCTACTTCCATTATGCAACCTGTTTGAACCCCAATTTTCCCTTCTATAAAACAGGATTACAATACATCAGAAAGTTGTTCTGGGAATTAGATGAACTAGTGTATGGAAAGTACCTAGTTCATTGCCAGCTGCAGAGTTGATGATTAATAAACTTGATATCTTTATCTCTAAGCCATCATGAGTGAATGAAATCACATCTCTATTTCACCCTATTAACTATGAATCATGTTTTTCCAATAACTATTTCTTATTGATGAAAAATGAAAAGCTCAAGATATGAGATGAGATCTCTGATACGTTTATCTGTTATTCCAATAAAAGACAGGAGTCTAACATATGCACACACGTAAAAATATACACTCAGTATTTCCTTGACAACTATTTCAAATGCACTACCTTTTTTATGTCTCATCTCAAACCTTTGAAGTATTATCTTTATTTTACAAATAAAGAATCCAGGCTTAAAGATATTAAGTAAATTCCTCAAGATATTCTGGTAAGGAACAAACCTGAACTTTAGGTCTCTTAATTTCAAGCTTTTAATACTTAAGAAGTCCTTTTGAACTATGCTCCAGAATCAACCTCTGAAGATATTTTAGCTGTTTGATGCTGAGCTATCGGGCGTTATTATAATTTGAAGGAAACCAGCAGACAAGAGGTCCAAAGGGAACAGTGAGAATCAGGGACATTCTTCAGGGCTACCCAGATTCTTCCTTTCTACATCTGACATTCTTTCTCTGGTCCAAGTAGTAGATGTTATCTCTAAGTGAGGTGTGTTTTCACCACAGTATACAGCAGCAGGGAGTGTTTACATGACCAATATCTCCATGTTATAATCCAGATAATTGTATAGCTTATGAGACATTTTCTGGGGCTTAATAACTCATAACCGCATAGGTTGGTTTACCATAAATAAATGTCAGGGACATCATGTTAAGTGTATTTCGTGTGTAAGAGCTCTTCCCCTAGCAAATAGAATTAGTCTATTTATCAGTACAAAATGATCCAGTTACCAGCATGCCTACATGGATATTAGACAAGATGACTTTTCTTTTTTCCCCAGGAATACGTCACCAGTAATTGGGAGAGAAAAAGATCAAAAGCCAGACCCTTTAATCTTTCCTTCCCAGATGTATATGTTTGCCTCCCTCCTTTCTAATATTGAGAATCTTAATTCCCTTATAGTGACATGATAAAAAATATGTGTGTATGTGCATAAAATAGCTTTATTAAATGTATGCCTTATAGAATCATAGAATTCTAAGTCTGAAAAGGAACATTAGCTTATCTGCCCTCTTTTTTGAAAAAATTAGAATATTTAGTCTTTGGATCAAATTTTTCAGCACTTCATTCACTTTGCTTTGTATTGCAGTTAGTTCATTCATTTATTCATGCAACAACTATTATTGTGAGCCTGAAATACAGCAAATAAGACAAACAAGAATCCCTGCTCTCAAGAAATTTATATTCTAGTGAGAAAAACAGTCAAAAATTTAAATAAAGTAACATCTGTATGTACTACAGTATGTTAGATAATAAGTGATAAGAAGAACACAAAATAAAGCAAGAAAAGTAGAGAGTAAGTTGATGGGAGTTAGGATGGGGAGGTGAAATTTGGATACATTGACCAGGAAAAGCTTCTTAAAGAAGTAGTTATCGAATCAAGAATTGAAGGAATGAGGAGAGGAAGCATGCCTCTAACATGAGAGAATTCTAGGCAAAGGTCAGCATGTCCAAGGCTCTGAGACAGGAGCACCTCCAGTGTGTTAGAGGAACAACAGTACAGTGGGCCAGGAGTGGAGTCAGGTGATAGATCATGAGGTCAGACAAATAATGGGGTGCCATGCACACAAGATGCCATTGATTATATATGTATTCTTCATTTAACTGAAGTTTAAAAAGTCTTTATGTGTCCTACATCTATTCACTTGCCACTCTTGGATGCACATATCTAACATAATATCTTATAAATCTCTGATCTAGGTTTATTTGTTAAAGAATGACTTTCTAAAATCTAAGTTTCTTGACCCATTGAGATGAAATTCCATTGGGTCATGCTAAAATTTTAAGACAAAACAATTATTTCAAGAAATGTATAACACCTTCAAGATCTTTAATTACCTTGAAAATACTTTACGATTTTTTGCATATTCTCTTGTATATAAAGTTTTGGAAACTTTTTGGTCATAGGAACTCACATACATGCCTAAATTACAGAAGATACCAATTATTTGTTAACTAATACTCTATAGGTAACTATGGTCCCAGTTGTATTCTTGTTCCCAAGACCTAAAGTAAGACTTGGCTAATATGAAATGCATGTTTGGGAGGTAAAAATGAGTTATCATTAATTCAGTTGGGATTCGGTATATTGGGGTTTGAGTAACTACAGATTGTATTGCTTCTCAGAAATTGATGTTATTAATGATACACAACGCTTTATAATGTCATGGTTTCTCAATATTTTCCAGACTATGTCACACTGCTTCTTGTACTTGTAAAACTTGCTTTGGTAAATATAAATGAACACACATTTCTTTTATAGCTTTAGACTATGTTGTCTTTCATTAAGTACATAGTTACCGTTATCGGTAATAAGTCAGGCTCAAAGAATTCCGGCCAAAACCTTGCCAGAAACAAAGATGAAGAGAATGGCAAGATGCCACAATGGGCCTTATGACCTATAGTAAATTGTTTTAAGAGCAGTTTCAAATATTCTTACTATTTTCTTATGCACTTACTCTTTTTTGATGCAAAAGGATGAATATTTACTCTGAAAAATTAATCTCTGTTGAGTAGTTTTTTTTCTTCTCACAGTTTCTGACATCTTGCCACACAGCTATGATACTGAAGTAGGATTTCTTATCACCATTTAGAAGATGATATATTAAAGTACACAAAATTATTAAAGATTATTTACAAAGGCCTAAGTAGCATAATATTTTCAGTTAAAGAAAGCTTAGTCATTCTATATAAATAATGTTAGTTGCCTTAGCTCTGTAATAAAAATGAGCCCAAAATAACATTACATCCTGTAATAAAACTATAAACTTTTACACAAAAATCCCCACCAGAAATACATGAAATCAAACCGGTGTTATTTTAATTGCTGCATGTTACTGTATTTCATATATTTCTCCCAGTTTGGCATATTTGAGAAATGCCTAGAAAATGTCAAATTAAGAAAAAACCCATGTGGCATCTCCATGTTACTCCATCCCTGCAACTGTCGTGTCTGGGAGACATAAATGGAATGGCAGCTGTTTCTTCAGTATATTTGAAATATATTCACAGAGTAATGTCCTGATGTATATTTTGGTTGCTAAATTTCCAGTTGCAGCAGCAATGATGACTCTGACACTCTTCTTTTGAGGTAATTAAACTTTCAGCCCATCTGTGCAGTTACTTTCATAATATTTTCAAAGGGCACAGAATGCTTTCAATATTTGTACCACTTCATTTTTACTTGCTAAGGGACCTATTATCTAGCTGAACATTGTTGAAACAAGTTTTTTGAAAACTGGTTTGTGAAAGAGGACATTAAAAATGTCACACTAGCAAGAAAGTAATGTAATTAATGTTGAATTTATAATAACCTGAAGGATATCTTGTTTACCAAACTACATTTCACATCCTTGCATTGGGCATTTTATCTTTGATTCTCTATGATGCTCAATCCTGAAGTGAAATGACAAGTTCTAGATGTGATCTTTCTTGTTCTGGAGATATCTTCTTTGCTTTGAGAAGTTTCTAGTTTTTGTGTACTTCATTGACAGAAGGTTATAATAAAATAGTGAAAATAATGAGTTAAGTAGACACAGAAAGACATCAATAATTTTTACAAGAGTGTTTCAGTTGCTTATAAAGCATACAAAAATAATGGTTATTGTCTCCAGAAGGTAAATGTTAATGTATCAGTTAGGTATCTAATGACATTTAGATTGAAATAAGGTTTTATAGAGAATAAGAAATTTTATATTTTGAAATGTACTCAATTCTATATTTTTTCTTATTATCAGTGTTTATTGTGGGAAGGTTAAATATAAAGATATGAAAAAAATTGAATAGTAAAATCTCTAACTCCCTTATCCTCATTAATTATTATCAACTTAATTATGCAAATGCTTAAATACAGACACAAATTAGAATTACCCCATGCACTTTTTTTTTTTACTGCCTGCTCTTTTATTTTATTATTAACATTTTAAAAGATAAGTAATATTTCTTGGAATGTTTACATAGACTTTCATCAACTGGATATAATATGTATGATTCAGCAAATCTCTTTTTATTGCTAATACAATGTATATCTTTGGTGACCTGTCCTTTTATATGTTCTTTCCTTTTTTAGGATGTTTATATATATTTGGTTTGTTTGTAAGAATTTAATAAAATGAGGATATCAATTCTCAGTTATGTTTGATATAAATATTTTATTACAGGTAATTTGACTGTTAATATTGTGTATGATGATTTGGGATATGTATGTAATAGTTTATGTTGACAAATCTTTCCATCTTTTTTGTCATTATAACATTATATAAATTTTATATTTAGAAATATCTTTTTTATAGACAAAACAAATATTCACACATATTTCTTCAGTTTTTAATACATTTGTTATTTAACTAAAAAGTATTTATTTAGCATTAAGTTTTGTGCAGAGAATTAATCAGTGCTTGATTTTTTTCCCAAAAGTATCATAATCATCTAAATGTCATTTATATTAATTTTTCCTTTACCTCTATTTTTTTTTTTTTGCTGCGTTTATTAGACCTTTCACAATTTGTCATTCTTCTTGAGTCATTTTTAATGATTTATAAATTTATTAACATCAAAATAAAGCATCAAAACTTTTACAAATACGTGATTGAAATCCTATGATTGAACACTAAATTGCCGTTAACAAAGCAATTAATAAAAAACTCGAGAGAACACAAGAAACTTCAAAATCTATGAATAAATTTTAAATAAATATTAGTAAGTTGCAAGAGAGTGTGTTCAAAACCAGTGAATTCAGTGTATATGTTAACTACCTGCTATGCTCAAGTGCTGCTGGGTACATGTGTCTCAAAGATGAAAGAGATACAGTCCTTTCCCTTAAGGCACTTCCAAAGAGATAATGCCATTTGGAAATGTTGTTATAGGACGGATGTATGTATAGTGTGATGTGCAAGCAAATCATTCAACACAACGTGGCTTTCAGGAAATACTTCTTAGAGGAGACGACTGAGATTAGTGATAAAGGATGAATAAGAATTTTCCAGATAAATAAAGATATAAAGGTATGCCTGATGCCACGTGAACAAAGCCATGAAAATGTGTAACAAAGTTTAAGGGAAATGGAAACAGCAGTATTGTAAGACCAGGTGAGTTCAGCTACTCTACTCTGGTAATCTGGTAACAAGAAGGAAAAAAGAAAAGCAGTCTTTCTTTCTATTTATCATCTATATATCTGTCCACAAATCCTTTTTTGACTGAAATAATAATTACAAAGAGAGAAAAGGAGAAAAAGAGCATGCAAAAAAGAATATAAATAAAAAATGAAAGTACTTTACTGATAATTATCATCCTTCATGCTAGTTAATATTTAGCCTTGTTGGACATCTTGATAAGTCATTAAATCCCATGTCTTATTGACTTGTTTAAAGGCTAACTTTGGTCCCAAAGTCTGTTATTACCATAATGTACACAAGCATCAGGATCCTATAACTGACTCATAATATCAAGGTCAAATCTCTTGGCAATAAAATTTTAAGCACTACATTATTTGCTAATACAGAGTTGATTAGCATAAGTGAAATAAAGTGATCTTTTCTTTTATCTGTCCCTCTACTTACTAGTTGCTAGACAATTAAAGTGAAGCTTACTTAGCCTTTCAGAGAAATGGCAATGAAACATTACAAGCATAGAGTGGAAGAAGACCACCAATTTCCCTCCTTAAACAAGACATATGCATCAAATAAAGAGAGTAATCACTTTATAATAAACATTTTAATAGAAATATTATTAATTTGCCATTAAATCAAAATGAAAGGAACAAAGTCACAATGATAAGGTAGCTTAAGTTAATGGTAATCATCCTCTATATAGTATTATACTAAGTTTAGTGCAGAAATTGAAATCAGAAATTATTCCTGTACTTGTGGAATTTACAATACATCCATTTATTTTACAAATGAAAAATGGTGGATATTGCCTTTGTCAATGTTGGTTTTGTTAACAGACATACAATTAGCTTTAAGCAAATTCTCTCCATAATATGTAATGTAATAGACTTTTCTTGTTTAATTCTGAAAACCCAATGAAGTACTGACGTTTTCACACTTAACAAACATTAAATATATATGTATACATGGAGTTTAATTTCTTATCATAATGGTTGCAGGACTCAAAAACCAACTACATGAAGCTCCTTGAGTTGACCATCTTCTTATTCTAAGTTGCATTTCTGTTTTTCTTTTTAAAATATCATCAATTACACAGTGATGCCATTATATAGTTTTTGTCATTCCAGCTTTTTGAGAGAACTAATAACGATGCTGTCCAACAAAAGTAAGGTTCCCCTCTGCTGTGGAAATGGATTATTCCCCATTCTTTCCTCTTGATCTGTGGTTAGATTAGGTAGTTCTAAATCTTCTGCTTTCTCCTCAGTTTTCTCTCTTCTCACGTTTCCCACAGGTTCTAAACTGTAAAAGGGACTGGCTTTACATTAGTCCCTAAACAAGCATGAAATAATTTCTTACTGACTTACCCAAACCATCTAAAATGCTCCAACTAATTTTATTATATGAGGAGATATAAAATGAAAACAAGTAAATGTTATACAATTTGATTTTAACATTGCATTTTAGATGAGTTTCATTTAACTGGAAATATGTGACTATTATAAATGAGGGTCTAGAGCTGTTGTGCACTATTTGAAACAGGGTTTGTAGCATGAGTCTCACGAAAACAACACATTATTTTATAGTCATATTTCTGGCAGCTCACTATGCATCCCTTATCTCATGAGGAAAGAGGAGAACGTGATTTGAATGGCTGATTTAAAAAGTATAGCTTAATATTTTAATCTCTTAGTAGGTTTAACAATCAACACACCTGTTCTTCCTGAAGAATTTAGAAGGCAGGACATAGTTGCCTTTCTAATAATGTGTGTCTCCTGTTGTCATGTTATATGGTGAGTAAAGAAAGGCATTCATCATTGTTCTTCTGGAACATAACAACAAAAACAACAAAAGACATTTTATCTCCTCACTCAAATATGTTTCAAATAATTAAGTACATTACATGATGGGCATAATGAGTATCAATTTATAGAATTTCTTTCAGAGTCCTATGTTATAGAAAATTAATATTAATCTAGTCTCCTTTTAAGAATTTTCTATTTTATTTTCTGAATTGTTTCAACAATAGTAGAAAAGGCAAACTATATTTGACAAGAATCTCATATTTGAATGGTTGCAGATATTAACAAAATTTATTCTAATTACCTTAACATGTTTCAAATATTAAAAGCAATTCATTATTTGAATCAATTTTCAACCACCTGCTACTTTTTTTTTTTGATACCTTATTCACTAAATTTTACTTAACATGTTTAGCCAAGTTGACAGAAAAGAAATTCACAGCAGTGCCTTACTTCCTTGAAGGAAATTCACTTTATTTCTCCCACAGAGATCTCACTGGAGGTTCAGCACGTACCTTTCTCAGGAATCTTAATATTCTCAGCAGGGTCAAAATAAATTTTTTAGGTATTTATTTCACTAATAAATCAATACTGTCCAAAAATAGCTGAACATACACAGAAGTTATGCCAAAACAGCACCACCTCATATTTTAGAAAAACTATTAATCTACACTTTTCTCTTGTTCTCTGCCCACCCCCCCCACCCCAAACAAATGTAAAAACTAGGTTCAGCCTAGATTTTATAAATTTACTTAGCTTGAAATTGTCTGCCTTTATGCAAATATGAAATAGGTACACATTTTAAATATACATATTTACAAAGTGTTTCAATGAAATATTTCAGAGATTGTTAATCAAAACCTGAATTATATAATGCAGTAGTTTATTACTAGAGCTATAGAATATTCACAGTGTAAGGAATCTGACAGCTAAACTTCTTTCCATTAACCAAGCACTTTGCCAATAATCAAAATCTTTGATGGTCATTCAGCATTGAAAGAGGCACATCATTTGGTGAAACAGTCTGTAGTATTGTTAACAGCTTTACATCCTTACTTATATTAGCGGCAGTCTACCTGTTCATTACCATTATGTCAACTCTGGTGCTGGTTCTAGTCTCATGAGCACACAGTTTGAGCTACTCCATATTCTAACCAACAACTCTTACTTAAAGACACAGGAAGAAGTGGTGGAGGGTGGTTTTGAAAGGACTCTTCCTCTCTATCAGTATGGAAACTGAGGCAGTAGTAGAAGACAAAGCTAAAATCTAGGCAGGAAAGGATCAGGCCAATACTACTTCAAGGAGTGCCAGATGGAGGTAGTGAATGGAGTACAGAGCCAGAGGTGGCAGTTATACAGGGAGCAAGCCCGACAAAGTCTGCATCAAAGATGGAAAGCAGTTTCCCACGGAACCGAACACAGTTTTTGACTCATTTCATTAGAGAGCCAGGTTGAAATATGAATGTGGTTTAGCCTAGTTTAAGGAGACAGGTGTAGAATGAATACAACTGTGCTTTCTCCCATTCAGCTAACATATACAGTTATAAAAATATCCCATGTGGCATTTGCTAGTGTGTCATGCTACATAGAAAATGAAGCATCTAGAACTAGATACAATACTCCAAATATGACCTGATCCATACATAGTGCAGTAGAGTTAACATATTTCTTTTTATTAACAAATACATTCATTCTCTAGGCACAGTTCTGTATGCTTTCCATATACAGATTGATTTTCTGCAGTTCTGATCCACAAAGCTCTGAAAACTGAAAGTTATTTCATGTTTGGTGCAAATTTGTTTACTGAAAAACCTGATTTGATCCATCAAGAGGTAGTTCATAATTTTTTTTAATCCCACTTGATGTAGATATAGGAAACTTTCACTACAAAAATGTCAAAGTGCTTTATAACCCACTGGGAATATTTCAGTGTAAATACCATTTCACCTTTCTAAAATTAGAAAAATTCTAAAACACCTCTGGGCTTGAGGGTTTCAAGTAAGAGATTATGGATGTGGACTTATTCATTTAACTCTCAAAACGAACCCATGAAGTAGGTACAATTACTGATTATATATATATATATATATATATATATATATATATATATATATATATATACTCACACTATATGCATATAGTGTGAGTTGCCCAAGGTCACAGAGCTAATTAATAAAGGGGTCAGGATTTGAAAAACAACAATCTAGTTTCAGAGCCCCTTCTTCCCCTTCTGAAATGTTATTATCACCTCAAACTACTCAACCCCTATATAAAGGTGTCAGTATCCATCTGTGATAACACTATGATCAGTGAATATTATTTAGTGTCTCTTTCCTTGGCTACTAAAGTTCTCAATCTGCCCCTAAACTTTGTGATTTTAATCTCCATTTTGTCCAAGTATTCCATTTCTTTAAGCCTTACTGGACATCATAGAAGAAATATTCTGATAGAGTCCTTATATTATTCTGTTATTCCATTCTGGGAACAGTAAGTATGTAAGAAAAAGAAGGGCAAGATATTATTGGTTAGTTTATTTTGTTTGTTTTTTTCCAAAACATCTTAATCAACTACAGGGAAAAAATAAGTAAGAATAAGATATTGGAAAATCTCTCCCTCTTAACCCAATAGAGTAGAAAAATATCACATATTTGCTTGTATTTTTTGGCTTTTTTCTTTTTTTTTTGAGTCACATTTTAGTCCAAGTTTTGAAATGATCCAATTCTCTTACTTGAAGTAGATTCTTGACACAAATAACCTTGAGAAGTTTGAAATGATTCCACGGTTCAATCTCATCTAAAGTCACATAAGATTGACTATCATATATGTTTTATATATATATGTGTGTGTATATATATATATATATATATATACACACACACACACACAAATATATATATATATATATATATATATATATGCATACATTCTATATGTTAGTGCTGCCACAAATAATCATGGTGTAATATGGTAAAATAATCATGGTGTAAATAACAGCATAATAATTACATAGTAAATACTTCATCTTTTCAACAGTGAAGTTTGAATTGTATAACTCTCTATGGAATACAACTTAATTATGCATCAGTTTTACATGTATTCCCATTAACTCTTCTGTTTTTTTTCTTTCAGGTTATTTAAGCTTCTCTTTCAGCATAACTTCAGGCTAGAAGTATACATTTGTATCTTACCTTTAGGACATAATTTATATTCTTGTGATTTAGTATATTTGCATATTATGTATTTATAGCCACACATACACACTACAAAAAATCAGATTGTTGAAGAACTTAAGAAGCTTGTGAAACTAGCACATTGATTAAAAGATCTATTCATTTATTCAAGAATTATTTATTGATTTTTCCACTATGTGCTAAGTACTCCACCAGCACTAGGAATATACTAAGAAATTAATAGAAAATGTCCCCAACCCTCATGCAGCTTATGGTCATTTCCCTGTTCCATCAAAGGCACATAAATAATACAGAACATCTTAATTTTTATCTTTTTCTTCACAAAATAAATTTCTAATTTTTGCAAATTTGAGCTTGGTTTTATAGACTTATTAATATTAATTAGTTCAAAGAATACCTATGCTTCTATAGTAGACACCAAGCAGCTAAAATCATTACTTACTATTAAAATATTGCTGGAAATTGACAGTAAAAATGTTAAAAATTTTCTCCAAAGACTCAATATTTTATCAAAATGAAATATGTAGGCATTTATACCCTGTGAGAAGAGATTGAAGGAAGTTAATGTGACAACTATTCTTTTTCAGTTTTGTCAATATTTGCTACATATATTTTGAAGTAATATTATTTGATAAATTCATCTTTTAATTTATTCACCTTTTAATTTATTTTTGTTATGTCATTCTGAGGAATTAATAATTTTGTAATTATGATCTCCCTCTTTGTCTCTAGCAATCTATTTTGCTTTAAATTCTATTTTTTATGATATTAATGTAAGCACACTTTCTTATGACTAGTATTTGCCTAGCATATTTTTTCCAACATTTTATTTCTAGCCTGTGTCCTTATTTTTAATTTCAGTCTCTTATCAAACAGTTTTTTTGTTTATTTTGTTTTTATTCATTCAGACAATCCCTGTCCTTTAATTAAATTGTTAGATCCATTTACTTAATGTAATTTGTGATATAGTTGTGTATGAGTATACTGTTTTAGTATTATTTTTCCATTTGCTTTGTTGTTAATTCACTACATTTTTAGATTGAAAAATATGTTTTCTCCACTATTGGGTTTAGCTCCACCTCTTTGTATGATTATTATTTTTACTGGGTTCTCTAAAGATTAAAGTATATACCCTTAACTTATCACAATCTACCTCAAATTGATATACTATTTTACGTACAATAAAATAAATTAACAGTATAGTTCAAATTATCCCATACTTTATACTACTGTTGTATATATTTTATTACTGCATATGTTATAAAACCCACATACATATTATATTTTATTTAAATAATCCATAGCCTTCTAATAATTCTTGACATGTTCCTTTTATATTTACTCACATATTTACCATTTCGAGTGATGTTCTTTTCTTTAGTCAGATGTTGGCTTTTATCTGCGACTATTTATCTTCAGCCAGAAGAAATTCTCTTTAGTATTTCTTGTTGTGAATATCTACTGGTGGCACACAGCTTTTTGTTGTTGAAAATGTATTAATTTGCCTTTATTTTTAAGGGTATATTTTCACTGGGTATAGAATTATAGGTTGACGGGTATTTTTTTTTCCTTTAAAAAACGTTTAAAAAATGTAATCCCATTTTGCTCTGTATTATATTGTTCTGACTAGAGGCATCATCTTTATTTTGTTATTATACTATATGTAGTATTTATTTATATTACACTCATGTTTTTTATGATTGTTTCCCTTATCTTTAGTTTCATCAGTTTGACTGTGATGTGCCTATGTGTGAGTTTCTAGGGTTTGCTGAGTCTCTTGAACATAAAGATTGGTCTTTCAAAATTCATGAGAAAAATTAACTATGATCTCTTCAGTTAATTTCTGCATCTTTCTCTCTCCCATTTCCTTCTGGATTCTACTGGTATATATGGTAAACTGTCTGATATTATCCCACTGGCCTTAGACTTTGTTAGTTTTCTTTTTATTCTTTTCCTCTATGCCTTTGTTTTAAATTTTGGTAATTTTTAAATAAGATATCTCATTTTTCAGCTATAAAATTTTGGTTCTTCTTCGTTCATATAAAAGTTGGCTCTACTTCAATTTTTCAATATTTCTTACCAAAATAATCCATCTTCATTCACTTTTCCACTTTTTCTGAAAAATTTTGAATATATTTTAATAGCTATTTTAATGTTCTTGTCTACTAATATCACTGTATAGATGATCTATGAGATCTCCTTACACTGACTATCCTTTCCCTTGATTACAAGACATTTTTTCTTCTTGCTTCTTTTTATATTTAACTTTGTTTTGTTTTCTAAATTTTCTGGACATCTTTTAAAAAGTATATTTTAGAGAGTTTGGTTTGTGTTATATACCTTTATAGAGTATATTTCTTTATTTTGGCAGGTAGTTATGGATTGTGGGTTACTTTTATAATATTGAGGCTTGAACAAAGGGGAATTATTTTGGTTTTGTACTTAGTCCTAGGGTATAAAAGAACTTTCTAGGATTTCAACCAAATGCCTTAGGTGTTCACCAATGGAAGTCTTAAACAGACAACAACAACAAAAATAAATTCTGAGTGTGTGAAATAGATGTGATTATTTAAGGTAAATATAGAAATAGGAAAACTAATGACATGATATTGCCACATAGGATGAAGCTGTCATCCCTTTTGCAAAATGGAACTTCAAACTACTACTCACTAGATAATACCACTACTTTCTATGCAGAACTAGAATATAAGGAATCACCTACCATGTAGCATAAATATTTTAGATAATAAATCATGTTATATAAATTAGTAGTTCTCAAATTTTACATCTATTTTGCGTTTTCACTATAGAACTCTAATCGTGATTCATGGACAGGTTAACAATAATTACATTGAAATTATTATTATCTCTCCAATAATATATACTTTCCTTAAGTGGTATGCTTATGTATTTAATTGATAATATTATGGCAAAAGATTTCTATTTAAAAGCTTTCAATTCCTCAATTTTTTCATTAAAGGGATCATGGTATTTCTAGCTTTGTATTTCACCTGGTTGTACAAATATGGGCATGATATATTTTTTTTCCCTTTGTAACTGTTTACTTGCTGATAAAATTGAGGTTATTGGATGATATGAACTCTTAAGTAATGATCCATGTCCAAAATTTAAAAAAAAAAAAAAATCGGACTGAATTTTCATCATTTTACTTGTGTTGTATGTTGCAGTTGGCACTGTAAATCATTCAGTAAATTATCAATTATTTACACCTACTATGTACTGCAATGGACTAGGCAGAAAAATTAAAATATATTTATTCTTCCTAAAATGTTTGCAAATTAGAAGAAGCAACCAATAAGTAAGTAGACAATTTAAATGTAATTTTATGTGCTAAAATTGAGTTATGAATTAATTACATCAAGAAAAATTCTTCACATGGAATTTTCTAGGCCCTTTTTGAAAAATCCAGAGAAATAAATATTCTTGTTTCCAGTTCTAAAAATTCCTTAACAAAGTGGTTTGAATTGAGATATGAGGGTAGAAGACAATTTGTGGTGTGAATCCATTAATAATTTGTTACTACAGAAATACATTGTGGAATACTTCACTTTCCTGCTCATATAACTTGTTATTTTTAATCTTTCTTTCCTCTACTCTTTTTCCTTACTCTTCTGCTAGTTCCTTTTCTCCTCTTCTCCTTTTCCTTTATTTTAGATTCTACAATATAACTAAAGTATTTACTTTTGTTCTCACTACTAGAAATCTTGCTAACTCATTAACAAGTATATTAAGCTATTCCAACAAATTTTGAATTACATAAATAATTTTATGATTTTTATGATTATTTTGTACTTGTTTTAAAAGTACATAATACAGTCAAAAGAAAATTAAATCCTGACTTGGAAACACTTTTTCTCAAGTGTATATACAGGTAAGAAATCACCGTAGGACCCAATTAAATATTGCAATTAGTTATTTCAATAAAAGACCTCCAGGCTCCATTATTGCGAGAAGAACCCTAACAAACTTGTAATATTTGCATAAGCAAAACCATGGCAAAGTCTTTGGAGTAGAACAACCTGAAATAAATAATAAAATGATCATAATATCTGGGGGGATAAAACAGTAGAAAATGAATAGATTGACTACTTTATGAAAGTTAAATATCAGTTATTTTGTCTGTTGGAGAGTGAATTATGTGAAACTAGAATATAGATTATTATCTACCATATAGCAGTTAATATATTAAATAATAAATCAGCCTCTATTGATTTTTACCCACTCCATACCAAAAAGTAATTTAATGTGAAGAATTTTTTTTCTATAAATAAAGAAAGGATATCTGTTGGATTCTCGATAGTGCCTAGCATGAGTCTAACTAGATATTATTATTAAATTTAAAGAAAAAAAAGTTTTTTAATTGGGGTATAGTTGCTTTACAATGTTGTGTTAGTTTCTGCTGTACAACAAGGTGAATCAGCTATATGTATAAATATATCCCCTCCCTCTTGGACCTCCCTCCCACCCAACCCCCCCATCCCACCCACCCTCTCATCTCACCCATTTAGGTCACCACAGAGCACCGAGCTGAACTCCCTGCTATACAGAGGGTGCCCACTAGCTATCTGTTTTACACATAGTAGTGTACGCATGTCAATCCCAATCTCCCAATTTCTCACCCCACCTTGTGTCCACAAGTCCATTCTCTACATCTGAGTTTCTATTCCTGTCCTGTAAATAGGTTCATCTGTACCATTTTTCTAGATTTCACATATATGCATTAATATACAATATTTGTTTTTCTCTTTTTGACTTACTTCACTCTGTATGACAGACTCTAAGTCCATCCACGTCTCTACAAATGACCCAATTTCGTTCCTTTTTATGGCTGAGTAAAAAATTATATGAGACAAAGCTTAGATACTATTCTACACTATTACCTCATACTACTGAGGTGGGAAATTAGACCAATGGAACACAAAATTATTATCCATAACTTACGTTGGAGGCAAAACAAGAATGAAAACATAGTACTGTTGAGTTATTTTAAAATTCTTTTAATTTATGCATATTTTTACATATATTCTTTATTAATACTGCATATATTGTATGTAATATATGAATATAAC
The DNA here is from genome assembly GCF_965194825.1 of Balaenoptera physalus. Taxonomy (NCBI): domain Eukaryota; kingdom Metazoa; phylum Chordata; class Mammalia; order Artiodactyla; family Balaenopteridae; genus Balaenoptera; species Balaenoptera physalus. Next base: position 40,133,709 of record NC_138899.1, on the reverse strand, counting down.
TATATAAGACTGAATAATTTATGTTGTATTAAGTGAGTTTCTTGAACATTCCAATTCCCTCTTAGGACGTTTGCACTTATTGTTCCCTTATCATGGAACACTCATTTCTTACTCAGATATTCATGTGATTTGCTCTAAAATTTTGGTTATTTTTTTCCATTTTATGTTTTTAAAATATTTGTCACATTCTAAAATATAAGTAATACTTATAGAGATTATTGTTCATGCATCGATAATAAACATCCTTAAGCAACCATCCAACCCAAAAACATGGACAATAACTTTCATCTACTTAGGAATTTCTTCCATAGCTCATCACCTGTTTTACCAAAAGGCAACACCTATTTTAAACCTTGTGTCTAACATCCTTTCCTTCTTGTGCTGTAGTTGTATCATCTGACTATTTATGCCTGAAGTATACATTGTAGCTCAATCTGATTTGGAGTTTTATAAAAAAGATATTATGGTAGGCAAAATAATACCCCTCCAAAGATGTCATTTACTAACCCCTGAAGTCTATGAATATTATGTTACACGGTAAAGGGGAATGATGGTAGCAAATGGAATTAGGTTGTTAAATAGCTGGTATTAAAATCTGGAGATAGCCTGGATTATCTGTGTGGCCCCAAAGTAATAACAAGGGTTTATTCTAACAAGTGTGAAGTGATAACTCATTGTGGTTTTGATTTGCAATTTCCTGATGATAAATGATGCTGAATATCTTTTCATGTATCTATTGACAGTTTGCATATCACCTTTAGCAAAGTGTCTATTCAGATATTTGCCCATTTTCTAACCAGACTTTGTTTTTACTATTGAGATTTATGAGAATCATAAATATAAATCACAAATCATAATACTTTGGATATTAAGCCTTTAAGAAATATATGATTAACAAATATTTTCTTCCATTCCATAGTTTTCATTTTGTTAATGATTTCTTTTGCTATGGAGGAACATTTAGTTTTAACCAAGTATGTAGTCTCCCCCCACCCCTTTTTTTTTTGCTTTTGCTTGGGCTTTTGGTGTCATTTCTAAAAGTCATTGTCAAGATCAATGTTAAGAAGATTTTTCCCTGTTTTCCTCTAGAAGCTTTACAGTTCCAGGTAATACATTTAGATATTTAATCTATTTAAAAATTATTTTTGTGAGCAGTGTGATATAGAGTTTTAATTTCTTGCATATAAATATTCAATTTTCCCAACCCCATTTATTGAAGAGACTTTATTTTTCTGGTTGAGTATTTTTGGCTTCCTTGTCAAATGTTATTTTACCATATATGTTTAAGTTTATTTCTGGGCTTTTGATTCTGTTCCATTGGTATATGAATCTGTTTTTATGTCAGTGTCACATTTTTGTTTATTACTATAGCTTTGTAATATAGTTTAAAATCAGGAAGTGTGATGTCTCCAGCTTTCTTCTTCTTTCTCATGATTGCTTTGGATATTTGGGAACTTTAGTGGTTCCATATAAATTTTAAGATTGTTTTTTCTATTTTTGTAAATAAATTGGAATTTTGATAGGGATTGTATTGAATATATGGATGACTTTGAGTAGTATGGACACTTCAACAATAATTTTTCCAGTCCATGAACACAGGAAATCTTTTCATTTATTTCTGTTCTCTTCAATTTATTTCATAAATATCTTATAGTTTTCAATGTATGGTTTATTACAGCCCTGCTTAGATTTATTACAAAATATTTTATTATTTTTGATGCTATCATGAATGGGATTGCTTTCCTATTTTTTTCAGATTTTCTATTATTAATGTATAGAAATGAAACTGAGTTTTGTATGTTAATTTTGTATCCTGGAACTTTACTGAATTTATTAGTTCTAACTCCTCTTTGGTGGTGCCTTTAGGATTTTTTAATATATAAAATCATGTCATCTGCAAACAGAACATCTATTTTTCCTTTATGACTTTGATGCTTTTTATTTCTTTTTCTTGCCTGATTGTTCTGGCTAAGACTTCCAATACTATGTTAAAAAGGAGCGGTAAGACTGGGCACCCTTGTCTCCTTCCTGACCTTAGAGGAAAAGTTTTCAACCTTTCATCACAGAGTATGATGTTAGCTGTGGGTTTGTCATATGTGGCCTTGGTTATGTTGAGGTATGTTCCTTCTATCCCCAATTTGTTGTACAGTTTTATCATAAAAGGATATTGTATTTTATCAAATGCTTTCTCTGTGTCTCCTAAGATGATCATACAATTCTTATCTCTCATTTTGTTAATGTGGTGTATCACAATTACTGATTTGCCTATGTTAAACCATTTTTGCATCCCAGAGGTAAATCTCACTTGATCATGGTGTACGATAGTTTAAATGTGCTACTGAACTCAGTTTGCTAATATTTTATTGAGAATTTTGCATATGTTTATTCATAAGTTATACTGATCTACAGTTTTCTCTTCTCATAGTGTCCTTTTCTGGCTTTAGTATTGGGGTAATGCTGGTTTCATAAAATGTGTTTGAGAGTGTTCTCTGCTCTTGCATATTTTAGGGTAGTTTGAGAAGGATTGATGTTAATTCATCTTTAAGTGTTTGGTAGAATTCGCCAGTGAAACCATCTGTTCCTGGGCTTTGCTTTGTTGGCAGGTTTTCAGTTATGGATACAACCTGTTCACTTATTAATATGTTCAAATTTTCTAATTCTTCCTGATTCAGTCTTAGTAGGTTGTATATTTCTATAAATTTATCCATTTCTATAAGTTTATCCAATTTGTTGGTCTACAATTGTTTCTGGTAATCTCTTATGATCATTTTTATTTCTGTAGTGTTGTTTATAATGGCTTCTCTTTCATTTCTGATTTTATTTATTTGAGTCTTCTTTTTGTTTTCTAGCTAGTCTAGCTAAGGGTTTGTCAACTGTGTGTATCTTTTCCAAAAACAGCTTTTGTTTTGTTGACCTTCTCTATTTTTTTTCTCTTCCCTATTTCATGTATTTCTGCTCTGATCTTTATTACCTTCCTCCCTCTGATAACTTTGAGCTTAATATGTTCTTCTTTTCTAGTTCCTTGAGATGTAAAGTTATTTTTTATTTGTGATCTTTCTTCTTTGTTAATGTAGGCATTTATCATTATAAACGTCCCTCTTAGGAAAGTTTTTGCTGCTTCCCAGAAGATTTGGTATGTTACTTTAATTTGTCTCAAGGCATTTTTTTACTTTTCTTTAGTTTTCTTCTTTAACCTATTCAGGATTTTTCTTTATTTTTAATTTCCATGTATTTCTGAATTTTTCGGCTTTCATCCTGTTCATTTCTAGTTTCTTACCATTGTGTTCAGAAAAGATATTTGGCATAATTTCTATCTTTTTAAATTTGTTGTGGTTTGTTTTGTGGTCTGTCATATGATCTATCTTAGAAAATGTTCCATGTGTGCCATAGCACAGGGCATCTGCGGCCACACATCCCATGGGGATGAGATTGGCTCAGCAGTTGGGATGAACTGAAGAAAGGGTTCCATGGATGGTACAACCCATTGGCTAAAGATCCAAACCAGGCAGAGCTGCCAACCAAGCTCCCTGACCAGACAGGGCCACTGGCTGGGCTCTGCAGATACGCAAAGCCACTGTCCAAGATCTCTGCTCAGTCCCCACTGCAAGCAGGAATATGGTCTGCCAAGATCTGAGTAACAGTTGCTGTAAGCCATGCCACCTTATTGTTTCTATATGATCCCCAGCACTTAAGCTCTGCAGATTCCCCAGTGATCTTCATGAGATAAGACCCAAGTGGGCCTCTGAAGGGTCCTCCATGCTGGAGAAGCTGGATAACCACCTTGGGTTCTCTGTTTCCCATTGGAGAAATTGTAGACTCAGGGAGCTTTCCCATTGGGGCACTGTGTTGGCCTGGGAGGAGGGACAATACAGTCAAAGTGTAGCTGGTCCTCTTATCTTTCTAATGCATCCTTCTTGATCTTTCTTGTCCAGAGAGATGCTTCAGCCTCACTTTCAGGTTCTGGGATTTTCTCAGCAATGACTAGTTTATGGATAGTTGCTAGATTGTCTTTTGTGAGAAGGACTGAAGTCAGGAGTGACCTATGTCACCATATTGATGATGTCACTCTCCTAATCCAGTCTTGTAAAATTGACTATAGTACAATTTGTTCACTTACCCATACTTTTTAAATTCGGTTATTTCCTTTTTTTAAAAAAAATTTTGTTATTACAAACCATGATGTTATAGATATTCTTGTGTATCTGCTCTGTGGCACATGAGCAAGATTTTCTCTCAGGTAAATATGTTGGAGTGAAATTTCTGGAATGTACTATATGTGATAAGTCAAATTTACATAATAACACTGACTTGTTTTCTAAAGTGATTATACCAATTTACATTTCAAACAGCAATGTATAAGCATCCCCTAGATACACATCTTCTCTAACACTTGGCATTCTCCAGCATTTTAATTTTTTACAGTCTATAGTGAAGGTAACATAATTGTATTGCTTTTTCTTAATGAATAACAATTTTGAACCTCTTTTTAGATACATATTCCTCAAATGTGCTTTTTCTTTTGAGTAATGGCTGTTTTTCAATTGGATTGTTATTTATCTTTTTACATTAATTTATAGAAGTGCTTTATTTTTTGGTTATGTGTGTTTTAAATATTGACTCCCAGTTTGTGGTTTGACTTTTCTCTTGTTATTTTTTGGATGAGCAGAACTTTTAAATTTTAATGCAGCCAAATTAATCAATCTTTTAAGTTAACACTCTATGCTTGTTTTTTAAAAAATCTCTTCCTACATTATGGTCTTAATATATTCTTCTACACTGTCCTCTAAAGTTTAATTTTGCTTATAGAATTTGGCTGTCTTATCTACCAAGGGTTAATTTTTTAATTATGTGAATACTTATTCAATTTTCCCCTATGGATAAACAATTGTCAATGCATTGAAAACCTCATTGTTTCCCAATTGATCTGCAATACCACTTCCATCATCTACCAAGTGTTCATACACAGATATGTCTGGTTTTGTATTGTGAAATCTGATCAATGTGCCAATTTTTCTGTCACTATACCAGTACCTACTATCTTATTCACTTAGGTATGTAGTAAATTTTGATGCCTGTTAAGGAAAGTTTCCTTCCTCCCTTCCACTGAACTTTACATTTTCATTTTAATGTTAAATTCAGATTTTTATTTTTAAAAACGTGATTTTGATTGGAATTGCATTTAAACTACATAACTACATTAGAAGAATCAAGAACTTTGACTTACTGATAGTTTCAATGTAGGACTATGGTATCTTTCTTCATTTATTTTGATCCTCTATATAGCTTTTAATAATTATTAATGTAGTTTTTAAAATTTAATATCATGTGCTCTATAGTTTTTGGTGATATTATAATTGATGTATATTTTTCTGGATAACTTTTAATTTATTGTGATTTTCTTTAATTTTTATTTTGTTTCCTTTTGTTTTTGTTTGTTTATTTGTTTCCGTATTTTAAAATCATGAATGGATGTTGAATTTTGCCTTATTATTTTCATCTATTGGGATAATCTTTTATTCCATTTATCTTTTAATGTCCTATTTATATTTTAATATTATTAGTCTCATTTATAGATTTTTTTAATGTTTAACTATCTTTGTTCCTGAAATACATGCAACTTGGTCATTATCTTTGTAGACATTTCTATCTAGCTGTCTAGTCATTAGTGCTAATTATTGATAGTTGTCTTTTCTCTCCTTTCTGCCCAGCTCTAGATTTGCCCAATGCATTATGAATGAAAGACATATAGGCTGCTTCTGGGCTACACTATATAATTAAAAGTTTGGATTGTTCAGAATTATTTTCCTCCTTCCAAGTTCATGTTGGCATGGAGCTTGTGAGCTCCTGGTTCATTTAATGATTCCTTAAGCAGATTTCTTTTGACAGCAAACAATGGATATAAAGGAAATAAACTTTTTTTCTTTTAAACATTGAGATTTAGGAACTTCTTGTGCCACAGCATTACCTGGCCTATCCTGAAGGATACAGTGTGTCAGCATTTATCAATATTCATAAATAAGACTCATCAATAATTTTCATTTCTCAAACTGTCCTTGTCTAGTATCAGACAAGCTTATACTGATGTCAGCAAATAATATTCCTTTTTTTTCTCCAAATCTCTGGATGAATTTTTTGAGATTGGAATGAAATTTTAAGTCTCCTAGAATTCATGCATAAAGTTGATTTTTTTTAATTTGTAGAAAAATTTTAACAAATGTATGTGTTGAAGTCTCTTTCTACCTTTCATAAATTCTCTGAAGATAAAATGCAAGTATCCCACATAGAGAAGAGAAATAGAGAAGTGATTTGAGACTAGAGTTAAAAAGAATAGAGAATTCATGTATGCTGAGAAATAGCAATGTTCCTTGGGAAGCACAGAGAGATGGAGTGATATGCCTCTTGTTCTATGACCTCACCTCAGGAAAGTTCATGACATTACACGAAATAGCTGACATCTGTGGGATCTAACAATTCAGCACAAAGCCTTGATTCCCATTCCCTAAGCAAAGAACAAGAAAGCCAACCCATAGGGCCTGAAATGATCATGCTGTCTGACCCCTTATGTATTCCAGTGTGTAACCATGACTCAGGATCAGGGGGATTTTCTGAAGTAAAAAGTTCTTATGCTCTATAGGATTGGTGGAAAACAAATGCTAATTATGAAAGAAATACAATTGCCCACAGTTTGGTTGAGAGTCAGAAACAAATTAAAATTGATTTAAATAAATAAATGTGATTTTTTTTTACACACATCAATTTTTCATTGCTGCACTTATCAGATTTTTGTTTTAATAGGAATGATACAACCAAGCTTCTGGAGAATTGCTTCTCAGCTTTGTATTTGAATATTTATGTAAGTCAAACTCTTAGAAAAGCAGACACATCTGTCTTCATATTACCTGGGAGGCTTGTAGTACATTTTGATATCAGTATGGAATATGAATTCCAAGACATAAAAATTCCATGAATATCCAGACAGAGAAGGGCTGAGCTCTCAAGAAGAAATCCCTGACCACTTTCACAATGTACACACTAAGGTGAAGCACAAACTCATTTAGGGGAGCACCTGGTTCCCCAGAGGATTTGAAGAGTTTAGATGAGGGAGTCTAAAGGTACAGGAGCATTAACTCCCTTTGAAGGAAACTTTGACCAAATGGAGGCAGGAGATGGGAAGGATCTGCAAATAAATTCTATCTCAGATGCCCCCTTAGATGAACTGTTTGCAGATGCATAGGTGTCACAAACCCCCTTGGAAGATGTTCAGCCAGACTGAAAAATCATATGTGCTTATGAAACAGAGGTCAGCTCAGTAATAACTCTATATTTGCTCTTCCTTTTTCCCTTGCATCACTTACCTCTTTCTTCATGTGTGCTTCCTGTGACTTCCCACATCTACCACCTAATTTGTTAGCTCATAAATTCCCTCCAAGACCCTGCTTCTAGGGAAGCCTGGAAGAGACATTTATCAACATTATAGCCACTTTTGGAAAAAAAAAAAAAGGATAAATATATATAATAAATACATACTAAATAGTAGAATGTGTGGATGTGTGGGTGTAGCCCCTTATTTACAGATACTGTTAAGACAAGAAAAAGCAACAACACTGACTAAATTCATTTTTTTTTAAATAGCTGCCTTTCTGGCAACTATGTTAAAAAAACATGTAAAAAATGGTGTGCATTAAAATTCTTTATATAGTCCATCTCATTTATTGAAAAATGAATTGTTATGATAAAGGCAAATATATTTAGATCTATTTTAAAACCTTATGAAATGTGTTATATGTCACTGATAATGCTTAGAAAAGTAGCCTGCAAATAAAATATTAGAATTATTGCCTTCTTAAATTATTTTTGTTGCTCAAATTTTGATTACTTGTGATTATATTTATTAATTACAGCTATATTGTCATCATGTAGGCAAAAAATGAATTTAAGGGATATTTTGCCTAATAGTTCCAAAAATCTGAACTGCAATGCATATACTGCTTGAATAACTGCCTTACATTTATACTGAGAATGTAACATTTTAGGAATTAAAGTGTTAAATTAAGACACAATGCTAATCTACTTCATACACTGTAGGGAAATAATCTATCATAAAACAAAACATGGAAGACTGAGGGCTTATTCTAGCAGTTGTGATGTTAATGATGAAAATATAATACTTTTAAACAATTCAATTGTCCTAAATCTCCTCAATTTTATTTAATTATTTTATTATCACTGGCCCTAAGGAGTCTTTTTTAAAAATATTTTTCTTTAAAGCTCATTATAACACTTCATGCAGTTATGCGGATAGATATTGTTGATGTAGAAGCATGGGTCCACGTTTCTATAGTGATTTTAGTTCCTGAATATAAACACATACACCTGAGCTCGGGAGACGAGTCCCGGAGCATGAGGCGGGTGGAGGCTGCAGCCCGCGGCCCCGGCGAGAGATTTCTCTTGGATTTGGCTACAAATTTATAGATCTTCTGCACTGTGTACAGGCACAGATACATTAGAAATACATCTACACGTGGAACTGCTCCTAAAGAACACCCACTGAACTCTGGCAGAAGACGTCAGACCTCCCAAAAGGCAAGAAACTCCCCACGTACCTGGGTAGGGCAAAAGAAAAAACAAACAACAGAGACAAAAGAATAGGGACGGGACCTGCACCAGTGGGAGGGAGCTCTGAAGGAGGAAAGGTTTCCACACACTAGGAAGCCCCTTCACAGGCGGAGACTGCGGGTGGTGGAGGGGGGAAGCTTCGGAGCCATGGAGAAAGAGCACAACCACAGGGGTGCGGACAGCAAAGCGGAGAGATTCCCGCACAGAGGAGCAGTGCCGAGCAGCACTCTCAAGCCCGAGAGGCTTGTCTGCTCACCCGCCGGGGCGGGTGGGGGCTGGGAGCTGAGACTCCGGCTTCAATCGGATCCCATGGAGAGGACTGGGGTTGGCAGCGTGAACACAGCCTGAAGGGGTTAGCGCACCACAGCTAGCTGGGAGGGAGTCCAGGAAATGGTCTGCAGCTGCCAAAGAGGCAAGAGACATTTTCTTGCCTCTTTGTTTCACAGTGTGCAAGGAGAGGGGATTCAGACCGCCGCCTAAATGAGCTCCAGAGACGGGCGCAAGCCGTGGCTATCAGCGCGGACACCAGAGACGGGCATGAGACTCTAAGGCTGCTGCTGCTGCCACCAGGAAGCCTGTGTGCCAGCACAGGTCACTCTCCACACCGCCCTTACTGGGAACCTGTGCAGCCCGCCACTGCCAGCCTCCCGTGATCCAGGGACAACTTCCCCAGGAGAACACACGGTGCGCCACAGGTTGCTGCAACGTCATGCGTCCTCTGCAGCCGCAGGCTCGCCCTGCATCGGTACCCCTCCCTCCCCCCGGCCTGAGTAAGCCAGAGCCCCTGAAGCAGCTGCTCTTTAACCCCGCCCTGTGTGAGTGAAAAACAGACGCCCTCAGGCGACCTACACGCAGAGGCCGGTCCAAATCCAAAGCTGAACCCTGGGAGATGTACGAACAAAGAAGAGAAAGGGAAATTTCTCCCAGCAGCCTCAGAAGCAGCGGATTAAAGCTCCACAAACAACTTGATGTACCTGCATCTGTTGAATACCTGAATAGACAACGAATCATCCCAAATTCAAGAGGTGGACTTTGGGAGCAGGATATATTAATTTTTCCCCTTTTCCTTTTTTTGTGAGTGTATATGTGTATGCTTCTGGGTGAGATTTTGTTGGCATAGCTTTGCTTTCACCATTTGTCCTAGGGTTCAGTCCGTCCGTTTTTTTGTTTGTTTGTTTGCTTTGTTTTTTTACTTAAAAAATTTTTTTTCTTAATAAATTTTTTCTTAATAATTTTTTGCTTATTTTTTATTTGAAAAAATTAATTTTTAAAATAATTTTAAAAAATTTTTTATTTTAAAAAATTAAAAAATATTTTTTCTTAATAAATTTTTTCTTAATTTTTTCCTTATTTTTTATTTGAAAAAATTAATTTTTTAAATAATTTTTAAAAATTTTTATTTTAAAAAATTAAAAAATATTTTTTCTTAATAAATTTTTTCTTAATAATTTTTTCCTTATTTTTTATTTGAAAACATTAATTTTTTAAATAATTTTTTAAAATTTTTTATTTTAAAAAATTAAAAAATATTTTTTCTTAATAAATTTTTTCTTATTTTTCATTTTAAAAATTTAAAAATCTTTTTTCTTAATTAATTTTTTCTTACTATTTTTTTTCTTATTTTTTATTATAATAGATTTATTTTATTTTATCTACTTTCTTTATTTCTTTCAATTTTTTCTCCCTTTTATTCTGAGCTGTGTGGATGAAAGGCTCTTGGTGCTCCAGCTTGGCATCAGGGCTGTGCCTCTGAGGGGGGAGAGCCAACTTCAGGACACTGGTCCACAAGAGACCTCCCAGCTCCACGTAATACAAAATGGCGAAAATCTCTCAGAGATCTCCATCTCAGCATCAAGACCCAGCTTTACTCAATGACCAGCAAGCTACAGTGCTGGACACCCTATGCCAAACAACTAGCAAGACAGGAACACAGCCTCATCCATTAGCAGATAGGCTGGCTAAAATCATAATAAGGCCACAAACACCCCAAAACACACCACCAGATGTGGAAGTGCCCACCAGAAAGACAAGATCCTGCCTCATCCACCAGAACACAGGCACTAGTCCCCTCCACCAGGAAGCCTACACAACCCACTGAACCAACCTTAGCCCCTGGGGACAGATACCAAAAACAATGGGAACTACGCACCTGCAGCCTGTGAAAAGGAGACCCCAAACACAGTAAGATAAGAAAAATGAGAAGACAGAAAAACACACAGCAGATGAAGGAGCAGGGTCAAAACACACCAGACCTAACAAATGAAGAGGAAATAGGCAGTCTACCTGAAAAAGAATTCAGAATAATGATAGTAAAGATGATCCAAAATCCTGGAAATAGAATAGACAAAATGCAAGAAACATTTAACAAGGACTTAGAACTAAAGAGGAACGAAGCAATGATGAAAAACACAATAAATGAAATTAAAAATACTCTAGAGGGGATCAATAGCAGAATAACTGAGGCAGAAGAACGGATAAGTGACCTGGAAGATAAAATAGTGGAAATAACTACTGCAGAGCAGAATAAAGGAAAAAGAATGAAAAGAACTGAGGACAGTCTCAGAGACCTCTGGGACAACATTAAATGCACCAACATTCGAATTATAGGGGTCCGAGAAGAAGCAGAGAAAAAGAAAGGGACTGAGAAAATATTTGAAGAGATTATAGTTGAAAACTTCCCTAATATGGGAAAGGAAATAGTTAATCAAATCCTGGAAGCACGGAGAGTCCCATACAGGATAGATCCAAGGAGAAACATGTCAAGACACATATTAATAAGCTATCAAAAATTAAATATAAAGAAAACATATTAAAAGCAGCAAGGGAAAAACAACAAATAACACACAAGGGAATCCCCATAAGGTTAACAGCTGACCTTTCAGCAGAAACTCTGCAAGCCAGAAGGGAGTGGCAGGATATACTTAAAGTGATGAAGGAGAAAAACCTACAACCAAGATTACTCTACCCAGCAAGGATCTCATTCAGATGTGATGGAGAATTTAAAACCTTTACAGACAAGCAAAAGCTGAGAGTTCAGCACCACCAAACTAGCCTTACAACAAATGCTAAAGGAACTTCTCTAGGCAAGAAACATAAGAGAAGGAAAACACCTACAATAACAAACCCAAAACATTTAAGAAAATGGGAATAGGCACATACATATCGATAATTACCTTAAATGTAAATGGATTAAATGCTCCCACCGAAAGACACAGACTGGGTGAATGGATACAAAAACAAGACCCATATATATGCTGTCTACAAGAGACCCACTTCAGACCTAGGGACACACACAGACTGAAAGTGAGGGGATGGAAAAAGATATTCCATGCAAATGGAAATCAAAAGAAAGCTGGAGTAGCAATTCTCATATCAGATAAAAGAGACTTTAAAATAAAGACTATTACAAGGGACAAAGAAGGACACTACATAATGATCAAGGGATTGATCCAAGAAGAAGGTATAACAATTGTAAATATTTATGCACCCAACATAGGAGCACCTCAATACATAAGGCAAATACTAACAGCCATAAAAGGGGAAATTGACAGTAACACAATCATAGTAGGGGACTTGAACACCCCACTTTCACCAATGGACAGATTATCCAAAATGAAACTAAATAAGGAAACACAAGCTTTAAATGATACATTAAAAAAGATGGACTTAATAGATATTTATAGGACATTCCACCCAAAAACAACAGCATACACATTTTTCTCAAGTGCTCATGGAACATTCTCCAGGAAAGATCATATCTTGGGTCACAAATCAAGCCTTGGTAAATTTAAGAAAATTGAAACCGTATCAAGTATCTTTTCCGACCACAACGTTATGAGACTAGATATCAATTACGGGAAAAGATCTGTAAAAAATACAAACACATGGAGGCTACGCAATACACTACTTAATAATGTAGTGACCACTGAAGAAATCAAAAGGGAAATCAAAAAATACCTAGAAACGAATGACAATGGAGACACGATGACCCAAAACCTATGGGATGCAGCAAAAGCAGTTCTAAGAGGGAAGTTTATAGCAATACAAGCCTACATCAAGAAACAGGAAACATCTCGAATAAACAACCTAACCTTGCACCTGAAGCAAGTAGAGAAAGAAGAACAAAAAACCCCAAAGCTAGCAGAAGGAAAGAAATCATAAAGATCAGATCAGAAATAAATGAAAAAGAAATGAAGGAGACAATAGCAAAGATCAATAAAACTAAAAGCTGGTTCTTTGAGAAGATAAATAAAATTGATAAACCATTAGCCAGACTCATCAAGAGAAAAAGGGAGAAAACTCACATCAATAGAATTAGAAATAAAAAAGAAGTAACCACTGACACTGCAGAAATACAAAAGATCATGAGAGATTACTACAAGCAACTCTATGCCAATAAAATGGACAACCTGGAAAAAATGGACAAATTCGTAAAAATGCACAACCTGCCAAGAATGAACCAGGAAGAAATAGAAAATAAGAACAGACCAATCACAAGCACTGAAATTGAAACTGTGATTAAAAATCTTGCAACAAACAAAAGCCCAGGACCAGATGGCTTCACAGGTGAATTCTATCAAATATTTAGAGGAGAGCTAACACCTATCCTTCTCAAACTCTTCCAAGAAATTGCAGAGGAAGGAACACTCCCAAACTCATTCTACGAGGCCACCATCACCCTGATACCAAAACCAGACAAAGATACTACAAAAAAAGAAAATTACAAAACAATATCACTGATGAATATAGATGAAAAAATCCTCAACAAAATACTAGCAAACAGAATCCAATGGCACATTAAAAGGATCATACACCATGATCAAGTGGGGTTTATTCCAGGAATGCAAGGATTCTTCAATATACGCAAATCAATCAATGTGATACATCATATTAACAAATTGAAGGAGAAAAACCATATGATCATCTCAATAGATGCAGAGAAAGCTTTTGACAAAATTCAGTACCCATTTATGATAAAAGCCCTGCAGGAAGTAGGCATAGAGGGAACTTTCCTCAACATAATAAAGGCCATATATGACAAATCCACAGCCAACATTGTCCTCAATGGTGAAAAACTGAAACCATTTCCACTAAGATCTGGAACACGACAAGGTTGGCCACTCTCACCACTATTATTCAACATAGTTTTGGAAGTGTTAGCCACAGTAATCAGAGAAGAAAAAGAAATAAAAGGAATCCAAATCGGAAAAGAAGAAGTAAAGCTGTCACTGTTTGCAGATGACATGATACTATACATAGAGAATCCTAAAGATGCTACCAGAAAACTACTAGAGCTAATCAATGAATTTGGTAAAGTAGCAGGATACAAAATTAATGCACAGAAATCTCTTGCATTCCTATACTCTAATGATGAAAAATCTGAAAGAAAAATTAAGAAAACACTCCCATTTACCATTGCAACAAAAAGAATAAAATACCTATGAATAAACCTACCTAAGGAGACAAAAGACCTGTATGCAGAAAATTATGAGATACTGATGAAAGAAATTAAAGATGATATAAATAGATGGATTTATATACCATGTTCTTGGATTGTAAGAATCAACATTGTGAAAATGACTCTACTACCCAAAGCAATCTACAGATTCAATGCAATCCCTATCAAACTACCACTGGCATTTTTCTCAGAACTAGAACAAAAAATTTCACAATTTGTATGGAAACACAAAAGACCCCGAATAGCCAAAGCAATCTGGAGAACGAAAAATGGAGGTGGAGGAATCATGCTCCCTGTCTTCAGACTATATTACAAATCTACAGTAATCAAGACAGTTTGGTACTGGCACAAAAACAGAAACATAGATCAATGGAACAGGATAGAAAGCCCAGAGATAAACCCACGCATGTATGGTCACCTCTCTTTGATAAAGGAAGCAAGCATATACAGTGGAGAAAAGACAGCCTCTTCAATAAGTGGTGCTGGGAAAACTGGACAGCTACATGTAAAAGAATGAAATTAGAACACTCCCTAACACCATACACAAAAATAAACTCAAAATGGATTAAAGACCTAAATGTAAGGCCAGACACTATCAAACTCTTAGAGGAAAACATAGGCAGAACACTCTATGACATACATCACAGCAAGATTCTTTTTGACCCAACTCCTAGAGAAATGGAAATAAAAACACAAATAAACAAATGGGACCTAATGAAACTTAAAAGTTTTTGCACAGCAAAGGAAACCATAAACAAGACCAAAAGACAACCCTCAGAATGGGAGAAAATATTTGCAAATGAAGCAACTGACAAAGGATTAATCTCCAAGATTTACAAGCAGCTCATGCAGCTCAAATATCAAAAAAACAAACAACCCAATCCAAAAATGGGCATAAGACTTAAATAGACATTTCTCCAAAGAAGATATACAGATTGCCAACAGACACATGAAAGAATGTTCAACATCATTAATCATTAGAGAAATGCAAATCAAAACTACAATGAGATATCATCTCACACCGGTTGGAATGGCCATCATCAAAATGTCTAGAAACAATAAATGCTGGAGAGGGTGTGGAGAAAAGGGAACCCTCTTGCATTTTTGGTGGGAATGTAAATTGATACAGCCACTATGGAGAACAGTATGGAGGTTCCTTAAAAAACTAAAAATAGAACTACCATATGACCCAGCAATCCCACTACTGGGCATATACCCTGAGAAAACCATAATTCAAAAAGAGTCATGTACCAAAATGTTCATTGCAGCTCTATTTACAATAGCTAGGACATGGAAGCAACCTACGTGTCCATCATCGGATGAATGGATAAAGATGTGGCACATATATACAATGGAATATTAGTCAGCCATAAAAAGAAATGAAATGGAGGTATTTGTAGTGAGGTGGATGGAGTTAGAGTCTGTCATACAGAGTGAAGTAAGTCAGAAAGAGAAAAACAAATACAGTATGCTAACATACTGGAATCTAAGGGAAAAATATGGAATTTTTATGGAATCTATATGGAATCTAAGGGAAAAAAAAAAAGTTCATGAAGAACCTAGTGGCAAGACGGGAATGAAGACACAGACCTACTAGAGAATGGACTTGAGGATATGGGGAGGGGGAGGGGTAAGATGTGACAGGGTTAGAGAGTGGCATGGACATATATACACTACCAAATTTAAAATAGATAGCTAGTGGGAAGCAGCCGCATAGCACAGGGAGATCAGCTCGGTGCTTTGTGACCACTTAGAGGGGTGGGATATGGAGGGTGAGAGGGAGGGAGACGCAAGAGGGAAGAGATATGGGAACATATGTATATGTATAACTGATTTACTTTGTTATAAAGCAGAAACTAACACACCATTGTAAAGCAATTATACTCCAATAAAGATGCTAAAAAAAACCCCACACATACACCTTTTTTTAAATTAAAGAACATGATTTTGTGCCAAGGAGTTATATATTAAGATTAGGAAACTATAAATTTATCACAAAGATTAGTAATGTCTTCAAATATGGAATAAAAAGAATGAACATGTTTTAATATGGTGCTATACATTTTTTGAATTTTTATTTTATATTATAGTTGATTTACAATGTTGTGTTAGTGTCAGGTGCACAACACAGTGATTCAGTTATACATATACATAATTTATTCCTTTCAGATTATTTTCCCATATAGGTTATTACAGAGTACGAAGTAGAGTTCCCTGTGTCATGCGGAAGGTCTTGTTGATTATTTATTTTGTATGCAGTGTGTGTATATGTAAATCCCAACCTCTTAATTTATCCCTTCCCCCACCTTTCCCCTTTGGTAACCATAAGTTTGTTTTCTAAGTCTGTGAGTCTGTTTCTGTTTTGCAAATAAGTTCATTTGTTTCATTTTAAAAGATCCAACACATAAGTGATATCATATGATATTTGTCTTTGTCTGACTTACTTTACTTAGCATGATAATCTCTAGGCCCATCCATGTTGCTACAAATAGCATTATTTCATTCCTTTTTATGGCAAATATTCCATTTTATATATGTACCACGTATTCTTTATCCATTCATCTATCAATGAATATTTAGATTGCTTCTGTGTCTTGGCTATTGTAAATAGTGTTGCAATGAACATTGGGGTGCATGTGTCTTTTCCAATAACGGTTTTCTCAGGATATACACCTAAGAGTGGGATTGCTGGATCATATTGTAACTCTATTTTTAGTTTTTTAAGGAACCTCCATACTGTTTTCCATAGTGGCTGTACCAACTTACATTCCCACCAACAGTGTAGGAGGGTCCCCTTTTGGCCTCTCCATCATTTATTGTTTGTAGACATTTTGATGCCCATTCTTACTGGTGTGAGGTGGTACCTCATTGTAGTTTTGATTTGCATTTCTCTAATAATTAGAGATGTTGAGCATCTTTTCATGTGCTTTTTGGCCATCTGTCTTCTTTGGAGTAATGTCTATTTAGATCTTCTGCACATTTTTTGATTAGGTTGTTTATTTTATTTGATACTGAGCTTCATGAGCTGTTTGTGTATTTTGGATTTTAATCCCTCATTGGTCGCATCATTTGCAAATATCTTCTCCCATTCTCTGGGTTGTCTTTTTGTTTTGTTTATGGTTTCCTTTGCTGTGCACAAGCTTTTAAGTTTAATTAGGTACTGTTTATTTATTTTTATTTTTATTACTCTAGGAGAGGGATCCAAAAAGATATTGCAGCCATTTCTGTCAAAGAGTGTTCTGCCTATGATTTCCTCTAAGAGTTTTATATTGTCCAGTCTTAAGTTTAGGTCTCTAATCCATTTTGAGTTTATTTTTGTGTATTGTGTTAGAAAGTGTTCTAATTTCATTCCTTTACATGTGGCTGTCCAGTTTTCCCAGCACCACTTTCTCTCTTGTATATTCTTGCCTCCTTTGTTCTAGATTGATTAACCATAAGTGTGTGTGTTTATTTCTGGGCTTTCCATTCTGTGCCACTGATCTGTATTTCTGTCTTTGTGCCAGTACCATACTGTTTTGATTACTGTTGCTTTATAGTACAGCCTGAAGTCAGGGAGCCTGATTCCTCTAGCTCATTTTTCTTTCTCAATATTGCTTTGACTATTCAGGGTATTGTGTGTTTCAATAAAAATTTTAAGATTTTTTTGTTCTAGATCTGAAAAAAATGCCATTGGTAGTTTGATAGGGATTGCATTGACTGTAGATTGCCTTGGGTAGTACAGTCATTATGACAATTTTGAGTCTTCCAATCCAAGAACATGGCATATCTTTCTGTTTGTGTCATCCCTGATTTCTTTCATCAACACCTTACAATTTTTGGAGAACAGGTTTTTTACCTCCTTATATAGATTTATTACTAGGTATTTTATTCCTTTTGATGCAATGGTAAATGGGATTGTTTCCTTAATTTATCTTTCTGAGAAAGTGTATTTTTCATTTCAGCTTTTGTATTATTCAACTCTGTCTGTTTGTTCTTTATATCTTCTATCTCTTTGTTAAACATTTCTTGTATCTTCTCAGTCTGTGCCTCAATTCTTTTTCCAAGGTCTTGCAACATCTTTACTGTCATTACTCTGAATTATTTCTCTGGTAGATTGCCTATCTCCACTTCACTGAGTTGTTCTTCTGGGGTTTTACCTTATTCCTTTGTCTGGAACATATTCCTCTGCCATCTTATTTTGTCTAACTTTCTTTGTTTGTGGCTCCTTTGCTGCTCAGGCTGCAGGATTGTAGTTCCTCTTGCTTCTGGTGTCTGCCCCCTTGTGGGTGAGGGTGGTCTAAGAGACTTGTGTTGGCTTCCTGGTGGGAGGAACTGATGCCTGCCCACTGGTGGGTGGAGTTGGGTCTTGTCCCTCTGGTGGGCAGTGCTGTATCAGGGGGTGTGTTTCAAGGCAGCTGAGGGCTCAGGCAGACTTTAGGCAGTCTGTCTGCTAATGGTGAGGCTGTTTTCCCACCCTGTTGGTTGTTTGGTCTGAGGCGTCCCAGCACTGGAACCTACAGCCTGTTGGGTGGGGCCATGTTTGTTTTCAAAATTGTAGCTTCCAGGAGAGTTCATGCCAATGAGTACTCCCTGGTGTCTCTGTCACCAGTGTCCTTGTCCCCACAGTGAGTCACAGCTACCCCCCTACCTCCCCAGGAGACCCTCTAAGACCAACAGATACGTCTGCCCCAGGCTCCTATGAAGTCACTGTTTTTTCCCTGGGTCCTGGTGCACGCGAAATCTTGTGTGCACCCTCCAAGAGTGGAGTTTCTCTTTCCCCCAGTCCTGTGGAGTTCCTCAGTGATGAAGTCCCACTGACCTTCAAAGCCAAATGCTCTCAGTGCTCCTCCTCTCAATCAGACCCCCAGACTGGGAAGCTAGATATGGGGCTTAGAACTCTCACTCCTGTGGGAAAACCTATGTGATATAATTATTTTCCAGTGGGTCACCCACCTGGTGGGAATGGGATTTGATTGCATCTCTAATGTGCCTCTCCTACCATTTTACTGTGGTTTCTTCTTTGTCTTTGGATGTAAAATATATTTTTTGATATGTTCCTGTCTTTTTTGTTGATGATTGTTCAGCAGTTAGTTATGATTTGGATGTTTTTATGAAAGGAGGTGAGCTCAAGTCCTTCTATTCTGCCATTTTGTCTCCTGTACCAATATGGTTCTATACTTTTAAACTTAATCGTCTTAAGACTGTTGTACAAAGAAATAAACAACTCCTCATCATAATAGTTTTATTTCAATAGTCACTACTTCTGAGGAGCATGTATTCTTTAACTTTTGTTTAGAGGTAGATAATGTCTCTGCTGCTAACAGAGGATTTCAAAAGTATTTTGGTTTTTGAAAAAAATTGTGGGTAAAGAGAAAACATGATTTGTATTTTGCTAATTTTATTTAAAATTTTCAGAAAAGCCTTATGCACAAGATCATTTAGAAAAGACCATCCAGATTCCTCTAAGTACAAAAAACTTCCAATACTTGTTACAGCTGCAAGTTGTCATTCATTGTATTCAATATAATCAGTTTCTTGTGATATAAATATCCTTACAGCATTCAAAGGAATAAGGATGAAGTCCTCATTGACAAAGTACAGTAGTAACTCACATTCCATTTTCTTTGAAATTTGCAATTTAATTTCACATATGTTACACCTATCTTTTGATAAGGAATTTTCTTTTTTTAAGGAAATCAGGTCTCTCTCTCTCTCTCTTTCTCTTTCACCCATTCTCCTCTTTCCTATCCCTGAATCAAATTTATGTATGCAAAGATTGTGCCTATGAACTTTAGCAGAAGAATTCCCAAAACTATTCTTTAATACCATGCAGAACAATTTTTTTTTAAATTGACAAAATATATTTTCATGGTATTGGAATACAAATGGCTGACTAACACTTCTGATACTTTACCAACATGTTAGAGTGTAATATTTATCAAAAACAACATTTTTCTAACCATGTAAACACATAACCAAAATGGAAAGGGAAGTGGAGTGATTGTAAAGTCAGTTCTGACTCTCATGACAATCATGACAATCTAAGCAACTCCTTCTATTCTCTATATATTTACATAAATACAGCCAAATTTTCCTTGTGGCCCTTGTCATAGAAACAACATTTGACAGTGTGCAGTGGCATTTTTTACTTGTTTTAAAATAATCAGTATTGTTACATTAATATTTACTATAAGTAAAGCTTTGTCTTTTTAAATAGAAAATGTAAAAATTCTGAAGAAGAAGAAGGCATGCTAAGTCCTTGTCTTACTTAGTTCTTTAAATTATTCAGTCTTCTAGGATTTGGTAGGGAAATGTTGACTGGAAAAAAAAAAAAACAATCTAAAAGTTGAGAATTATGTTTTATTCAGCAGACATACTGTTAACTTAAACCCAGAAGACAACCTCTCAGATAGCTCTGAGGGACTGTCCCAAAGAGGTAGAAGAAGAGCCAGGATATATAGCAGTTTTTGCAACAAAAACCAGGTCATTGGTAAATCAAAAGATTACTGTTATTTAAAGAAAAACCAGAGATTTCAAATTCATGAGTTTAGCAATTTTCTATACATGTGAAGACACAAGAGTCTGGGCTCATTAGAATCAGTCCTTTGTTGTGCTCCTTAACTATCTTGGCCCATTATCATGTTTTTTGTTTGTTTGTTTGTTTTTTCCCATCCTGAATCTTCTCAGGGTGCACAGTCAGATGTGGTTGTAGTGGCTGATGGCTTGATGGCCACAACATCTTTTGTTTACTGATATGACAGGCAACATTCTTCATTCACAGAAAGAATGAGAATATGGTACTGGTCAATAGAAATCTGTTGATTCCTTTCCATTGAAATCCATTAGTCTATGGAGTTAATTCTTCCTTAATGTGTCTATAAGTTAGAAAAAGGCTGATGATTCAATTTATGGCCAGAAACACATAATTCTGTTTTCAGAAAATGCTTAACAAAATTAATGCACACTTATCTAAATTGGCAACCAACACTTTATGATATTTTGTGACATTTTGCAGAGAATTTGTCATATTTGAGAATGTTTTTCTTATTTAACTTCTCAGTTTCTTACTGCTCTAGACCTTCTGTAACAGACTCCTATCTGAATTCATATATGAGCTTAATACATCCAAATTACCATTACTAAATCAACCTTGTCAGCAAATTATTCTAAAAAGCAAACAAACAAAAATTTTTACTTATATTAATCCCTTGCTCAAAAACATTTGATGGTTTCCTGTAAGTAAAAGTACACTCTTGGTGTCCAAGACCCCCTACAGTCAGTCTCCAACTGATTTTCCAAGACTTACTCCATCAAACTTCATTAAACCCTCTGGTGATCCTGATTTCTCAAAAACAGACATTTCAGATAATAATTTTGGGATACTTCTATATATAGTAAACTAAAATTTTCTTATCTTTTTCATAGTATACATTTTCCCACTAAATCCAAAATATTGTTACTTCAAGTTTTAAGTCAATCTAAGCAAAAAATATTTTTAAGCAACTCAAACTAAAAGTCATCCTCACGGTATTGTTCAGCTTTATAAATAACTGTTAAGTAAATTATTTAAGTCATACAGCAGAATATTATAAAGCCAATAGAAAATGAGATTGTGGAAGAATATTAAATGATCACAAAAGATATATAGAATAAATTGATAGTAAAAAGGAGCAGGTTGCCAATTAGTATGTACTGTATAATTCTATATTTGAATAAAAATATTCATAAATACAGCTGTCTATAATAAATTTATATTTTATGTAGTAGGAAAAAAATAGTTAATGGAAGCATCCTTGAGAGAATAACTTTCATAACTTATTTTGAGAAAAGTTTTAAAAATACAATTAGTTTTCTTGGGAAGGATGCTTATATTCTATGACTGTCACTAACCTATTTATTTATTAATCAAATAATTATTAATATCAACTCTGTGCCTAGTATTGAATGAAATGCAGGGGATATGTAGGTGGCCCATGTAGACATGGATCCTCTTGTTAATAGAAACTGAGCAACAAACAAGCTACTTATCTCTTTTTTCTTTTAACTTAAAATTAACATTCATTTTCCACACCTTTAAAATAATGCTTATTTTTAGCAGTAACATTAGAGTGCAATTTAATGAAAATATTTAAGCTACAAAATATCAAAAAAAATTTAGTATCTTTGAATCAAATGGAAATGAACAAAAAGTCAGCTATTCTGTCTCTCAGTTTGCATGCTAAACTCAATGAAAAAACGATGAAGAAAAAACAGTCAGAAATATTTCTAATCATATCAAATTTTTACAAAAGTTAACAGGTCATTTTGCTTTTGCCTTTATGGTTCATTTCCCCTATGAATATAAGCTAGTTACTCAATAATGCTTGCCTACTATTAATGATATTAGCATATTTACTAGACAGATTGCTTGTAAGTGAAAGTATTAGACACCCTTATTATCTGCCTCAGATATTGGGATCAAATCCACACTCAACAACACAGGGTCTAAGCTCAGAGTCTTTATTGTAATTGGAAAATACATGGTCTGCTTGCCAAAAACCAAGGAGCCTCTGACTATGTGATGTGATTTAATGAATGTTTAATCCCAGGTCTTACAACCAAAGAGCTTCAATTTCCCCTCATTAGTATAAACTTACTGTGAGCTGGAATCTTAGTTTCCTTATTTATATATTCTTAGCTCTTGAATAGTATTTGTCATATAGCACTAATTTGACACATATGTGTTGGTAAAAATCTATGGTGTTTTTAATCTTCATTTGCATTTCAATTAGATTTAGTCATTATTGTCTAAATGAGTAAGACTTGAGACTAATTTACTTTCCCTAGCCAAGGGTACTGGAAAAGAGGATAGCTGTTTGTGAAAGTTAGAAGAGGGAGAGATCAACATTAGGAAAATTTCCAAGAGGTTGTATGTTGAAAGGGGAAAATTTTAAAGCAAAGCAAGAGAGAGGGACTGAGAAAGAAGTCAGTAGTCTTGATACAGCAGGAAGACACTGGATTCCTATATTGAAGGTGAAGAGTAAAGGATAAAAATATATATAAAATTGTGATACGGTCTGAATTGTGTCCACCCAAAATTCATATGTTGAAACCCTAACTCCCAATATGACTGTATTTAGAGTTAGCACCTTTATGGAATTACAATTAAATGAGGTCCTAAGGGTAGATCTCTGATTTGATAGGATTAGTTTCCTTATAAGAAGAGACCCCAGAGACTGTCTATCTCTCCACCAAGTGAAGACACAGCAAGAAGACAGCCATCTGCAAGCCTGTAAGAGACTTCTCACTAGAACCCAAACATGCTGGCATACAAATCTTAGACTTCTAGCCTCCAGAAAATAAATTCTGATGTTTAAACCACACTGTTGTTGTATTTTGTTATGGAAGCTAGATATGACTAAGACAAAGTGTAAATAAAGCCAGAGATTTAAAATTAAACATGTTATACAAGTATGTTTTTTTTTACCTCAAATGCCTTTCATGAAAGGGATACAGTTAGGGAAATGTAGCCAAGATGGTGAAGTAAGAAAACCCTGAACTCACCTCCTCCCATGGAGACACCAAAATTACAACTACTTACACAGCAACTACTTATGAGAACAAACTAAATACCAGCAGAAAACTATTTTCACAACTAAAGACATAAAGAAGTAACTACAATGAGAAGGGTAGGAGGGGCAGAGTGATGATGTAGTCAGGATCCATAGTGGGTCAGTGACTCACAAATGGAGGAAATTTCACAATTGTAGAGGTCCTCCTTACCAGCAAGAGGTTTGAGCCCCACATTGGGCTCCCCAGCTTGGGAGTCCTGCACCTGAATGATAGGGCACCAGATCATCTGGCTTTGAAAATCAGAGGGGTTTATATTTAGAGAGCTATAGGAAACAGAGACTCCCTCTTAAACGGCATGCACAAAAATCTCACAAGCTCACAGTCCCAGAACAGAGGCAGCAGTTTGAAAGGAGCTAGGTCTGATGCACTTGCTGATCTTGGAGAGCCTCTTGGAGAGTCAGGAGGCAACTGAGACTCTATATGGGGATGGAATTGCTGGTGGCAGCCACATTTGGGAGTTCATTCAACCACTCAACCACAATAACACAAACTCTGGCTAGTGCCACCTTTTTTACTTTGTTTTATTGAGATATAATCAAAATACAGCACTAAGGTATACAGGCTAATGATTTGACTTATATACATCATAAAATGATTGTCACAATAAGTTTAATGATATCATTTCATACAGATACAAAAGAAAAGAAAAAGAAAAAATATTTTTCTTTATGATGAGAACTCTTAGGATTTATTCTCTTAACTTTCATATATCACATATGGCAGTGCTAATTATATTAATTATGTTGTACATTACATCCCTAGTACTTATATTATGACTGGAAGTTTGTAACTTTTGACCACCTTCACCCTATTCCCCCTCTCCCCAAACCCTGCTTCTGATCTCTTTTTCTCTGTGTTTGTGTGTTTTTGAAGTATAATTGACCTTCAACACTATGTTAGTTTTTGGTGCACAAAAAAGTGATTCACTATTTCTATACATTACAAAGTGACCATCATGATAAATCTAGTTATCATCTGTCAACATGCAAAGATGTAATAATACAAATATTATTGACTATACTGCCCATGCTGTACATTTCATACCTTTGACTCATTTATTTTGTAACTGGAAGTTTGTAACTCTTAATTTCCTTCACCTATTCACTCATCTGCCCACCCCAAACATCTAGGACAATGACCTGTTTGTTTTCTGTATCTATGACTGTGTCTGTCCTTTTGTTCATTTGATTTGTTTTTCATATTCCACATATAAATGAAATCACATGATAATGGTCTTGCCCTTGGCCTGGTTGGTGTCAAGGCAGTAAAGAAGGACATTACATAATGATCAAAGGATCAAACAGGAAGGTATAACAATTGTGAAAATATATGCACCCACCATAAAAGCACTTAAATACATAAAGCAAATATAACAGACATAAAGGGAGAAATTTACAATAACACAATAATAGTAGGGGACTTTAACACCCCACTTACACCAATGTGTAAATCATCCTGGCATAAAAGGAATGAGGAAACACTGGACTTAACTGACACTTTAGACCAGGTGGACTTAATAGATATATATAGAACATTTCATCCAAAACCTGCAGAATATACATTATTTTCAAGTGCACGTGGAACATTCTCCAGGATAGATCTCATGCTAAGCTACAAAACAAGTCTCAATAAATTTAAGAATATTGAAATCATATCAAACATCTTTTCCAACCACAACATTATAAGACAAGAAATCAACTCCCAGAAAAAAAAAAAAAAAAAACTGCAAAAAACACAAACACATGGTGTGTAAATGACATGCTACTAAACAAACAATAAGTCATGTAACAATCTAGAGGAAATATGAAAATATCTGAAGACAAATTAAATGAAAACATAACAATAGAAAAATCTCTGGGAAAAAGTGAAAGGAATATAAAGAGGGAAGTTTATAGCAATAGAAGCCTACTTCAGGACACAAGAAACTAAAGAATCTAACTTTAGGGACTTCCCTGGCAGTCCAGTGGTTAAGACTCCACACTTCCACAGCAGGGAGCAAATGTTCGATCCCTGGTTGGGGAACTAAGATCCTGCATGACATGCAGCCTGGCCAAGAAATAAAACCAACCAACCAACCAAATAAACCAACAAAAAACAGGAGTCTTCAGAGACAAAATCTACCAAACATTAAAAGAAGAGTTAACACCTATACCTCTCAAAGTATTCCAAAAAATTGCAAAGGAAAGAACTCTTCCAAATTCATTCTAAAATGCCAGCATCACCCTGATACCAAAACCATACAACTACATATAGAGCAATATCACTGATGAATATAGATGTAAAAATCCTCAGCCAGATATTAGCAAACCAAATTCAAAAATACATTAAAAGTAAGATATACCACCATCAAGTGTGATTTGTCCCAGAAATACGAGCATGATTCACTGTCTGCAAATCAGCCAATGTTAACAAAACACATTAACAAATTGAAGAATAAAAATCATATGATCATCCCAATAAATGCAGAAAAAACATTTGACAAAATTCAACATCCTTTATGATAAAAACTCTCAAAAAATGTGTGCATAAAAGGAACATACCTCAATGTAATAAACGCTATTTATGACAAACGTATGGCCAACATTATTCTCAATTGTGAAAAGCTGAAAGCATTTCTTCTAATATCACTTATAAGACAAGGATGCCCACTCTTACCACTTTTATTCAACATAGTATTACAAGTTCCACCCACAGCATTCAGACAAAAATAAGAAACAAAAGAAATCCAAATTGGAAAGGAAGAAGTAAAACTTTCACTATTTACAGATGACATGATACTATACATAGAAAATTGTAAGGATACCACCAAAAACTATTAGAACTTATAAATGAATTTGGTAAAGTTTCAGGATACAAAGTTTATATGCAGAAATCTGTTGCATTTCTATATACTAATAACAAACTATCAGAAGAGGTATTATGAAAACAATTCCATTTACAATTGCATAAAAATATACTTAGGAATAATTCTAGCCAAAAGGTAAAAGATTAGGAAAACTATAAGACATTGATGAAAGAAATTGAAGATGACACAGTCAAATGGAAAGATATACTGTGTTCATGTTTTGGAAGAAATAATATTATTAAAATTACCATACTACCCAAGGTAATCTACGGATTCAATGCAATCCCCATCAAAATACCAATGGCATTTTTCATAGAACTAGAAAAAATAATTCTAAACTTTGTATGGGAAGACAAAAGACACTGCATAGCAAAAAGCATCTTGAGAATGAAGAACAAAGCTGGATTTCAAATGCTTCCTGATTTCAAAATATACTACAAAGCTGCAGTAATCAATACAGTATAGTGCTGATGCAAATACAGACCCATAGACCAATGGAACAGAATGGAGAGCCCACAAAAAAAACAATGTTTATATGATCAATTAATCTACAACACAGGAGACAAGAGTATACAATGGGGAAAAGACAGCTTCTTCAATAAATGGTTTTGGGAAAACTGTAGAGTTACATGCAAAAGAATCAAACTGGACCACTTTTTCATACCATATTAAAACAAACAAACAAACAAAAAACCCTCAAATTGGATTAAAGACTTAAATGTAAGGCCTGAAACCATAAAACTCCTAGAAGAAGACAGAGGGAGTATGCTCTGTGACATTAGTCTTAGTAATGTTTTTTTTGGATATGTCTCCCTAGGCAAGGGAAATGAAGCAAAAATAAACAGACAAGACTACATCAAATAAAAAAGCCTTTGTACAGCAAAGGAAACTATTAACAAAATGAAAAGGCTGCCTACTGAACTGGAGAATCTATTTATAAATGATATATCTGTTAAGGAGTTACCATCCAAAATATACAAAGTGTACATAAACTCAACATCAAAAAAAAAAAAAAAGATTAAAAATTGGGCAGAGGCCTGAATAGACATTTTTCCAAAGAAGACATACACATGGCAACAGACACATGAAAAGATGCTCAACATCACTAATCATCAGGAAAATGCAAATCAAAACCACAGTGAGATACTACCTCATACCTATCAGAATGGCAATTATCAAAAAGACAACAAATAACAAGTGTTGGTGACAAGGATTTGGAACCCTCAGGTACTATTATTGGGAATGCAAACTGGTGCAGACACTGTGGAAAACAGTATGGGAATTCCTCAAAAAATATTAAATAGAACACATATAAGTGTGTTCTAAAAAACAAAACAAGTGATCAAGTGTAACAAACAGAAACAGATTTATAGACACAGAGAACAAACTGGTGGTGGCCAGAGGGGAGGTTGATGGGAAGAGGAAAGAAAAAGGTGAGGAGGATTAAGAGGTACAAAATCCCAGTTATAAAAGAAATGAGCCAAGAGTATGAAATATGCAATGTGGGGAATATAATCAATAACAATGTACTAACTTCTATGATAACATATTGCAACTAGACTTATCTTGGTGATCATTCGAAATGTATTGAAATATCAAATCACTATCTTGTGTAAAAGGAACTGACGTAGTGTTGTAGGTCAATTATACTTCAAAAACAAACAAACACACAAACAAACAAATTCACAGAAAAAGAGATCAGATTTGTGGTTACCAGAAATGGGGGGTGGGGGGAATTGGATAAAGGTGATCAAAAGGTACAAACTTCCATAAGTTTCAAATAAGTCCTAGGGATGTAATGTACCACATGATAAATATAATTAATGATGCTGTGTGTTATATATGAAAATTGTTAAGAGAGTAAGTCTTAAGTGTTCTCAGTACAAGAAAAATTTTTTTCCATTTCTTTAATTTTTATACCTTTATGAGATGACTATTCAATAAATTTCACTAAATATCACTAAATTTCACTAAATATCACTAAATGAATATTCACTAATATCACTAAATTGTGATAATCATTTCATGATGTATGTAAGTCAAATCATTTCACTGTACACCTTACACTTATACAGTGCTATAGGCCAATTATATTTCAATAAAACTGGAAAAATAATATTTAAAAACTAAATTTAAATATACAGAAATAAGTATACATATATCTGTATTATAAGTAATATTGAAGTGTGTGTGTTCATATATATGTATTACTTTACTTAACATTGTGCAATTATCAAAATATGCCTACAACTTGAAAGCCTTGAGATAATGAGAAAAGCATTATTACAAATGAATATATATATATATATATATATATTTTAAACATCTTTATTGAAGTATAATTGCCTTACAATGGTGTGTTAGCTTCTGCTTTATAACAAAGTGAATCAGTTATACACACACAATATGTTCCCATATCTCTTCCCTCTTGCATCTCCCTCCCTCCCACCCTCCCCATCCCACCCCTCTAGGTGGTCACAAAGCACCGAGCTGATCTCCCTGTGCTATGTTTTAAAGAAAAAAAAACTACATGTGGATATTCTTATGCATGTAGGTATTTTTGTACATTTTATATATATTAATCAAAGATTCCTAGAGGTGTGAATATCTTACTGTTATGTATGGTTACCTGTGTGTCATAGGTTTAGTACAAAGTAAAAATAAAAAAACATTCTTTTACTTTAAATACTGTAGTATTTGAATTATTTACAACTATTATTTATATTTAAGAATATTTTTATACAAAAACAAACAAAAGTTTCTAGGTTTAGTGCCAGAATTTCAGATTTCATATTTTAGCTCTGTCTCTTACAGATACCAGCTGTGAGATTTTAGGCAAGGTGCCGCTTCTACTGAAATATTTATTGTAATTCTTGCTTTAAAGTTTTGTCCAGAGGTAACATATGTAGGAAGTGCCTTGTCCATGGCTTTGCAAATAACAAGGCAGTACTCCAGAAATGCTCATTTCTTTAAACACAAAGTAAGAAGGGAGGGAGAAAGAAGAATAATTCCTTTATCTCGAATATTTTTGCTTACAGCCTTTGTGGGAGTGAATATCATTCCAAAAAAGCAGATTTTAAGAAAAGAAAATAAGTACAGTGCTAAAGCTATAACTTCATTTACCACCCACTCTCAAGTGTTATTTGTCGAATTCCATTGTGTAAAGATAGCAAGGGAGAATATAAATAAGTAGAGCATATGATTTTACATAGATCCTAAAAATTATAAGTACCTGTGGATCTCAAGCCTACTTGACTTCATTCAAGATTTGTCTGACTCTTGGGTAGATCTGAGTAGGTCGGGATACTGCCAGACTGTGGGGACTCTTCCCTCTTGTTCTGTCTCTGTTAGAGACCTCTTCATTGGCATTTCCAACCTTAGAAATGGTCTTCGCCAGTGGAAATTAAGAAAGTAATTTCAACAGTGAAAATCAACAAGCAAAATTCATCAATCAGTAGCTCTTAAAGAGAGAGAGATCACCAAACATAGGCTGGAAAAATTGGGAAGTCAGACCCCTGCGGGCATTAGGAGTTTTACATAAAGACAATGACTTTGCAATAAGGACACACTTTGTACTAAACAATTCCAGACTGGCAATCATTGTCAATTCAAAGACGTCACTAGACAGCTTACAATAAGATCACACAACACAAAGATATTCAAATCATGATGACTGATGAGCAAGAAATCCAGTTTATTGCTAGATCTCCTCAAACGTTCTGAAGAACCCCGAGGATGTTTACATTGGCTCATTAAAAAGTTTACCTTGCTGTGCCAAGAAAACAGAAACTCCGATGTAATTGCTTGTGCCCAACAGTGTAAATGCTGCCCTCTGAATAGCCCACTGGCTGGGCTGCATCCACAGCAGCCATGGTGCCATCAGTAACACGGAGGTCAGCTTTGACCGTTGGACCTGAATAAAATAACTGCTGCTGGCAACAACTGGGGCAGGTCCCCTGGTACGCTGCTTTCACAAACAGTAAATGCAGGTTTCTTTTTGATTGACCCACACCTGGGTGACTTTTACTTCACCAAGGAGTGGATAAACCTTCAGTGTTGAGCCCAGTCTGTGAAAAAACAGAGCAAAAGGTTCAGGACCATAAAGAGACCAAGTCGTAGGGAATAACTCTTAGAATTTACACACAACCATTTTCCCAAAGGCAGAGCAACTGTGTGCAGGGGCAGAAGGAATAATTGGAATAATAAGAAAACTTGGACTGCATGCCCAGACTCTATTGTCCTCCCGGACAATAGATTAAGGTATAATAATTTCCTCACATCCAAAATGTCAGAAGGAATTTATCTCACTTCTTGCCAGTGGGTCTAGAACTCAGATGCATGTTTTGAAGTGGAGCGGAATGTTAACCTTGCCAAGAATCCCTGCTTTTCCAGACAACTGATGAAAATCACAGCCATTACTGCATATGCAAACACTATTGACAGAAAAGGAAGGAAAGTGTTGCAGGGACTCAATGGTTTTGCTGGCTCTGTATGAACTGAAGCCACCCTCACCACCAAACCTACCCTAAAACTCCTCATCTTTCAGAACGAGGACTTAGAGAGGGAAGAAAGAGCCTTTCTCGTTCAGTCTCAAGTCTTTTTTTTTTTTTTTTTTTTTTTTGCTATCAGCCAGATTGATTCCCAGTAGGAGTTTACATTCATTTTAAAGAAAAAGAAAAAAAAAAAAAACAACTCTACCTCACACATTAGGGATAGTTTTTCACACAGGGACTCAATAGATCATTGCAAATATGTCAGTAGATTTATTATAGTGGTTAAGAGCCAGATTCTTTGGTCTGTATCTCAGCTCATTATTTATTATCTGTGTGACCTTGGGCAAGATGTTTGCCTTCTCTGTGCCTTAGTATCTTAATCTGAGAGGAAAAAAAGGGGTTTTTTTTAGCAGTGTAGCACAGGGCTGTTATGAAGATAGAAAAAAAATAATAATGTATTAAAAATGTGAAAAATAGTGCCTGCATATAATAAATGCTCTATAAATAATTTTCTTACCTGGGCATAGGTTTGTTTCACAAGTCTGTCATATTCAACTATACATAGGGACACCTTGTAATAGTAGCTACTATAAGCATATCATACCACAAGGGATGAAAAGAGAAAGAAGAGAGTAGACAGGTATGCAGAAAAAAAAAAGTAGATAAAGTCTTGCCACTATTCCCAAGACAATCTGTGCCTAAATCTGGCACCTCTGGGTCATGAAAAGCATTTTTCCCCACAACACTGCTCACAATTCTCCATCCTTTCAAGGACAATGGTAAATTGTGGTATTTTAAACTAAAATTGTTGCACAGTAAAAGTATAAAATGTTATATGTTATGTGTGTTTTGGTTTGTTTGTTGGGTGATAGTTATTGCAGCCTTTCTGAGAAAACTGATGGAGACAAATGAATTTGGTTGGCTCAAGCCTTGCTGAAGGGCTGTTCTGTCCACTAAAAATCTCCAAAAATAACTCTCCGGCAGAAGACTTTCAGGGACTTTTACCTTTTCTTTGTACAAGGGAACTCTTCCCAATTATTCTTTTGCACTGTCATTTATAAACAGTGAATAGCTATGAAGTAAGAGCTTTTCAGCAAAGGGAAGCAGTGACATCCAACCCTTAGTTGCCATGTTCTATTTTCTGAACACCTTATTTGAGACAGTAATGAAAATGCCATGATTTAAACTGTGAGCATTGATGATGGTATTTCAATAGGTTTCAGGAAAAGTTTATGGGTACTTCTATTCAACTCTTTTATTGTATAAAAAAATGTTTTATCTTTATTGTACAAAATATAAAATGCAGAAGAGTATATAGAAGAATTAAAAGTCATCTGCAATCCAATAACCAGATGCAGCTACTTTAAAAAAATGTGTGTGTGAGAGAGAGAACTGATTTTCACACTTCATGCACATGCAATACAATAGATAAGATAGGTAGATAGATAGATAGGGATAGAATGCATTATATATGTAATATAAATGGGGAAAAAAGCAATTGAGATCATGCTAAAAAAAAAAACATGCTCATATCATAGTAAATGAATGGTTTTCATTGACATTATATCATGAGGACTTTTTCCTTTTCTGTCAACGTGCTCTGAACACATGACTTTTAGTGGTGGCAGAAAATGTTACCATATCAGGATACTATCATTTACTTACCTGAAATGTATTAAATTATTTTACTTATTAAACTATTCCTCTATTGCTGAATGTTAGGTTGTTTCTATTATTTTTCACTCTCAATCTATGCTTTGAAGACCTTTCTAGAACATAAAATGGTTTGATTCTTGATTATTTCCTTAGGATTTATTCTTTGAAGTAAAAATACTGATCAGAGAGCCAAATTTTCCTCTAAAAAGTTTGAACCAATTTTCATTTCCACCACAGGTATATGAGAATACCTAATTGTGTTAATTACTCATCTTAGGCTTAGATAATTAGAAAGAGGGATATGTTATACTATTGTTCTTTTTAATCTACATTTAAAAATTATTGGTAAAGCTGAACTTTTTTTTCTGTTTTAGTCCTTTTAAAAATTGGAATGCCACTATACTTTACATTTGGAAGAATTCTTTAAACTTTTGAGAAAAATACAGATTCAAAAATATTTTTATTAATCATTTGTCTATTGGTTTTATTTGTAATGACTTTTGAGTTATCAGCTTTAAAAACCAGGTAAAACATTATTCAAATTATTTCTGTGTGCATGGGATATTCACCTATATTTTTATAGTATTTGTATTATTTTGTTTATATAATTGTTATTTAACTTTTTTTAAACCTCTGGGACATTTTTGGGTATGTGTTGTAAGCAAATATTCCAACCTAAAAATTTCCAAATATCCACTATTTCCAACAACTTTTTAAGACTCACCCATCAGGAATGGTCAAATGGCAGTCACTTTCAAGGTGGAATATTCTGTTCCATTTACCTGTTGACTTTTATGCAAACTTACTTTTTACATTATTCTATTTTTCAAAGAAGTTTTATTCTCACTGACAATGGTAATAGCCATAGTTCCCTGCTACCTCTCCTACAATGCTTCCTGGTTATGCTAAAGTTGGAATTATTTTGTCAAGTTCCAATAAAAATCCTTGTAGAGAAATGATACATATTTTGTTATGTCTATGAATTAATTTGGGAAATTTTGAAATTCTTACACTATTCAATTTTGCTTATTGTGTCTAATTGATTAAAATGCAGTTTTCATTTTTTTAGAATATATATTTATTGAGTACCTACTATGTGCCAGATACTGCTTTAAATTTTAGGAATACAGAAGTGGAAAAACAGATTAAAATCCCTGGCATCACGTGGTTTACATTCTAAAGAGAACAGAGAGACATTGAAAAAACAAACAAACCATAAGAACAAAAATTTAAAAATAATGTCATACATTTATCAAACCTATGGAAGAGAACAAAGCAAGGTAGGAGGGCAGGAAGTGTGTGTGTGTGTGTGTGTGTGTGTGTGTGTGTGTGTGTGTGCACTGGGTAATAAGGAAAGACCTCAGTGAGAAAGTAATGTTTTAGCAGGGTCCTGAAGCTGGGAAAGTCACAAGTCAGTCAAATATCTGGGGGAAGGGCATTCTAGGCAGAGGGAACAGCTATTTCAAAACATTTTAAAAACCATAAGATTCCTTCAAGTTTGTCTTCTGTAGATTGTCTCCACTCCTTTCTTGCAGAGTTGCTTTAATGCATTTTATATTTTATATTGCTAAAAAAGTAATTCTTGTATAATTAGTATCATTATTATTATATCATGTGAGCTACTGCCATTTATAGAACAGAAATAGGTTTTTTTCCTACTTTCTATTTAATTTTTGGTAAATTAAAATTTACTGATATTAAAACATCATTTCCAATAAATTTTCATGACATGTCAGTAAAAACAGTGGTCTTACTTGGCCCTCCTTATCCACTAATCATGTACCCCAGAAGTAGGAACTTACTACTGTTACCTATTTCTTTTAGTGGTTGCATCCATGTTTTGAAATAATATGTTTTTAGTGCTATTTATTGAACTTTTAGCTTTAGCTACTTACCCACCTTCTCCAATCACCACCCTCATACATACTAACAGTGTATCCTATATAGTTGTATTATGGTTTTTATTAAATCAATATTCTGTGGTTAGGTTATAACTAACTATTCAGATCTGTACAACATAGTTATGATGCTTAAATTTTCTCTCTTGAATGACATTTTTGTTTTTCTTAACCTATGAATAATCAATTCATTTATTTGTTTGTCCTTCTTTTTCTGTAATCATCATGATTCCTTCTCTCCAAGACTCCAACACACCTTTAAAGTTTTTCTCAATACAATGAACACACTGAGAAAATCTAACAGTTTTATTTGGCTTTGTTTCATTTTGTTTTCCTAGGTGAAATCTCTCTAGAGCCCTCTCCCGTCCTGCTTCAACCTGGACTGGTGGATCTTGAGATCTCGTGGCAGCTAGATCTCTGGTCCAGGATCTCCCTTCACCTTCATCCTGCGGGTTCACTTTGCCTGTTTCCTGTGTTGGATCCTTTATACCCTTGAGTCTATAATTTCGTCTTTCTTGCTTAACTCTGTGTGGGGGAAGTTTACCTTCCAATAGTCCGGGTGACAGCAAACTATGGGCCTGCAGGCCAGATCTGGTCCACTATCATTGGACAACTCGGAAGTTAAGAATGATTTTCCCGGCGTGCAGGGAACTGGTTGCCACTGGGGGCTCAGGCCGCTGCCCGGACCTCCTCCCTACCAGCAGCCTCGGCACCTTCACAGCACTGTTGCGGGTCCACACACATCCCTCTAGTGTCTCTGAAGCCGGACATACAAGTGGGCCTGGGTTCCTCAGTAGTGTCCGCAGACCTAGCCTCTCAGCCCAAGGGCCGCCTTGCTACCTTTCCCACTCCAAACGTCTCCAGTAACCCTGCCTCAATGTCAGGAGATGAGGCAGTGGGAGTCCGAGGCTGGCTCTTGTCTCCGCATCTGTTTTAGCTTCCGTCCCTGTTCCCTTCTCCCGGCCTCAGTTTCTGCCTCTGTCCAACCGCTCCAGTGTAGACATGCTGGTGTCTCTTTAAGATTTGGAATTGCGCCCTACCGGTGTCGTATTTCCACTCCTAGCTTGTGTTTCCTTTGTCCTGGGAGATGAAAAACTTGCCTTTAAAGGAGGGGTGACAGACTTTGGTGTGTTTCAAATCACTCAGGAGGTTGTGCATATCCCTGGGCTCTAGCACAGGAGCTTTGGATAAAGTGGGGCATGGGCACCTGCAATCCTCCCCAGGTGGTTCTGATTCAGGTGGTCCCGAAATCTTCACTTTGAAATTCTCTACTGCAGAAGGCAGGAAAAAATTAATTGAAATATGAGCCGCGTTTCAGGGCCTCGGGTGGGAGGCTAGAGGGGACTTCCTTTGCACTACAGGAGCTAGAAGGCTGTTTGATGCTTTAAAAATACATAATAATAAAAATATATATGACTCATATGTAAGACCAATTTTCTAATAATTGTTTTTAAATGCTTGGCCTCGAAAAAAAAGATTTTCGTATTTTTAAATGGTTGAGAAAAAAATAATACTATTTCAAGGCACATATATGATATTTTATGAAATTCACATTTCAATATTCATAAGTAAAGCTAATTGGAACACAGTCACACTCATTTACATATTGTCTACCACTGTTTTTACACTGTCAGGGCAGATCTGAGTGGTTGCAACAGAGACATTATGGTCCACAGAGTGTAAAATATTTATTGTCTGAGTCTTTACAGGAAAAGGTTGTTGACCACTGCAACAGCCTATTGGTGGGGCATGAGATGGAATCATTTTGAAAGGTTTGTGGTTGAAGATGTCTTTATTCTACTCTTAGACCTAACTTACAGTTTAGCTAATTATGTAATTTTAAGTTGGAAATCACATTTTCTCAAATTTTCCTCAAAATTTTACTCAGGTGGGTGATGAAAGTGTTATCCACTGTCTTCTAGTGCCCAGAGCTGTTTTTGAAAGGTCTAGTAACATTTTAACTATCTCTCCTGGTTGTTTTCTTCTCTGTAAGTTAAGTTATTATATTTTCTCAAGAGCTCTGAAATTTCAAAATGATGTGTCTTGCTGTGGACCTTCTTAATTTACAGAGATCTCAGTTTTTAGTTGTTGTTGTTTTGTTTTCCAATCTGGTAATTTATGTCCTTCAATTCGGAGAAGCTTCTCTGAAATACTCCTTCGGTAATTTTTTCCCTTATGTTTCCTGTTATCCCTTGCTGCAATTCTTTTCTTTCAGAAATTGGGTCTTCTGGGCTGATCTTTCCCTATCTCCTATTTTATAAATTATCTCCTATTATTCATTCCTTTATCTTTTTTTTGTCCCTAGGATATTGGTTCAATTTTATTTTCCAATTCTCCATTCCTTATATACACATACATACGTACAATATATATATAAGCATGTATACAGTATATATAATATACTTATTCAGTTTATATTATATATTAATATTCAATGTCATTGTTTTAAATGAATAATTGGTTTTTATATCATTCTGTTTGCTTTTTATGGCTTTACTCTCTTACCCTCTAAGGATAGAAATTATATATGTATTTTCAAGTTTTTGTCTTATTATTTTTTGCTTTTTTTTTTCTCTTTTCATTATGACTTCTGTATATAACATGGAGTTTTTTAACATATACTTTCTATTTAGTGCTATTTATATTTTAATTAGCATTTGCTAAGTCTAATAGTTTTCAATTACCATGTAACAAAGTACTCAAAACACAGTGACAAAATATATATATTTATTACCTCGTTTTTGTGGGTCAGAATTCCAGGAGCAGCTTAGCTAGATGCGTCTGGTTCTGAGTTTCTCAGGAGGCTACAAACAAGGTGTCAGCATCAGCTTCAGTCACCTCCAGACTTCACTGGAGGAATATTCACTCTGAGCTCTCTCATGTGGTTGTTAGCAGGACTCAGGATCTTGCTGGCTGTAGGCTGATGATATCAGATATCAGTTTCTCACTACTTGGGCCTCTCCCTAGGCTCGTGTGCTTTCCCCAGAGTGAGGAATGAGAAAGAGAGAGAGAGAGAAAGAGAGAGAGAGAGATAGATAGGCTGAGAATCTAAGAGAGAAGCCATAGTGTTTATATAACCTAATCTCAGAAGTGACAACCTATCACTTCTGCTCTATCCTTTCCATTAGAAGTGAGTCACTAACCCATTAATCCAGCCCACCCTCAAGGGGAGGGATTAAACAAGGACATAAATTCCAGGAGATGACAATCATTGAAGACCATCTTAGACACTACCTGCCAGAGAAAGTACAGTTTAAGCTATACTTTTCTTTGTGGTTGCAATCTTTATCAAGTTATGATATGATGATTGTGCTTCACAGAAATGAATGTTGTAGTTTTCTCTTTTGTTCTATGCCAGGGAAAATTTTGCTTGCTGATTACATTTTACTGAAATGTTTGAAGCTTGTTTAGCGCTGAACTAATTTAGTAGGTTATTCCTTGACTTTTTTTCCCAGTTATTCAATGATTGCTTGCCTAATCAAGTTAAGTCCTGCTTTTTGAATCAGTATTTACCCCCAACCCAGGGTACCACCTGCCTCACTAAGATTTTAAAATTTATTTACATATATTAATACATATGATTATTTACAATGTTATTATAATCTAATTCTCCCACAAACATGACCCCAATTCCAAGCTAAGTAATTTAGCATGATTCTATGACCCTGCACTGTCCAGGATCGGACTTTATTTTTCTTTTTGTTCATTTGAAAATTATTCTTATGTATTTTAAAATTCAGGTTTAATTTATTTTTTCAGCTTTTATTGGGTTATAATTGACAAATAAAATTTTAAGATGTTTAAAGTATATGTCCTGGTGGTTTGATATACATATGCATTGTGAAAGGAAAGGACTCCCTGCCCCACCCCCCAGTCATGTTAATTAGCACATCCATCAGTTCCCATTTACCTTTTTTTTTTTTGGTGAGAACATTTAAGTTCTACTATCTTGGCAAATTTCAATTATACAGTACAGTGTTATCAATTCTAGTCACCAAGTTATATTTTAGATCCTCAGACCTTATTCATCTTATAGGTGAAAGTTGGGAAAGTGGCATAAAACCCTCAAGTCAGCTCTGCAGGTGGAGAACATGTTAAGCAGGGTCTTGCAAGACCTAAAAATCTTATCTTCTGAGAATAGTAAAACTCACCTCCTAGCCTTCATGGGAGATTTTCTGGATAAAGAGATGAAGAATGCAGACTATCTGGAATACCATCTTGACTATCAGAAGGAACTAGAAGAGGTGGTCCAGCAAAAAAGTCCTGTTTGAGAGGCCTGCTGAAGCATCAGGTGAAAACTTAACTTCTGAAGGCAGCACTGCAAGTGTTCCTTTGTAGTAAGTCTTAAAGTTAGCTACTTAAACGTCTTTGTCTTCTCCATTTGCCAGAAGACTACTTTCTTTTTTTCTAGTATCCTAATCCTCGTTGTGCATGCAAATAAATCTTCTTTGCATTGTAAAATATGTATGTATATATAAACATTAAAATATATGATATATGAAAAGATATGTAAATATATAGTTATATATGAATATATGTTTATAAATATATATGTAAATTCCCTGAGGGCATTATGCTAAATAAAATAAGCCAGACAGAGAAAGACAAATACTGCATAGTATCACTTATACATGGAATCTAAAAAAACTGTCAAATTCATAGAAACAGAGAGTAGAAGGTGGTTGCCAGGGACTTGGCGGGGAGGGCTAGAGGAAATACAGAGAGGCTGGTGAAAAGGTATAAATATTCTTACATATCTTAATTGTATATTATTTTATTTCTAAATTATATATTTCA
Organism: Balaenoptera physalus; assembly: GCF_965194825.1. NCBI lineage: Eukaryota > Metazoa > Chordata > Mammalia > Artiodactyla > Balaenopteridae > Balaenoptera > Balaenoptera physalus. The sequence goes on along the minus strand of NC_138899.1, from coordinate 40,094,355 downwards.
ATAGTTTTATTAAGATTGTATTGTTTTATAACCATATTTACAATTTTATTTTTTATAATTTACAGTGGCTTCCTAGTATCAGCACTCAGTGCTTGTAACTTGTAAAGGAGTTTCCCAATTTTTGAGTTCTTTCTCAAACTTGTCTTTTACAATGATATGGTGATCCAATAGATTAACTTTATTTTTTGCTGCCTCCATTAGAGATTTTTATTGTTAATTTATGTTTTTAGATTCCTTGAAATATATCTCTCAATAAACTCACATTTACTGTCAATCCTATACTTTCTGGCATCCTGTTTCTGTTCACAGGAAATAGATCTTTTAAGAAGTCTAAATAATTGTTTTAAAATTCCCATGTACTTATTATACTGTTTTCAGAGTTATATTCTTCCTTTGAGTTTTTAGTATGACATTGTCTTTTTTTTTTTTTACTTGGAAGAATTTTTTATATGCCACATATTGATTTTTATTGTTAATCATTCTTTGATGAGAAGAGTTAAATCCAGGCATGATCTTTGCCAATTAAAAGGATATAGAGGCTTTCCTTATTTTACTTATTGCCCATAGAGTTGCTGTTAATTTCCAGAAATAATTCAGAAGTTTTAAATTGCAGGCCATTCTGAGTAGCCTGATGAAATCTCTGGCCGACCTGCTCCTTGCCACCTAGGATGTGAATCATCACTCTGTCCAGTTTATTCTGCCCATTAGCTGCTTGGTAGCCATCTTTGTTATCAGATCGACTGTTGTGGTATCGCAGTGCCGTGTTCAAGGCACCCTTATTTACTTAATAAAGGTCCCAAAGCACAAGAATAGTGATGCTGGTAATTTGGATCTGCCAAAGAGAAGCCCTAAAATGCTCCTTTAAATGAAAATGTGAAAGTTTTTGACTTAATAAGGAAAGAAAAAAGCTGTGTGTTGAGGTGGCTAAGATCTACAATAAGAATGAAACTTCTATTCAAGAAATTGTGCAGAAGGAAAAAGAAAGTCATGCTAGTTTTACTGTCACACCTTGAACTGCAAAAGTTACTGCCACAGTAACTTTTGGTGCTAAGTGTTTAGTTAAGATGATAAAGGCACTAAATTTGTTCAATGACATATTTTGAGAGAGACCATATTCACGTAACTTTTATTACAGTATATTGTTATAATTCTATTTTATTATTAGTTATTATTGTTAATCTCTTACTGTGCCCAATTTTAAGTTAAACTTTATCATAGGTATGTCTGTATAGGACAAAGCACAATGTTTATAGGGTTTGGTACTATTCGAGGATTCAGGCATCCACTGGGGGTCTTGGAACATATCCTGCATGGATAAGGGATAACTACTGTATGTCTAATTCTTCCCTTGGTCTATGTTTCATGACTGCTTTCAAACTTGTGCAATGCTCATATATATTTCATATTCTGGCAATGAGTTGTCAACCACTGTTAGTTTCCAAAGTTGTGAGTTTTTGTTTCTGTCTTGATAACTATTTAGCATGAAGAGACAAAGTCAAAGAGCTAATTAGACACTATTTTAAACTAAAATTTTAAGTTTATTATTATTTTCTTTTACAAAATAAGGAGGAAAGACTCATGATATAAAAGTTTAAGTTTAAATTGAAATAACTCTACCATAGTTCATGGAATACATAGATATATTTCTGATGCTGTTCATTTGGCTCCAATATTGATTTTCTTCAAGAATAGCAAAGTCTATTTTAGTGTGACTGCCTGTGTTTTATACATCCTTATCCAGATTGTAATTTAAAAGGTGGCATTGTTTCTTCTCAGTGTAGCAATTTCACCAATTTTTGTCCCACTAGAAATAGTAAAATGAATGCATCTAAATAGAAAATTGTTTGTTTTTTTTCACCAAACACATTATCATTTTGATTCCTCAACCCCTTATCCCAAATTTTAACACTTAATTAGCACATCATGTTACTTGTGAAGAAGAAAACATTCTTTAGAATGGCAGGTGGCAGGGTCCAAAGTCATTGGAAATTTATACCATTTCTTTTGAAGAACAAAAAGTAACAGATAAAATATGTAAATGATAATGTCAATGATAAAGTTAGTTTAGGATTTTGTTTTTGAATTTTTGAAAAAAATCAAAATGCACTTATAAAATGTAATCTTACAAAAAGATTGTCTAAATTTACCATTCAAACATTTAGCACGTTAGGCTGTAATTATTATTATGAGTATTATTTCAAATTTTGTGTGTTCACATTGGTCAAGAAAGTTAACAATCACATAGGTATGTTTTAAACCATATCCACAATCATTGACATTGAAAATTTCCTGGTAATGTGCTTTAAAATAAAATGTATTATAAATAAATTATAAAACAGCTGATCAAGGTAAAAAATTAGTTATTTGGGGATATAAAGTTATTGACACAATGTGCAGTTCCACTGTCTTAAAATATACCTATGCCTGCAAGGTTCCTGCCAGTAACTTCCTGCAGTTGAGGAAACTGCCCTGATTTGCACTGATAGGCAATAGCTTCCCCCAGGCAAATACCTGCAGACAGTCATCTGTTGATGCCTGTCTATAGGCAGAGGAAAGCCTTAGAACAGTAGCTCTGTAGAAGCAATTATTCCCTTGACTGTTACAGGAAGGACATTAAAGAATACAGAAAAATATTAGCTCTCATTTATACAGTTCTTTTCATTCCAAAGACTTTGGCAAAGTCATCATTTGTTTTTAATATTATTTAAAAGACAATACAGTCAACATGTTGCTAAGCTGTAGGTTGAAAATCATACTAACTGATATATATGACCTGCTCAGTTCTGGTAAACCAAACTCCACTGATTACTCAGCATGCACTGAGCACAATGCTTGGTCCAATGGGTCTGCACAATATAAATTTTTATAAATAAGGTTTAAGAGGAATAGGTTTGAAGTTAAAAAGCATTACAATATTTGCAGATGACATGATACTATACATAGAGAATCCTAAAGATGCTACCAGAAAACTCCTAGAGCTAATCAATGAATTTGGTAAAGTAGCAGGATACAAAATTAATGCACAGAAATCTCTTGCATTTCTATACACTAATGACGAAAAATCTGAAAGTGAAATTAAGAAAACACTCCCATTTACCATTGCAACAAAAAGAATAAAATATCTAGGAATAAACCTACCTAAGGAGACAAAAGACCTGTATGCAGAAAATTATAAGACACTGATGAAAGAAATTAAAGATGATACAAATAGATGGAGAGATATACCATGTTCCTGGATTGGAAGAATCAACATTGTGAAAATGACTCTACTACCCAAAGCAATCTACAGATTCAATGCAATCCCTATCAAACTACCACTGGCATTTTTCACAGAACTAGAACAAAAAATTTCACAATTTGTATGGAAACACAAAAGACCCCGAATAGCCAAAGCAATCTTGAGAACGAAAAATGGAGCTGGGGGAATCAGGCTCCCTGACTTCAGACTATATTACAAAGCTTCAGTAGTCAGGACAGTTTGGTACTGGCACAGAAACAGAAATATAGATCAATGGAACAGGATAGAAAGCCCAGAGATAAACCCACACACATATGGGCACCTTATTTTTGATAAAGGAGGCAAGCATATACAGTGGAGAAAAGACAGCCTCTTCAATAAGTGGTGCTGGGAAGGTTGGACAGGTACATGTAAAAGTATGAAAATAGAACACTCCCTGACACCATGCACAAAAATAAACTCAAAATGGATTAAAGACCTAAGTGTAAGGGCAGACACTATCAAACTCTTAGAGGAAAACATAGGCAGAACACTCTATGACATACATCACAGCAAGATTCTTTTTGACCCAGCTCCCAGAGAAATGGAAATAAGAACACAAATAAACAAATGGGACCTAATGAAACTTAAAAGCTTTTGCACAGCAAAGGAAACCATAAACAAGACCAAAAGACAACCCTCAGAATGGGAGAAAATATTTGCAAATGAAGCAACTGACAAAGGATTAATCTCCAAGATTTACAAGCAGCTCATGCAGCTCAATAACAAAAAAACAAACAACCCAATCCAAAAATGGGCCGAAGACCTAAATAGACATTTCTCCAAAGAAGATATACAGATGGCCTACAGACACATGAAAGAATGCTCAACATCATTAATCATTAGAGAAATGCAAATCAAAACTACAATGAGATATCATCTCACACCGGTCAGAATGGCCATCATCAAAAAATCTAGAAACAATAAATGCTGGAGAGGGTGTGGAGAAAAGGGAACACTCTTGCACTGTTGGTGGGAATGTAAATTGATACAGCCACTATGGAGAACAGTATGGAGGTTCCTTAAAAAACTACAAATAGAACTACCATACGACCCAGCAATCCCACTACTGGGCATATACCCTGAGAAAACCATAGGTCAAAAAGAGTCATGTACCAAAATGTTCATTGCAGCTCTATTTACAATAGCCAGGACATGGAAGCAATCTAAATGTCCATCGACAGATGAATGGATAAAGAAGATGTGGCACATATATACAATGGAATATTACTCAGCCATAAAAAGAAATGAAATGGAGGTATTTGTAATGAGGTGGATGGAGTTAGAGTCTGTCATACAGAGTGAAGTAAGTCAGAAAGAGAAAAACAAATACAGTATGCTAACACATATATACGGAATCTAAGGGGAAAAAAAAAAAAAAGAGAAAAAAAAAAAAAAAAAAAAAAAAAAAAAGGCCATGAAGAACCTAGTGGCAAGACGGGAATAAAGACACAGACCTACTAGAGAATGGACTTGAGGATATGGGGAGGGGGTGGGGTGAGATGTGACAGGGTAAGAGAGTGTCATGGACATATATACACTACCAAATGTAAAATAGATAACTAGTGGGAAGCAGCCGCATAGCACAGGGAGATCAGCTCGGTGCTTTGTGACCATCTAGAGGGATGGGATGGGGAGGGTGGGAGGGAGGGAGATGCAAGAGGGAAGAGAAATGGGAACATATTGTATATGTATAACTGATTCACTTTGTTATAAAGCAGAAGCTAACACACCATTGTAAGGCAATTATACTTCAATAAAGATGTTAAAAAAAAAAAAAAAAAAAAAAAAAAGCATTACAATAGAATCCTGTCTTTGCCTTTTGGCTGCATTCTTTTTGTTGAACTACATAATCTCCTTAAAAGTTAGAGTTTTTAGTATAAAATGGAGGTGTATTGCCTAATTCCTTGAGAGGTTATGATGATTAATTTTTATAATCTGTTTTAAGGTCTCAGCGCAGTAGCCCAGTTATCACTCTAGAAAAAGCACTGAATGAATGTAAGTCATTACTATTATTGTACTATCAAAAATCTCTTAGTATCAACTGTGAAGACACGGTTATATAAGTGTTACTTTTCTTCCTATCTGAGAAGTTCTTAACATGTTTAAAAGGAAAAATCCAGAGAAGTATATCTTAAAATATCCTTAGTAAAGATTAAAATAGATTATAAATGTGAACTGAAATTGAGGTGATTTATAAATATATTCTTGTATATTTATACAGGAAATACATTTATGTAGATGGAATTTGGATGCTATTGAAACATTTATGGAAAATTATGTTTAAAAAAGAATTAATTGAATGAGACAGGTAGCTATACCAAATTAAGTAAAAGATCAGGCATTTCCTTTATGCGAGAGAAATAGTAAAAACTAACAGTAATATTCACTCATGATATAAACCAGAAAAGAAGCCAGTGATCATAATTATTGAGTCATGAAATGGGCAGAAAGATATCACCAAAAACTAGTTTACATCACCAATAAAGACTCTACAAGGCAAAAGTGATACTATTAGCTAAGCAAGATACTTACCTTATATGGTCTCCAGAAAGGAACTCAAAGAAATTGTGTATTAAAAATTAACTGAAATACTAGATCAAGACTAGTAAAACTCATAATAAAAAGATACTATATGCTGCTTATATCTTAATGTCTTTAAATTTTGTCTTCAATGTTATTTCCTCCAAAACTTAATATCTACATACATATATATTTTTAGTCAGAATTATGGACAAAAAATTACTTTAACATGCATAAAATATTTTAGTTTTGTAAAGTTCCCTGTGAATAATAAAAATAATGAGCCTAATCTACTGTAACATTCAAAAATGTCTTGTCAAAAGATTTCCACTAAGATAGACATTCTTACTTCAGAGTAGTTTAACCAGCCTGAGGAGACATGATTTACAAAACCATTTTTATTGGACACACAAGTAAAATTTAATACCTTTAGAATACAATATAAATAGTTAATGCTGGTGAGATTTTAGAAATTAATAATTAATATTTCTTTCATTCTCGGTTTAGAACAAAGTTAAAATTAAAACATATAGGACATCCAAAAGCAGGGATCAAAATGTCAGCTTTTAACTGATACACAGATTTGGAAGTGTAGCTTTAGATCTGTTGATCAAAAGTTGATAATGGCTTGATAACGAAAATGAATTTTACAGAAAACAGTCTTACCCATTTTTCTACTCCACCTGCTAATTATTTTTTAATAGCTTAACTCCATTAAGTCAAAAAATCTAGACCAATATGAAGCAGTCTTAGAAAACTATATATCCAAGGAAAGCCATATTTCCAAAATCTCATCTCAGTTGTTATCAAGAGAGATAATAAAAGGAAAAGAAACTCCCAGAGCCTGAGGTCAGAGGTAACAGAAAACAGTGGGCAAGCAGGTACTTTCCTGAGAGCAGAATTAAGGATTAATGAAAGTACCTAGTGCATCTACAAATCAAAGACCCGTGTAATGCTTCCCCAGTGGGATTTTAAAATTTCTATGGATCAATGACCGTGAAGTATTTTCACTTCTCCTTTCTGAATAGAAGTGTTCTTTGCAATTATTCCACCTTTTTTTACCACTGAATACTTGGTGAACAGAGGCTGATTACTTGATGGAGTCACATCTGACTTAATGTAGAGACTGCTGTGTATCACCAGAGATTCTGGACTTTTGAGCTGGATGCAGTGATGGGTTGGAACTTTCATGCGGATGGGATGAGTGTTTTCTTTCACGGTAATAAGAAAGAAAGGAGATTTTTATGATCAAAATTGTGGCAACTTCTAGCAAACAGGTCATGGGTGAAAGTGACAAGTGTCATTTCTGGGCTGAAGTAATAAAAACACCCTGCATAATGGTCCATGTTCTCTTATTCTCTCTCTTGAAGTAACCTTAAAACACTCATGTTGAGATTATGAAGGCACAAAATAAAGGCAGACAAGATTCTTAAATAGCGACTTACAAGGAGCTGTCATAGAGAGTTTCCCAAACTATTTCAGAATTTCTTTGAATGGAAAACAAACCTCTATGAAGTTAAAATCCTGAAATTTCGTGATTAAAAATTTGTTTTGACATCTTTATTGGAGTATAATTGCTTTATAATGTGTTAGTTTCTGCTGTAAACAAAGTGAATCAGCTATACGTATACATATATCCTCATATCCCCTCCCTCTAGAGTCTCCCTCCCACCCTCCCAACCTACCCCGCTAAGTGGTCACAAAGCACCGAGCCAATCTCCTTGTGCTATGTAGCTGCTTCCTACTAGCTATCTATTTTACATTTGGTAGTGTATATATGTCAATGCTACGCTCTCACTTCGTCCCAGCTTACCCTTCCCCGTCCGTGTCCTCAAGTCCATTTTCTAACACTGTGTCTTTATTCCTGTCCTGCCCTTAAGTTCATCAGAACCATTTTTTTTTTTAATTCCATTTATATGTGTTAGCATATGGTACTTATTTTACTCTTTCTGACTTACTCCCACTCTGTATGACAGACTCTAGGTCCATCCACCTCACTACAAAAACCTCAATTTTGTTTTTTTTTAATGGTTGAGTAATATGCCATTGTATATATATTGCCACATCTTCTTTATCCATTCATCTGTTGATGGACACAGGTTGCTTCTACATCCTGGCTATTGTAAATAGTGCTAAAATGAACATTGGGGTGCATGTGTCTTTTCCAATTATGTTTTTTTCAGAGTGCATGCCCAATAGTGGGATGGGTGGGTCATATGGTAGTTCTAGTTTTAGTTCTTTAAGGAAACTCCATGCTATCCTCCATAGTGACTGTGTCAATTTACATTCCCACCAACAGTGCAAGAGGGTTCCCTTTCCTCCACACCCTCTCCAGCATTTATTGTTTGTAGATTTTCTGATGATGCCCATTCTAACTGGTGTGAGGTGATACCACATTGTAGTTTTGATTTGCATTTCTCTAATAATTAGTGATGTTGACCATCCTTTCATGTGTTTGTTGGAAATCTGTATATCTTCTTTGGAGAAATGTCTATTTAGATCTTCTGTCCATTTTTGGATTACGTTTTTTCTTTTGCTGATATTGAGCTGCATGTGCTAATTGTGTATCTTGGAGATTAATCCTTTGTCAGTTGCTTTGTTTGCAAATATTTTTTTTCCCATTCTGAGACTTGTCTTTTCATCTTGCTTATGGTTTCCTTTGCTGTGCAAAAGCTTTTAAATTTCATTAGAATCCATTTGTTTATTTTTGTTTTTATTTCCATTTCTTTGGGAGGTGGGTCAAAAAGGATCTTGCTGTGATTTATGTCAAAGAGTGTTCTTCCTATGTTTTCCTTGAAGAGTTTTATAGTGTCTGGCCTTACATTTAGGTTTTTAATCCATTTTGAGTTTATTTTTGTGTATGGTGTTAGGAAGTGTTCTATTACATGTAACTGTCCAGTTTTCCTAGCACCACTTATTGAAGAGACTATCTTTTCTCCATTGTATATTCTTGCTTCCTTTATCAAAGATAAGGTGATGATATGTGCATGGGTTTATCTCTGGGCTTTCTATCCTGTTCCATTGATCTATATTCCTGTTTTTGTGCCAGTACCATACTGTCTTGATTACTGTAGGTTTTTAGTATTGTCTAAAGTATTGTCTGAAGTCAGGGAGTCTGACTTCCTCCAGCTCCGTTTTTCTTTCTAAAGATTGCTTTGGCTATTCTGGGTCTTTTGTGTTTCCATACAAGTTGTGAAATTTTTGTTCTAGTTCTGTGAAAAATGCCATTGGTAGTTTGACAGGGATTGCATTGAATCTATAGATTGCTATGGGTTGTATAGTCATTTTCACAATGTTGATTCTTCTAATCCAAGAACCTGGTATATCTCTCCATCTGTTTGTATCATCTTTAATTTCTTTCATCAGTGTCTTATAGTTTTCTGCATACAGGTCTTTTGTCTCCTTAGGTAGGTTTATTCTTTTTGTTGCAATGATAAACGGGTGTGCTTCCTTAATTTCTCTTTCAGATTTTTCATCATTAGTGTATAGTAATGCAAGAGATTTCTGTGCATTAATTTTGTATCCTGCTACTTTACCACATTCATTGATTAGCTGTGGTAGTTTTCTGGTAGCATCTTTATGATTCTCTATGTATAGCATCATGTCATCTGCAAACAGTGACAGCTTTACTTCTTTTCCAATTTGGATTCTTTTTATTTCTTTTCCTTCTCTGATTGCTGTGGCTAAAACTTCCAAAACTATGTTGAATAATAGTGGTAAGAGTGGGCATCCTTGTCTTGTTCATGTTTTTAGTGGAAATGGTTCCATTTTTTCACCATTGAGAACGATGCTGACTTTGTGTTTGCATATATGGCCTTTATTATGTGGAGGTAAGTTCCCTCTATGCCTATTTTCTGGAGAGTTTTTTCATAAATGGGTGTTGAATTTTGTTGAAAACTTTTTCTGCATCTATTGAGATGATGATATGCATTTTCTCCTTCAATCTGTTAACATGGTTTATCACATGGATTGATTTGTGTATATTAAAGAATCCTTGCATTCCTGGGATAAACCCCACTTAATCATGGTGTATGATCCTTTTAATGTTCGGTTGGGTTCTATTTGCTAGTGATTTGCTGAGGATTTTTGCATCTATGTTCATCAGTGATATTGGTCTGTAGTTTTGGTTTTTTGTCTGGTTTTGGTATCAGGGTGATGGTGGCCTCCTAGAGTGAGTTTGGGAGTGTTCCTCCCTCTGCTATATTTTGGAAGAGTTTGAGAAGGACAGGTTTTAGCTCTTCTCTAAATGTTTGATAGAATTCTCCTGTGAAGCCATCTGGTCCTGGGCTTTTGTTTGTTGGAAAATTTTTAATCACAGTTTCAATTTTAGTGCTTGTGATTGGTCTGCTTATATTTTCTATTTCTTCCTGATTCAGAATCAGAAGGTTGTGATTTTCTTAGAATTTGTCCATTTCTTCCAGGTTGTCCTTTTTACTGGCATAAAGTTGCTTGTAGTAATCTCTCAAGACCCTTTGTATTTCTGCAGTGTCAGTAGTTACTTCCTTTTCATTTCTAATTCTGTTGATTTGAGTCTTCTATCTTTTTTTCTTGATGAGTCTGGCTAGTGGTTTATCGATTTTATTTACCTTCTCAAAGAGCCAGCTTTTAGTTTTATTGATCTTTGCTATTTTCTTCATTTCATTTTCATTTATTTCTGATCTGATCTTTATGATTTCTTTCCTTCTGCCAACTTTGGGGATTTTTTGTTCTTCTTTTTCTAATTGCTTTAGGTGTAAGGTTAGGTTGTTTATTTGAGATTTCTCTTGTTTCTCGAGGTAGTATTGTATTGCTCTAAACTTCCCTCTTAGAACTGCTTTTGCTGAATCCCATAGGTTTTGGGTCGTCATGTTTTCATTGTCATTTGTTTCTAGGTATTTTTTTATTTCCTCTTTGATTTCTTCAGTGATCTCTTGGTTATTTAGTAGCATATTGTTTAGCCCCCATGTGTTTGTATTTTTTACAGATTTTTCCCTGTAATTGATATCTAGTCTCATAGTGTTGTGGTCAGAAAAGATACTTGATATGATTTCAATTGTTTTAAATTTACCAAGGCTTGATTTGTGACCCAAGATATGATCTATCTGGAGAATGTTCCATGAGCACTTGAGAAGAAATTGTATTCTGTTGTTTTGGGATGGAATGTCCTGTAAATATCAATTAAGTCCATCTTGTCTAACGTGTCATTTAAAGCTTGTGTTTCCTTATTTATTTTCATTTTGGATGATCTGTCCATTGGTGAAAGTTGGGTGTTAAAGTCCCCTACTATGATTGTGTTATTGTCGATTTCCCCTTTTATGGCTGTTAGCATTTGCCTTATGTATTGAGGTGCTCCTATGTTGGGTGCATAAATATTTATAATTGTTATATCTTCTTCTTGGATTGAACCCTTGATCATTATGTAGTGTCCTTCCTTGTCTCTTGTAACATCCTTTATTTTAAAGTCTATTTTATCTGATATGAGAGTTGCTACTCCAGCTTTCTTTTGATTTCCATTTGAGTAGAATATATTTTTCCATCCCCTCACTTTCAGTCTGTATGTGTCTCCCTAGGTCTGAAGTGGGTTTCTTGTAGACTGTATACATATGGGTCTTGTTTTCATATCCATTCAGCCAGTCTATGTCTTTTGGTTGGAGCATTTAATCCATTTACATTTAAGGTAATTATTGACATGTATGTTCGTATTACCATTTTCTTAACTGTTTAGGGTTTGTTATTGTGGGTCTTTTCCTTCTCTTGTGTTTCCTGCCTAGAGAAGTTCCTTTAGCATTTGTTGTAAAGCTGGTTTGGTGGTGCTGAATTCTCTTAACTTTGGCTTGTGTGTTAAGTTTTTTATTTCTCTTTGAATCTGAATGAGATTTTTGCTGGGTAGTGTAATCTTGGTGGTAGGTTTTTCCATTTCATCACTTTAAATATGTCCTGCCACTCCCTTCTGGCTTGCAGAGTTTCTGCTGGAAGATCAGCTGTTAACCTTATGGGGATTTCCTTGTATGCTATTTGTTTCTTTACTTTTGCTACTTTTAATAATTTTTCTTTGTATTTAATTTTTTATAGTTTGATTAATATATGTCTTGGTGTGTTTCTCCTTGGATTTATCCTGTATGGACTCTTTGTGCTTCCTGGACTTGACTGACTATTTCCTTTCCCATATTAGGGAAGTTTTCAACTATAATCTCTTCAAATATTTTCTCAATCCCTTTCTTTTTCTCTTTTTCTGGGATCCATATAATTCGCATTTTGGTTCATTTAATGTTGTCAGAGGTCTCTGAGACTGTCCTCAATTCTTTTCATTCTTTTTTTCTTTCTTCTCCTCTGTGGTAGTTATTTCCATTATTTTATCTTCCAGGTCACTTATCCATTCTTCTGCCTTAGTTATTCTGCTATTGATTTTTTTCTAGGGAATTTTTAATTTAACTTATTGTGTTCTTCATCATTGTTTGTTTGCTCTTTAGTTCTTCTAGTTCCTTTTAAATGTTTATTTTATTTTCTCTATTCTATTTCCAAGATTTTGGATGATTTTTACTATCATTACTCTGAATTCTTTTTCAGGTAGACTGCTTATTTCCTCTTCATTTGTTTGGTCAGGTGGTTTTTTACCTTGCTCCTTCAGCTGCTGCATATTCCTCTGTCTTCTCATTTTGCTTAACTTACTGTTTTTGAGGTCTCCTTTTCTCAGGCTGCAAGTTCGTAATTCCCATTGTTTTTTGGTGTCTGTCCCCAGTGTTTAAGTTTGGTTCAGTGGCTTGTGTAGGCTTCTTGGTGGAGGGGACTAGTGCCTGTGTTCTGGTGAGCTGAATCTTGTCTGTCTGGTGGGCAGGGCTGCGTCTGGTGGTGTGTTTTGGGGTGTCTGTTAACTTAATATGATTTCAGGCAGTCTCTCTGCTAATGGTTGGGGTTGTGCTCCTGTCTTGCTCATTGTTTGCATGGGGTTTCCAGCACTGGAGCTTGCTGGCTGTTGGTTGGAGCTGAGTCTTAGTGTTGAGATGGAGATCTCTGGGAGAGCTCTCACTGATTGATATTATGTGGGGCTGGGACGTTTCTGGTGGTCTGAACTCAGCTGTCCCACCTCAGAGGCTCATGCCTGAAACCTGGCCAGAGCACCAAGATCCTGTTAGCCCCACAGCTCAGAATAAAAGGGAGAAAAAAAGAAAGAAAAATAGATAAATAAATAAAATATAATAATTAAAATAAAAAGTAAAAGAATTATTAAATTAAAAATAATAAAAAAAAAACAAAAGAAGAGAGGAACCAAACGAATAAATTAATCCACCAATGACAACAAGTGCTAAAAACTATACTAAGTTAAACATAAAAATCAGAAACAAGTCAGTTGCAGACAGCAAACCCCAAGTCTACAGTTGCTCCCAAAGTCCACCACCTCAATTCTGGGTTGATTCGTTGTCTATTCAGGTATTCCACAGATGCAGGGTACATCAAGTTGATTGTGGGCATTTAATCTGCTGCTCCTGAGGCTGCATGTAGAAATTTCCCTTTCTCTTCTTTGTTTGCACAGCTACTGGCGTTCAGCTTTGGTTTTCACCCTGCCTCTGCATGTAGGTTGCCCTCAGTCTCTGTTCCCACCCAGACAGGATGGGGTTAAAGCTGTGGCTGATTTGGGGGCTCTGGCTCACTCAGGCGAGGGTGAGGGAGGGGTACCATAGTTATAATTGGAAAGCAGGTTGAGCCTGTAGCGGCAGAGCCTGGCATGATGTTGCAACAGCCTGAGGCATGCCGTGTGTTTTCCCAGGGAAATTATCCCTGTATCACGGGACCCTGGCAGTGGCGGGCTGCACCAGTTCCCAAGCGGATGTGGATAGTGACCTGTGCTTGCATACAGAATTCTTGGTGGCTGCAGCAGCAGCATTAACGTTTCATGTCTGTCTCTGGTGTCCAAGCTGATAGCCATGACTTGCGCCCATCTCTGGAGCTCGTTTAGGTGGTGCTCTGTCTGCTGTGGGCAGACAGAGAAGGAATCCCCTCTCCTGGCGCACCCTGAAACAGTGGTCTCTTGTCTCTTAGGCAGGTCGAGAGTTTTTCCCAGACTCTCTCTCAGCTAGCTGTGGTACACTAACCCCCTTCAGTCTGTGTTCATGCAGCCAACCCCAGTCCTCTCCCTGGGATCTGACCTCTGAAGCCTGAGCCTCAGCTCCCAGCCCCAACCTGTCGCAGCAGGTGAGCAGACAAGCCTCTCAGGCTGGTGAGTGCTGGTTGGCACCAATCCTCTGTGCGGGAATCTCTCCATTTTGCCCGCTGCACCCCTGTTGCTGTGCTCTCCTCTGTGGCTCCGAAGCTTCCCACTCCCCATTTCCCACCAGTGAAGGGGCTTCCTAGTGCATGGAAACTTCCTCCTTCACAGTTCCCTCCCAGAGGTGCAGGTCCTGTCCCTATTCTTTTGTCTCTGTTTTTTTTTTTTTTTTTTCTTTTGCCCTTCCCAGGTACCTGGGGATTTTCTTGCCTTTTGGGAAGTCTGAGTTCTTCTGCCAGCATTCAGTAGGTGTTCTGTAGGAGCTGTTCCACATGTAGATGTATTTTTGATGTATTTGTGAGGAGTAAGGTGATCTCCACGTCTTACTCTTCCACCAACTTGAAGGTCCACCCGTGATTTAATTTTTGTTACTGAGCTCTAACTTTTATGCTATCTGGTATATCTATATGTCATATATACAATGTCATGATTTAAATAAAGTTAAGCCTATACATATAAAAATATAGACCAGTGGAAAACACCTACAAATTGAGTGATTCACTTTTCCTTGCAGATTTGAGAAATCAGGATAGGTATTCTTATAGAAGTCTTGCTATATGGGAACAAGATGTCAGAGGGAAGGAAGTTTTCCCACAAACAAGCCTGGAAGGAATATGCATTACATATTAATTAGGACATTAGTTTTACAAATGTATCTATTACTTACTTATAAAATATTTTAAAACTTTTATGTGAAGTGTGTTTAAATTTTTTTTGTCTGAATGATCTATTAATTTTAGACATAAAATAAATATCAATAGATATGTTTCTGTAATTATTCTCCAAGTCATGCCATTTTTTAAAGGTTAAATGGAACACAATTAATAATTATTCCAGAACAACTAATGTAAACTAGGACTCTTCTGGGAAAACTAGGAAATATGATCACCCTCCCTAGAAGTTTTTCAAAGCACTGGAAGGTACCTCCATCTTCCTTTCCTCTCTTCTTCCTCCTGAAAAATAAAGCCAAACAAAAACAAAAACAACCTGCCTTTCTTTGCTTAAAATACATTTGATATAAATACAGACTTTCATACCACTATTGGAGTTTAGACTTAAAAATGAAAATATTCTTGGATAACACACTGATTAGCATGGACATGTTCATAGCAGGATTTAGCAGAAGGTGGTCACTGGTAGCATAAAGTGGAGGGGGCTGAGAGTAAGGGTATGAGGGTTTCCATAGTAAAATGAAGGGTAATAAGTAATGACTGCATGCACTGAAGACAAACTTCACTTACTTTAGTCTTGCAAAGAGCCAGCAATATCTGAATATATAGTTCCTAAAAGTGAATTATCATTAACCTTGAGAGAAATTTCATGGTGCATGTTTTATTGTTCTCATTTTATTTCTAATTTCAGACTGAGGTCTACTACCAAGCAACTTTTCTTTCTCCTTCAATAATTACCTGAAATCCAAACTTCTACATGAAGTTTTCAGTGATTAAGTCATTTAAAGAAATTAAATAGTCTTGAGCAATAATCAGAGCAGTTAGCCATTTTAGATGAGTCATCTGAATAATAAATGCTTAAAAAAATCCTCTTCAATGGCACTTTTAGCCTGAATTTTTTCCTATAATTGCCTTAATTTCTCAGTACAATTACTAAATGTCCACACACTTCTTTTACAATTTTAGTACTCAAATTACTTGCTCTTGCTCATCAGCTTTGCAAATTAATAGTATGTTAAATGCACCAGGGTAGCTTACTTGAAACGAATGCTAAAGTGAATTTTTCTAAATGGCTAATAAATGTGCTTTAAAAGACATTTAGTAAGTTTTAAGATTCTCATTCCAGAGTAAACCTGTATTTGAAAATACACGTTTTCAATGTCTTCTCATGACATTGAAATTCATTAATGCCAACAATATTATTAATAAAGATAAGAATAACTACCAGTTCATTTAGTCCCCAAAATGAGGCAGGTGCTGTATTAGGTATTTTATGTACATTGTCTCACATTCATTCTTAAAATAAGGCTGTAAGCTATATTTATTCCTATTTTAATCTTTGGACCTTATGCACAAATCAGGCATCTCCTGTATGCATATACTTTTATATATTTCCTTCACCATCTGTATGTCTTCTTTGGAGAAATGTCTATTTAGGTCTTCTGCCCATTTTTTTACTGGGTTGTTTGTTTGTTTAATATTGAGCTGCATGAGCTGTTTATATAATTTGGAGATTAATCCTTTGGCCGTTGATTCATTTGCAAATATTTTCTCCCATTCTGAGGGTTGTCTTTTCATCTTGTTTATGGTTTCCTTTGCTGTGCAAAAGCTTTTGTTTCATTAGGTCCCATTTGTTTAGTTCTGGTTCTATTTCCATTACTCTAGGAAGTGGGTCATAAAAGATCTTGCTGTGATTTATGTCAAAGAGTCTTCTACCTATGTTTTCTTCTAAGAGTTTTATAATGTCCAGTCTTACATTTAGGTCTTTAATCCATTTTGAATTTATTTTTGTGTATGATGTTAGGGAGTGTTCTGATTTCATTCTTTTACATGTGGCTGTCCAGTTTTCCCACCACAACTTATTGAAGAGACTGTCTTTTCTCCATTGTATATCCTTGCCTCCTTTGTCTTAGATTAGTTGACCATAGGTGTGTGGGTTTATCTCTGGGCTTTCTATCCTGTTCCATTGATCAATACTTCTGTTTTTGTGCCTGTACCATATTGTCTTGATTACTGTAGCTTTGTAGTATAGTCTGAAGTCAGGGAGTCTGATTCCTCCAGTTCAGTATTTTTCCCTCAAGCCTGCTTTGGTTATTTAGGGTCTTTTGTGGCTCCATACAAATTTTAAGATTTTTCGTTCTAGTTCTGTAAAATATGCCGCTGGTAATTTGATAGGGATCACATTGAATCTGTAGGTTGCTTTGGGTAGTATAGTCATTTTCACAATATTGATTCTTCCAATCCAAGAACATGGTATATCTCTCTATATGTTTGTGTCATCTTTGATTTCTTTCATCAGTGTTGTATAGTTTTCTGAGTACAGGTGTTTTACCTCCTTAGATAGGTTTATTCCTAGGTGTTTTGTTCTTTTTATTGCAATGGTGAATGGGATTGTTTCCTTAATTTCTCTTTCTGAACTTTCATTGTTAGTGTATAGGAATGCAAGAGATTTCTGTGCATTAATTTTGTATCCTGCAACTTTACCAAATCCATTGATTAGCTCTAGTAGTTTTCTGGTGGCATCTTTAGGATTCTCTTTGTATACTATCATGTCATCTGCAAACAGTGACAATTTTACTTCTTCTTTTCCAATTTGTATTCCTTTTTATTTCTTTTTCTTCTCTGATTGCTGTTTCTAGGACTTCCAAAGCTATGTTGAATAAGAGTGGCAAGAGTGGACATCCTTGTCTTGTTCTTGATCTTAGAGGAAATACTTCCAGTTTTTCAGCATTGAGAATGATGTTTGTTGTGGGTTTGTCATATATGACCTTTATTATGTTGAGGTAGGTTCCCTCTATGTCCACTTAGGGGAATTATTTTTAACTGATAATATCAGACCTCATATTTTCTGTATGCTTGCTTCCTTTCAGCTTGGGATGCTGGTATAAAGACATGACTCTGGGAGCTGTGAGAGTCATGCTGCTTCTATTATGTTGAAAAGCCAACAGGTAGGAGAACAAGTTGTTGCAGGTTGGAAAATTTTTTTCTGTGTTCTTAGCAACATTTTTGAGCTATTGAATGAAACCTGGAAGTGCTTTCTCTAGATTTTTTGTGATGTGAACAACATGTACCCTTATGATCTAAGACACCATTAGATGTTCTTTGTTTGTACTCTAACAACACATCAAACTGATTCAAAGGCCTATCATCACCCTTCACAAAAAATTTCTCCATCAGGGGAAACACAGGTATGTCTAATACTGTTTTGAGTTTTAAACAAAAGCAGGCTATGTGAGAGGAAAAATACAAAAGTGTTTTTCAAGATGTACCATAAATTGGTTACCATACATGTTTTTAGAATATTTTGTTCTTTGTTTATATATATATGTATGTATTGTGTGTTCTCCTGGCATGCTATAACTATCGCTCTTATTTTTTTCATACACACTTGTGATATGTATATATATATGTATAAAATCTCCAATGAACAGAAGATGTAACCTCTCCATTCTGTTTCTTGGAGGTAGATAGGTATAAATAAAGTTGTAGATATAGATATATACCATATATATTTTGTTTATTTCACATATGTATCTATATAAGTATCTATATCAATTAATATATATTTCATTTATCATATATATATGCATATTTAAGAACATTACATATGTATGTGTATATATATACACACACACACATACATTTATGCTTGGATATATATATATATATGTATATTTATATACACATATATATAAAATCTCCAAAAGATTACGTATGTATATACAGATAGATATAGATATAGATATACATACACATATATATATATATATATATATATATACAAAAAGATGTGTTTTATGGCAAGCTAACACTCTACTAATTATTTGTTTTATTTTATTTCACATATGTATGTATGTGTCTTGTGTTACTAAAATATATAGTCAAAGTAGTGTTGGCTTACCTGAAGGAAATATGCCTTCTTTCCCTTTATCTTAGAACACAATATAGTACTTGATATAGTTAGTACTCAATTAAGGGCATATGTAAGTTATATTGTTGGATCTTTAAGGAAATGTTAAAGTCAATTTAGGCACAATTATTAAGAAAAGATAACAAAGACTTTGGATAAAAAATAAACTTATACAATTAAATTCAGAAAATAAACTATGAAGAAAAGTAATGTCAATTACCCCTAAAATGTATTAAACATTCAGCTTTTGTTACAAATAATACAGTGTAATACCTAAGACATAACATTGGAATAGTGACAGCTACTTCCGCAAACAAGTAGCTATAACAGGTAGATGTCATCCTTGGTGAAACTCAAAGTGGTTTTCCAAATGTTCAAATGTTCTCTCTACTTCTATTCAGTTTTGAAAATTGATCTGAAAATCTTTAAAGAAAATAGTAGAGTAGAATATAGCCACTTTTAATCTAAAATAGTTTAGTGATATCAGATGTACATAGATATGATTTTTAAACTTTGTGTTAGAAGTTGATGCAATGATAAATTGCAAAGGAAATTAAATAAAGGACAGTAAATTATATGAGAAGAATGTGCTTTATGGAATACAGGAGACATTAGTCTATAGCTGAGTTATTGGTCAAGAATATGGAAGTTTATGATCCAATCATGGCACCAATTAAACATGAAACCTTGGTGTCTTTTCTTGTGTTTGGTTTCCAAGCAACTCTTCCTTTCTTCATTCTGTAACAGATGCAACTTTTCAAGCAACAGTGAACAGTCCAAGGTGGGCACCTGACCCTTGTTAGACCAATGGTAATCCATTTCATGATGGGAGGGACAGTATAGAGAAGCATTTAAAAGGACTCTGGAGCCAAATTTTCCAGTTTCACATCCTGCTTATGATCCTTATTAGCTGTGTGACTTAGTTCAAGTAAGTGAACTTCTCTGTAGCTCAGTTTCTACAACTGGGAAGTGTAAGTGAGCTAGTAAACAATAGGTATGGAATAGTATTCCTTTAAAAAGTGTTCAGTAAATATTAATAAACAAAGTAACATTTCTTACTTATCTCCTTGAAGTTAGAGTGACATTTAAAATTATATAAAGACAAAAATATAAATTATTTATGTTTCTGGGAAGGTGGAGAAAACAATAATTTTTCTTATTTCTCCTGCTAAATACAATTAAAACCCTTAGATATTATATATAAAATGAACAAAAGAAGATTCTGAAAGATAGAGGGAAGAAGGCAGACCAGCTAGGGACCTTGGCATCTAAGAAATATCACAATGGTGAGTCTCCAAGATTTTCTATTTACCTCAGATACTATGGAATAAACAATGGAGAAACTGGTAATTTAGAAATGCCTATGGAATTAGAAAAACAACTATTCTATCTAACCAAGGGAGAGGAAAGGAATAGCCTCAGAGGATGGAAAACTCAGACAGTAACTATTCTGCTGCAACCAACATCACAGAAAAAAATGTGGCCTTATCCTCATCCAAACCAGAAAAAATCTTAGTGGGAAGCTTAGAATTCCACACTGGAGAGGCTGTAAGGAGGTATCCCAACACAACTGCCAGGGCAATGTCAAAAAAGGCTGAGTAGAGAGTCATGAAAATTTCATCCTCTCCAAATGGTAACAAGCCCCCTCCTCACCACCTAACGTATGGATAGAGACCACATGGGAAGGGTGGACTTCCATCTCTGCCCACCAGTAATGAAGCAACCCTTCTCACGCTTGCAGATGTGGTGTCAGAGAAGAGAGAACTTTCCACATTACCCAAAAGTAACCAGGCTACATCTCTCCCCTGGAGTCTGTGGTGATCATATGGGGAGCAATAACAGTGCCTTCTTACCCCTCAGAGCCTGAGGACTCAGAGACACCAAAATACCTTGGTATTTCATACTCTTAAAGCAAATAATTATTTTAAAAAGTGCAAAATTATTATCTAAGGGAAATGTCAAGTGTAATAGGGTACTTCTTCTATTCTTCAGGGTTTTTTTTTTATCACTTCTTTCAATTCAGTGAGTTTTCTGATTATCTTGCCAGTAAATCCACTTTTGTTAAAGATTTTCTTAGTTTCTGTTGCTTGCCATTAAAACGTTTTAATTTATACAGCTAGGAAGTGTGCATAAATTATTTAAATAGCATTTTGTAATTGTTTTTTAATATTTGTGAGAGGAAAATGGAAATTTATGCCCTTTTAGTACATAGCAACTTGCTTACTCCATACCTACTTCAATTCCTAAATGCCTTCTTATAAATACTAGAATGCTCTATATTTCTTATATCCACTTATAGTTTTTTGTTTTTTTTTCTCATGTGATCTAGGTTCCACCAACAGTCACCTACTCAAGATGTAAAAGGCAAAAGGGAGCAAGTTTTGAGCCTTCACTCAGGGAAATCAGGGTTTGAGGCAGAAACATTTAGTTCTTCTAAAGCAGGGGTTCTTAACTATTTTTGTGCCATTGACTTCTTTGGTAGTCTTAAGTAGTGTTAATACTATTGCAGTTTGTAGTTTACATTCAAAACTTAATAAAACGCTAAATTTCAATTAGAGAACAGGGAAACATTTCTATTCAAGTTCAAGAAATTATAGAATACCAGTGAAACAGGAGCCACTGTCAATTTCCTAGGGATATCCCTAGGTGTAGGCATCTATGTGGGCATAGATGTCAGTATAGATGGGAAGATGTCTTTCAGATGGATGCAAAATTCTTTTCTTGACTAACAAGAAAAATCCTATATATGTTTGGACATTTATCCTAGGTGTATTATCCTATGTATTATTAAAATTCTAAGGCACTCCTATAAATTCTGTACCCTATCTATTATTTTCTTTAAAAACCTAGCCTGAGGGAATTATATTGTCTGCAACTAACAACAGTGACCAATATAGTAATTGGTTAAAGAAATGGTTTCAGGAAAAAGTAAGCTAAAAGAAATGAGAATCTAAATTGTTTTTCTGACCTAGGGCTTGAAGGCAACGGAGATCTGCTTAACATAATTTGAAGAAACACTGGTAATCTCTAGCACACAATGGTGAAACATTATTGAAACTATTTAGCGTGGGTACTTGGAATGAAATGCTTATTGAAAGCAAAATGTTGAGTGGCTGTTGCAGTGGACACTTTTGAAAGACTGATATGAGTTGACTGCTTCTAAATTTAATGGAGAGCTTAAAGAAAACTATTCACTTTATTAAATTGTTAGATAAAAGCATGGGTTAGAGAACCACTGGGTTTCTTCTCATGGTAACAAAGTTTATGTAGTTTAATATCAGATGTAGAATCTGAACTTGAGTGGTACTGAAATATACAATAAAATATATTCACAGCATGTCAAGAGTTTTTATGTGAAAATTGGGACATCATTGTACAGGAATAGTGAGGAATTAAGAAATGCACTGGAGACATTCAGTTGCCTCTGAATACATGAAATGGACCAATTTACTGAGCTTCCCTTCTCAGTAGAAACAGTCTTTCTTGTAATATTGAATGATTCTCTTCCTAAAAATTCTGTAATGACCACTCTTGAGGATAGTTGTCTCTTAAAGGGATATAAATTTTCCTCAAGTCCCACTTATACCACATTATACCACATTGTCTCCAAGCCCAAAATCTTACCTTGCTACACGTTAGAATTTACGTATAGAGGTTTAAAATACCCTGCTGTCTTGACCAATTAAGCCAGATTTTCTGAGTATGGGGCTCAGCATCTGTCTCTTTTAAATGTTTCCCAGAAGAATCTTACTATCTCCTTACAACAAATTTTATATACAGGACATATATATATATATGTGTATATATATATTATATATATATATATATATATATATATATATATATATAATATATATACACTTTCTTATATATGTATCATCTGCATGCAGCTGCCCAAAAAGCAAAACAAGGCAAACATGGAGGAAGACATAAAACACTTTATAACCAGGATAAGAAAGGTATACTTCACATCCACCCACATTGCTGAACAGTGACAGTTCTCATCTTAAGTTCAAGGAAGGGTGGAAATGTAGTTATCATGTGTTTCCAAGAAGAAAAAGAGATTGATAAGATCTAAATAGTATGTGCTTCTGAGAGTAATCATGGAAAATACATGAGGAGGAGCTTCAACATGGCAGAGGGGTAAGATGTGGAGATCACCTTTCTCTCCACAAATACATCTACATGTAGAACAACTCCTACAGAACACCTACTGAATGCTGGCAGAAGACCTCAGACTTCCAAAAAGACAAGAAATTCTCTACATAACTGGGTAGAGCAAAAGAAAAAAAAAAAGAGAGAGAGAGAGAGAGAGAGAAAAGAATAGACAGGACCTGTGCCTCTGGGAGGGAGCTGTGAAGGAGGAAAAGTTTCTGTGCCCTAGGAAGTCCCCTCACTGGCGGGGATGGGAGGGAGCTTGGGAGCCTCAAAGGAGAGGGCAGCAACAGGGCTATGGGGGGAAAGTGGAGAGAATCCTGCACAGAGGATTGGTGCCAACCAGCACTCCCCAGCCTTGAGATGCTTGTCAGCTCACTCACTGGGGCGGGTGACAGCTGGTTGCTGATGCTTGGGCTTCCTCCCTCTAGGGAGAGGACTGGGGTTGGCAGTGTGAAGACAGCCTGAGGGGGCTAGTATGCCACAGCTAGACAGGAAGGCATCTGGGAAAAAGCCTGGACCACCAGAGAAGCAAGAGACCATTGTTGTGGGCTGAGCGAGGAGAAAAGCTTCCTGCTGCAAGTACTCACAGACAGCAGGGCACCGCCTACATGAGCTCCAGAGGTGGGTGCAAGCCCCGGCTGTTATCTTGGACCTCAGGGGTGGGCGACGCTGCCACTGCTGCCACCAAGGGTTGTGTGCAAGCACAGGTCACTGCCTACACATTCCCACGAGTCTGTCCAGCCCACCACTGCTGAGGGTCCCACTATCTGGGGCCAACTTCCCCAGGAGAATGCACTGTGTGCCTCAGTCTGTAGCAACTTCCTGCTGATGCTGCCTCCGCAGGCACTCCCTGCACATCACAATTGTGACTTCTGTATTCCCCCCACCTCTCCTCTGCTTGAGAGAGCAAGTGAGCCCTAATCAGCTGTTCCTTTCACCCCCTCTTGCCTGGGTGGGGAACAGACACCTGAGGGTAGCCAACAGGCAGAGGCAGGACCAAAATCAAAGCTGAACTCCTGGGGAAGTGTGACCAAAGGAAAATCTCTCTGTGCAGCCACAGGAACAGCAGATGAAATCCCCTCAATCGGCTTGGTAAACCCTGCATCTGTGAAATATATGAATAGACAATGAGTGTTCCCACAATCAAGGCTGTGGACGTTGGTGGCAACTATGGATTTTGGAGGCAAGTACACGTGGGAGTAAGGGAAGATTGGAGTTTGAGCTGCCCCACAGAGCTGACAGAAGGTCCAGAGACCTACCTAAAAGTATTGGAGGACTTCCTGGTTAGGCAGGGAATAGCAGTGGCTCACTTTGAGGCAAGGACAATGACAGCTGAGGCCATGGGAAAATACCAGCAGTATTACTATTATATATATATATTTTTCATTTTTCTCTATTGTTGTTCTTTTATTATTATTCTTTTAATTTTTATTTACTTTTTTCTTTTTTATGCTTTTATTTTTAATACATTTTTAATCGTTTTTCCTATTTCTACTGTATTTTTTGTTATATTATGTTTTTTCCTTGTTTTTGTTTTTTTCTTTGTTTTTCTTAATTTTTGTCTTATTTTTAACTATATTTTATATTTTTCTACTTTTACTTTACTTCTTTGTTGTTTTGTACTTTTCCCTTTTGCTTCCATCTTTCTTTTGTTTTATTATTTTTAATCCTATTTGTGTGTTTGTTTTATGCTTTCTTTGCATTTTTTTAGTTTGCTCTCTGTGTTTCATTTTTGTTGTTGTTGTTTTTCTTTCTTTTGGTGAGTTTAGTTTTTTGTGTTTGTTTTCATTTTAGGGTTTGTTTATTGGTTTGGTTGCTTTTTTTGTTTTCTCTTTTTTTATTTTCTTTTTGTGAGTGTGTGTTTCTTTGTGTTTTTGTCTGTTCAGTTTTGCATTTACCATTTGTCTCAGGGTTTCGTTTGTCGGTTCTTCTTTTTTTTCTTTTTTCTTTTTCTCTTTTCTTCCACACCATGTGGCTTGCGGAGTTTTGGAGCTCCGGCCAGTAGTTGGGCCTGTGCATCCGAGGTGGGAGAGCCACGTCCAGGATGTTGGACCATGAGAGAAATCCTGGCCCCATGGGATATTAATTGGTAAGAGCTCTCCCAGAAGTCTCCATCTCAACATTAAGACCTGGCTCCACCCAATGGCCAGCAAGCTCCAGTGCTGGATACTTCATGCCAAACAACTATCAAGACAGGAGCACAACCCCACCATTAGCAGACAGACTGCTTAAAGTCATACTAAGCTGACAGGTACCCCAAAACACACCACCAGACATGGCATTGCCCATCAGAGGGACAAGATCCAGCTCCATGCACCAGAAAACAGGCATCAGTCTCCCCCAACAGGAAGCCTACACAAGCCACTAGACCAACATCGCCCACTGGAGGTAGACATCATAAGTAAGAGGAACGACAACACTGCAGCCTGTGGAAAGGAGGTACCAAACACAGTAAGTTAAAATGAGAAGACAGAGAAATATGCAGCAGATGAAGGAGTAAAGTAAAAACCCACAAGACTAAAAAAATGAAGAGGAAATAGGCAGTCTAACTGAAAAACATTCAGAGTAAAGATAGTAAAGATGATCCAAAATCTTGGGAAAAGAATGGAGAAAATACAAGAAATGTTTAACAAGCACCTAGAAGAACTAAAGAGCAAACAAACAGTAATGAACAACACAATAACTGAAATTAAAAATACTCTAGAAGAAATCAATAGCAGAATACCTGAGGCAGAAGAACAGATAAGTGGGATGGAAGATAAAATGGTGGAAACAACTGCTGCAGAAGAGAATAAAGAAAAAAGAATGAAAAGAATTGAGGACAGTCTCAGAGACCTCTGGGACAATATTAAATGCACCAACATTCAAATTATAGGGGACCCAGAAAAAAAGAAGAGAAATAGAAAGTGTATGAGAAAATATTTGAAGAGATTATAGTTGAGAACTTGCCTAACATGGGAAAGGAAATAGTCAATGAAGTCCAGGAAGTGCAGAGATTCCCACACAGCTTGAACCCAAGGAGAAACACACTGAGACACATATTAATCTAACTATTAAAAATTAAGTACAAAGAAAAAAAATATTAAAAGCAGCAAGGGAAAAGCAGCAAATAACATACAAGGGAATCCCCATGAGGTTATCAACTGATTTCTAAGCAGAAACTCTGAAGACCAGAAGGGAGTGGCAGGATATATTTAAAGTGATGAAAGGGAAAAACCTACAGCCAATATTATCCTACCCAGCAACGATCTCATTTAGATTCAATGTATAAATCAGAAGCTTTACAGACAAGCAAAACCTAAGAGAATTCAACACCACCAAACCGACTCTACAGCAAATGCTAAAGGAACTTCTCTAAGTGGGAAACATGAGAGAAGAAAATGAGCTACAAAAACAAACCCAAAACAATTAAGAAAATGGTAATACTAACATACATATCAATAATTACCTTAAATGTGAATGGATTCAATACTCCAACCAAAAGACACAGACTGGCTGAATGGATCCAAAAACAAGACCCGTATATATGCTGTCTACAAGAGACCCACTTCAGACCTAGGGACACATACAGACTGAAAGTGAGGGGATGGAAAAAGATACTCCATGCAAACGGAAATCAAAAGAAAGCTGAAGTAACAATACTCATATGAGGTAAAATAGACTTTAAAATAAAGGATGTTACAAGAGACAAGGAAGGACACTACATAGTGATCAAGGGATCAATTCAAGAACAAGATATAACAATTATAAATATATATACACCCACCGTAGGATCACCTCAATACATAAGGCAAAGACTAACAGCTATAAAAGGGGAAATCAGCAGTAATACAATAATAGTGGGGGACTTTAACACCTCACTTATGCTAATGAACAGGTCATCCAGACAGAAAATTAATAAGGAAACATGAGCTTTAAATGACACAATAGACCGGATAGACTTAATTGATATTTCTAGGACATTCCATCCAAACACAGCAGATTACACTTTCTTTTCAAGTGCTCATGGAACATTCTCCAAGATAGATCACATTTGGGGTCACAAACAAGCCTCAGTAAATTTAAGAAAATTGAAATCGTGTCAAGCTTCTTTTCTGACCACAATGCTAGGAGATTAGAGATCAATTACAGGAAAAAAACTGTAAAAAATACAAACACATGGAGGCTAAACAATATGCTACTAATATATAGTAGCATAACTATAGCGAAATAACAATATAAATAACGAAAAGATAACTAAGAAATCAAAGAGGAAATCAAAAAATACCTAGAGACAAATGACAATGAAAACACTGTGACCCAAAACCTATGGGATGCAGCAAAAGCAGTTCTAAGAGGGAAGTTTATAACAATACAATCATACTTCAAGTAACAAGAAAAATCACAAATAAACAATCTAACCTTACACCTAAAGGAGCTAGAGAAAGAAGAACAAAGAAAACCCAAAGTTAGTAGAAAGAAAGAAATAATAAAGATCAGACCAGAAATAAATGACATAGAAACAAAGAAAACAATAGCAAATATCAATAAAACTAAAAGCTGGCTCTTTGAGAAGATAAAATTGATAAACCTTTAGCTAGAATCATCAAGAAAAAGAGTGAGATGACTCAATATAATTAGAAATGAAACAGGAGAAGTTACAACAGGCACCACAGAAATACAAAGCATCATAATAGAATACTACAAGCAACTATATGCGAATAAAATGGACAACCTCAAACAAATGGACAAATTCTTAGAAAGGTATAACCTTCCATGACTGAACAAGGAACAAATAGAAAATATGAACAGACAAATCACAAGTAATGAAATTAAAACTATGACTAAAAATCTTCCAACAAACAAAAGTCCAGGACCAGAAGGCTTCACAGATTAATTCTATCAAACATTTTGTGAAGAGCTAATACCCATCCTCGTCAAACTCTTCCAAAGTAATTGCAGAGGAAGGAACACTGCCAAATTCATTCTATGAAGCCACAATCACCCTGATACAAAACCAGACAAAGATATTACAAAAAAAAAGAATTACAGACCATAATCATGGATGAATATAGATGCAAAAATTCTCAACAAAATACTAGCAAACAGAATCCAACAATACATTAAAAAGATCATACACCATGATCAAGTGGGATTTATCCCAGGGATGCAAGGATTCGTCAATATCCACAAATCAATCAGTATGATACACCACATTAACAAACTGAAGAATAAAAACCATATGATCATCTTAATAGATGCAGAAACAGCTTTTGACAAAATTCAACACCCATTTATAATAAAAACTCTCCAGAAAGTAAGCATAGGGGGAACTTACATCAACATAAAAAAGGCCATATATGCAAACACAAAGCCAACATCGTTCTCAATGGTGAAAAACTGAATGCATTTCCTCTAAGATCAGGAACAAGACAATGATATCCACTTTCACCACTATTATTCAACATAGTTTTGGAAGTCCTAGTCATGGCAATCAGAGAAGAAAAAGAAATAAAAGAAATCCAAATCAGAAAAGAAGAAGTAAAACGGTCGCTGTTTGCAGATGACATGATACTATACATAGAAAATCTTAAAAATGCCACCAGAAAACTACTAGAGTTAATAAATGTATTTGGTAAAGTTGCAGGACACAAAATTAATGCACAGAAGTCTCCTGCATTCCTTCACACTAACAATGAAAGCTCAGAAAGATAAGTTAAGGAAACAATCCCATTCACCATTGCAACAACAAGAATAAAATACCTAGGAATAAACCTACCTAAGGAGACAAAAGACCTATACTCAGAAAAGTATAAGACACTGATGAAAGAAATCAAAGATGACACAAACAGATGGAGAGATATACCATGTTCTTGGACTGGAAGGGTCAATATTGTGAAAATGACTATAATACCCAAAGCATCTACAGACTGAATGCAATCCCTATCAAATTACCAATGGTGTTTTTCACAGAACTAGAACAAGAAATCTTAAAATGTATATGGAGGCAGAAAAGACCCTGAATAGCCAAAGCAATCTTGAGAAAAAAAAATAAAAACTGAGCTGGAGGAATCAGGTGACCTGACTTCAGACTATACTACAAAGCTACAGTAATCAAGAAAATATGGTACTGGCACAAAAACAGAAATATAGATGAATGGAACAGGATAGAAACCCCAGAGATAAACCCACGCACCTATGGTCAACTAATTTATGAAAAAGGAGGCAAGGATATACAATGGACAAAAGACAGTCTCTTCAATAAGTGGTGCTGGGAAAACTGGACAGCTACATGTAAAAGAATGAAATTAGAACACTCTCTAACACCATACACAAAAATAAACTCAAAATAGATTAGAGACCTAAATGTAAGACCGGACACTATAAAACTCTTAGAGGAAAACTTAGGAAGAACACTCTTCGACATAAATCACTGCAAGATCTTTTTTGATCCACTGCCTAGAGTAATGGAAATAAAAACAAAAATAAACAAATGGGACCTAATGAAACTTAAAAGCTTTTGCACAGCAAAGGAAACTACAAACAAGATGAAAAGACAACACTCAGAACTGGAGAAAATATTTGCAAACAAATCAATGGACAAAAGATTAATCTCCAAAATATACAAGAAGCTCATGCAGCTCAATACCAAAAAAACAGACAACCCAATCAAAAAATGGGCAGAAGACCTAAGCCGATACTTCTCCAAAGAAGACATACAGATGGCCAAGAGGTATGTGAAAAGCTGCTCAACGTCACTAATTATTAGAGAAATGCAAATCAAAACCACAATGAGGTATCACCTCACACTGGTTAGAATGGGCATCATCAAAAAATCTACAAACAATAAATGCTGGAGAGGGTGTGGAGAAAAGGGAACCCTCTTGCACTGTTGGTGGGAATGTAAATTCACACAGCTATTATGAAAAACAGTATGGAATTCTAAAAATAGAATTACCATATGACCCAGCAATCACACTACTGGGCATATACCTAAAGAAAACCATATTCAAAAAGAGTCATGCACCCCAATGTTCATTGAAGCACTATTTACAATAGCCAGGTTATGGAAGCAACCTAAATGTCCATTGACAGAGGAACGGATAAAGAAGGTGGTACATATATATAATGGAATATTACTCAGTCATAAAAAAGAACGAAATTGGGTCATTAGTAGAGATGTGGATGGACCTAGAAACTATCATACAGATTGAAGTAAGTCAGAAAGAGAAAAACAAATATTGTATATTAATGCATATTTGTAGAATCTAGAAAAATGGTACAGATGAACCAGTTTGCAAGGCAGAAATAGAGACACAGATGTAGAGAACAAACATATGGACACCAAGGGGGGAAAGGGGTGATGGATTGAATTGGGAGATTGGGACTAACATATATACACTAATATTTATAAAATAGATAACTAATGAGAACCTGCTATATAGCACAGGGAACTCTATTTCACTTCACTGTACAGTAGAAACTAACACAACATTGTAAAACAACTATACCCCAATTTAAAAAAAGCAAAAATATAAGAAAAAATGGAAAATTGAATTTTAGATAACAGTATTCTATATAATAAGGCTCTCAATTCAATATCAAGTTTCATGAGCCCTTGTTCCCCGTCATATTTCTGGGACCTTTTTCTTTTTTGCTTCTTCTCACTCCATACAACACCACAGCTGCTTCCAATATTCACATAACCATGATTTTTGCATATTATTTTAACACTTATTTTTAGTTAAACTTTTCCCATCTATATTCTATTGTCACAACCATGGCATTGTTAGATAAATAGTCCCATTAATATTTTTCTGAGGCAAAAGAAGATTTTTTTTTCTATTCTTCTAAGCCAACCAGCTCAAATTGTAAATAGCTTTTAAAATAAACAAATTGTTTTGCTCTCATAGAATCTTTCAAAATCCCTATACTTTCTCTTCATAAAGCAAAAGTTGCCATCAATACTTAAAGATGGCCTGCCAAATGAGAGATACTATTGCCAGAAAGGCAAACTCAACACAGTGCGTGTTCTATTCAGAGACACTCTGAATTATGTTAGATGGTATATATAAGTGCTCTGTCACAAACATGTATGTGCTCAGTAGTTTTTTTTTTGTTTTTTCCTCTTCTTTCTTCCCTTCTTCTCTTCTCTCTTAGAGCCTTTCCTCTTGGTTCCCCAACGTGCACTTTTTTGGTTGGCTTTGTCAACTACAAATTGGCATTTTCCTTTGGCACTTGCCATCTACCTCTACAAGGATTAAATCATGAGCTGCAGCAGCTGCTGACTTTCAACGCCCCCTGAAAGGAGTTCAGGGTGGAAAGCTGAAATGAGGCACTCTGTGCTCTGGGAAAAACTGGCAGAACAGTTCTTCAGATAGATATTTTCAGGAGCCAATTTTATGAGCCTTGTATCTTCTCATATCTAGAAAAGCACTAAAATCCTTCATGGTGACGTCTGCTCCTCGTGACTAGCAGTAACCTGCACGAGACTAGCAGAAACGTTCTGTAAAAAACATGTGCTTGATTGCATGTATTCCGCCTTCACCAAAATCACGTATATACTGACCTTCCCCTCTGCCTCTTTGGAGCAGTTTCTCAGAGCTATCTGGGATGCTGTCTCCCGGGCAGCACTCCTCATCTTGCACCAAATAAAACTTAACACACAACTCTCAACGTTGTGCACTTTTTTTAAGTCGACAGCTTCTTCAGTCTCACATTTATTACTTTTTCTAGGATATGAGGTCTTGATGCACGGAATCTGGAGTTCTAAGAACACTGCAAATAAGTGAGTAAGCACTGAAGATATACTTTTCCCAAATCTGCTCTATTTTAGTGAAAGGTGACTGATTTTTCAAAATCGATTCCATATAACTTCTTAAATACATTTGTTTCTATGACTTATCTTATTGTTGTTATTGTTCCTAGAGTAGTAGCAGGCACCAGAAATATATTCGCAAGGTGGCTATTTACGTAGTGAAAACATTTCCTCAGGTTAATATGATAGGCAATGCTTCAGACAGGTGAGCAGCCTAATTGCTTTCCATCACTCCTCTATACTGGTCAAGAAACAAAGGGTTAATAATTTAAGGTTTTTTCCTCTATTACTTATATTTTTAAAATATCTCCTTCAAATAAAGACCTCAATTTCCTTTTACCCAAGTGTGGCCTGAACAATTTACACAGTAGTGGCTGGAAATAATCACAAATGCCTTCTTTTCTCTCTCTCTCTCATGCTCGTTTAATAATATTTTTGTGAAAAGTAAAATACTGCTAAGTTATACTATAAAGAACATTGATAGAGGTTGATAATAGCGGATATATGTTTACAAAACTCTGCTTATGTCTATTTGTTATAGAAATTCCCTCAAATCCATATGAAGAATAGCTGAAATTGTGCACACTTGTAGGATTTTTCCCTGTATACAAAACCTTCCCCTTTCCTTAGCTTCACAAATGTTCCTACACTTTTCTTGAGAGACAATCTCCGTTTCTATTCAAAGACTAAAAATGACATATTAAGCCTGCTTAACCAACACTAAATTTCTAGAAACAATAAAAAAAATTCAAAAGTGCACTGAAAACCAGAAAGGGAAAACTAGTATCTCATAAACTATTCATAATCCTTCAAACACAGACAGCAGACAAAATCTATATAAAGAAGGAATCCATAGCTTAAAATGTGTGCCATTGTATACTTTTCTTAGTAAGGGTTCATGGAGAGAGACAGAAAAGACAGGAGACAATGCAGTGGCTGCCAAAGAAAGGTGTTATTAGTTTGATTACCCCCACAGAGGCAACCAGGAAAATTTTCCCCTGTACATTGCTAACTTGTGTCAGGCAATATCCAAGGAGGCAGGTACCTACAGGCAAGATCACAGGGTTTAGGAACTGAGTTGGAGTGACAGGGAAATGCCCAAGGCAGCTGGCTACACACTGGAAGAAACGGGGTACTTACACCCAAATTTGCTTCTAAAGTACTATGCCTGCTTCCTCTCCCACCCGTCTGCCACTCTCCTGGAGAATAGATCAAACAAAAGCTGCAACACCTGCTGCCAGGTCTTTACCCACAAGCAGGCTGTGCATAGGATGCTATAGGCAGTCTAACATAAATCTCAGCTAGGAAAATAAGTACACTTGATAGCCAGCACTGAGAGACAACTCAGCCAACACAAGAACTAACACTTGAGGAATCAAAATTAATAGAGCAAGCAGAAAAGATGATGATTTCCTCTAATTACATACGTAGAGGAATTAATGACATTGGGCAATGTTCTAGCTATAGAAGAAACAGCCAGATCAGGATTTGGAAAAGTCAGAATATACAATCAATTGTATGGTAAATTTAAATGACCTCCCAGTTCATTAAAATAGGAAAAAAAGTAAAAAATATAGGACATACATGTGAAGTATAAATACATAGTTTACATATAAATATATGAGCTATATTTATTTAAATATATATGTTTACCATATGTAGTAAATATGTATTTATAAATATATATAAATTTACCACACCATTTATAACATATAAATGTATTATTTAAAAGAAATTTGTTAGCAAGAATAAAACTTAAGTACCTTTTTGTTACAACATATTAAAACATGTTGTTTTCTCAGTAAAAAAAGTTTTATAAATTTAACATGTTTCAATTTTTTCCAAATTATAGATAGATGGCCAAGTCCAAGACAGAGTCAGTGTTTAGAGTAAGATCCTCACAATTGTCATCAGACATCCAGAGGAGCCCTCACACCAGTACTGGAGCCACCCCCCTGCCTAGCACAATAGCCCCTTTGCACATCTGTCTACATCTCCATTAGCAGAAGTAAAGTGGAAACCTGGATCTCTTCCTTATACTGGTAAGACCCGTCCCCAACTCAGCATTATCTTCTTACTCCCTTCATCACTATCTGTCTGGTGTTTTTTTTGTTTGTTTTTTGTTTTTTCTGGAGTAAAGCTATCATGCTGCTTTTACTTGTCCATGACAATCATACAAGTAGCCCAAGCCCCTCAGATCACCCCTCATTCCCCAAATCCTAACTATCCTACTATTTCTGAACAAACCCCCTCCCAACTCTTAAATATCTCACTGTATCCTCTGAAATTCAAGGTAAATCATCATCAAATTCTTTTCTCCCCACTGTTTCTTAATTAGCTGAAGCCTGGCTTTCTCTGATCATACTGCTTCTCCTGAAGCCATTTCAAGGAAGAACTGAGTGCTTTCCCCAAAGTCCTCATACTGCTGGGTTTGGAGGTGGGGTAACTGCTGTTCTCATGTCTCATTAAAGTACCTATAATATTTTTCCTCTCTCCTCCTTATAATATCTAGCTTTGAACCCCACATAATCAAATGATACCTCCCATTACAGTTCCTTGAATTTCAGTCATCTAAGAGGGACTAGTTACTTCGTCTTATTCCTTGAAGATTTTAGCTATAGGCTTAGTGTCATGTTCTCCAACACTATTCTTATTGTAATTTTTGGTGATTTCAATATCCACATACATGTTCCTTTTTGAAATCTTGGTATCTTGATTTACTGACCTCTCTTTCAGTTATTCTGTCTTCCATTCTATCTTAGCCATACCTTTCTGTGATCCTACATCTAACTCCATCATACAGTACATAATTCCATCACCTTTCTAATTACAATTTAAAATATTCAGCTCTTCTATTGCCATTTCCTGTCTTTCTAGCTTACTTCCACTAACACTCCAACACCAACAATTTTTTCAACCCACTTTCGGTTTATCTAACTTATTCATGATCCAAGTGTATATGACTGACTTATTCATGATCCCTCATTCTCCACATCCTCTCTTCCGACCTTACCCAACTTAAGTTCTATGGTAAATCTTTTTTGCCTATACCATCCACTGCATCTCCTCTCTCTGTTTTTGCCATACTCTTTTGGTCAAACCACAACCTTGGCTAAATCCATCTTTCTCCCTTTTGTGGAAAGTGGTTGAGGAAAAGTCACAATTTGGTGACTGGTCTCACTGTAAATGTAGCATATTCTTAGTTTCTTCCAATAGTCATACTCTATTACCTAAGTCCAATTTCACATCTACCTTCTTAGATAACTATTTCATTCTTTCTTCTCTCTCCTCAATTTCCAATATCTTCTCTCTCATTTTCACTTTCAATCAATGATTATATTTAACAATGTCATTATCCTCTGAGAAACATTCTGATCTCTTTTTAGTTTTTATTTGTTTTTGTTGTTGTTGTTGTTTAGCCCTTGGCTTCAAGAGTGTTTTTACCTCAAATAGCTAGCACCTGGGTTGTTTTTATTGTTTGTTTGTTTTTTGTCAGAGGACTATCTCAGGGTAATGGATTCTGTTTGTAAGAATAGTTCTGAGAATTTGCCACCCCTGGGAAACATTTAAACAATGACTGATACATATTGTTGTGTGAAAGTCTAGCTCACTTGTCTTTGGTCAGTACAACTCTTAGGTACAATTTACATTCCAGAATTCCCCTCCAAGATCAGGCTAAAGATTTACGGTGCCTGAAAATGCCTTCCTTCTTGACTTCCTCTCCCTCTTTATCATTCTTCCGCCCTTTCTCTTAATGGTCTCTTCTGAGAGTACTTTCTTAATAAATTGCTTGCAGAAAAATCCTCAGCTCAAGTCCTCTTCTGGAAAGAAAAAAAAATTACCTAAAGTAATGTATTTGTGTCTTGCCTGAGAAAATTGAAGAAATCAGAAGAGTTCTATAAACTATCATTTCATCTACTCATCTGTCTACCCCTATATCTTAGGATTTTTCCAGTTACAATAGGAGGACTATCATGTACTCAACTCTTTCACTAATTCCCATCTCATTACTTTCTCATGAATATTGATTTAGCAAATCTCTACTTCTCTTCCACATGATCAGTTTTTTCCTCTCTAATGTATCATTTCATCAGTATCAGTAGTGGGTTGAATGATGCCTCCCAGATATGTCTGTACCCTGGAACCCAGACCCTGTGAATGTTACTTTATTTTGAAAAAGAGTCTGTGCAGACATAACTAAGGACCTTGAGATGAGATCATCATGGATTACCCAGGTGTGCCCTAATTCCAATGACAAGTATCTTTAAAAGAGACTGACGAGAAGATGGAGACAAGGGAATAAGAAGAGGAAATGTGACCAAGGAAACAGAAATTGGAGTGACAAAGCCAGGGAAACCAAGGAATGCCTGGACCCACCAGAAGCTGGAAAAGGCAAAGAAGAATTGTCCCCAGAACATCCAGAGGTGGTGTAGTCCTGCTGAGACCTTGATTTTAGACTTCTGCTCTCCAGAACCATGAGGGGATAAATTTCTATAGTTTTAAGACAACCAGTTTGTGGTAATTTGTTGCAGCAGCCATAGGAAACTAATAAAGTATCCAAACACGATATTACTCTCCCATATTAAAAAAATACAAAAATGACAAATTTTATCTTACCCCAGTTACTGTCCCTTTTTCTCTTTCCTTTTACTATGAATGTCCTTGAAATAACTGTCTTTCCCTGCTGCTTCCAATTTTTTTTCTTCTCCTTTTTTCATGAACACATTCCAATCAGGTTTTTCTTTTTCCCACATCGCTACAAGAAACTGCTCTTACTGAAGTTACCAAAGACCTCAACAAATAGATTCTAAATCCAATTTTCATTTCTCAGTCCTTATCTTACTTGACCTATGGACAGCCTTTGACACAGGGGATCACTCTCTCCTCCCTTAAATAATTTCTCCACTTAGCTTCCAGGGCATCTCA
This sequence comes from Balaenoptera physalus, assembly GCF_965194825.1. Lineage (NCBI taxonomy): Eukaryota > Metazoa > Chordata > Mammalia > Artiodactyla > Balaenopteridae > Balaenoptera > Balaenoptera physalus. Next base: position 40,057,851 of record NC_138899.1, on the reverse strand, counting down.
CTCACCAATTTTCCATCAACCCTATTTTTACTGCTTACTTTCTATCTCCTCAATTTCTATAATTTAGATTTCTCTATGACTTGCTCTTTGAATTTCATCTTAAATATTTATATTAACTAGGATAATGCATTCAATCTTGTGGTTTTAAATAATATCCATATACTGATAAATTCATAATTTCTATTTCTATTCTAGTCCCTACTATGCATTTCAAATCCAAATATTCAACTATCTACTTATTACTTGCACTTAAATGTGTAATAATTTTGACAAATGTAATGTATAGACTTAACATTCCTTCCTAACTCCTTCTTCTCCCATGATATTTATATCTTAGTCAATAGCAACCTTCTTTTTATAGTTATGTAAGCAAAAATATTTGAGTATTTTTGACTCACCTTTGACTTGCTCCTCGAACCCATTAGGATATCCATTAGGTTCTTCTTCAGAATCACTTCAAGATTAGACCACTTTTCACACCACAACTGCCGATACTCTGAGCCAAGCCAACAACTTCTCTTATGTGGACTATTGAAAGAGCCTTCTAGATAGTCTTTCTTCTTCTGCCTTTTTTAGTTTCCTCTCAACATAGCAGTCACTGTGATCCTATTAAAATACAAGGCAGCTGATATTTTGCTCACTGCTCAAAACCATCTAATATCTTTCCACATCACTCAAAGGAAAAACCAGATTTCTTACAATGACCTTGAAGTACCTACATGATTTACCCCTCTCATTGCATCTGGGATCTCATCTCTTACTGTCCCCATCATTTACTCCCTTTAACCATAATTATGACTATCTTACAGTTTATCCCAAAAGCAAGGAATACTCCAATCACTGGGCCTTTCTTTTTATTTTTCTTCTTTTATTTTTTTAATCTTTTCTCTTCCTAAATTGTTCCCCTCCAGATTAGTTCTTTACAAAAGGCACTTTCTCATACATAACTTCTCTGGGCTCCTTGTCTAAAATTTCAATGTTTCTTCCTACATTATTTTTCCTCATTAGCACATATCAGTATCTGACATTCTATATATTTTACTTTTTTAATATTGTGTATTGTTTGTCTCCCTCATAGAATTTAAGAGCCATAAGGTCAGTGATATCTGCCAGTTATTTTCACTTTTTTATCCCCAGTACCTGGCACATAATAGGGGCATAATTAATATTTGTTGAATGACTAAATAAAATGATAAGAAAACATTAACTGTGAGAGGTGGAACAACACAATATCAAAACATCATAAAAAAAAATACCTGATTTATACCCTATTTGTAATTTTTAACAATAAGAAAAATTTCTCAGGTAACACAAATCATCAGAGCTCAAGTTTGGGTAATTCAACCAATATTTGGATTAAGCGTTTAATGTCATAAACAGTTTAGATTCCAGTATTCACTTATAACAATCTACTTCTTTTTGAAACATGATTTTTTATTTTTCTAAAATCATTAGTATTAACTCAGTGTCAGAACACACCACATTATACATAGAGAAATGAAACAATCCTAAAGATTTTTTTTTAAATGTATTATTGCTTTTATGAATGGCTAAAATTATTTTTTCATATAAGTATATAACATTTATTTCTCTTTAACAAGAAAAAGTAGAAACAATGAATCATTGTGCATGATTTTTACCTAAACCATGACTCAAAAAATGGACTAAAAATATCCTTTCTTTAAAGATTTTAGTGAAAAAAAAAAATACTCCTATAGCCTTCCTGGTTACTCATTATGTTTTAGTTTTAGCACAGTTTCTTATGTCCATTAACAACTTCCTCTAGTGTTAATTGAGGTCTATTTCTAAGAGCTATACCTGTATTGCTTTATCTAACAATAATTTATATCAAAATATTTCATTAGATATCACCAGGTTCTTATTATATAACTAATTCTAAAGAATAAGGACTGTTACATAATAGGAAAAAAATCTCTGAATGCCAATATACTAGTTTGTATTCTTTCAGTAAGTAGCTATGAAACTTTGAGGGAATCCATTAACCTCTTTTGGCTTCTTTGCCCTCATTTGTTTAAAACAATTATTTTTAAACATATATACCGATTAAGTTTTTAGAAATGGTAGGACTGTTGAGAAAGAGTAGGAAAAAAACCCACAAATATCTAAAGACAAATAAAATTATCTGGAGAGAATATTAATTTTTATAGATGCATTGCACTTATTGTAGGTAGTCACCCTTAATATTCTTTATTAATCACTTAATTTTTCATGAAACAAATATATGAGGAAGGCTTGGGTACTTGCCATGCAGAAGGTATTCTTCTAGGCCTTGAATTTACAACAGTGAAAGAGACAGATATGGTCACTTTTTGGGATCTTTCAGTCTCTCAACAACATGAAATTTATTTTTCATACAAAAAAAGGAAAGAAGATGAAAGAAAGAAAGAAAGAAAGAAAGAAAGAAAGAAAGAAAGAAAGAAAGAAAGAAATGGAAAGAAAGAAAGAAAAAGAAAGGAAGAAAGAAAAAGAAAGGAAGAAAAGAAGGAAGAAAAGGAAACTACTCTTTAGTCTCCCTTACTCTCTTGCTACTGGAATTTTCTTAGAAAAAAGAGAAAATGAACTTTCCACTATTAAAGAGTTAAGGACTTAAATCTATGTATAAATGAAACAGTTCATTCTGGAAAACAATATTATCATGGTCTCTGGACCACTTATATCTGACTTCTGTTCCTGATGTTTCTTCAATTTTTTAAATATAATTTTCATTTTAGAATAGTTGTTGGCCTACAGAAAATTGCAAATATGTTACAAAGTTTCAAATACTCCTCACTCAGTTTCCCTGTTATCAACATTTGTATTAGTATGGTACATTTCTCACAATTAACAAACCAGCATTGACTATTTATATTAACTAAAGCCTGTGCTTAATTCATATTTCCTTAGTTTTAACCTAACTTCCTTTTTTATTTCTAGGATCCCATCAAGAATACAACATTACATTTAGTCTTCATGTCTATTAAGGCAACTCAGAGTAGGCCTTTGTTATAGAGAGGACTAGGTGTATTTCACAATGATTACTTTTACCGTCCTGAACGTCAATGAGCTTCAGTTTTCTCACCTGTAAAATGGAGATAAAAGCATTTTTCTTATATAGTTATAGTGAAGAATGTTTTTTTTTTCTTTTTTAAATCTGTAGATAATCTGCACACATTAAATTGTGACCACTATTATTATTCAATTAAAACAAAGCAGCTTTCTTCACTCTCTTTTATCCTTACTATTGCTAAGAATAACAATGTAATTCTACTATTCTCTTACGGTGTAATGAAGAAGAATGTGGTCTTAAAGCAGCAGTTCCAATTCTAGATGCCTACAGAGGCATGCAATATAAATAGGTGAATCTGAAGTGCAAAATAATATAAAAAGGGATGGAGAATGTGTAAACTGGAAAGTGTGTGCCCACTAGGAATCTTTTCATATTGAAAAAGTTTTAAATACTATTTTGACCAAACAAATAGAACTCATCGGATTAATCTGGCCCCTTTGGTCTCATAATAAGTGGCTTAACGTGTTGCATGTTAAGGGAGTGAGGGTGTGAAACAAATATCTTTGTTCTCTGTAGAATGTTTTTTGGCCCAGAGAAAATGCTTCCATGTGTTAGTATTTAGATTGTATATTCTTCAAAGATGTGTGGCCCTGGAGTTTGAAAAATAATTTCAGAAATCACACATCTAATGATTCTAAATCCATATAATAACTTTTGGAAGAACTATTGTTAGTAGGTGATTTATACCTTTTTTTTTTTTTTTTTTTGCAGTAGGAGTTACATACAAACATACAAACATATATACTTGTCACTTCAAAGAATTATTTTATGTTCCTCTGAGGCCAATCTTAATTCAAGACTAAAGAAAAAGCATGGAAAGCAGCAAAAATATATGCTTGCCCTAACATGATGAGAACATGTACTGTCCATGTATTACTCAAATATCAAAAGTGTACATGTATTAGAAAACAATTTTTGATGTTGCCTTTATTACAGGAAAATGAGTTTGCTCTTAGTGTTTGTTTAAACTCACATACATCTAATCTAGTCAACCCATAGGCAATTTCTCCTTCTATTAGATAAGCCTGGAAAATTTTTAATCCTTACTCAAGCAATCTTTTGTTGTGTACCTCTGGTTTGCTGAGAGCTGTTGCTAGAAAATTTCACAACTAGAAAACTAGGCCCTCAGTGTGGCCCATCCAACCTTCTCTACTTCCAAAGTCAGTTTCTTTCCCATTATCTACAACAGCCTTTTCAAACCTTCTTTCATCATATCTCTAAACCCATCTCTCTACTCTGAGCTAAAGATTTCACCTTCTACTTCTCAAAGACAGAAGAAGCTCTCAGACAAGAATAGTCAATTCCATTCACTTTCATAAGGCAAATAAATCAAGCCCCCTGTTTCTCACACAACACAGTCCTTCTAACCCACCTTAAAACATGAGGAAACACACAAAAACAACTGAAGATAAAGAAAGGCTATGGCTTCTGAATAAACTGGTCATAACAAAACTTCTTTTTCAGTTGCAAGTTTAGTAGCTGCTGCTTAAATAGAAGTTACCATTATCTTATCTGTTCCTTGAGCCAGACAGAAATTTCATTTTACTTCTCTAATATCTTCTGTGTCTCTTACAATAGTCACATGTCATAGTGGTTTGACTAAATAGATTACTGTACAGGTATAAGCACCAGAAATACTTAGATACATTTTGAAAACCTAAAATAAACAAGGGTCTTTCATTGATATATAATTCTCTGAAAATAATTTGAAAAAAATTCTGAAATTTGAATCTAAATTTGGTAGCTTGGAAATAAAGTAGATGCAATAGCTACTCAATTTTAGAAGAGAAGGTACTAAAGATGAAAAAATCGAATTACATCATCTTTTTCTAATTGAATTGTTACTTTTTTAATATTCTTACTTTTCCCAAGTCGTATTGAGAGCTACATGAAGTATTTAACAGAATCTTCTTTTCCACAAGTTGATTTTAAGTTTCACCATTTTTGCTACACATAAATGAGGAGAAACGCAAGGCAATTTTCACAATGGGAAATGACTTCTTTGATATTTATCCATTCAAACGGGGACAGGAGGGTGAGAGAGAGAGAGGAGAAAAGATATACGATAAGGAAAATGGAAAAGGAAATTCAAATTAAGACCAGAAAATAGGGATACATAAAAATACCAGAAGGGTGTAAGTAAAGGAAGCCTGTAAATTGGGGAAGGGAGATATTTATCTCTATACTTGTTTTCAAATAGAAGGTGTGCTTCTTGACAAATGGCAGCAGGCCATCTCCTTTTTCTACTCCACATAGTCTCAGCTCTGCTCTGTTTAGTGTGGTCACTGAAAAATTATATTTACTCACCAACTAAGTAATCCAGCAGCATACATAGAGGTCTTCTCTCTCTGAATTGCCTTAAAGTATGAATTAAAATGTAAACCTGTAAAATATCAATAAAGCTGACATAAAAGTTTTTGTTCCCAAAGATAGAAAGCATAAAGAGCATGGCCTTAGGGTAATATACTATGCCTGAAGGCTAACCAAGCCTCCTGCCACACATTATATTGGAGTGTTATTACATTTTGTCTATTAGAGGCATAGTGCCCTTGGGATTTTACAGGGTTTTGAACATAAATCCTTCAGCAGCTCAAATTTTATTTGATGCAGAAGTATATACCATGGCTTTAATTCTCATGAGTGGGACAAAATACCTAATCATTTCTTGAGATGCCTAATGTGAGTGTCAAATTACCAGCCTCCACCAAGCAAAAGGGAATGCTAATTAAAAGGGTAGGACATGTTCCAGTTGTTCTAATCAAAGGGAGCTTAATCCTTCCATAAGCTGGCTCGCTTTGTTGGAGGAAATTCTGAACAACCTTGTTACTTTGGATAACTGTAAGCCACTGACTCACGGCCCCTTGACAGCTAGCTGAGCATGTAATAACATTTCTCTGTATTTGGGGACTGGCTTAGCTGGCTTTATAATAGATTATTGTGGATGTTAAAGTGAAATGTTAGTCTTTCTTTAAAGCTCTGTATTCCTCAGTAATTAAGGTTATAAAAAGGGCACTGAGCACAATACTGTTTCAAGGTCACCAAACACAGATACAACAGCCTTCAGTTTGTGTAAATAAGGTATTAACCATGGTTTATTCTTCAATTGTGTCATGAAAAATAGTTTTTTTTCAAGAGCAGTTTGATAGGAAAGTATTTTGAGGAGAATTTTAAAGCATCTTTTTTTTTTCCTTTTAGTTCCAAAAAAAAATGAATAGAAGCAAAAGCAAGTGACATTACAGAAAGGCAGGAAAAAGGAAAAAGGAAAAAGGAAAGGCAGGAAAAAGGAAAATATATACAATAAAAGAAGTTGAATGATATCAGTTAAAGAGAAAAAACAGATACCAGAGCAGAGTGTCATCCAAAAAACATTTGAGGTTATTGGGTATAACAAGAACTTTGGAGAAATCACAACCTTCGGCATGAAGATGTCTACAGAGACCACACAAACAAGAATTTCACCTTGACTTTCAAGGCAGTGACAGTTATTGACTGTTTGTGTTTCCAATTCATTGTAAATGGAAAAAGTTAAAGAAAAAGTTCACCCATGAGAGCCATATAACTACTTATTTTGAAGGAAGAAATTGATATAATTTCATTCAACTTTAGAGTTTTGATATTCACTTACCATTTTGAATCATATCCTTATATTTGTCATTACAGTGGGGAGAAATGTTACATAGTGTGTTTCATAAAACATACTCCTTTCTGATGTTCAATTGCCATATAATTTGAGATGAAAAAAAGAGATGAAGATTTTCTATGTTAGTATTGTAAAGGTAAAACAACTTCCTATAGCATGAAAGAGTCACACTAATGGTGTAGATTTCTGTTGCAGAAGGGTGCTAGAGTTGGGGAAGTGTAATTTATAGTGTCAGGAAGGCAATCATATTTTCATTCTACTAGATAAGATCAGGGCAGGTACTACCCAAGGAGCCAACCTCTTTGTTTCAATTTTAAACTGATGAAAGGGAGGATGTGCAGTGCTTTATAGTGCAGACAAAAATGTCACACCAGTAATTGCTATGCAGGTGCTTAAGTACGTGCCAAATAAAACCATAAATTATATTTCTCATGCATTAAGCATTAATTGTGTCAGTAGTTAAAAGAACAATTACCACATAATATGTACCTTTTTAAAAGATAGAAATGATCAGGAAAATCATTCAGATAACCTTTGTGAAGGATTAAGACTTTCTTTCATGGTATTTTACATCTTTGTGCCCATCTATCTTCTACATAGAAATATTCATTTTAGTCAAATTTGTTCCATCAGATGTCATATATAATATATTGAAGTCTTCCAAAATGTATCAAATAAAACTATAATTAGTGATATAATGAATTCATTTAAAGTTACGTGATAGGATAAAATGAAGTTTATATGGTTTTCAGGATATGAAAGCTATCCTAGACATCATCAGCCCTTTTCTCTCTTCCTACACAAATGTACTTGGTTATCCTTTGTAAGACACAAATTTTAATAGCTATGTACCTCAGCACCCATAAGCCCAGTAACCTTGCTTGGGTTTCTCCTCCCACCTGCTCTTTTCTAAGCATAATTTCCACTGCACATTAGCCCAATCTTGGACAGCCCTTCCTAGGTATTGTTCACATAGAACTTGGGGAAAATAAGTGTATTTTTCCTGTCTGGCCACAAGGCAATAATACTGCAAGCACCCGGCTGATGCTGGCTGAGTTTCAAGTATCCCTGAGAAATGAACACATAGAGGGAAGCAGAGGTAAGAGCAAGAGATGGGAATCTGATGGTATTCAAGTTTCAAGTTATCCCCAAGGCTTTCCAGAGTTAGATGCACTAATTATCAACTCCTTCTAGTCTATGATACTTTAGGTATTTATACTCATAAACAAAGGAAATGTGATAAATGCATCTGTGTTCCCACTATTTTTTTTTAAATTTACCCTTGACCCACTATTCTTTTTTTTTTTGAGCATCTTTATTGGAGTATAATTGCTTTACAATGGTGTGTTAGTTTCTGCTGTATAACAAAGTGAATCAGCTATACATATACATATATCACCATATCTCCTCCGTCTTGTTTCTTCCTCCCACCCTCCTTATCCCACCCCACCAGGTGGACACAAAGCACCGAGTTGATCTCCCTGTGCTATGCAGCTGCTTCCCACTAGCTATCTGTTTTACATTTGGTAGTGTATATATGTCCATGCTACTCTCTCACTTCGTCCCAGCTTACCCTTCCCCCTCCCCGTGTCCTCATGTCCATTCTCTACGTCTGCGTCTTTATTCCTGTCCTGCCCCTAGGTTCTTCAGAACCTTTTTTCTTTTTTTTTATATTCTATATATATGTGTTAGCATATAGTATTTGTTTTTCTCTTTCTGACTTACTTCACTCTGTAGGACAGTCTCTAGGTCCATCCACCTCAAATAACTCAGTTTCGTTTCTTTTTATGGCTGAGTAATATTCCATTATATATATGTGCTACATCTTCTTTACCCATTCATCTGTTGATGGACACTTAGGTTTCTTCCATGTCCTGGCTATTGTAAATAGAGCTGCAATGAACATTGTGGTACATGACTCCATTTGAATTATGGTTTTCTCAGGGTATATGCCCAGTAGTGGGATTTCTGGGTTGTATGGTAGTTCTATTTTTAGTTTTTTAAAGAATCTCCATACTGTTCTCCATAGTGGCTGTATCAATTTACATTCCCACCAACAGTGCAAGAGGGTTCCCTTTTCTCCACACGCTCTCCACTATTTTTTTTTACTTTGTTAAGCTACTATGTATTGATATTAATTGGCCAAGATGCCTAGAACTTGCATTTGAAAATGAACTCAACCATTTCCTTGGTAGAGTATCTTGGTCAAGTGTCTAAATCTCTGTGATTCAGCCCCTTTATATAAATTAGGTAATAAGTATACCTACCTTATGGAATACAGTGAAGGTTAAATGAATTCGTGTATGTACTAGTCCCTGACACAGGATAATAACAACAACAATAATAAAATAATATTAGGCTCTATCAAGGCCACTTAAATTGCTTACTATCTTTAATCATAACAAAAATCCATATCAAGTTACCTTTATTCTTCTCATTTCACCAATAAGGAAAATGAACTGAAGAAGTTGTAGTTCCAGCACTGATTTCCAGGTTTGTTTGCATCTGATACTTATGTTCTTTTCTTTTTATCAGGCTACCTCTCATAATGTTAATATGAAACATATCTCACTATATTATTGTTTATTATATAAGGATCTGTGTCCTCTGCTAGTTATAAATTTTGTGAGGGTAGTAACCATATTAAATTCTTTTGGCTAAACTGCGTGCTTGGCAGTGTACATGTTCCTCCTTCCTCTCCTTCAACTCTTCCCAGGTCAAATACCCATGTGCAAGAGCCATGCAATCTACCTGAAATGATTCAGTCTGTGTCTCTTGGCTACCCAAATTTCCCTGCCTCCACAGAATATTGTTACCTAAGGAAGAACCATATTTGCTCTTTTTCCCTATGGCCTGAGAGTCCTCCTCACTTTATTCTTGCAGGTTCTAATTCAGGCAGGTGATGTATCTGTTCTCATTGGTTTGGATTTTGTATAGAGTTTCTGATATAACTCAGCTTCATATCTATAGCTCACACCTCTCCAATCTTCATTGCCCTTGAAATGTTCCTCAAAGATTGCCCATGGGCCCATATTGTCCATGATTCTAAATTTCCAGCGTAGAACTGGTATGGATCTCTCTACTTTGGGCCTATTAAACTTGATTACTCATGACTGGTCACTTCTATTGTCAATCCATATTCCTTCTTGCTAGTGCCAAGATAACTCTTCCTGCTCCAGAGAGCCACACCTGTCCCCAGCACACACCACGTACACATACCTCAGGTCGTGCTATCAACACAAAGCCATGAGTTTATAGTACATATAAAGCTAGAGGTGTTAAGGGCAAAGGCGGCTAGGCAATATAAACCTACCTTGTGTCTCAGGGGCTGAGGTAAAGCCTAGAAAGTTGCCAGTGACAAGTTATGTCAGTTGAAGTCAGTTATGATCTAAGTTCATTGAAGAATGGTTTATATTGTAGGAGATTCTCCTTTGGTTTTAGTCACAGAAAAGTTTTCATCAGCAAACCAACCTCCTAAGTGTTGGCAACGTATTTTTAGTTAGCACGTATACTATGTCAAAACATCCATTATCTGAAATAATACTGTTTCTTCTAGTAATTTAATATATTTATTTATAAAACTATATTACAATTAATAAACTAAAATATATCTGTATAGTCAATAACAGACTGTATTAAATAATCTTGGAGTGTCAAGAAAATTATCTAATTCATTTTTACTTATGAAATTTAGAAATGTCTTTGTGGTTAAGAGTTTAATACTTTTTTTTCAGTGAAACACAGTGACTATCATCACAGATAAATACCACAAAAGTGGCATGTTAGAAACACGCCAGATAGAAATTATAGACATTTTTCTCATTAAGTTTTAAGTAATAGGAAGTAAACACAGATAATATTTGAGTTAGTTAACTTCCTATAGGCATTTCAGGATAAACAGTCAAACAAGGGACTTAGAGACTGCTGGTAGGAGGCTAAGTTGGCATAACCACTTTGAAACACTATTTGGCATTACTACTAAAGATAGACTTTTTTATATCCCAGGATCTAGCAATTTCTCTTCTAGCTATACAGCAAAAAAGAAATAAACAATTATGCCAAAGTGGCGGTACTTTGCAGTAGTAGAGTTATAATAGCTCCCAACTGGAAACAACCACAATGGTTTAATCAGAGTAAAATTTAAAAAATAAATTGGGACACACTATGCTAGAAAATACTATAAATAATGACAATGAAAAAATAAATACAACATGCAAAAACATAAATGAGATTCACTTACATAATATTGAGGGAAAAAACTCAGATCTAAAAAATATGTGTACAGTATAGCTCTATTTATATAAGGTTCAGACAAAACCAATCTATTTTGTTAAAAACTAGGATAATGGTTATCCTTCAGTGACATGTAGAAATTGTAGAGTACTACAGTACCCTTCTAGAGTACTGATAATGGTTACATGGGTATATTTACTTTCTGATAGTTCATTGAGCTGGCCAATGATGATATGTGTATTTTTCAGGTCTTATGTTATCTTTCAATAAATAGTTTACCTAAACCTGCAAAAGAGTCATAAAGTGGAGTATTAAAAATGGCAACTTCTGCATGAGTTCACAGAAGGGTTCACTCAATCCCAGAGTGGTTGAGCCTGGGCTTGTGGAAAACATGAAGATTAAATGGAGTCTTGAACGAAGTATAAGAGTAATTCCTCATAACTCACCTTGGTAGAATGTTAGAATGAAGTTTAGCTAAAAATAACAGACAAGAAAAAAAAAAAGAACAAATAAATCAGGATAGCTTAAACAAGATAGAAATGTATTTCTCTCTCACTAAAAAAGAAGTTTAAAGATATGTCCAGGTAAGTTACGGTAGATCCAAAGTATTCATCAGGCACCCAGGCTCCCATCTTTTCGCTGCATCATGTTGGTGTATGGCTATATTTTCAGGTTCATCCTGGTCCATTAAGACTACTGGAGATGCAGCTATCAGAGCCAAGTTATTGACTGGAAGAAAGAAGCAAAGTGAAAGGCAAAAAAAAAAAAAAAAAAAAAAAGAGGATTTTTAGGTTTAGTCAGCTCCCTTCAAAACATTGTCTAACAGGAGGGACAGTCCCATTTATATATCATTAGTCATGTGTTCACACTTATCCTGTGATGAAGCTGGAAAATGCAATCTTTCCCTCTGATAGGTAACATACTGAGTTAAAAATGAGAGTCTGTTATTAATTGAAACAGGATTAAAAAAGTTTGTTTTAGGCAGTTAAATTTCTCTGCCACAGTGGAAAACAGACTGGTTATCACTAAGGATCTACCTTTGTGAGACACCAGTTTGGAAGAGTAGAACTGATTTTGGATTAAAGGAATAAATGTATCTGTAACCATAGAAGACAGTAAAATGTGGTATGTGTCTTTGTGGAACACATGTTTAAGTGGCCATATTTTCAAGTCTTATTTCAATTTTTATTTTCTTTTATGTACCCATGTCCAAAGAAAAGGAGAAATAACTAGACCAAAACACATTTTATTTGATAGTTGCTATCTGAACATTTGAATGTCACTTTTATACATGCTTTGAAATACCTTAGAATCCAAAGTTGCCCCTTTAAGGAGGGAACCACTATTTATGATAAGAGTCTTGTTTTTAGAAATTCTTGCCACATCTTTCCCTTAGAGATACTGATTAGGGCAATTTTGCCATATAGGGTTTCCCTAAAATTAAATGTGCTTAAGGACAACTATAAATGGTACTGCCTTAGTTAGCTTGGACTGCTATAAAAAAAATACAGACTGGGTGGCATCTAAACAACAGAAATTTATTTCTCACAGTGCTGGAGGCTGGAAGTCCATGCTAGCATGGTCTGGTAAGAAATAGCTCTGCTAAAAAATCTTTTCCAGGTTGCAGATTGCTGATTTCTCTTGGTAGCTTCACATGGCAAAGAGCAGAGAGAGGAAGCAAGCTCTCTCTGTCTCTTAAGAGGATACAAATCCCATCCATGTGGGATCCACCCACATGACCTCATTTGATCGTAATTACCTTCCAAATGCCCCACCTCCTAATGCTATCATATCTGAGGGAAAGATTTCAACTTAAGACTTTTACAGGGACCATAAACATTCAGTCTATAACAGGCACTGAGAAAATGTTTACACTAAGCAAGGTGTAGAAATGTTTCAGGGTGTTCTGCTGAGTTTCTTCAAATACAGGGTTTCAGTTCAGAGGAATTACCTCTGAGATGATTAAAGGCCCTTTCTAGATTGTACATCCCTGGTAGACAAGAAAATTCATTTTTTTGGGTGTGTCTCTAGAATCTGGTAGAGTGCTCAGCAATTAATAGGCTTTTAAAATTTGAGAATGAAATAAAGGAACTGGATTCTGGTAGTGAAAGTCAGCTGTATAAAAAATTATTCTCTCCTTTGCATAAAATAAAACTAATGATATATGAAGTGCAACATGGCTGCTCAGTAATTCTTAAATCCAGGTGTGGTTAGGTCACCACTTCTCATCAATGGAACATGAACAGAAATGATGCGTAAATTCCTGGGCAAGGGCTTTTGAAAAGCAAGAGGATTGTGCTCTCTCCTGAATATATGAAGTAGATATTCTGAGATCGTAGAGATGGTGCAGCCATACAATGGAACAGACCTAGGTCACTGGATCACCACATGGAGTAAATTTACTTCTAAGTAGAACTGCCACATTTGTCTCTTGGCTGAGCAGGAAACGATTTATTGGATTAGGCCATTGAGATTTTGGAGTTTATTTGTTAAAACAGCTAACATAACCACAACAAAGGCAAAGATCACTCCCAAAATATAGAATATGTAAGTTAATTTTCTAAGATAATGTGATCTTTCAGTAGGGGAAAGTCAGTGAGTACTTATCGAATATGGACTGAAATCCTTTCATGTACTAGCATCTGCAGTTGTACGAGTCATTCTGGATTTTTCTCACATAGATATACATATATGGAAATACTCTTGTTTAGTCACTGCATCAGTAACTATGAAAGAGAATTATAAGGTTCTACTATTAGATACCAGTTCTTACATGCCTACTTTGAGACCCCAAATTGTGTGAATACCTCTTCTAACTCACAGTTTCTAAGCTTCAGTATCATTGACATTTTGGGTCCGATAATTCTTTGTTGTAGGAGATTGTCTTACATATTGCAAGATGTTTATCAGCATTCCTGGTCTCTACTGCAAAAATGCCCATAACATCCTGCCATTTGTGAGAACCAAAAACGTCTTCAGATGTGAGATATTACCAAATGCCCTCTGGGGGTCAAAATGCCTCCTGATTGAGAACCACTGAGATCTGAACCCTTATACATCATTTAATTACTTGCATTTACTTCCAAACTGTAAGTATGAGTTACCAAAAAAGGATGCCTGCTGGATTATTATGCAGCCTGTCTCATTCATTCAAATTGAGTAACCCCATATTAAAACATCTTTGTTCCTTTGCACTTAAAAAACTACTAAATTAAAAAAAATCAATAATAGTGGATCAGTTTACTCTATTTGGGGGTTGATTAGAAAATAGATTTAAGTTATAGCAGTGTGTGGCATGTAGTATGCATTCAAAAAAAACCTGTTGATAATTTTCTAACTCTCTCCTGAGCTAATAATTCCACCAAAATATATATTTCATATAAAGAGACATGGTTCATTCAGTTATTCAAGAAATACTAAGTTACAAAAGACAGGTTTTATGCTATGTGCTAGAGTCACAAAAGAGAGGAAATCTGATAATCACAATAGTCTCTTGAAACATTTTCCAGAAAGATTTTATTGTTCCATCCAAGTCCTACAAGGCATATAGTGCTATCATAGCCACAAATTTAGATCTATAAAAATAAATGTTTACAATTGATTCTGCTTAAAAGCCTATACAAATATTATTCAAAAAAAAAACTTTGATTTTTGCATTTTATACCCTTAATATTTCATTAGGAAAGTAAACAAGAGTATTAATAAAATTTCTGAAATATACACATTTGCATAGACAATGGTTTAGCTATCACAATGTATGTAATGGAGATTATTTCATATAAAACGTTTTATAGATGTTCATATTGTATGTTTATTGCTTAAATCATATCTGTATTTTGAGAATCCTTCTCCACTTCCAGTGTCCTTCATACAGGACCCAGTGCCAGGATAAACAGCAACAATGGAGGAGAAGCTGTTAAACTCACATAATGAAATCAGGCTGAGGTAACAGCTTAGGAGGTATCTCTGTGAGTGATAGCAGTGACTAGCGTTTAGTAGGCCTTCAATGCACATTTGCTGATTAAAGAAGGAATGCTTGACTATCAGAATGGTGCCTGCCTAAAGAGGATTCTGTGGACTCTGTTAGTACCTAGCCCTGCTGCCTGTGTTTTGATACAGACAGATAATTTGGTAGCTTCACAGCATGCTTTGCTTATGAGTGATGTCTGGAGAATGTAGGACTACCACTGCCTTTAGAAATCATACTGCTAGTGGGAAAATATAAAAGGACAAGTTAGAAAATCAGCTCTTAATTGTTACTAGAAATAGAGCTTTCCCTTTAGAGCAACATATTCTGAAACAGATTTTGAAACATTTACCTAAAACATGACCAAATAAATAGATTTTTCAACCTCTGGGGCATTTTCAGTCCATTTATATTTTTAGCCATTCTTTTCTCATTTAGAATAAGAACACTAGCTCCCACCATTCCATAACTGCAAGTTTTACTCTGGGACTTAGAGTTGCAAACAGTCCCTTTAGCTGCTGGCAGTTTCGTTGATAGATAAGCTCTGGTGTTTCAGGACTTGGAAACTTCACTATTCCTGCACTTGAGGGCTTGGTAAGACTCTGCGTCCTTCCATTACACACGAAATTGTTAATTAGCTGATTATCCTAACACCTTAGCTAACACTCTTATCTGAGAATACCTTCTGCTTACACTGGCATGATACAAGGGACAGTACCTTACTCGTGGCTTCTCCCTGCCAAACCCTGATCCCTCAATCCTTCTCCTTCCAGACTAAGCAAAAATGATGTGGGCTGGGGTTGGGGAGGGATGGGGTGGGGAGGGGTTGTAGAAAAGATGCAAGGTCTCCTTACTCTATAGTTTATGTAAGCCTGATCCAGCTTTATGATATTTCCTGAGTAATCACGATCAGATTATAATATCAATAGTATGAGAAAGAGCCTTTTCATGAGCTTTCGAACCTGTTTGTTTCTCTCCCTTTTGTTGGGGTGGGTAATGGTAGTAAGCATATCTCTTCATTACAGGAGGTAATTTCAATCAATGTTATTTTGATTCCTTTCCTCTTCTAATGTGATGCTTTCCCACTAATCTTTTCAAATCTATTTCTAACACACACACACACACATACTTGTGTATATATATACGTAGCAGTACATAGATATGTACACATACAGACAAATCTTGAACAGTTAATGGTAAAGTTTTCTCAGTTTTCTCTTTAGGCATCTCTAACCCACAACTTCTCTTTCTCAGATATGCCTAAGGCATTAACATGACATTAAAGAAGTAATAACATGGCATTTACTATATAAATATTAATCTGGGGAAATAAGGAACTATTAGAGTCTATATTCAGGACCTTCAAGCTTTCACTTTATCAAATTAATATGTAAGCACTTTAAAGGAATGATGTATGTTTTTATTGGGCAATTTAGCATTCATTTTGAAGGGGAAAATTTATTATCCTTAACATATCTATACTAGCTAAAGTTCAGGTCAACTTTATCTAGCTTGTCAAGGTCAATTTTTTGATAAGTAGTGATCACTTCATCCTTGAAAATCCTGCTTTTGATAAATAATCTCCAAGTAATAATAATTACTTCTACCACTTCATAAAGATGGTTTGAGCGTGGGGTCAAACTATCTCTTCATTAAAGCAAAGCAGTGAACCAGATGCTTAGGATAAGGATGGTAATTAATCCATGGCCTTGTAGAAGAACAAAGACTCATTTGAAGAAGACATTTATATGCTGGAGCCATTTCTTTTGTTCTTCTTTTGTTTTCCATCTCATGGTAATTTAATTCATAAGATATTTGAGAAATATATTGATAATACTTATTATGTGACAGAATATCAGCATTTCAGAAAATCCCCCTGTACCTCAGGGATCGAATTTACCTTTGTTTCTAGTTTTGTGGTAAAATTAAATATACTTACATTTAAAAAAAAAATTATTTATTTATTTATTTATTTTTGGCTCTGCTGGATCTTCGTTGCTGTGTGCGGGCTTTCTCTAGTTGCAGCAAGCAGGGGCTACTCTTCGTTGCGCTGCGCAGGCTCCTCACTGTGATGGTTTCTTTTGTTGTGGAACATGGGCTCTAGGTGCACAGGCTCAGTAGTTGTGGCTCGTGGGCTCTAGAGCACAGGCTCAGTGGTTGTGGCACACAGGCTTATTTGCTCTGTGGCATCTGGGATCTTCTCAGACCAGGGATCGAACCCATGTCCCCTGCATTGACAGGCGGATTCTTAACCACTTCATCACCAGGGAAGTCCCACACATATATTTTTTAATCTCATCAAAAGATGGATAATGAATTCTACATTGGTTTCATGGATTTGGTCCTTATAAATGTTCACTAACAGATGTCTCCCTATAAAGATATTAAAGAAAATAGATTCAATTGAGTTTAGATAAATGTGATTAGGTCAAAATATAAAATGCATGCACTCATTTATTTACATGTTAACAAAGTCAAGTTCTAATACTCATTTAATATTTTTGTATAATTTTTTATGTATAAGAAATAATTTTTTGTGATACTTATATTCCTTTTTTTCCTACTGGACAAAAGGAGAAAATAAAGCAGAAAATATCAAAGTAGTCTGAGAAACAGTTTCTCATATACTCTAATGAAAAAAACTCATCTCCAAACTATAATTTTAAGCATTAGAAATTTTCTGAACTAGATTAACATTGCACACAGCAACTCCTACCAGACAAAAATATCTTTCATTCATTTATTCAACAAATATTTACCATGCACTTCCCATATGCCAGGTACTGTGCTATTTGATGTGAATGTAGCAGTAAATATTATATGTTGAAAATTAAAAACATCAATGAAAATTCCAAAAAGAGGTCCTTAGAATCATTTACAGAATGCACAGAATGAAGAGCTGACGGAGGAAATTGGGAAATAATCAGAAAGAAATGTAGAAGGAAGGCAAATAATTCATCATATAAAAAGTATCCAGCAATTTCAAATACTGCTAGTAGGTCAGATAAAAAGAATATTAATTTGTCTCTAGTGGTAGTAAGACAGTGTGGGGGAACTTTACTAGAAGAAGTTTTACTGCAATGGTGAGGCAACTATCAAGCTGCTGTCATCTGAGTGAGGGCTGTGAGGAAATGGAGAAAGCCATGGTGTTGAAAACTTTTGAGGTGTTTTGAAGAGAAGAAAGCTATGATAGAGGCTAGAGAGCCAACAGATTGAGGGGGTTTAATTGGACAACTCGGTAACTTGATGTTTATACACTAAAGGAAAGGGGTCAGCAGGGAGGGCAAGAAAGAAAATACAAAGGATAGATAGAGGGGAAAGAAGACATAAAACTGAGAAGTTGGTAGAGGAGGGCTAAAGAACAGTCTAGATGTAGATTAGAATATTGGTCAGGTGGCAGAAGTACAGCCTGATCTATTAAATACTTTCTGTTTTAATTTGAAGATTTATTAATTCAGTGAATATGTTATCTACACTATTGAAGATATTACTGAATGTGGGAGAAAAGGGAAGAGGGGAATTTAAGGAGAGTTTAGGGAGATTTATGCAAAATATTTAAATAGCTGTTTTAAAGAACAGGAGCAAGAACTGAAGAAGGAATGGTGAAAAGAAGACAAGTCATGACTAAGGTTCCAGGTGAGGCTGGGTGTCATAAATCCATAGTGTCACAAATTCACATCGTTTTCAGGCATCTCCAGCAGTGCATAATAGCCAGATGTGTCCATAGAGAAGATGGGGAAATATTTCTCAGGTAGTGTGATTAAAAAACAATAAAAAAAGGAATTAGTAAAAAGAAGAATCAGAGAATGTTTGAAACGATAGATCAAGAATCTTAGAGATGAGGAAGAAAAAGAGCATGAGAAGGGGAATAAAGAGAGAAAATAGAGGGTTCAAGGAACAGGAGGACTGTATGACGCTGAAGAAAATGTATCTTGATATTAACTGAGATAAATATAAGCTGTTTTTTTTGATTTGGAAAAGGAATGTTTCAACTCATTTTAATTGGTTAAGAGTTTCCTAGTGATGATAAGATCCAGTGTAGGAGAATGTTGATAAAAAGACATTAAAGGTGAAACAAAATCACAAAACTGAAAGGCTAGGGGACTGAATCTTGAAGTCATCCAAAAAGAATTAAGATTGTTTCTCAGTGTGAGAAGTGCTGCAAATAAAATGGATAACCAAGAGAGGTATTATAGCCCATCTGACAGAAGTGACAGCCAAGAAAATGGCCCTTAGTAGAAAATAATTGAATAACTCTTCAAAGTGGATAAAAAGAAAAGAGAAAGGAAATATTTCATAATGGAAAGTTCATGGGATTTGGAAATCTGATAGACCTGCATTCTTATTCCAACTCTACCATTTATTGAATACTAGTTCTGTGGCATCATCTGAGTCTTGGCTTTATCAATAGTAAAATGGAGAGTCATTTAGTATATACTTATTGAGCTATTTCTCTATGCCAGAGAGTGGGTTAAATGCTAAAATACTTATGTCTTGTTTTTAAGATTTTTATCACGATGAAATAAATGAATGTACAGAATTGGATGTGTAAATAAATACATGTTGTTATTGTCCCATTATTGCTCTCATTTCTAAGATCTTATTAGGATCTTATTAGAAATTATGTTCCAGTAATAATATACATATACATATACATACTATTGCCATGTGAAGACACTCAGAAGTTACTAAAATATATCTAAATATTTTCACATTTGAATAAAGTATACGTTTCTAATTCTGTTGAGCGTTTTTGACGATTAAATTCTTACCTACTCTTTGGAGGGTAACATGCCCTAAGATTTTGCTTAATTAAGTTTTTATTTGCAGCTAATTAGTTTGCAGCTATGTACTGTAGAGTTATAGCACGTCTGTCTCTTTATTACTGAAGAATGCTATGTGTTCTACTTTATGATTTAAAAAAATGATTAATTACATGTTATTATATACTTTGTTAATATAAATTTTATCTTAATATAAACTGTTTTATGTTCATATAACTATTAAGTTTAAAAGTTACTTATGAAATTCTTTGCAAAGATTGTCATTTCAGAATAGGAAGTGGCTCTGATGTATTTATAAAAATGTTTTCTAGTCTCTTTGAAATTTAAAATAACTCATGGTTTATGTGAGAAAATATACAGGTTCTTAATATTTATTGAAATTAAACATAATTCAAATGGTTTCATCATCTATTTTCAAAACAATTATCATTGTAATGGTGGTGACTATAATATTGCTGAATCCTACGATATCCCAGTGGTACCTCGTAATGAAAAATATTTCTTCTGGCTGGATAGATTGCCTCCTGAAAAAAAGAAAAACATAAGAATTGAAATACTTCTGAGAATAATCTGCTTCCTGCTAAAGCATTTTTCAATTATTGTTAACCTCAAGAAAACTATTCTTGCTTTTCCAGGTTTACTTGGAGTTATAAGAATTCCCTTTCAGTACTGTGAAAAGTCCTTTAATTATAATTGATCTTGTGACCTCTGGTCTAGACCTGCACTGTGTGGGACTGATCACTTCCTTCCCTGAAGGCCTTTTGATTGCTCAGGGAAGAGGGCTGGGACTCACAGCCCTTGGTTCCTACATTACAGGTTGGCCACACAACTTACAATAATGCCCTTTCTTCCTTTAACCAGCTACTGACTTCTAATCACACCTTTCCACACTTGTTTAAACTGCTATTTCCTTAAATGTGGAGACTATGCAGCTACTATGAGAATAGATGATCACACTTTTGGTATGTTCTCCTTAATTATTTTCAAATTTCCTTCTTAAATCACCCACTTTAGGGTTTACTAAGAGTTACAAAATTCAGAGTGTGGATTAGCATTTTAATTTTACTGAAAAGTACCGGCAGTTTAACACTTGGATTCATAATGCTCTTCCTTCTCACAAAGAGCCTGTTTTTAAACCTACCATCAATCTGCAAAACATAACAAGCAGGATTATACAAAAACACACATGCAGAACATTTTCATCATAACAGATGAGTGGCTCTCAGAGCAGACAGGAACCCATAGCGTATTCACTGCCACGACTCATCTCTTCAAAATCCTGTCTCTGCTCTACATGTGCAATTTCAGATCTCACTGCTTCCCAGCATGAGCTGAGATAGAGCCTCTTGCTCCTTCTGAATATATTATGCTCATTTTCAACTCTAAGCTCTTTTTCTGTGTTATTGCCCTAAATTTATGTACTACATTTTCCTTCCCTCTCCCTTTTCATATCTTACCTATTGTTTTTAAAATTTCAGCTTTATTGAGGTATAATTGACAAATTAAATTTTAAACTACTTTAAGTATGTGTCGTGGCGATTTCATATACACATACGTTGTGAAAGGACTCCCCTCACTGCGTTAATTAATACATCCATCACCTCAAATATTTATTTATTTATTTATTTTGGGTGAGAACATTTAAGTTCTACTCTCTTGGCAAATTTCAATTATGAAATATAGTGTTATCAACTACACTCATTGTGTTTTACATTAGATCCACTCCCACCTCAGCCTCTGGCGACTACTTTTCTACTCTCTGTATCTAGGAGTTTGACTTTTATTTCCTCAGATTCTACATATAAGTTATACCACACAGTATTTTTCTTTCTTTGTCAGCCTTATTTCACTAAGCATAATGCCTTCAAGTTCCATCCATGCTGTTGCAAATAGCATGATTTCCTTATTTCTCATGGTTTAATAATATTCTGTTTATCCATTCATCCATTAAGAAGCACTTGGGTTGTTTCCATATCTTGGTTATTTTAAAAAATCTAGTTGAGGTACCACTTCCACTATACTTTGTCAATCTTGCCTACCATTGTTTCTTAAGTATTTGTTTCACCAACTAGATACAGTGGTTTTTTTTTTTTTTTTTTTTCTTTAGGAATAGATATTATCTTACAGGGTTGTGGTGGGGGGTTGGGAAACTTTGACTAACTCAGAGACCTAGGCACATAATATGTCCTAAGTTTTAAGAAGAGGGTGGATATTTCTACTCCTGTATTCTTATTTCCAACAGAGCTAGCAGGGTTGACATGCATCCATTCAAGTTTTTTATCTTTCTTTACCTCCATTTCAGTGCTATCACAGAGAGTTGCAATTCTAAGTCTCAGCATGCCAACTGTTAGGTCTCACTTTCAGTAAGAAGAAATTCTGCATTTAAGAATGATACTGTTCTTTGAGTGGGCTCATTTCCATTTTATGTGGCAAAGAATATGAAATATTCTGCCTTCACTGGACAAACATAGGCCATACACAACCTTTTCTTTTCCTGGTCACAGAGGCAGAGGCCTTTGTCTTCCATGATGTAAGCAGTCCCTGGACTGTGCATGGTCTCATTGACCTGATCTGTCAGTTTCAGTTCCTCACCTATGTTCTTTCTTGCTTAGGTGAACTGAAGTCTGCTTTCAAGGGAGCAAGGTAGAATGTGAAGGAGCAATAAACAACTCATGTAGGTTTCTATCCTAAGCTCAAACTCAACATCAAAAGTCAGAGAAACTCTAGGTTCAATGAATGTTATTGGGTCTTCATTAACAAATGAATAATTTCTTTCCCTATTGTTCTTTTTTGCACTGATGTCTCTTTAGGGGACTCTGAAAAGGAAAAGTGAGAATTTGTAGGGTAGAACAGGTAATATTTCAAAGGGACTAATAGCTTAACTTCTTAAAACTACAAGTCTAAATAGGAAAATGAAAAAGGTTTAAAGTAATTTTTAAATGTTGAGTTAAAAATTAATTCAAGCCATAAAGACAACCATTATGGTAAAGACCAAATAATGCTTAAATATATACATTTATACAAGGAAAAAGCCCAGTTAAGAATTTTTAGCAATGATTGTCTGCTTTTATTACCTCCATTTACCTAATTTCTTTTCTTGTTTTACTAATTTATACCAAAATATTAGACACACATGGAGGAAAAATCAAATAATAAAAGTTTGTAATGAAAAACAAATTCTCATTTTATATGGTGCCCTAAACACTGTCTGTTTACATGCTTTTTACATATTTAGAGGTAGATAAGGTCCTAGCTCTAAAAACATTACTATGGCAATGATTCTGGATTTAACTATTGGTGCTCTATAAGGAAAAAATATTTAACCTCTAATCTACCCAAATAATAGTCCTCATTCATCTCACATTTAAAGTGTTTTAACATTATACTATGGTATGATTTTTTAATTGTTTTATTGATTACTCTTGTAACAATACACAATACTATTAAAATTTGGTTTCTCATTCCATAACGTTTATATAAATCTTTATTTAAAGATCTCTATAGAAGGATAAGATTGCCTGTCATTTCTTAGTCAATAAATATGTATTGAGTATCTACCATATGCCAAGCACTGTTTAGTCAAAGAGGGTTCAGCAGAGAAAAAACAGGTAAACAAAGAAACAAAAATGCCCCTGTCCTCAGGGGGCTTTCAGGCTAATATAATTTAATAGCTTCAAATTTCATGTCATAAATACTGTGTACTTGAATAATATTTCAAGCATCAAGGTCAAATGTAATATATTTTCCTATTCTCCATCAATTGCTCAAAAATTTGCCATACTCCAGTTTACTAAATGTTGAATGTTTTTCTTCAGTTGTTTGCTTTTGTAGAAGTGTCTAATTATTTTTTATTGTTGATTTAAAAAAATGCCTTCAACAAATCCTACTATTAGCCACATCACAGTTTTAATTTATACAAAATGGAAAACTCCCCAACTACCTTTAAACAGCTTTTTAAAGTATGGACTTATTATTGTGCAGGATTGTTGCTTGGATATATTTTTAGAATCAATGTTTCCTGAATTCCCATATCTAAAGACTCAGTTTTGCCTGATTCCTCCTTGGAGAGGGTTATGGTAAATGGAAGGAAGCATGCAGGATCTTTGAAGATGTTGTGTTATATTTCTCCATCTTGTTGCTGATGATGTGTGTGTGTGTCCAGTTTGGGAAAAGATTGCTCTAGACACTTTTAGGAAAATATAAATAAAGAAAAAAATCTTATCCCAACCCAGAAATTGTCTCCACTTTTATTGCTGAATAAGCATTAAAACAGAATGTGATGCGCATTACAGGAAATTCACTAAAGAGATTGTAAACACAGAAATTTCACCCTTTTATGTAGCCAAGGAGACACAACCCATTACAAACATATTTTCAAGATAAACAATAAGTAGTCCTTGTGTATGAAATCTTGACAGCACTCTATGTAACACATAGTTCACCCTAAATTTACCCAGTAATTGGGGTGGTCGTCTATGTTAGCTAAGAGAATTTATTCAGAGAACAAATAAACTTCTCATCTTCATGACAGGATGTTGTATTGAGACTTGGAACAAGGGAATCAGGGAGTTAGTTAGGCTCCTAATCTTACACAGATACTGGGAGATAGGGGTGTTGTCTTCTTTACACTTGAAAGAGATGTCTCTCAGGTCCTTGAGAAAGACATTCCTGGGTCATAAAGCTGGCAAAAGGCCTATCTAGTACTCAAAAGGTTATATAGACAATTTTTTTAACATCTTTATTGGAGTATAATTGCGTTACAATGGTGTGTTAGTTTCTGCTTTATAACAAAGTGAATCAGCTATACATATATCTCCATATATCCTCCCTCTTGCGTCTCCCTCCCACCTCCTTATCCCACCCCTCTAGGTGGTCACCAAGCACCAAGCTGATCTCCCAGTGCTATTTGGCTGCTTCCCACTAGCTATCTATTTTACATTTGGTAGTGTACATATGTCCATGCCACTCTCGCACTTTGTCCCAGTTTACCCTTCCCCTTCCCCATGCCCTAAAAGTCCATTCTCTTTGTCTGTGTCTTTATTGCTGTCCTGACCCTAGGGTCTTCAGAACCTTTTTTTTTTTTTTTTTTTGATTCCATATATACGTGTTAGCATATGGTATTTGTTTTTCTCTTTCTGAATTACTTCACTCTGTATGACAGATTCTAGGTCCATCCACCTCACAAATAACTCAATTTCATTTCTTTTTATAGCTAATAGTCCATTGTATATATGGCCACATCTTCTTTACCCATTCATCTGTTGATGGACACTTAGTTTGCTTCCATGTCCTGGCTATTGTAAATAGAGCTGCAATGAACATTGTGGTATGTGACTCTTTCTGAATTATGGTTTTCTCAGGGTATATGCCCAGTAGTCAGATGCTGGGTTGTACAGTACTCCTATTTTTAGTTTTTTAAGGAACCTCCATACTGTTCTCCGTAGTGGCTGTATCAATTTACATTCCCACCAACAGTGGAAGAGGGTTCCCTTTCCTCCACACCCTCTCCAGCATTTATTGTTTGTAGATTTTTAATGATGGCCATTCTGACCGGTGTGAGGTGATTCCTCATTGTAGTTTTGATTTGCATTTCTCTAATGATTAGTGATGTTGAGCATCTTTTCATAAGTTTGTTGGTAATCTTCTTTGGAGAAATGTCTGTTTAGGTCTTCTGCCCAGTTTTTGGTTGGGTTGTTTGTTTTTTTGTTATTGAGCTGCATGAGCTGCTTGTAAATTTTAGAGATTAATCCTTTGTCAGTTGCTTCATTTGCAAATATTTTCTCCCATTCTGAGGGTTGTCTTTTCATCTGGGCTATGTTTTCTTTTGCTGTGCAAAAGCTTTTAAGTTTCCGTAAGTCCCATTTCTTTATTTTTGTTTTTATTGCCATTACTCTAGGAGGTGGATCAAAAAGGATCTTGCTGTGATTTATGTCATAGAATGTTCTGCCTATGTTTTCCTCTAAGAGTTTTATAATGTCTAGCCTTACATTTAGGTCTTGAATCCAGTTTGGGTTTATTTTTATGTATGGTATTAGGGAGTGTTCTAATTTCATTCTTTTACATGTAGCTGTCCAGTTTTCCCAGCACCACATAGTGAAGTGGCTGTCTTTTCTCCATTGTATATTCTTGCCTCCTTTATCAAAAGTAAGTTGACCATATGTGCGTGGGTTTATCTCTGGGCTTTCTATCCTGTTCCATTCATCTATATTTCTGTTTTTGTGTCAGTACCATACTGTCTTGATTACTGTAGCTTTTTAGTATAATCTGAAATCCAGGAGCCTGATTCCTCCAGCTCATTTTTGTTTCTCAAGATTGCTTTGGCTATTTGGGGTCTTTTGTGTTTCTGTACAAATTGTGAAGTTTTTTTTTTTCTAGTTCTGTAAAAAATGCCATTGGTAGTTTGATAGAGATTGCAATGAATCTGTAGATTGCTTTGGGTAGTATAGTCATTTTCACAATGTTGATTCTTCCAATCCAAGAACATGGTACATCTCTCCATCTGTTTGTATCATCTTTAATTTCTTTCATCAGTATCTTATAGTTTTCTGCATACAGGTCTTTTGTCTCCTTAGGTAGTTTTATTCCTATGTGTTTTATTCTTTTTGTTGAAATGGTAAATGGGAGTGTTTCCTTAATTTCTCTTTCAGATATTTCATCATTAGTGTATAGGAATGCAAGAGATTCCTGTGCACTGATTTTGTATCATGCCACTTTACCAAATTCATTGATTAGCTCTAGTAATTTTCTGGTAGCATCTTTAGGATTCTCTATGTATAGTATCATGTCATCTGCAAACAGTGACAGCTTTACTTCTTTTCTGATTTGGATTCCTTTTATTTCTTTTTCATCTCTGATTGCTGTGGCTAAAACTTCCAAAACTATGTTGAATAATAGTGGTGAGAATGAACAACCTTGTCTTCTATCTGATCTTAGAGGAAATGCATTCAATTTTTCACCATTGAGAACGATGTTGCCTGTGGGTTTGTCATACATGGTCTTTATTATGTTGAGGTAAGTTCCCTCTATGCCTCCTTTCTGGAGGGTTTTTGTCATAAATTGGTGTTGAATTTTGTCAAAGTCTTTTTCTGCATCTATTGAGATGATTATATCTTTTTTATCCTTCAGTGTGTTAATATGGTTTATCACTCTGATTGATTTGCGTATATTGAAGAATCCTTGCATTCCTGGGATAAACCCTACTTTATCATGTTGTATGATCCTTTTAATGTGCTGTTGGATTCTGTTTGCTAGTATTTTGTTGAGGATTTTTGCATCTATGTTCATCAGTGATAATAGGTCATAGTTTTCTTTCTTTGTGACATCTTTGTCTGGTTTTGGTATCAGGGTGATGATGGCCTTGCAGAATGACTTTGGGAGTGTTCCTCCCTCTGCTATATTTTGGAAGAGTTTGAGAAGGGTAGGTGTTAGCTCTTCTCTAAATGATTGATAGAATTTGCCTGTGAAGTCATCTGCTCCTGGGCTTTTGTTTGTTGGAAAATTTTTAATCACAGTCTTAATTTCAGTGCTTGTGATTGGCCAATTTATATTCTATATTTCTTCCTGGTTCAGTCTCAACAGGTTGTGCTTTTCTAAGAATTTGTCCATTTCTTTCAGGTTGTCAATTTTATTGTCATATAGTTTTTTGTAGTAATTGCTCATGATCCTTTGTATTTCTGCAGTGTCAGTTGTTACTTCTCCTTTTTCATTTCTAATTCTGTTGATTTGAGTCATCTCCCTTTTTGTCTTTATGAGTCTGGCTAATGGTTTATCGATTTTGTTTATCTTCTCAAAGAACCAGCTTTTAGTTTTATTGATGTTTACTATAGTTTCCTTCATTTCTTTTTCATTTATTTCTGATCTGATCGTTATGATTTCTTTCCTTCTGCTAACTTTGGGGTTTTTTGTTCTTCTTTCTGTAATTGCTTTAGGCATAAGGTTAGGCTGTTTATTTGAGATGTTTCTTGTTTCTTGATGTAGGATTATATTGCTATAAACTTCCCTCTTAGAACTGCTTTTGCTGAATCCCATAGGTTTTGGGTCGTTGTGTTTTCATTGTCATTTGTTTCTAGGTATTTTTTTATTTCCTCTTTGATTTCTTCAGTGATCTCTTGGTTATTTAGTAGCATATTGTTTTGCCCCCATGTGTTGTATTTTTTTAGAGATTTTTTCCTGTAATTGATATCTAGTCTCATAGCATTGTGGTTGGAAAAGTTACTTGATATGATTTCAATTGTTTTAAATTTACCAAGGCTTGATTTGTGACCCAAGATATGATCTATCTGGAGAATGTTCCATGAGCACTTGAGAAGAAATTGTATTCTGTTGTTTTGGGATGGAATGTCCTGTAAATATCAATTAAGTCCATCTTGTCTAATGTGTCATTTAAAGCTTGTGTTTCCTTATTTATTTTCATTTTGGATGATCTGTCCATTGGTGAAAGTTGGGTGTTAAAGTCGCCTACTATGATTGTGTTACTGTCGATTTCCCCTTTTATGGCTGTTAGCATTTGCCTTGTGTACTGAGGTGCTCCTATGTTGGGTGCATAAATATTTATAATTGTTATATCTTCTTCTTGGATTGAACCCTTGATCATTATGTAGTGTCCTTCCTTGTCTCTTGTAACATCCTTTATTTTAAAGTCTATTTTATCTGATATGAGAATTGCTACTCCAGCTTTCTTTTAATTTCCATTTGAGTAGAATATATTTTTCCATCCCCTCACTTTCAGTCTGTATGTGTCTCCCTAGGTCTGAAGTGGGTTTCTTGTAGACTGTATACATATGGGTCTTGTTTTCATATCCATTCAGCCAGTCTATGTCTTTTGGTTGGAGCATTTAACCCATTTACATTTAAGGTAGTTATTTATATGTATGTTCCTATGACCATTTTCTTAATTTTGGGGGGTTTGTTATTATAGGTCTTTTCCTTCTCCTGTGTTTCCTGCCTAGGGACGTTTCTTTAGCATTTGTTCTAAAACTGGTTTGGTAGTGCTGAATTCTCTTAGCTTTTGCTTGTCTGTAAATGTTTTAATTTCTCCATCATATCTGAATGGGATCCTTGTGAGGTAGAAAAATCTTTGTTGTAGGTTTTTCCCTTTCAGCACTTGAAATATGTCCTGCCACTCCCTTCTGGCTTGCCGAGTTTCTGCTTAATGATCAGTTGTTTACCTTATGAGATTCCCTTGTATGTTTTTTGTTGCTTTTCCCTTGCTGCTTTTAATATTTTTTCTTTGTATTTAATTTTTGATAGTTTGTTTAATATGTATCTTGGCATGTTTCTCATGGATTTATCCTTTATGGGACTTTCAGCACTTCCTGGACTTGACTATTTCTTATCCCATATTAAGGAAGTTTTCAACTATAATCTCTTCAAATATTTTCTCAGTCCCTTTCTTTTTCTCTTTTTCTTCTGGAACCCCTATAATTCGAATGTTGGTGTGTTTAATGTTGTCCCAGAGGTCTCTGAGACTGTCCTCAATTCTTTTCATTCTGCTTTCCTTTTTCTGCTCTGTGGTAGTTACTTCCACTATTTTATCTTCCAGGTCACTTATCCGTTTTTCTGCCTCAGTTATTCTGCTATTGATTCCTTCTAGAGAATTTTTAATTTCATTTATTGTGTTCTTCATCATTGTTTGCTTGCTCTTTAGTTCTTCTAGTTTCTTTTTAAATGTTTCTTGTATTTTCTGCATTCTATTTTCAAGATTTTGGATCATCTTTACTATCATTACTCTGAATCCTTTTTCAGGTAGACTGCCTATTTCCTCTTTATTTGTTTGGTATGGTGGGTTTTTTCCTTGCTCCTTCATCTGTTGTGTGTTTCTCAGTCTTCTCATTTTGCTTAACTTACTGGGTTTGTGGTCTTCTTTTCGCAGGCTGCAGGTTCATAGTTCCCATTGATTTTGGTGTCTGCCCCCAGT
The DNA here is from genome assembly GCF_965194825.1 of Balaenoptera physalus. Taxonomy (NCBI): domain Eukaryota; kingdom Metazoa; phylum Chordata; class Mammalia; order Artiodactyla; family Balaenopteridae; genus Balaenoptera; species Balaenoptera physalus. Next base: position 40,028,244 of record NC_138899.1, on the reverse strand, counting down.
GGGTAAGGTGGTTCAGTGGGTTGTGTAGGCTTCCTTGTGGCAGGGACTGGTGCCTGTGTTCTGGTGTTTGCAGCTGGGTCTTTTCTTTCTGGCAGGCAGGACCACACCCAGTGGTGTGTTTTGAGGTGTCTGTGACCTTATTATGATTTTAGGCAGTCTCTCTACTAATGGGTGGAGTGTTGTGTTCCTGTCTTTCTTGCTAGTTGTTTGGTATAGGGTGTCCAGCACTGTAGCTTGCTGGTCATTTAGTGGAGCTGAGTCTTAGCATTGAGATGGAGATCTCTGGGAGACCTTTCACCATTTTATATTACATGGAGTTGGGAGGTCTCTGGGGGACAAATGTCCTGAACTTGGCTCTCCCACCTCAGAGGCACAGGCCTGACACCTGGTCAGAGCATGAAGACCCTGTCAGCCACACGGCTGCTGGTCTGGGAGAGTCCCTGAAGAGGCAGAATTCCCTGGGGACTAGGCACCAGCGGCAGTGCGTTTGGGATCTCTTTATATGCAGAAGCCACTGGTAGCAACCTATATAGACATTTTAAAGAGAGTGGAAAATACTAACATGTTTTCTAAAATAAAGGCCCTAAGAAAAAAAGGGGGGGGGGAGGAGTTTCTTTCCTCAGTTTCAACAAGGAGAATTAATCCTCTCTTAGTTTTTATTTTTACTTGTCCTTATGACACACATACAATTTCTGTTTGTTAGTTTTCTTAAAAAGTCCTCCCCAGATTGTATAAACTTGAGGCAACTCACAAACTGAGTCTATCCTCAGATTTTCCCATTGTTTCCTTTTATTCAATAGATAAAGGAATAGCTCAAGTGATCATAGAGAATATCTTTTATTAAGTGATTAGAAAGGAAGCATAGTTTCCACCTGTTTTAATATCTTTATTACAATAGAGCCTTGAGGAAAATTTTTTATAAAATTGTTACTAAAATGTTAGCCATAAGTGTTTTCTCAAGGTTTTTTCCAGGGTGTGGGAAAGTCAGTAGAAAGAAAACAAATGGTTTAAACAGTTTAGGAACTAAAGCACTGATTACCAATGAGAAACCTTGTAAATGAAAATGGAAGGTTTAATGATTTTTGCCTTAGTTGCTAAATCCTTTATAATGCATGTCATTAGAAAACGATTTAAATATCTGGTGAAGACACACAAGGGGGCAAATTCCAAAAGTGGTTTTGGACCTTTATTAAAAATGCAGTGAAATAGCAACTCCACATTACAGTAATAATTGACTATGGTTAAAGGCACCCTGAAGAGATGCAATTACCTTTAAAGTAATTCTGCAATTTAAGATGTATATTTAATGCATTTTTTTCAGTTAATTGATAACTTGCCAGTTAAATTAAATGTGAAATCCCCCACTATAAGACATAGTGAACATTTTTCATACATTTGGAAGTATTATATTGCTATTTCTTATAAATAATACTTACGATGACCGTTTTCCTCATTACAGCTAAATATAATATTCTTAAAAAGTTGATGAGAAAAAAGTGGTTACTACAGGGCATGTTCATTTATTGAGTCATTTAAATTTACAATAGTTCATAAGAGCAATAATAATTCTCTTTGAAACAAAATAATTATTTCCCCATTTTTAAAATAAATTTACTATAGTTATTTTATATGTGTTAGAAAGTCAGGAAATAGAAATTTATAATAAATATTAAACATAGTTATATCTCTAAGTGGCTTTCTCCAAGTTCTATTAAGATATTAGAAACATTTTCATGATTGTTTAATGGAGGGTGGATTTCTATTAATCAAATCCTGCTTTATACCAATTTCCATCATTAAAAGTGAGACCCATTTTATCAAAAGTAAAAACTGCCACTGGAAAATTTAAATGATAAAATTAAGGGTAGAAAATTTAAATATGTATTAGAGAGAAAATGATAATTATACAGATATTTAAAAATCTTAATAGCAAAACCATTTACAAAATAAATCTCAAGGTAAGCATATGCTTCAAGATTTGAATTATTTACAGCAGGATTACTCATTTTTGCTGATTTGAAAATTGTACAGCATGTAATCCCTAACACTTTACCCACTTGGGTAAGTTTTTCACTAAACTCAAATTGTTTTATTACTTCTACCTTTGTACCTTGAGTGATAATATTGTTCTTTTTCTTTCCTTCTCTGTCATTCGACCTTACTGACCTCTTTTGAAACAACTTCAGCTAATAATATCCATAGAGTCTGTCACAGTATTATTGAAGAGAAAATCCTAAAATAGAGTACAAAACATTTCAATTATTTAACAGTGGAGGGAAGGTTGATGGCTCATGTTTACCTGAATCACATAGGAGAACACTGGGGTCTGTATTTGATGACATTAGTAAAATAAAGAATCAAAGACCATGAGAAGAACTATAATTTCTTAGTGTGAAGGGATAGTTACTTAAGACAAACACCTGATTTAATTCTTTAACTGCTTAAACATAAACTTTTTAAATCCAGTATTTCAACTCCTTAAATATACAGAACCAGAGAGATTCTGGGTTGCAAACATTACTCTCTACTCCTCCCAAAAGTTCTGAGAGCTACAAGATATTCTATTTCAAAATTATTTTTTTGCAGGTATTGTCAAGGGAGGCACAACAGAGGGAGGAGGTTTAGGGAATAAAAGCATGATTAGATAGTGGAAGTCTGCTTAGTCGATGGTGAGACCCACCCACAAACCCAATGTCAATTCTCAAACTGAGACATAAGTCAAAGGCTATCCAAACAAAACCTGAACAGTTTATTTGTGGAATTAAACAAATTGTAAGATTTATATGGAATTCCAAACAATCAAGAAGAGTCAAGACCCATTATAGAAGAAGAAAGGGATGAAAAGGCTTGTTCTATCAGATATTAAGATATAAAACTATTTAGTCAAGACCCTATAATATTGGTACAGGGATAGTATAGTAAACCAATGAAATAGAATAAAGAGAAACTAGAAACAGGCTTACAGAGATATGGATGCTAGGCTTATGAAAAACTTGTCTTTACAGAGCAAAAGGAAATAAATTAACTAATAAATGAAAATAACTTCATGACATCTGTGTAGTGAAAGATTCCTAAACTGACTGAAAAAGCAGAAACTTTAAAGAAAATGATTGATAAATTTGAATGCATTAAACTGAGAACTTCTCATTAAAAAAAGCCATTAAGAGAATGTAAACTTAACAACAGAGAGGCTGAGATGACATTCCCAACCACTGACAAGGGACTCATATCCACACAGAAACCCTCAAAAATCATTAAATAAAAGACACACAAAGCAATAGGTAAAAACTTATATACACACTTTATAAAAATGAAAATCCAAAAGGCCTATAAACATATAGAAATGTGACACCCCTCTTTAGTAATCAAGAAAAAGAAAGAGAAAAAGAAAATCAGTGATTTTAGACCCCCACAAGTATGGCTAACATTGAGAAGTCCAATTGTTAACAAGTTTGTTGAGCAAAATAAATTCTCATGCACTTCTGTAGAGGAGTGTTAATTGGTACCTTTACTTTGGAAAAGAGTTTGGCATTATCTGGTGATAACAAATCTTTCCTTGACCAAACTCTAGTCAGGCTCCTCTGAGCCCTCTTCTAGACTAAGCCTTGAACTGGCCTGCCTTAAGCAAAAATCCTGCTAAATCATTATAGTGAGAATCCCTCACCCTTGATATCTGATCGTCATCCTCCACTCTTGATGTCTAAATCCCTGGTCTGCCTTTATTACGAATTATTTTAGGTCAGGTTAGCTAGAATCCCCTTATGCTTAATGTCTCCTCTTAGTAATTTTCCATCCACTCACCCCTCCACTCCACTCCTTGACTATCAATACCCCGTGTCCTTGCTGTCTTCGAAGTTAAGCCGAATCTCTCTTCCTAACTGCAATAGATTTGACTCGTATTACAACAGTCCCTGGATAAATTGTATTGTAACAAGTGTCAAAGTAATTTTTCTTTAACTGGGTCAGGTAAAAGATCTGCATACCCTATGACCTGGTGATTCGTTTCTAGATATGTATGGTGCAGAGATGTATTCTTTTGTGTATCAAGATACTAATATTGAAGAACACTCATAGAAGCATTGTTTATGATTACCCCAAATGGAAAATTACCCAAATATGCATTCATAGAACAAATAATTGTGTCATGGTTTACTGAAAAAAAAAAGAAAAACAACTACAAGCAACAACATGGCAGACTTTTGAAGAATAATATTGAGCAGGAGTAGGTAAACAGAAAAGAATATATTCTGCAAAAATAAATTCAAATAAAGTTAAAAAGTAGGTAAAACTAATTCATGCATACATAGGCTTACATGCTGTGATGACCTTTTCATATGTCAGCTTGCTCAAGCAATAGTCCCCAGTTATTCAATCAAGCACTATTCCAGCTATTGTTGTGAAGGCATTTTGTAGATGTGGTTAGCATCCATAATTTGTTGACTTTATGTAAGGGAGAGTGTCCTAGATAATCTGAACGCCCTGACTCAATCAGTTGGGCAGCCTTAAAAGCAGCAGAACTGAGGCTTCCCTGATGAGGAAGAAGTTATGCTTGTTGTTAGCAACTTAGATTCATCCAGCCTGCCCTTCCTCACAGCCGGCCCTATGGATTTTAGACTTGCCTATTCATCTCCCACAATTGCATATGCCAATTTCTTGCAATAAAACTCTTAATATACATCTCATTTTGCTCCTAGTTCTGTGACTGAACCCTGACTGATGCATACATATATCATGCAGGTGTAATTAGATAATAAAACTATAGAGAAGAGCACAGAATTAATAACAATAAAAGTCAAGATATGGGATTATTGTGATCAAGAAGAGAACCACATAGGGGCCTCTGAGTACTGGAAATATTTATTTTTTTGACTTGAATGGTAGTTTCATGGATTCTCATTACATTCATTTGCTAACCTGTACATTTAGGTTTATCTACTTTTTCTAAGTTCCCCCTCAAAAAAGTTTTAAAAATCCAAATTTTGCATCATGAAAATGTACCTAATTAATCCTGATATAATATGAGAACCTATATATATTTCTCATTAAATTTAGTACTGGGGTAATGTTCTATAGGATAATATTTTACTTATTTTTTTTCCCTAGATTTTTCACTGTTTTCTACAGGGTGCATTATGGAGCATTTTTTTAAATCTATTATGCAAACTAATCATTACAACATAAATATATGCTGTGAGACTGAGCTATTATAGCTCTATAGTGTATTTGGAATTTGGTTAGCAAATGTTCTATTTTAGTATTCTGAAATGCACTGACCAGTTTGTCAGTTTAGGTTGCTATATTCATCATTTAAAAAATATGTTAAGCTTTTTCTCAAAGAAAAAAAATTATTGAATGAAAAAATTGCTACTTTTACTCTTATTGTCCCACATCTTCCAAAGATGATCTAGGTTTGGGTGTTCTTTGAATTTAACATTTATTTCTGTCATATATTATGTCCTGGGAGAGGGAGAGATAAACCCTTAAATGGTGAGCCTATAGATTTTTAAAAATAATATGAGGTTTAAAAGAATATTTTAAACAGTTCTAAAACAGTCTGATTTGCTTAAAATATATTTTGAAATAAATAACAATAAATACAATAAAATATAGAATATAAATTTGTGTGTTGCTTTTAACATAGACTAAAGGAATAATCTCACACATATTCAAAATACTTTTATGAAAATGTCAATTTTAAAAGTTTCAAAAATTCACTCCCTATACACCAAAATAATGTTTATATTAATTTAGTATTAGAACTAATACATTTATTAACATTTATATTCAGATTCCAAACATTCAGGAAATCATTCAAATTCCAGGTGTATATCTCACATCTATCACTAGATTCTTAGTGTCATACTGTCAAATTCAGAAAGGGAGTCCTTGAATTAAATACTCCAGTTCAAACTTTAACATAGGATGAAAGTTGATATAACTTGACAGTTCTCTAGAAATAATCATTCTGACATGTCAAAGATGGTACATGCCTGGATCTCTACATTATTCAAAAATGATGGAATCTAGGGAAAGGGAAAGAAATGACAAAAAGTCCTACACCCAAGAATTAAATACTTCAAAGGTATAAAATGGTATAATTCTTATGGGGTTGGATTGGGTATGGAGGATAAGAATATAGCAGTACACATCATTTTATCTGTTCAATCTTTTTCTCAACATTTTCCCACATTTATTGAACTTCTCAAATTTGGGAAATTATGGGAAAAGATGTATAAGGCAAACTTTTGGCATTTAGCTTCCATAGTCAGTGATATTTTTTGTTTTTTTGTTTTTTGTTTTTTTTAATTATTTATTTATTTATTTATTTATTCTTGGCTGTGTTGGGTCTTCATTTCTGCACGAGGGCTCTCTCTAGCTGCGGATAGCGGGGGCCACTCTTCATCGCGGTGTGCGGGCCTCTCACTATCGCGGCTCTCTTGTTGCAGAGCACAGGCTCCAGACACGCAGGCTCAGTAGTTGTGGCTCACGGGCCCAGCCGCTCCGCGGCATGTGGGATCTTCCCAGACCAGGGCTCGAACCCGTGTCCCCTGCATTGGCAGGCAGATTCTCAACCACTGTGCCACCAGGGAAGCCCAGTGATATTTTTTGATATGAAGTTTTTGGTAATTAGTAAACCACCAGTAGTACAAATATATTAGGAAATGTTAATCAACCTGAGTCTAAGATTTTGAAGTAATTGTCCTTTTTTAATAATTTTATCTTAGTAATTTGGTCCAAGATATTTTCAGCAAGTACTGATTATGCTCTAGTTGTCTATCTGGCTTGTTTGATTGGTTTTTTATATCACAGATTGATTGGAACTATTGGCTATTTCTCCCATTTTTTTCCCATTTATAACAGCAGTGACTAAATCCATTTTGGAGTTTGCTGCTAGAAATGTTCATTTCTATCCACAATTTGAATTCATGATTTTTTCCAACTACACCATTTAAATTAAGAACTATGCTGCAAAAATCACCTGTAGATTGACATGGTAGTTCAGATACCTTTGCCCAACTGAGCCTTAGACATCTGTGACCCATCTATCATAATGACACTGCAGTCAGCATATGAATAACAAACTAGTTGAGCTGAGTCAGCTGGGTCATCTACTGCTTCCTGCTCACAGAGGAGAACTGGAAGTGATAGATAGCTCCATTAATTTTGCCCAACTAATGCACACTTGGGGAACACCAAATAGGGAACATTTTTTTATCTTCCTGACACAAACTGCAATGATGCAGTTGGTTCATTCTCCACTTGTAATAAAGATTATATTTGAGAGAATGAATAATAGCAACAGAAAGCAGTGAGAATAATATTTTATATCATGAGTAGTATCTGGTTTCTAATGAACACATTTCAGTCCAGACTGTCAAAATATTTAATATTTACAAATATCTGAGAAAATGTTGACATTCAAGGTCTCAATTCAAACATTAAATAGTTTTAGTTTAAGTATAATGTCAATTCTCATGATATTAATATGTATATACCTGGCATATTATAGGTCTCATTTTATAATGGTGAGGTATTTATATTGTTTTTTTCTAATTCAGGGATTAAATAAAAGTTTACAATAGTATCACAATTATTTTCTAAATTGTATAATTAAACATACAAAAGTATCATCATTTGTTTTTAAGTTCAAAGAGAGAATTTAAATTTGAAGATTAGATACATTAATTCCTCAATTTTTATAAAAATTTTATTAGAGATTGGTGTTAATTAATAGGCTCAGGAGAACACAAGGCAATGCTGCTTCTCTACCATTTGTCAGCTTGAAAATGAGTTATTTACAAGAGTCAGATACCAGAAATAAGAGTCTTTCTGTATAGTGATTCCTTCTTTTATTCACCTCAACAGCCCTATGTAAGTTATTTAAATTACTTCAGAAATTAAAAATGGTAATGGAAAATAAACCAAAGTATAACGCACTTGTAGAAACAAATGGAAAAAGGAGCTATTTCAAATTCAGTGATGTTCTATTAGATGTCATTGTAATTATAGGAAACAATATCTTCTGAAGGATTTACAATAACTATCTCATTTCCTTAATATATTCTTTCCCTTACATTTCCAACCAACCTTAATGAAAAAGTGGTTTTTTTCTTAGTAGATGTGAGGAACTGTTTATTCAAAGATGAATAATTTCAACATCTCTGAGTTTAAAGGAGGAAGAAAGAAAGAAGTAGAAATTTAAAATTTCAAAATAATACTCATGCAACAAATATAATTGATTACCTACTATATTTCAAACACTATGCTTGGCTCTTGCACTTGGCAAAGAAGAGAAGAAAGGTATATATATTCCATGCCTTCCTGGAGTTTAGGGTATATATAAAGAAACAGATAGAAATTAAATGATTACACAGAAAAATATAAAATGTCAAAGGTGATAAAAGTCATGAAGAGAAGAGACAAACTTTTAAATAGACTTGGTAATCTGAGTCAGGAAAAAACTTTCATGAAGGCAAAACAGTTGAATTGATATGTGTGAGATGAGTAGGGATTTACTGAATAAAAGGTAGAAGAGATATGTTCTAGACATGTAGTAGGAGGAGACATGGTATATTTAATGAACAGAGAGAGTCCAGTGTGACTAGAGCTCTGACAAATTGGAGAATAGTGGTCCAAGATGAAGCTGCAGAGATCAGGATAAGACAAGCTCAAACAAAACGGTGTTGTACACTTAAAAACTTGTTAAGAGGATAGATCTCATATTGTGTTCTTACCACACACACACACACAAGAAAAAAAAAGGGAACACAAGAAATCTTTTGGACATGATGGATATGTTTATTACCTTGGTTGTGGTGACTGTATCATGAGTGTATGCATATCTCCAAATTCCATAAAAGGTACACATTAAATATGTAGAGTTTTTTGTATATTAAATATACCTCAATAAAGCTAGAAAAAAAGACAAGATTAATAAAATAAAAATAAAAGCATAGCTCAAACAAGGCAGAATACACCAGTTGACAAATATTGGACTTTCTCCTGGGTCACAGAAAGCAGAAAGATTTTAAGTACGGACTAACATGGTTAATTTAGCAGGCTTTAAAAAATATCATTGTGTCTGAAATGTGGAGATAAAATTATAAAAATGAAAGTCAGTAAGCATGATATCTTCAGCTTTGTTAGTTTTTCCTCAAAATTGCTTTGGCAATTTAGAGTTTTTGTGGTTCCATATAAATTATAGCATCATTTGTTCTAGTTCTGTGAAAAATGTCATGGGTACTTTGCTAAGAATTGAATTAAATCAGTAGATTGCTTTGGGTGGTACAGACATTTAAAAAATACTAATTCTTCCAATCTAAGAACATGGTATATCTTTTCATTTCTTTGTATCATTTCAAATTCCTTCATCAATGTTTTATAGTTTTCAGTGTATAGGTTTTTGATTTTCTTGAGTAAGTTTATTTCTAGACATTTTATTCTTTTTGATATGATTTTAAATGGGATTGGATTGTTTTCTTTCTTAGTCTTTCTGATAGCTCATTTTTAGGGTATAGAAAAGCAACAGATTTCTGTATATTAACCTTGTATCCTGAACTTTTACTGAATTCATTTATTAGTTCTAATAGTATTTTGGTGGAGACTTTAGGTTTACTATACTACAAAGCTACAGTAATCAAAACAGCATGGAACTGGCACAAAAACAGACACATGGATCAATGGAAGAGAATAGAGAGCCCAGAAATAAACCAATGAACCTGGGGTCAATTAATCTATGACAAGAAAGCAAGAATATACAAAAGAGAAAAAGTCTCTTCAATAAGTAGTGCTGGGAAAACTGGACAGCTACATATAACAGAATGAGATTAGAACATTTCCTCACATTATATACAAAAATAGACTCAAAATGGATTAAATACCTAAATGTAAGGACTGAAACCATAAAACTCCTAGAAGAAAACATAGGCAGAACAATCTTTGACATAATCATAGCTTTTTTTTTTTTTTTTTGGTATATGCCTCCTAAGGCAAAAGAAATAAAAGCAAAAATAAATAAATGGGGCCTAATTAAACTTGAAAGCTTTTCAAGGCAAAGGAAACCATCAACAAAATGAAAAAACAACCTACCGAATGGATGAAAGTATTTGCAAATGATAGAACTACCAAAGGGTTAATATCCAATATATATGAATAGCACATACAACTTAAAAAAAAAAAAAAAAAACCCAGTTAAAAAATGGGCTGAAGACCTGCATAGACTTTTCTCCAAAGAAGACATACAGATGGCTAACATGAAAAGATGCTCAACATCATTAATCATCAGGGAAATGCAAATTAAAGCCACAATGAGATATCACCTCACACCTGTCAGAAAGGCTATCATCAAAAACTCTACAAATAACAAATCTTGGATAGGATGTGGAGAAAAGGGAACCTTTGTACACTGTTTTTGGGAATGTGAATGTGTGCATCCACTATGAAAAACAGTATGAAGATTCCTCAAAAACTAAAATTAGAACTATCACATTATCCAGCAATTCCACTCCTGGGTATATAGCTGAAGAAAATGAAAACATTAAATCAAAAAGATATATGTACCCCAAGGTTTGTAGCAGCATTATTTACAATAGCCAAGGTATGGAAGCAACCAAAGTGTCCATCAACAGATAAATGGATAAAGAAGATGTGATATATATATATATACACACACACACGTATATATGTATACATATATATATAGGAATACTGCTCAGCCATAAAAAAGAATGAAATTTTGCCATTTGCAATTATGTTGATGGACCTAGAGTATTATGCTTAGTGAAATAACTCAGACAGAGAAAGACAAATACTCTATCTTATCACCTACATGTAGAATCTAAACAATGAAACTCTCTCATATAGAGAACAAACTAGTGGTTATCAGTGGGGAAAGGGAGTGTGATGGTATTGCCATAGAAGCCAAAAGGGCATCTTTCAAGATACAGGAATGTTGAAAAATACTGAATACTCTTCAGAGGTCAATTAATAAAGAGAAAAAATATGTATGTGAACATAGTGGTTGGCATAAATGGTATCTGTGAAAGAGCATATTTAAGTTATGATAAAAATGATCAAGGTAAGAGGCAGAGTTGAATTCCCACAGGAGGAAAATAAGTAAGTGATAGTATAGGTTACTGAGAGTAGGTGGATCTGAGGTGCAGGTACAGATTGACCTTTCTATAGAGGTCAAAGGAAAGGACCTCAGATTTACAAAAGGCAGGGAAAAGAGGATGAATCAGTGTGTAGACAGGTTGTTTTATCTGATTGCAGGAAAATTAGAGTACTCTTATTAGACAACAACTAACTTCTCTGTGAAATATGTGTTAAGGCACCTTCAGGGGGAAGTGGAGTCAAAGGATAATTCATTTGTTTGGTGGGAAGCAGGGAGATTCATAGGTTTAAATTAGGTAAAGAGGAGTTTACATTGCATAGCACGGAAGAGTAAGTTTAGCAGAGTAAGGTAATAAACACAGTAGTGAAAAGAGTCTGAGCAAAGGGCTGTGGAAACATAGTAGCAGACACATTTAACTCAGCTAAAAATTAGTGAAAGCCTCATAGAAATGATTTATGAGATGAGTCTAGAAAGACAAATAGGAGATGATCAGATAGGGAAGGAAGAAATATTAGCATAGGAAGCATCATTTAGAGAAGCAAGCATAAGAGTACCTTCAAGAATTTCAGTGTGGCTAGAGTCATCTGTGTGCCCTACTGATTCTGTCAAGCTTTAACCTAAGGTGTGCAGCTGGTCAGTGGCTCTATTTTAGGTGCACTGACAGTGGTTGCTCTTTTCTACCTCCCCGCAACACCCCTCCAGCGCCCCAAAAAAGTGTCTAGGCACAGACCAACATTTAGTTGAGATAATCAGTAAGGAAAATGTAGTTACCATACTTTTCTTGCAGTTTGGGTAACTTTTACTATCATTTCAAAAGAAAAAATAAGTTAGTTACTCTTACAGAACAGTTAATTAGCTAGCTGGACTTTCTCATGGTTGTTCATGATAATCTATTCAAAGTGAGAATAAAATATGCATATTATTTTGCATCACTTTTTTGTAATTCTCATTTTTACTACTGTGATTGTGAGTGATGACTTCTAAGGTAAAAAATTCAATTTATTTTAGCACTGCAGTTAATGAAGTTAGAAAATTGATATTAATTACTAAAGTGAATAACACTAATAATAAGCTAATATTCTCATATTTAATATCCAATGAAAGGATTAATGACTATGGTTTAAATCATTCTTTTGCTATTAAGCTTAATGCTTTTATGTCAAGTTTTATTACTTTGTTTATTATTCTTAGGTGTTTTAATATATCAACAATGTATTTATGGGTATGATCTACAGCATATATTTTGCGATGATCTGAGTAAGTGATTTTGAAAAACACAGTTCAGTGCTATCATTATTCATAGCATAAGTGTTTTGTTGTATTCCATAGTTACAGATATGTATCATGTTGACATTGTGTGTGTTCAAACATTGAATTGCATAATGATACAAAGTCTGAAATAGTATTAACACTCTATCAAATGTTTGATGCAATAATAATGAAATAAGGCTCACTATAATAGCAGCTATAATATTGAAAATTACTAAAACCATATGATGCCTAGATATTTAAAAGATGACTTTTTTTGGTTTTCTTTTGATTTTCTACAGTACTTGATTTTACTGCTGTGTTTTGTTCTTTTAATATGTTAGTGTATATGTTATTTAAGTATATTTTCTATACACTGTGTATCACTACCTAAATATATACATTTTTTTAACTTGATTTTTGTCTCTCTCCTTGTGGGGTACAATGTGTCCAGTAAACAAAGAAGAGCTTGGCTCAAAGTACGTACTTCATGGATATGTATACTTAAATGTGTAATTTGTCAATGGTTTTTAATTACCTTAAGATAAATTTCATACTTTTCATTTTAAATTATTTTATGTTGTCTTCCTCTCAACACTGCATTTTAGACTATTTTCAAGATATTTTTCCATAAGAGTCCCACAAACCCTTAATTTTAAATAATACACAAATATAATTATTATGTATTTTAACTGGAGCATTTGGCTACACACAGGAACTACATAATTGAAATTGGCTAAAATCATAAAAACATTTATTTGCTTAATTTTCAAATTAGTGGCCCTGTTGTTCATTCTGCAACTGAAAGAAACTGCTAATAGTCCAATATGCTCCCATACTTCCAATAGATGTAATGAGCTGTGGGTGTTGTCCCTCACAGTTACTAGCTGGTTACTGCCACTCTTAGCATCTTACTCACTCTTACCTCTCTAAGAAAGGGAAGCAGCAGCAAATTTAAAAAAAAAGTGTGTGTGGTGGTGTGGAGGGGGGAGTGGGCGTTGGTGTAGTTTTGAGTGGGATAGTCTAATAAGACTACATTTAACTTAATTTTTTTACAATGTTCATTCATGGAGTACCCACCGTATATTTCAAACATTCTTTCCTGGCTTCTTACTAATCAACTTGTGTCTTTCCACTCCGTATTCTTTGAAATAATTCTTTGACTTCGTTATTTTCTTCCTCTCTATATATATATTTCGCTCTCAGAATTCTTTCATGCTTTCCTCAAATTCCATGATCTTAAAAGCCAAACCTCGAAACCCAAGCCAATAATTTTCGAGGTATCAGGAAGTCAGATTACAGTTATTTTCAGTATGCACAGACATAAAAATAAAAGCTTTCTTTGCACTACTCATGAAATATTAATTTTAGAAGATATTTGAGCTCAAATAAATTTTTATTTTTAACTCTCTCTTTGGACATCAGCTTCTCCATAGGAAACTTTTTCTTGGACTTTTAAAAATGCCTAGGGCTTCCCTGGTGGCAAAGTGGTTAAGAATATGCCTGCCAATGCAGGGGACATGGGTTCAAGCTCTGGTCTGGGAAGATCCCACATGCCAAGGAGCAACTAAGCCCATGCTCCACAACTACTGAGCTCTCATGAGCCACAACTACTGAGCCTGCGTGCTGCAACTACTGAAGCCTGTGCACCTAGAGCCCGTGCTCTGCAACAAGAGAAGCCACCACAGTGAGAAGCCCATGCACCGCAATGAAGAGTAGCTCCTGCTCACTGCAACTAGAGAAAGCCCGCATGCAACAACAAAGACCCAACGCAGCCATAAACAAACAAACAAACAAACAAACAAATAAATAAATTGATTTTTTAAAAAATGCCTAACATTCCATATTATTACCCCCTCAAAAATGTTTAATCACCTAATGCCACTAGTTTCTTACTCTTCTTTTTTTTACTTCTAATTTCCTAATGAGCTTTTTTATTAATACTTCTGTCATTATCTATTTCTATTTTCTCCCACAAAATATCTAACTCTCCTTCTTATAGTTCTGAGCATGGTCATCTCTGATTTCTACCATATATAAATACCTCAGTTATCTTTTGTTACAATAGCTTTACTCATTCACTCATCCATCATCTACTGTACATCAACCATATGTTAATTGCTGAGCTAAGGACTGGTGATATGTGATATGCAATGCATTTTTTCTAATTACTATACTTTTTAAATACACAGACTTTCAGTTTACTCTTTTTTTGGCATCTATACTCTTATAGTATCTTGATCTAGTGCCATACGTCTTTCATTTGAGATTTGTTTGTATTTTTCAATTTCTGTTTGCCTAAAGTAAAGAAATCCTTAATTTATCTATGAATTTTATTTTTATATAATTTATATTTAATTTCAGCAATATATGCATGGCTTGTTTTCTCCTTATCAATACATATAGTACAGTTATTTAAGTGGATTTTTTTCCAATTTACATGTGGAAAATTAATATTCATAACATTTTGTCAAGTGTGAGAATTAGCTTCAGTTAATAATGTGAGTTTAGGTCAAAGCTGGATAATATTTTAATTCTCAAAAAATGAAATTTGGTCCACAAAAGTCTAAATTTATTTTTACATATGCTATATTTTACTCTTTAATTGGAATATCTCTGACAGTCTATTTTATTTTATAGCATTAAACATATATTGCCATCTTGCAAACTTTACCTGTGACTTCATAAAATATATGAGCTCCAACAGACTTGTTTGAGTTTAAAGTTTAATAGTGTTAAACTAATGGGTTTTACACTTTACAATTGTTATTCAACATATCAAAGCAATAATATTTATTAAATGTAATGCATCTATATAAACATATGTGCACAAACATATATGTAATGTTAATATAATATTTTCTTGAAACATATCCAGTACTTTATGGTCTATCAAGCTTAAATTTAGAATCTAGTGATATCATTAAATAAATGATTTGGTCTTTTAATTGAATATCACACTTTACTAATTGGCACCCCAAATTCAAGAATACCATACATGTTTTAGCATTTCACTTTGAGGTGCTTTGTAATGGAAACTTGGAGGAAAAAACTACTGACAATTAGAATCCATTCAATCTTTTATTTGTTGATTTATTTATTTTTGTAGAGAGGTGTATGGAAGGGATGGCAGTTAATGAAATATCCAAAGGGATCAAGTCAAATTCCTCTCTGCACCAAAGTATAATCTCATTATTAGAGGTTCCTTTATCAAAGATAGAAATATCATTTTTCTAGTTTTTAAATTTTATTTCATAATTACACAGTATACAATAGTATGAGATAGATGCTATTACTTCTGATCCTGCAACAGGATAAGAAGAAGAGCACAGCAATTTATATAGATGATAGATGTTTTATATAGCTGGTATGACTAGCTCCATTAATCTGGGGTAAAATATAGTCACATTTCTTGTTTTTCCAAATAATCACATTTGCCATTACCTGTCTTATTAGCAGGAAATGTAGTATTTCCCTCATCAAAGCTGTCCCAGCTCAATTGTCTAAAAAATCTAGATTGAGTTATTTAATCTACAATGAGTCTATTCTGCCTTAATTCACCAAGAAGAGAGACATTTGATGCCTGGTAAATCCACTTCCATTGTTTCATTTCCCTATCCCATAGTATTGAGGTTGAGTGACATACCTTCATGGATGTTTTGTCTACTATTAGGTATGGCACAGCTAGTCAATTTCCTTGGGCAGAACTATTGGAAACTATTCTTAGTCTGCAAAATTGGAATTCTCTTATTTCTTACATGTATCATTACTTTTCCCTAAAACTCAAATACCATCAAGCTGGCAGGTGTTTTCAGCATCGCTCAAGTTGTAGAACTAGTCAAACATTTTTATTTAAATAATACTATACCAAAATTACTTAAAATATTTTAAAAACTAACTCACCAACTTAGACTTATTTGTTCTTCAATAAAATTTTATTTCACTGTACTCCTATGCCTTTCCTGGCATTAGATTTTGCATAAGGTTGCCAAAATCCCATCAGTTTCTCTAACTTTGAATATGAGGATGTTTGGTGATTCTATTCCACATTTCCTATAAGATCTTGGGCTCTATATGGAAAAATAGCCACCATTTCCCAAAAGCAAATTTGCATTCCAAAGGGTTGGCAACTTTTGTGACGGTAACCAGTGTCTCAAAATTTCTTATATCACTTTTACCTGCCAGGATTCTAACTGCATAAATAAAAGAGCCATTCTAATTCTACTATATAGACTTAGAAGACTAATAAATAATAATAATAATAATAATAATTATAATAATAATAATACTAAGAAGAAGAAGAAGAAGAAGAAGAAGAGGAAGAAGAAGAAGAAGAAGAAGAAGAAGAAGAAGAAGAAGAAGAAGGGAGAAGAATAAAAGACAAATGAGGAGGAGGAGAGGAAAAGGAAGAGGAAGAGGAAGAAGGAAAAGAATATAACAAATATCAACACTATCAATAGTCTTAGTTCACCAGCTACTGTTACTTATGAGACAAATGGAAAGGGAGAATATATATACAAACTTTTCTTAAAAAGAGATGACATTATGGCTTTAATGTGTTCCATAACCCAATTTGATCTATTAGACAAAATACCTCTCAGGTGATAATTTTGGGAGGACGGGGGAATCCACAGGAAGATGCATGAAAAGTGCACCATGTCTCTTCCTAAAGCATTCTTGCATTTTATTGAGTTACTCTTGAACTGTCAATGGTTTTGCCATCAGAGACAATTTTAAACCCGGTTTTTTGGATCTTGAGGTGAACAGACTATGAGGTTGGAAATATACATGAGAATGTTAAGAAATCTTGAAAAATCTCTGGATAGATGCTTTAGTCTATTTGCAGGGTTATAGAATTCAGTTGTGGGGGTGGGGGTCAAGATGGTGGAGGAGTAGGACATGGAGTTCACCTTATCCCACAAAACATTAAAAATACATCTACAAGTGGAATGATTCACATAGAACAGCAACTGAACACTGACAGAAGATCTCAGACTTCTGAAAAGACAAGAAAACCTTCTTGTAACTGAGTAGGAAAAAAAAAAAGAAAAGGAAGCAATCAAGATGGGGCTTACACCACAGGGAGGGAGGTGTGAAGGAGGAAATGTTCCTGCACCCAGGGACGTCTGCCCACTGTCAGGGAGATCAGACTGGATGGAGGAGGAGCTTTGGAGCCTAGGAGGAGATCACAGCAACTGGCTTGTGGAAGGCAAAATGGAGAGTTACCTGCATAGAAGGTTGTCACTCCTGCCCTGTGCTCCCCAGCCTGAGACACTCATCTGTCGGAATGGGTGCAGGGCTGGGTGCTGAAGCTCAGGCTTCAGAGAGGGCCAGGGTTGGCTGTGCAGAAACTGCTTGATGAGGCTGGGCTGTGGCAGCTGAAGTTGTACTCAGTAGAAGACTGAGCCCACCAAAGAGGCAAGGTGCCATTATTTGTGAGCACACAGGAGGGGAGCAGGGCCACCATAAGAACTCCTTTCCCTGTGAGAACTCTCAGGCAACAGGACACCACCTACAGGAGCTCCAGAGGTGGGTACAAGTTGCCACCACCATCGTGGGCTCCAGAGGTGGGAATTGGCCACCCTTACGAGACCCATGGGCAGGCAGTAGTCTCTGCTCTCGCTGCTCTGGGAGGGTATGGAGAGTGCCAGCCACTAGGAAATTCAAGAGCAGGTGGCAGAACCTGTACCCACTGTCCTGGGAGGGCGTGGCTCACATCCACCCCTAGGAAATCCATGAACAGGTGCCAGGACCTGCACCCACTGTTCCCAGAGGGCACAGAGAAGAGCTGCCCATAGAAGACCCTAGAGCAGGCAACAGGCCCTGCTCCTACTCTCCTGGGAGTGTGCAAGGTCCATTTTACCTGCACCCCCCATATCAAGGGGATAACAGCCATGAAAGAGGCAGCAAACATCCAAACTAAAAGCAACCCTGTGGTTCTGGAAAAGTGGAGTAGAAGGGCCTGAGCTCACCTCCTCTCATAAAAACACCAAAATCACAACTAACTGCTGAACAACCATTGATAAGAAAGAATGGAACCTACCAAGAAAGATATTTTCCATTCAAAGACAAAGAAGATGCCACAACAAGTTGGCAGGAGGGGCACTTTTGTGGCATAATTAAATCCCATACCTGCAGGGTGGGCAATCTACAAACTGGAAAATAATTATATGACAGAGGTTTTCCCACAAGAGTGAGAGTCCAGAGCCCCACGTCAGGCTCCCCAGCCTGAGGGTCTGGCATCAGGATGAGAAATCCCCAAAGCATTTGGGTTTGAAGGCCAGCAGACTTGAGTACAGGAGATCCACAGGACTGGGGGAAACAGAGACTGCATTCCAGGAGGGTGCACATAAGGTTTCACATACACAGTGACCAAGCACAAAACAGTAACTCTATAGAAGGCAGGGCTGGGCCTAACTATGAGTCTTGGAGGGTCTCCTGGAGAGGTGGGCATTGACTGTGGCTCACTATGGGGTTGGGGGGAAAGACCCTGGGGACAGAGGCCCCAGAGAATATTGATCACCGTGAGGTCTCCCAGAGGTTGTCATTTGGCATCAAGACCTAGCCCTACCCAACAGCCTACAGGTTCCAGTGCCAGAAAGCTTCAGGACAAACAACCAGCAGGATAAGAATACAGACACACCCATCAGCAGACAGGTTGCCTAAAGCTATACTAAGCTCACAGCTACCTATAAACACACCCCATGACACAGCCCTGACCACCAGAGGGAAAAGACACAGATCCACCTAACAGTAGGCGGGCAGCAGTCCCTCCTACAAGGAAGCCTCTACAAGTCTCAGGACCAAACTCACCCACCAAAGGGTAGACACCAGAAGCAAGAGGAGCTACGATACTCCAGCCAGTGGAAAGGAGTCAACAAACACAGAAAGTGAGACAAAATGAGATGGCAGAGAAATATGTTTCAGACAAAGGAACAAGATAAAAACCCACAAGAACAACTAAATGCAGAGGAGATAAGCAATGTAACTGGAAAGCATTTTAGAGTAATGATAGTAAAGATGATCCAAGATCTTGGAAAAAGAACAAGGCACAGACTGAGAAGTTACAAGAGATGTTTAACAAAGAGCTAAAAGATTTAAAGAACAAATAGATGAACAATACAAAACTGGAATGAAAAATACACTAAAAGGATTCAATACTAAAATAACTAAGGCAAAAGAAAAGATAAGTGAGCTGGAAGACAGAATGGTGGAAATCACTGCCATGGAAAAGAACAAAAAATAAAAACGAATGAGCTCAGTCTCGAAGATTTCTGAGACAATGTTAAATGCACCAACATTGGCATTACAGGGGTTCCAGAAAGGGAAGAGAGAGAGAAAGGGCCTGAGAAAATATTTGAAGAGGTTATATCCAAAAATTTCTCTAACATGAGACAGGAAACACTCATTCGAGTCCAGGAAGCACAGAGAGTCCCATACAACATAATCCCAAGAAGGAACACACTGAGACACATATTAATGTAACTAACAAAAATTAAAGACGAAGAAAAAGTATTAAAAGCAACTAAGGAAAAGCAACAAATAACATGCAAGGGAACCCCCATAAGGTTATCAGCTGATTTTTGAGCAGAAACTCTACAGGCCAGAAGGGAATGGCATGATATATTTAAAGTGTTGAAAGGGGAAAACCTACATCCAAGAATAGTCTACCCAGCAAGGATCTCATTCAGACTTGAGGGAGAAATCAAAAGCTTTACAGACAAGCAAAAGCTAAGAGAATTCAACAACACCAAACCAGCATTACAACAAATCATAGAGGAAATTCTCTAGGCAGAAAAGAAGAGGCCACAACTAGAATCAAGAAAATTACAAATGGGGAAGCTCAACTCTAAAGACAAACATAAAGTAAAATCTTCCACACACAAACATGATTATCAAAACCAGCAATCATGAAAAGAGGAAAATACAAATGTAGGATATTGGAAATGCACTTGAAATTAAGAGATCAGCTTTTTAAAACAATCCTGTACGTATATCGACTGCTATATCAAAACCTCATGAGAATCACAAACAAAAAGTCTAGAATAGATAGACACAAAAAAGAAAAAGCAATCCAAACTCATCAGTAAAGATAGATATCAAATCACAGGAGAAGAGAAAAAAAGAGGAAGGGAAGAAAAAAGACCTTCAAAAATGAATACAAAACAATTAACAAAATAGCAATAAGGACAGTCATATCAATAATTACCTTAAATGTAAATGGATTAAATGCTCCAACCAAAAGGCATAGACTGGCAGAATGGATGCCAAAACAAAACCTGTATATATGGTGTCTACAAGAGACCCACTTCAGATCTAGGGACACATAGAGACTGAAAGTGAGAGGATAGATAAAGACATTCCATGCAAATGGAAATCAAAAGAAACCTGGGGTAGCAGTACTCATATCAGACAAAATAGACTTCAAAATAAAGAATGTTATAAGAGACAAAGAAGAACACTACATAATGATCAAAGGATCAATACAAGAAGAAGATATAACAATTGTAAATATATATGAACCCAACATAGGAGCACCTCAATATATAAGGCAAATGCTAAGCCATAAAAGGAGAAATCAACAGTAACACAATAATAGTAGGGGACTTTAATAGCTCACTCTCATTAATGGACAGATGATCCAGACAGAAAATCAATAAGGAAATATGGGCCTTAAATGACACATTAGACCAGATGTCCTTAATTGATATTTATAGAACTTTCCATCTGAAAGCAGCCAAATAAAATTTCTTCTCAAGTACACATGGAACATTCTCCAGAAGAGATCATATCTTGGGCCACAAATCAAGACACAGTAAATTTAAGAAAATAGAAATCATATCAAGCATCTTTTCCAATGGGATTAGAAATCAATTACAGGAGAAAAACCTGTTAAAAACACAAACACGGGGGACCTTCAAGATGGTGGAGGAGTAAGACGTGGAGATCACCTTCCTCCCCACAAACACATCAAAAATACATCTACATGTGGAACAACTCCTACAGAACACCTACTGAATGCTGACAGAAGACCTCAGACTTCCCAAAAGGCAAGAAACTCCCCACATACCTGGGTAGAGCAAAAGAAAAAAAGAAAAACAGAGACAAAGGATAGGGATGGGACCTGCACCTCTGGGAGGGAGCTGTGAAGGAGAAGAAGTTTCCACACGCTAGGAAGCCCCTTCACGGGCACAGATGGGGGGTGGGAGGCTTTGGATCCATAGAGGAGAGCACAGCAACAGGGGTTTACAGGGCAAAGCAGAGAGATTCCTGCACAGAGGATCGGTGCGCACTGTCACTTACCAGCCTAAAAGGTTTGTCTGCTCACCCTCAGGGGCAGGTGGGGACTGGGAGCTGAGGCTAGGGCTTCGGAGGTCAGACCCCAGGGAGAGGACTGGGTTTGGTTGCGTGAAGACAGCCTGAAGGGAGCTGGTGCACCATAGCTACCTGGGAAGGAGTATGGGAAAGTCTAGAACTGCTTAAGAGACAAGAGACCATTGTTTTCAGGTGTGCAAGGAGATGGGATTCAGAGCACCACCTAAACGAGCACCAGAGCTTCGCAAGAGCCACGACTATCAGCAAGGACACCAGAGACAGGCATGAAACGCTAAGGCTGCTGCTGCAGCCACAAAGAACACTGTGTGCAAGCACAGGTCACTATCCACACCTCCCCTCCCAGGACCCTGTGCAGCCTGCCACTGCCAGGTTCCCGTGATCCAGGGACAACTTCCCTGGGAGGACACATGGAGTGCCTCAGGCTGTTGCAAAGTCACGTCGGGCTGTGTCTTCACAGGATTGCCCCGCATTCCGTACCCCATCCTTCCCCAGACCTGAGTGAGCCTAAGCCCCCTAATCAGCTGTTACTTTAACCCCGTCCTGTCTGGGAGGGGAACAGATACCCTCAGGCAAACTACATGTAGAGCCAGGGCCAAATACAAAGCTGAAAATGAGGAGCTGTGCAAACAAAGAAGAGAAAGGGAAATTACCCCCAGCAGTTGTAGGAGCAATGGCTTAAATCCCCACAATCAACTTGATGTACCCTGTATCTCTGGAATACCTGAATAGGCAACGAATCATCACAAAATTGAGGCAGTGGACTTTGGGAGGAACTGTAGACTTGGGGTTTGCTCTCTGCATCTAATTTGTTTCCAGTTTTATGTTTATCTTACTTTAGTATTTAGAGCTTATTTTCACTAGTAGATTGGTTTATTGATTTGGTTGCTCTCTTCCTTTATATATATATGTGTATATATATATATATATATATATATATATATATATATACACATATATATATATAATTTTTTTTTTGCTCTTTTTGTGAGTGTCTATGTTTATGCTTCTTTGTGTGAATTTATTTGTATAGCTTTGCCTTTATCATTTGCCATAGGTTTCTGTCTGTCCATTTATTTTTACTTTTTAATTTTTTTGGATAGTTTTAGCACTTGTTATCATTGATGGATTTGTGATTGGTTTGGTTGCTCTCTTCTTTCATTCTCTCCTTTTTTTCTTTTTTTAATACTTCTTTATTTTTTATTTTTAACAATATATTTTATTTTAATAATGTTATGTTATTTTCTCTTTTTTTCTTTTTTTCTTCTTTTTTTTCTCCCTCTTTTCTGAACCTTGTGGCTCAGAGGGTCTTGGTGCTCTGGCCGGGTGTCAGGCCTGAGCCTCTTAGGTGAGAGAGCTGAGTTCAGGACACTGGACCACCAGAGACCTCCCAACTCCTGTAATATCAAACAGCGAAAGATCTCTCAGAGATCTCAATCTCAACACTAAGACCCAGCTCCACTCACCAACCAACAAGCTACAGTGCTGGACACCCTATGCCAAACAACTAGCAAGACAGGAACATAAACCCACCCATTTGCAGAGAGTCTGCTTAAAATCAAAATAAGGTCACAGACACGCCAAAACACACCACCGGATGCAGTCCTGCCCACCAGAAAGAAAAGATCCAGCCTCATCTACCAGAACACAGGCACCAGTCCTCTCCACCAGGAAGCCTACACAACTCACTGAACCAACCCTAACCACTGGGTTCAGACATCAAAAACAATGGGAAAGACGTACCTACAGCCTGCAAAAAGGAGATCCCAAACACAGTGAGTTAAGCAAAATGAGAAGACAGAGAAATACACAGCAGCTGAAGGAGCTAGGTAAAACCCAACATACCAAAAATATGAAGAGGAAATAAGCAGTCTACCTGAAAAAGAATTCAGAGTAATGATAGTAAAGATGATCCAAAATCTTGGAAATAGAATGCAGAAAATAAAAGAAATGTATAACAAGGACCTAGAAGAACTAAAGAGTAAACAAACAATGATGAAGAACACAATAAATGAAATTTAAAATTCTCTAGAAACAATCAATAGCAGAAAAACTGAGGCAGAAGAACGGATAAGTGACCTGGAAGATAAAATAGTGGAAATAACTACTGCAGAGCAGAATAAAGAAAAAAGAATAAAAAGAATTGAGGACAGTTCCAGAGACTTCTGGGACAATATTAAATGCAACAACATTTGAATTATATGGGTCCCAGAAGAAGAAGAGAAAAAGAAAGGGACTGAGAAAATATTTGAAGAGATTATAGTTGAAAACTTCCCTAATATGGGATAGGAAATATTCAATCAAGTCCAGGAAGTTCTGAGAGTCCCATACAGGATTAATCCATGAGAAACATGCCAAGATACACATTAATCAAACTATCAAAAATTAAATACAAAGAAATAAAATTAAAAGCAGCAAGGAAAAAGCAACAAATAGCATACAAGGGAAACCCCATAAGGGAAACAGCTGATGGTTCAGCAGAAACTCTGCAAGCCTGAAGGGAGTGGAAGGACAGTTTTAAAGAGATGAAAGGGAAAAACCTACAACAAAGATTACTCTACCAAGAAAGGATCTCATTCAGATTCAATGGAGAAATTAAAACTCTTACAGACAAGCAACAGCTAAGAGAATTCAGCACCATCAAACGCAGCTTTACAACAAATGCTAAAGGAACTTCTCTAGGCAGAAAACACAAGAGAAGGAAAAGACCTACAATAACAAACCACCCAAAATTAAGAAAATGGTAATAGGGATAGCCTCATACACCAGAGGGCAGACAGCAGAAGCAAGAAGAATTACAATCGTTCAGCCTGTGGAACATAAATTACATTCACAGAAACACAGACAAGATGAAAAGGCAGAGGGCTATGTACCAGATGAAGGAACAAGATAAAACTCCAGAAAAACAACTAAAGGAAGTGGAGATAAGTAACGTTCCAGAAAAAGAATTCAGAATAACGATAGTGAAGATGATCCAGGACCTCGGAAAAAGAATGGAGGCAAAGAGCAAGAAGATGCAAGAAATTTTTAACAAAGACCTAGAAGGATTAAAAAACAGAGACGAACAATACAATAACTGAAGTGAAAACTACACTAGAAGGAATCAATAGCAGAATAACTGAGGCAGAAGAAAGGCTAAGTAACCTGGAAGACAGAATAATGGAATTCACTGCTGCAGAACAGAATAAAGAAAAAAGAATGAAAAGAAATGAAGACAGCCAAAGAGACCTCTGGGGGAACATTACACGTAACAACATTCACATTATAGGGGTCCCAGAACGAGAAGAGAGTGAGAAAGGACCCAAGAAAATATTTGAAGAGATTACAGTCGAAAACTTCCCTAACATGGGGAAGGAAATAGCCACCCAAGTCCAGGAAGCACAGAGAGTCCCATACAGGATACACCCAAAGAGAAACACACCGAGACACATAGTAATCAAATTGGCAAAAACTAAAGACAAAGAAAAACTACCGAAAGCAGCAAGGGAAAAATAACAAATAACATACAAGGGAACTCCCATAAGGTTAACAGTTGATTTCTCAGCAGAAACTCTACAAGCCAGAAGGGAGTGGCATGACATATTTAAAGTGATGAAAAGGAGGAACCTACAACCAAGATTACTCTACACAGCAAGGATCTCATTCAGATTCGATGGAGAAATCAAAAGTGTTACAGACAAGCAAAAGCTAAGAGAATTCAGCACCACCAAACCAGCTCTACAACAAATGCTAAAGGAACTTCACTAAGTGAGAAACACGAGAAGAAAAGGACCAACAAAAACAAACCAAAAACAATTAAGAAAATGGTAATAGAAACATACATATCGATAATTACCTTAAACGTGAAAGGATTATGTGCTCCAACCAAAAGACACAGGCTCACTGAATGGACACAAAAAACAAGACCCATATATATGCTGTCTACAAGAGACCCACTTCAGACCTAGGGACACACACAGACTGAAAGTGAGGGGATGGAAAAAGATATTCCATGCAAATGGAAATCTAAGAAATGTAGAAAACTAAGAAACTGATGAAAGAAATCAAAGATGATACAAACAGATGGAGAGATATACCATGTTTTTGGATTAGAAGAAGCAATAATGTGAAAATGACTATACTACCCAAAACAATCTACAGATTCAATGCAATCCCTATCAAATTACCAATGGCATTTTTTACAGAACTAGAGCCAAAAATCTTAAAATTTTTATGGACACACAAAAGACCCCGAATAGTGAAAGAAGTCTTGAGGGAAAAAAACAGAGCTGGAGGAATCATACTCTCTGACTTCAGACTATACTAAAAAGCTACAGTAATCAAGACAATATGTTACTGGCACAAAAGCAGAGATATAGATCAATGAAACAGGATAGAAAGCCCAGAATTAAACCCATGCACCTATCGTCAACTAAACTATGACAAAGAAAGCAAGAATATACAACAGAGCAAAGACAGTCTCTTCAGTAAGTGGTGCTGGGAAAACTGGACAACTACATGTAAAAGAATGAAATTAGAACACTCCCTAACACCATACACAAAAAGAAACTCAAAATGTATTAGAGAACTTAAAGTAAGCCTGGACACTATAAAACTCTTAGAGGAAGAACACTCTTTGAAATAAATCAAAGCAAGGCCTTTTTTGATCCAGCTCCTAGACTAATGGAAATAAAAACAAAAATAAACAAATGGGACCTAATGAAACTTAAAAGCTTTTGCACAGCAAAGGAAACTTCAAACAAGACAAAAAGACAACCCTCAAAATGGGAGAAAACATTTGCAAGCAAATCAATGGACAAAGGATTAATCTACAGAATATATAAACACCTCATGCAGCTCAATATTTAAAAACAAACAACCCAATACAAAAATGGGCAGAAGACCTAAATAGACATTTCTCCAAAGAAGACATACAGATGGCCAAGAAGCACATGAAAGATGCTCAACATCACTAATTATTCGAGAAATCCAAATCAAAACTACAATGAGGTATCACCTCACACCAGTTAGAATGGGCATCATCAGAAAATCTACAAACAACAAATGCTGGAGAAGGTGTGTAGAAAAGGGAACCCTCTTGCATTGTTGGTGGGAATGTAACTTGATACAGCCACTATGGAGAACAATATGGGGTTCCTTACAAAAACTAAAAATAGAATTGCCATATGACCCAGCAACCCCAGTACCGGGCATATACCCAGAGAAAACAACAATTCAAAAAGACACATGCACCCCAATGTTCATTGCAGCACTCTTTAGAATAGCCAGGTAATGGAAGCAATCTAAATGCCCATCGACAGATGAATGGATAAAGAAGGTGTGGTACATATATACAATGGAATATTACTCAGCCATAAAAAGGAACGAAATTGGGTCATTTGCAGAGATGTGGATGAATCTAGAGACTGTCATACAAGGTGAAGTAAGTCAGAAAGAGAAAAAGAAATACCATATATTAAAGTATATATGAGGAACCTAGAAAAATGGTACAGATGAACCAGTTTGCAGGGCAGAAACTGAGACACAGATGCAGAGAACAAATGTATGGACACCAATGTGTGAAAGTGGTGAGGGTGGTAGTGGTGCTGTGATGAACTGGGATATTGGTTTTGATATATATATACTACTATGCATAAAATGGGTAACTCATAAGAACCTTCTGTATAAAAAAATAAATAAAATAAAATTCAAAAAGAAAAAGAAAATGGTAATAACATAAATATCAATAATTACCTTAAAGTAAGTAGATTAAATGCTCCAACCAAAAGACATAGACTGGCTCAATAGATACAAAAACAAGACCTGTATATATGTTGCCTACAAGATACACTTTTCAGACCTAGGGACACATACAAACTGAGAGTGAGGGGATGGAAAAAGATATTCTATGCAACTGGAAATCAAAAGAAATCTGGAGTAGCAATTCTAATACCAGACAAAATAGATTTAAAATAAATACTATTACAAGAGACAAAGAAGGACACTACACAATGATCAAGGGATCAATCCAAGAAGATACAACAATTGTGAATATTTATGCACCCAACACAGGAGCACCTCAATACATAAGGCAAATGCTAACAGCTATAAAGGGGAAATCGACAGTAACACAATTACACTAGGGGACTTTAACACCCTACTTTCACCAATGGACCAATCATTCAAAATGAAAATAAAAAAGGAAGCACAAGCTTTAAATGATACATTAAAGAAGATGGACTTAATTGATATTTATAGGACATTCCATCCAAAAACAACAGAATACACTTTCTTCTCAAGTGCTCATGGAACATTTTCCAGAATAGATCATATCTTCGGTCACAAATCAAGCCTTGGTAAATTTAAGAAAATTGAAATGGTATCAAGTATCTTTTCCAACCACAAAGCTATGAGACTAGATATCAGTTAGAGGAAAAAATCAGTAAAAAATAAAAATACATGGAGGCTAAACTATACACTACTAAATAACCAAGAGATCACTGAAGAAATTAAAGAGGAAATAAAAAATACCCAGAAACAAATGACAATGAAAACACAATGGCGCAAGAACTACGGGCTGCAGGAAAAGCAATTCTAAGAGGGAAGTATATAACAATTAATCATACCTCAAGAAACAAGAAACATCTCATATAAACAATGTAACATTACACTTAAAGCAATTTGAGAAAGAAGAACAAAACACACCAAAGTTAGCAGAAGGAAAGAAATCATAAATATCAGAACAGAAATAAATGAAAAAGAAATGAAGGAAACTATAGTAAACATCAGTAAAACTAAAAGCTGGTTCTTTGAGAAGATAAACAAAATTGATAAACCTCAACCCAGACTCATCAA
This sequence comes from Balaenoptera physalus, assembly GCF_965194825.1. Taxonomy (NCBI): domain Eukaryota; kingdom Metazoa; phylum Chordata; class Mammalia; order Artiodactyla; family Balaenopteridae; genus Balaenoptera; species Balaenoptera physalus. The sequence goes on along the minus strand of NC_138899.1, from coordinate 39,999,716 downwards.
GAAAAAAAGGGAGAAGACTCAAGTCAACAAATTTAGAAATGAAAAAGGAGAAGTAACAACTGACACTGTAGAAATACAAATGATCATGAGAAATTACCACAAACAACTATATGCCAATAAAATGGACAAACTGGAAGAAATGTCCAAATTCCTAGAAAAACACAACCTTCTGACACTGAACCACGAAGAAATAAAAAATATAAACAGAGAAATCACAAGCACTGAAATTGAAACTATGATTAAAAATCTTCGAAGAAACCAAAGCCCAAGACCAGATGGCTTCACAAGCAAGTTCTATAAAACATTTATAGAAGAGCTAACACCTATCCTCTCAAACTCATCCAAAATATAGCACAGGGAGGAACACTCCCAAACTCATTCTACAAGGCCACCATAACCCTGATACCAAAACCAGACAAAGGTGTCACAAAGAAAGAAAACTACAGGTCAATATCACTGATGAACATAGATGCAAAAATCCTCAACAAAATACTAGCAAACAGACTCCAACAGCACATTAAAAGGATCATACACCATGATCAAGTGGGGTTTATGCCAGGAATGCAAGGCTTCTCCAATATCCACAAATCAAACAATGTGATAAACCATATTAACAAAATGAAGGAAAAAAACAAAATGATCATCTCAATAGATGCAGAAAAAGCTTTCAACAAAATTCAACACCCATTTATGATAAATAATCTCCAGTAAGTAGGCATAGAGGGAACTTACCTCAACATAATAAGGCCATATATGATAAAACCACAGCTGACATCATTCTCAATGGTGAAAAATTGAAACCATTTCCTGTAAGATAAGGAATGAGACAAGGTTGCTCACTATCACCACTATTATTCAACATAGATTTGGAAGTTTTAACCACAACAATCAGAGAAGAAAAAGAAATAAAAGGAATCCAAATCAGAAAAGAAGTAAAACTGTCCCTGTTTGTGGATGACATGATAGTATACACAGATAATCCTAAAGATGTTACTAGAAAATGACTACAGCTAATCAATTAATTTGCTAATACTGCAGGATACAAAATTAATGCACAGAAATTTCTTGCATTCCTATACACTAATGATGAAAAATCTGAAAGAGCAATTAAGGAGAAACTCCCATTTATAATTGCCACAAAAAGAATAAAATACCTAGGAGTAAACCTATGCAAGGAGACAAAAGACCTGTATGCAGAAAACTGTAAGACACTGATAAAAGAAATTAAAGATGATACAAACAGGTGAAGAGATATACCATGTTCTTAGTTTGGAATAATCAATACTGAGGAAATGACTATACTACCCAAAGCAATCTACAGATTCAATGCAATCCCTATCAAACTACCAATAGCATTTTTCACAGAACTAGAAAAAAAAATTTCACAATGTGTATGGAAACCCAAAAGACCCCAAATAGCCAAAGCAATCTTGAGAAAGAAAAACGAGCTGGAGGAATCAGGCTCCCTGACTTCAGACTACACTACAAGGCTACAGTAATCAAGACACTATGGTACTGACACAAAAACAGAAATATAGATCAATGGAACAGGATAGAAAGCCCAGAGATAAACCCATGCACCTATGGTCACCCTATTTTTGATAAAGGAGGCAAGAATATATAATGGAGAAAAGACAGCCTCTTCAATAGTGCTGCTGGGAAAACTGGAAAACTACATGTAAAAGAATGAAATTAGAACACTTCCTAACAACATACACAAAAATAAACTCAAAATGGATTCAAGACCTAAATGTAAGGCCAGACACTATCAAACTCTTAGAGGAAAACACAGAAGACTCTATGACATAAATCACTGCAAGATCCTTTTTGACCCATGTCCTAGAGAAATGAAAGTAAAAACAAAAATAAACAAATGGGACCTAATGAAACTTAAAAGCTTTTGCACAGCAAAGGAAACCATAAAGAAGAAGAAAGGACAACACTCAGAATGGGAGAAACTATTTGCAAGCGAAGCAGCTGACAAAGAATTAATCTCCAAAATATACAAGCAGCTCATGCAGCTCAATATCAAAATACAAACAACCCAATCCAAAAATGGGCAGTAGACCTTAATAGAAAAATTTCCAAAGAAGATATACAGTTTGGCAACCAACACATGAAAGGATGCTTAACATCACTAATCATTAGAGAAATGCCAATCAAAACTACAATGAGGTATCACCTCACACCAGTCAGAATGGCCATCATCAAAAAATCTACAAATGCTGGAGAGGGTGTGGAGAAAAGGGTACCCTCTTGCACCGTTGGTGGGAATGTAAATTGAAACAGCCACTATGGAGAACAGTATGAAGTTTCCTTAAAAAGGTAAAAATAGAACTACCATATGACCTACCAATCCCACTACTGAGTATATACCCTGAGAGAGTCATAATTCAAAAAGAGTCATGTACCACAATGTTCACTGCTGCCCTATTTACAACAGCCAGGGCATGGAAGCAACCTAAGTGTCCAGCGACAGATGAATATATAAGAAGATATGGTACATATATACAATGGAATATTACTTAGCCATAAAAAGAAAAGAAATTGAGTTATTTGTAGTGAGGTGGATGGATCTAGAGTCTGTCATATAGAGTGAAGTAAGCTAGAAAGAGAAAAACTAATACTATATGCTAACACATATTTATGGAATCTAAAAAAAAAAAAAGAAAAATGTTTGTGAAGAACCTAGGGGCAGGACAGGAATAGAGATGCAGTTGTAGAGAATGGAGCTGAGGACATGGGGAGGGAGAATGGTAAGCTGGGATGAAGTGAGAAAGTGGCATTGACATATATACACTACCAAATGTAAAATAGATAGCTAGTTGGAAGCAGCTACATAGCACAGGGAGATCAGTTCAGTGCTTTGTGTCCACCTAGAGGGGTGGGATAGGGAGGGTGTGTGGGAGACGCAAGAGGGAGGGGATATGGTGATATATGTATATGTATAGCTGATTCTCTTTGTTATACAGCAGAAACTAGCATGCCATTGTAAAGCAATGTTGCTCCAATATTGATCTTAAAAAAAAGAATAAGAAGAAAAAAGACACAAACACATGGAGGCTAAACAATATGTTACTAAACAACCAATGGATTACTGAAAAAATCAAAGAGGAAACAAAAAATACCTATAGACAAATGACAATCAAAACACGATGGTCCAAAACATTTGGGACACAGCAAAAGCAGTTCTAAGAGGGAAATTTATAGGAATATAATCTTACCTGAGGAAACAAGAAAAATCTCAAGTAAACAACTTAACCTTACACCCAAAGCAACTAGAGAAAGAGGAACAAACAAAATGAAAAGTATGTAGAAGGAAAGAAATAGAAAAGATAAGAGCAGAAATAAATGACATAGACATGAAGAAAACGATAGCAAAGATGAATGAAACTAAAAGCTGGTTGGTTGAGATTATAAATAAAATAAGTAACCATTTAGCCAGACACACCAAGAAAATAAGGGAGAGTTCTCAAATCAATAAAATTAGACATAAACAAGAAGCTATAACTGACAACACAGAGATACAAAGGATCATAAGAGACTACTACTAACAACTATCAATATATGCCAATAAAATAGACAGTTTAGAAGAAATAGACAAATTCTTAGAAAGGTATCACCTTCCAAGACTGAACCAGGAAGAGATAGAAAATATGAACAGATCATTCACAAGTACTGAAACTGAAACAATGATTTAAAAACTTACAGCAAACAAACGTCCAGGACCAGATGGTTTAACTGGCAAATTCTGTCAAACATTTAGAGAAGAGTTAGCACCTGTCCTTCTCAAACTCTTCCAAAAAATTGTAGGAGAAGGAACACTCCCAAGCTCATTCTATGAGGCCACCATCACCCTGATACCAAAACCAGACAAATATATCACTGAAAGAGAAAATTACAGGCCAATATCACAGATGAACATAGAGGCAAAAATATTCAACAAAATACTAGCAAACTGATTCCAACAATACATTAAAAGTATCACTCACCATGATCAAGTGGGATTTATCCCAGGGATGCAAGGATTCTTCAATATCCACAAATCAATCACTGTGATATACCACATTAACGAACTGAAGAATAAAAGCCGTATGATCATCTCAATAGATGCAGAAAAAGCTTTTGACAAAGTTCAACACCGATTTCTGATAAAAGTTCCTCAGAAAGTGGGAATAGAGAGGACTTACCTCAACATAATAAAAGCCATATATGACAAACCTACAGCTAACATCATTTTCAATGGTGAAAAGCTGAAAGCATTCCCTCTAAGATCAGGAACAATACAAGGATGTCCATTGTCACCACTTTTATTCAACATACGACATAGTTTTGGAAGTCCTAGCCACAGTAATCAGAGACAAAAAAGAAATAAAAGGAATCCACATTGGAAAAGAAGAAGTAAAACTCTCACTGTTTGCAGATGACGTGATACTATACATAGAAAATCCTAAAGAGACTACCAGAACACTACTAGAGTTCATCAATGAATTCAGTAAAGTTGCAGGATAAAAATTAATACAAAGAAATCTCTTGCATTCCTATACACTAACAACAAATGATCAGAAAGAGAAATTAAGGAAACAGTCCCATTTACCATCTCATCAAAATGAATAAAATACCTAGGAATAAACCTACCTAAGGAGGCAAAAGACCTCTACTCTAAAAACTATAAGATACTGATGAAAGAAATCAGAAATGACACAAACTGATGGAAGGATATACCATGATCTTAGAATGGAAGAATCAATATTGTGAAAATTACTATAATATCCAAGGCAATCTACAGATTCAATGCAATCCCTACCAAATTACCAATGGCAATTTTCACAGAGCTAGTACAAACATTTCTAAAATTTATATGGAAACATAGAAAACGCTAAGTAGCCAAAGAAATCCTGAGAAAGAAAAATGGAGCTGGAGGAATCAGATGCCCTAATTTTAGACTATACTACAAAGCTAAAGTAATCAAAACTGTATGGTACTTGCACAAAAACAGAAATATAGATCAACAGAACAGGATAGAAAGCCTAGAAATAAACTCACGCACCTATGGTCAACTAATCTATGACAAAGGAGACAAGAATATACAATGCAGAAAGACAGTCTCTTCAATAAGTGTGGCTGGGAAAACCAGACAGCTACTTGCAGAAAAATGCACTTAGAATACTCTCTAATGCCATACAGGAAGATAAACTCAAAATGGATCAATGATCTAAATGTAAGGCCAGACACTATAAAACTCTTTTTTTTTTTAACATCTTTATTGGAGTATAATTGCTTTACAATGGTGTGTTAGTTTCTGCTTTATAACAAAGTAAATCAGTTATACATATACATATGTTTCCATATCTCTTCCCTCTTGCGTCTCCCTCCCTCCCACCCTCCCTATCCCACCCCTCTAGGTGGTCACAAAGCACCGAGCTGATCTCCCTGTGCTATGCAGCTGCTTCCCACTAGCTATCTATTTTACATTTGGTAGTGTATATATGTCCATGCCACTCTCTCACCCTGTCACATCTTACCCCTCCCCCTCCCTAAATCTTCAAGTCCATTCTCTAGTAGGTCTGTGTCTTTATTCCTGTCTTGCCACTAGGTTCTTCATGACCTTTTCTTTTCTTTTTTTCCTTAGATTCCATATATATGTGTTAGCATACTGTATTTGTTTTTCTCTTTCGGACTTACTTCACTCTGTATGACAGACTCTAACTCCATCCACCTCACTACAAATACCTCCATTTCATTTCTTTTAAAGGCTGAGTAATATTCCATTGTATATATGTGCCACATCTTCTTTATCCATTCATCCGATGATGGACACTTTGGTTGCTTCCATGTCCTGGCTATTGTAAATAGAGCTGCAATGAACATATTGTTACATGACTCTTTATGAATTATGGTTTTCTCAGGGTATATGCCCAGTACTGGGATTGCTGGGTCGTATGGTAGTTCTATTTTTAGTTTTTTAAGTCACCTCCATACTGTTCTCCATAGTGGCTGTATCAATTTACATTCCCACCAACAGTGCAAGAGTGTCCCCTTTTCTCCACACCCTCTCCAGCATTTATTGTTTCTAGATTTTTTGATGATGGCCATTCTGACCGGTGTGAGATGATACCTCATTGTAGTTTTGATTTGCATTTCTCTAATGATTAATGATGTTGAGCATTCTTTAATGTGTCTGCTGGCAATCTGTATACCTTCTTTGGAGAAATGTCTATTTAGGACTTCTGCTCATTTTTGGATGGGTAGTTTGTTTTTTTGTTATTGAGCTGCATGAGCTGCTAGTAAATCTTGGAGATTAATCTTTTGTCAGATGCTTCATTTGCAAATATTTTCTCCCATTCTGATGGTTGTCTTTTGGTCTTGTTTATGGTTTCCTTTGCTGTGCAAAAGCTTTTAAGTTTCATTAGGTCCCATTTGTTTATTTGTGTTTTTATTTCCATTTCTCTAGGAGTTGGGTCAAAAAGGAACTTGCTGTGATTTATATCATAGAGTGTTCTGCCTATGTTTTCCTCTAAGAGTTTGATAGTGTCTGGCCTTACATTTAGGTCTTTAATCCATTTTGAGTTTATTTTTGTGTATGGTGTCAGGGAGTGTTCTAATTTCATACTTTTACATGCACCTGTCCAGTTTTCCCAGCACGACTTATTGAAGAGGCTCTCTTTTCTCCACTGTATATGCTTGCCTCCTTTATCAAAGATAAGGTGACCATATGTGCATGGGTTTATCTCTGGGCTCTCTATCCTGTTCCATTGATCTCTGTTTCTGTTTTTGTGCCAGTACCAAACTGTCTTGATTACTGTAGCTTTGTAATATAGTCTGAAGTCAGGGAGCCTGATTCCTCCAGCTCCATTTTTCATTCTCAAGATTGCTTTGGCTATTCGGGGTCTTTTGTGTTTCCATACAGATTAAGAAATTTTTTGTTCTAGTTCTGTGAAAAATGCCAGTGATAGTTTGTTAGGGATTGCATTGAACCTGTAGATTGCTTCGGGTAGTAGAGTCATTTTCACAATGTTGATTCTTCCAATCCAAGAACATGGTATATCTCTCCATCTATTTGTATCATCTTTAATTTCTTTCATCAGTGTCTTATAATTTTCTGCATACAGGTCTTTTGTCTCCTTAGGTAGGTTTATTCCTAGATATTTTATTCTTTTTGTTGCAATGGTAAACGGAGTGTTCTCTTTATTTCACTTTCAGATTTTTCATCATTAGTGTATAGGAATGCAAGAGATTTCTGTGCATTAATTTTGTATCCTACTACTTTCCCGAATTCATTGATTATCTCTAGTAGTTTTCTGGTAGTATCTTTAGGATTCTCTATGTATAGTATCATGTCATCTGCAAACAGTGACAGCTTTACTTCTTCTTTTCCGAATTGGATTCCTTTTATCTCTTTTTCTTCTCTGATTGCTGTGGCTAACACTTCCAAAACTATGTTGAATAATAGTGGTGAGAGTGGGCAACCTTGTCTTGTTCCTGATCTTAGTGGAAATGGTTTCAGTTTTTCACCATTGAGGACAATGTTGGCTGTGGGTTTGTCATATATGGCCTTTATTATGTTGAGGAAAGTTCCCTCTATGCCTACTTTCTGCAGGGCTTTTATCATAAATGGGTGTTGAATTTTGTCGAAAGCTTTCTCTGCATCTATTGAGATGATCATATGGTTTTTCTCCTTCAATTTCTTAATATGATGTATCACGTTGATTGATTTGCGTATATTGAAGAATCCTTGCATTCCTGGAATAAACCCCACTTGATCATGGTGTATAATCATTTTAATGTGCTGTTGGATCTGTTTGCTAGTATTTGGTTGAGGATTTTTGCATCTATGTTCATCAGTGATATTACCCTGTACTTTTCTTTCTTTGTGACGTCTTTGTCTGGTTTGGTATCAGGGTGATGGTGGCCTCGTAGAATGAGTTGGGGAGTGTTCCTCCCTCTGCAATATTTTGGAAGAGTTTGAGAAGGATAGGTGTTAGCTGTTCTCTAAATGTTTGATAGAATTCACCTGTGAAGCCATCTGGTGTGGGCTTTTGTTTGTTGGAAGATTTTTAATCACAGTTTCAACTTCAGTGCTTGTGATTGGTCTGTTCATATTTTCTATTTCTTCCTGGTTCAGTCTCGGCAGGTTGTGCATTTCTAAGAATTTGTCCATTTCTTCCAGGTTGTCCATTTTATTGGCATAGAGTTGCTTGTAGTAATCTCTCATGATCGTTTGTATTTCTGCAGTGTCAGTGGTTACTTCTCCTTTTTCATTTCTAATTCTATTGATTTGAGTCTTCTCCCTTTTTCTCTTGATGAGTCTGGCTAATGGTTTATCAATTTTGTTTATCTTCTCAAAGAACCAGCTTTTAGTTTTATTGATCTTTGCTCTTGTCTTCTTCATTTCTTTTTCATTTATTTCTGATCTGATCTTTATGATTTCTTTCCTTCTGTTAGCTTGGGGTTTTTTTGTTCTTCTTTCTCTAATTGCTTTAGGTGCAAGGTTAGGTTGTTTATTCGAGATGTTTCGTGTTTCTTGATGCAGGCTTGTATTGCTATAAACTTTCCTCTAGAACTGCTTTTGCTGCATCCCATAGGTTTTGGGTTGTCGTGTCTCCATTGTCATTTGTTTCTAGGTATTTTTTGATTTCCCCTTTGATTTCTTCAGTGATCACTTCGTTATTAAGTAGTGTATTGTGTAGCCTCCATGTGTTTGTATTTTTTACAGATCTTTTCCTGTAATTGATATCTAGTCTCATAGCGTTGTGGTCAGAAAAGATACTTGATACAATTTCAATTTTCTTAAATTTACCAAGGCTTGATTTGTGACCCAAGATATGATCTATCCTGGACAATGTTCCATGAGCACTTGAGAAGAAAGTGTATTTTCTTGTTTTTGGATGGAATGTTCTATAAATATCAATTAAGTCCATCTTCTTTAATGTATCATTTAAAGCTTGTGTTTCCTTATTTATTTTCACTTTGGATAATCTGTCCTTTGGTGAAAGTGGGGTGTTAAAGTCCCCTACTATGATTGTGTTTCTTTTGATTTCCCCTTTTATTGCTGTAAGTATTTGTCTTATGTATTGAGGTGCTCCTATGTTGGGTGCATAAATATTTACCAATTGTTATACCTTCTTCCTGGATCGATCCCTTTATCATTATATAGTGTCCTTCTTTGTCTCTTGTAATAGTCTTTATTTTAAAGTCTATTTTGTCTGATATGAGAATTGCTACTCCAGCTTTCTTTTGATTTCCATTTGCATGGAATATCTTTTTCCATCCCCTCACTTTCAGTCTGTATGTGTCCCTAGGTCTGAAGTGGGTCTCTTATAGACAGCATATATATGTGTCTTGTTTTTGTATCCCTTCAGCTAGTCTGTGTCTTTTGGTGGGAGCATTTAATCCATTTACATTTAAGGTAATTATCGATATGTATGTTCCTATTCCCATTTTCTTAAATGATTTGGGTTTGTTATTGTAGGTGTTTTCCTTTTCTTGTGTTTCTTGCCTAGAGAAGTTCCTTTAGCATTTGTTGTAAAGCTTGTTTGGTGGTGCTGAACTCTCTCAGCTTTTGCTTGTCTATAAAGGTTTTAATTTCTCCATCAAATCTGAATGAGATCCTTGCTGGGTAGAGTAATACTTGGTTGTAGGTTTTTCTCCTTCATCACTTTAAGTATATCCTGCCACTCCGTTTTGGCTTGTAGAGTTTCTGCTGAAAGATCAGCTGTTAACCTTATGGGGATTCCCATGTGTGTTATTTGTTGTTTTTCCCTTGCTGCTTTTAATATGTTTTCTTTATATTTAATTTTGGATAGTTTGATTAATATGTGTCTTGGCGTGTTTCTCCTTGGAATTATCATGTGTGGGACTCTCTGTGCTTCCAGGACTTGATTAACTATTTCGTTTCCCATATTAGGGAACTTTTCAACTATAAGCTCTTCAAATATTTTCTCAGTCCCTTTCTTTTTCTCTTCTTCTTCTGGTACCCCTATAATTCGAATGTTGGTGTGTTTAATGTTGTTCCAGAGGTCTCTGAGACTGTCCTCAGTTCTTTTCATTCTTTTTTCTTTATTCTGCTCTGCAGTAGTTATTTCCACTATTTTATCTTTCAGGTCACTTCTCCGTTCTTCTGCCTCAGTTATTCTGCTATTGATCCCCACTAGAGTATTTTTAATTTCATTTATTGTGTTTTTCACCATTGCTTGGTTCCTCTTTAGTTCTTCTACGTCCTTGTTAAATGTTTCTTATATTTTGTCTGTTCTATTTCCAAGATTTTGGATCATCTTTATTATCATTATTCTGAATTCTTTTTCAGGTAAACTGCCTATTTCCTCTTCATTTGCTAGGCCTGGTGTGTTTTGACCCTGCTCTTTGATCTGCTGTGTGTTTTTCTGTCTTCTCATTTTGCTTATCTTACTGTGTTTGGGGTCTCCTTTTCACAGGCTGCAGGTTCGTAGTTCTCGTTGTTTTTGGTGTCTGTCCCCAGTGGCTAAGGTTTGTTCAGTGTGTTGTGCGGGCTTCCTGTTGGAGGGGACTAGCACCTGTGTTCTGGTGGATGAGGCTGGATTTTGTCTTTCTGTTGGGCATTTCCACATCTGGTGGTGTGTTTTGGGGTGTCTGTGGCTTTATTATGATTTTAGGCAACCTCTCTGCTAATGGATGGGGCTGTGTTCCTGTCTTGCTAGCTGTTTGGCATAGGGTGTCCAGCACTGTAGCTTGTATGGTCGTTGAGTGAAGCTGGGTCTTGATGTTGAGATGGAGATCTCTGAGAGATTTTTGCCATTTGGTATTACATGAAGCTGGGAGGTCTCTTGTGGACCAGTGTCCTGAAGTTGGCTCTCCCACCTCAGAGGCACAGCCCTGATGCCTGGCTGGAGCACCAAGAGCCTTTCATCCACACGGCTCAGAATAAAAGGGAGAAAAAATAGAAAGAAAGAAAGAAAGAAAGAAAGAGGATAAAATAAAATAAAATAAAATGAGATAAAGCTATTATAATAAAAAATAAGAAAAATATTATTAAGGAAAAATTTTTTTTTTAATTTTTTAAAATAAATTTATTATTTTTTATAATAAAAAATAAGAAAAAAATTAAGAAAAAAATTTATTAAGAAAAAATTTTAATTTTTTAAAATAAAAAATAAGAAAAAAATTTATTAAGAAAAAATTTTTCAAGAAAAAAAATTCTTTTATTTTTTTTAAATAAAAAATAAAAAAGAATTACTAAGAGAAAAAATTTTTTAATTTTTTAAAATAAAAAATAAAGAGAAAATTATTAAGAAAAAATTTATTAAGAAAAAATATTTTTTCAGTAAAACAAAAGAAAACAAATCAAAAAACAGACAGACCGAACCCTAGGATAAATGTTGAAAGCAAAGCTTTACGGCCAAAATCTCACCCAGAAGCATACACATATACACTCACAAAAAAAGGGAAAAGGGGAAAAATTAATATACCCTTCTCCCAAAGTCCATCTCCTGAATTTGGGATGATTCGTTGTCTATTCAGGTATTCAACAGATGCAGGTACATCAAGTTGTTTGTGGAGGTTTAATCCGCTGCTTCTGAGGCTGCTGGGAGAAATTTCCCTTTCTCTTCTTTGTTCGTACAGCTCACGGGGTTCAGCTTTGGATTTGGACCCGCCTCTGAGTGTAGGTACCCTAAGGGCGTCTGTTCTTCGTTCACACAGGACGGGGTTAACGGAGCAGCTGCTTCAGGGGCTCTGGCTCACTCAGGCCGCAGGGAGGGAGGGGTACGGATGCGGGATAAGCCTGCAGCAGCAGAGGCCAGCGTGACGTTGCACCAGCCTGAGGCGCGCTGTGCGTTCTCCCGGGGAAGTTGTCCCCGGATCACGGGAGCCTGGCAGTGGTGGGCTGCACAGTCTTCCGGGAGTGGAGGTGTGGAGAGTGACCTGTGCTTGCACACAGGCTTCCTGGTGGTGGCAGCAGCAGCCTTAGCGTCTCATGCCCGTCTCTGGGGTCCATGCTGTTAGCCTTGGCTCGTGCCCGTCTCTGGAGCTCGTTTAGGCAGCGCTCTGAATCTCCTCTCCTTGTGCGCCGTGAAACAAAGAGGCAAGAAAAAGTCTCTTGCCTCTTCGGCAGCTGCAGACTTTTTCCCGGACTCCCTCTCGGCTAGCTGTGGTGCACTAACCCCTTCAGGCTGTGTTCACGCCACCAACCCCAGTCCTCTCCCTGCGATCTGACTGAAGCCCGAGCCTCAGCTCCCAGCCCCCACCTGCCCCGGTGGGTGAGCAGACAAGCCTCTTGGGCTGGTGAGTGCTGCTCGACACCGATCCTCTGTGCGGGAATCTCTCCACTTTGCCCTCCGCAACCCTGTGCCTACGCTCTCCTCCATGGCTCCGAAGCTTCCCCCCTCTGCCACCCACAGTCTCCGCCCGCGAAGGGGCTTCCTAGTGTGTGGAAACCTTTCCTCTTTCACAGCTCCCTCCCACTGGTGCAGTTCCCGTCCCTATTCTTTTGTCTCTGTTATTTCTTTTTTCTTTTGCCCTACCCAAGTACGTGGGGATTTTCTTACCTTTTGGGATGTCTGACGTCTTCTGCCAGCATTCAGTGGGTGTTCTGTAGGAGCAGTTCCACGTGTAGATGTATTTCTAAAGTATCTGTGGGAAAGAAGGGGATCTCCGCGTCTTACTCTTCCGCCATCTTTCCCAGACACCTATAAAACTCTTATAGTCAATCAAATCATAGGCTGAACACTCTTTAACATAAATCGCAGCAATATCTTTTTCGATCCATAACCCAGAGTAATGGAAATACAATAAAAATAAACAAATGTGACCTAATTAAACTTAAAACCTTCTGCACTGTAAAGGAAACCATAAACAAAACAAAGACAACCCACGGAATAGGAGAAATCATTTGCAAATGAAGCAACCAACAAGGGGACAAGGGATTAATCTCCAAAATATACAAACAGCTCCTGCAACTGTATGTCAGAAAAAGAAACAACCCAATCAAAAAAATGGTAAAAGATCTAAATAGGCATTTCTCCAAAGAGGGCATACAGATGGCCAAAAAGCACATGAAAATATGCTTCAACATCATTAATTATCAGAGAAATGCAAATCAAAACTGCAATGAGGTATCACCTTATACCGGTTAGAATGACCATCATCAAAAAGTCTACAAACAATAAATGCTGGAGAGGGTGTGAAGAAAAGGGAACCCTCTTACACTATTGGTGGGAATGTAAATTGGCACAACCTTTGTGGAGAACAGTATGGCGGTTCCTTAAAAAACTAAAGATAGGGCTACCACATGATCCAGCAATCCCATTCCTGGGCATATATCTGGAGAAAACTCTAATTCTAAAATATACATGCACCCCAATGTTCATAGCAGCACTATTTACAATATCCAGGACATGGAAGCAACCTAAATGTCCATCAACAGATGAATGGATATAGAAGATAATGGTATATATATACTGGAATATTACTCAGACTCAAAAAAAGAATGAAATATTGGCATTTGCAGCAACGTGGATAGGCTAGAGATTACCATACTAAGTGAAGTAAGTCAGACAGAGCAAGATAAATATCATATGATATCACTTATATGTGGAATCTAAAAAAATGACACAAATGAACTTATTTACAAAACAGAAATAGAGTCACAGATGTAGAAAACAAACTTATGGTTACCAGGTGGGAAAGAAAGGGGGAGGGATAAATTGGGAGATTGGGACTGACATATACACACTACTATATATAAAATAGATAACTAATAAGGACGTACTATATAGCACAGGGAACTCTACTCAATACTCTGTAATGACCTATATGGGAAAAGAATCTAAAACTGAGTGCATATATGTATATGTATAACTGATTCACTTTGCCGTACAGCAGAAACTAACACAACAGTGTAAATCAACTATACTCCAATAAAAAAAAAAAAAAAGAATTCAGTTGTGTGCTTTGTTCCCTACCCAAATGCATGCATTAGGGCTCAAGTAGGGAATTCAAGCCAGTCCATGCTGAGTTGTTCAAGGCTCTGCCTAAGTTTGCCTTTAGCCTGGAAGCACAGATGTCCTTACCCATAGGGGAAACTTTTTTCCAATTAGTCTACCTGGGGAGAGGTGTATCTTTTTAATAATTTGTTCCAGACCCCTTATGTTTTAACAGAAAACTGACTAGTGTCTTTTGTGATGATAGTAACAATCTCATAATGGTTTTTGGCTAAATTATTCACCTATGACTTTGGAAATGTGCCCTCACTACACACACAGAAAATATCTCTAAGTAGTTGTATGTGAGGTTTGAAATAATTCCATGTGCCATTTATTAAATAAGAAAAGAATGAAAATAAATCAGTTTAAGTATTATGAAGTATAGTAGCCATACCTAGACATGGTCAAAGTGAAATGTATAGCTAAGGTACTTGCCCAGTCACCTTAGGGATTTCTTGTATTAGATTGCTTACTGAGGGAGAAAAAAGCAAAACTTTACTGAGCATTTATTCATTGCTTCCTCCATCTTCAATTTGCCACTTTAAACAATACTCACACTTCTCCTAGTTGAGCAACACATTCACTCTTGCTGCCAAAAAGACAGAACATCTGAAATCTGTTTTTAAGCAGTGTCAGTTTTTCAAATAGGCACAAGAAGAAAAGAAACATCTGCTATGTGCAGAATTTTTTTTCCTTTTCCTCCCAACATCAATCTAGTAAGTCTTTGGCAAGCAGCTCCTTGCACTCTAAGTCACAGAAATGTCAAAGGAGAGTAGAAATGAGAGCGAATACCTCTGTTGAAATGTCACTTTGAAAGTAAATAAAATCAATTGCAAAAAGGACATCTAAAAACAAGAAATGGTCAGGAGACGAGTTGTACTGTATTCATAGTCACATATAGAGAAGATACTTTTTTCCTAAAGCATGCTTTATAGTTATTGTTTGAAATGGTAAAATACAATAGATATACACACAAAATTTAAAATTTAGTGGCACTTACTGCCTTGAAATTAATTAATTAAGACTACTTTATATTGAGACTAAATTAGTATGCTAAATGAAAACATGTATTATATGTGAAAAATCTTAAGGTATTTCTATTTAGAAAATTGCCTTCAGAAATAATAGTGATGGGTGTCAGAGAATTTCACTGTGAAGTAGGGTATAAAGCCTGTAGATTCAGAATCTCTGGTTTAATTTCTCAGCTTCATCACTTAGCTGTGTGACTATGAGCAAGTTACATAAACACCTAATGACCACATTCGTAATCTGTAAATTTTGATAATAATTGTCCCTAACTGGATTTTTGTGAGTACTAAAAACAAAGCACTTATGCAAACTATATACATAGAATGGATAAACAACAAGGTCCTACTGCATAGCACAGGGAACCATATTTAATATCCTGTGATAAACCATAATAGAAAAGAATATATAAAATAATATATATATATAACTGAATCACTTTTCTGTGCAGCAGAAATTAACACAGCATTGTAAATCAACTATACTTCAACTTTAAAAAATAAATTAATTAAAAAGTTTTAAAAATTAAAACAAAGCACTTAGAATTGTGCCTAGCATGCATGGGTGGGTACTCAATAAATGTTTGCTTATTATCATTATTAATTAAAGTATCTGTAATAGTTCAGTGCTACTCTTTCTATCATAAACCTATACATAAGGAAGCAATTTCACCCTTTAATTTTCATTTACTGCATGGTTGGTATGACCAAAGGTGTTGGCTCCTAAGCAAACAATGGTGTTGTCTAGACATACTTCTTACAGAGCTATTAGTAAACCTGTTAAAAATAGAAAGGACTTAAAAGTGCAGTCCAAATATTGGTGATGAAAACTGTTGTGTAGTCTCCAAAGAACTAATAGTAGAAAAATTATGGTCATTATAATTGAAATAAGAAATAATCATACAATCATTATTGGATATGATTGTTTTGCTGAACTGATGCAACATTTCTTATCTAGAGCTAATATGGAAAACTTCATATCTCTAAAGGACCTCTATAACATTTGCTTATTTCTTTTCCAGACTCATGTGCAGCTAACACCCTTGTCTAACCTCTCTAATCTCATTTATGTTAATGCAAGTGTTGGAATATTTAGGTGAAAAGTCAAGAAACAGAATTACTTTAGGTGACTTGTTTGGTATTCTAGGAACAAATTTACACGGCAGTTTTTTGTTTTTTGTTTTTTGTTTTTTTAACTTCACTATGTTTTTTAAAATTTATTTACTATTTAACTTTTTGTTTTCTACATATTTTTCTGCTCCTTGAGTTTTCTTTTTGTCGGTTCTGAAAGGTAGTCATTGGTGCAGGGCATATAAAGATGAGAATATGTATGAAATTTCTCCCTTCCTTAGTATTGACCCTGGTCTCCTCCATCCTCAGTATTCAAGTGGATAAACATAGACCTGAAACTTGGGAAACCAATATCCGTTCTTCAGTAGAATCACTTTTTTTCCCTAATACTTGAAGTAAATTGTCCTTTGTTTGTATTTTGCTAAATGAGATTCCCAGGGAAGTGGAATACTTTAGGGTGACATTCCTGAAGCTACTGTAAACCAGCCTAGAGACCATTTTTATATTCAAGTTTTCCGAACTACAAATGACCTGTGGCTTATGTATAGAGATCTTCCAGAATTAAGCTCCTGCCAGGCAAACTTTGTTGAAGTATCTCAGAGTGGGTCATCTTACAATTGGGAAAGTAAGTCAAAATGGAGCTATTTGTAAAGTTTTACTGGCTGGGGCTTTTACCTCTGTGTTTGTTTGACACTGGAGGAAAGTGACATGGTAACTAATTGCTGTCAGTCCCTGCAGAGGTTCAGCTGTAGGACATACCACTTGAGCTGGGCATCACGTGTACCTATGACCTTTCTCCAAGGAGCATGGCAAGGAGGAAATATGGGGACATTACTTAAATGATAAGGGCTTTTGAGCCCAATATTTTTTCAAGCATACCACATGATATATTTCTGAGCCACCATGCTTGGAAACCAATCTTAAACAACTGATTGCTTTTGCAATGTAACATCTTAGGGCAACAAATTAGCATTAGATATATTATAATTTTCCATTTTGAACAGTTAGGTGTATACTAATATACCCCTTAATAAATTTTAATAATTATTTATGATGAGGTTAACACAGTAAGATGTAAAAAATATTAAAAATTACATGAAGGAAATAAGAAGTTTCCATAATTACCTGATAGGAAAAAAAAAAATTAAGTGATATAAGAAAAAAAATCAATCAGAAACTCTGAGCTGAGTTTGAGATGGTAAGTATTGGTCAATGTTTGTCTGATTTTAAAAAATAAGAGTATAAGAATTAAATGAAGGCAGAAACCATTTCCAAAGCACTTGTGGGAGAAGCTTTTTGCTGATATGCTACAAATATTCCAGTTCCATTAGTGAGGAAAGTTCTATGATAAAATGGATATATTTGGCTATTATAGATAATAAATATTCAACTTACTTCATGAAGCTTTGAGATTTCATGTTCATCAAGCAACTTTTTATTGTGACTTGCCTTCATGTAAAGGTTTCCTAGAGAAAAAAGACATTCATCATGTCACTCTTGAATGTTGCGGTCTGTTGGCAAGAATGTTTTATTGCAAAGAAATACATTGACATTCTTCTTGTACATCAGACTCATGAATTTGGTTAATAATATATGTATGGATCTACACAGGCTGAGAAGAGGCACATACATCATAGCAAACTTACCTGTGATACTTCTTGGAGGTGAGCCAATAAGACTTAAACCCTGCAGAAGGGTTGTGATATTGACAGGTGAGAATATTAAAAAATTATATATATTAATATAATTAGTTTTACATTTTTTTCTTCCCATAATTTTTAGCACATAAGAACAGATTCTATGTCTTACTTATGCCTAACACAAACGTTGGCCTGCAGTCCTTCAGCAAATATGTACTGAATTGATTTTGTGAGTCTGGTATGCTCTGTTATTGTCATTTTAAACCCACTCACTCATTAACTCATTCATTCGAAATGTGTGCCTCCCATGCACTAGGTAGGCATTTATGCACACATAATTTCTAAATATTCTGTAGCTCTTTAGAAGCAGACCAATTCACCTAATATATCCACAGTATTTAGTTTTATTTGGTGAATCAGAAACGGGCTTTCCTACAGTATCCTTCTTTATTTTTCACTAATAAAGATACTGAATTTTATCTGTACACATGGTCACACAACTAAAGACTATATTTCTCAACCTCAATTTCAGCAATATTGAGTCATGTGACTATATCCAGGCTAATGGGATTGAGCAGGAAGTGATGAGTTCAACTTCTATACCTTTAAAGGCCAGGAGCATGCCATTTGATGTCTTTTCTGTGCTTTCTTATAGTTGACATATAGAGTTGATAAATGGGACCTTGGTCTCTCTTTGACTATGAAATGGAGGCAATATGTTGAGGGCCTCAGATTAATAAGATAGAAGGACCTTGGATAACTAATATCATGGAGCCACTGTCATTTCATGAGTGAACAATTAATTGAAAGAGAAATTAAACTTTAACATTTATTAGCTACTGCTCTTTGGCCTTTATAATTGCAGCTTATCCAACATACTAATAACTACAACTGGATTTCATTTGGACTTTATAATAACATTTTGAAAAATGTTCAGTTTTTGTTCACCAGTATGCCCTGCTGATGTAGATATAAACTTAAGAGAAAAAAAGTCATGTATTGATATACTGATGGGAGAAACAGATGAAAAAACTAAGGGGCTCTATGTCTTTCTATATTTCCCTTTCTCAGCCCTCTCGCAGTCTTTCATCTCTTATATACCATCCCTCAATATATAAGAGATGGGAAAATTTTGCCCTCATTTATCCAATGCAGAGCAGTAATCTTAGGCAAAGACAAAATCAACTTTTCTGAAAATTACGTTATGAAGATGTAATCAACATTATAAAATAAAACAGTTTAAAGAAATAAGTGGATTTTATTGAATTTTTGTATAGGTGACTTGTCTTTTAAGAAATTGACTTTTTAAAAATGTATTTATTCATTTTTTCGAGAGACCAATCTTATTCCTTTCCTAAGCATTCCTTAGTACTCCTTCCAATAAAACTTGCAAATATTCCCCAGTTTCAGTTGCAGGATCTGGCCTTAGCTGCCTTGATCTATCTGTTGCTTTAATAAACATTGCATCGTTTTTACCTATCAAGTATCCCGTAACCATTCTTCTGGGAAAAACATCATCTTTTTAGTATCAAACTTAATTTTATTTTTTACAGACACTCCAGATTCCTACTTCACCATCATAGCTATTTTTACTAGTCTCAAGTTGACTTGTCAGAGTAGTACATCATACTTAGTCACAGTGATTTGATCAACGTTGGATGTGTGGTGCAAGAAAGGAAAATCAGAGGGTCAAGTTATTATTACCAGACAAGGTTGGTCCCAATGTAAAAAGTTAAAGACATTGATGTTCCTCATAATGATACTGTTTTCTATCTCTAATGAACAGTCATGAATCTTTATGCATCAAGTGTTATATAACATAATTCATAAGAAAAAACTAGCAAAAATACAGAAAATACAAATATAGTATGTGACTGTAATATTTCCTCTCAGGAAATGAAGATAAAATCGATAAAATGAGTGAGCCAATTCATCAGTTATAACAAATGTACCTCTCTGGTGGGGGATGTTGAAAATGGAGGAAGCTTATGCATGTGTGGGACAAGGGGTATATGATAAATCTCTGTACTTCCCCTTCAATTTTGCTGTGAAAATAAGATGTGTGCCCTAAGAAAATAATGTCTTAATTAAAAAAAAAAATACACGCACATATGCCCACTTAACCCCCTTCACTCACCTCAAGTATTCTATATACAGATAGCCCCACATAGTTTTCTTTCTCAAGAAGTTAGCCAAAAACTTGGAGCTGCACAGGGCAAATGGATAAGAGAAGAAAGTAGAACTTGAAGATGTTGAAATTGTAGCAAGAGGAATTAATTGTTTTTTCTACCAAGATACATTTTTATGTGTCTCAAAAGTAAAATAATTCAATCTCTTGTGAACTGAAGGCAGTCAGGTTTTCTTTGGGTTCCATGAAATAAATAATGTGTTGCTTTCAATAAAATAAAACAAAATGTGTGAGCCTATCGAAGTCTGGAATATCATAATTAGGGAGATGAATCTATCATATGTGTATTAAATGTATTAAATTTCTGAGGAGATTACAGCCATGGATGATTTGTAAAATGATGATTACACTTTAGATCACAAAAAAATCAATAATTTATAAAAAGTATAAATATAGACTCTTCTTTGAATAAATGTCATATATTCTCTAAGTAAAAGTAGAAATTAATAAAAAAAATAGATATTTCAAACAAAGAAAAACTTACTGTAAGGATCAAAAAAAAAGAACCCTAAGAAATATTTGTGTTGACTTCCATTTTCATAAACATGGTGTACTAGATGGCTGGACAGAGGCTCTTGATATTAAAAAAACCCTCAGTATCATGTAAAAACATCTCTATGTAGCCATATGCTAGCAAAAAAATATAAAGGATCCTCAGACAAAATGTACATGAAGACAGGAACTCAGAGAAGTAAGTGGAGCATAAAAGTCAATTTTTCCTTGAGGGAATTTTCCAAACTTAGTGAACATAAGCATATGTTTTTTAGCTACCTAAGACTTATGGAAGAGATACAGCCCAACAGAGACCAAGAGATAGCATCTCAAATATCCATGCCCTCAGTTTAAAGGTAAACTAAAAATAAAAACAGTGTCACTACCTCCAGCTAGTTCCTACAAATGAAATGCAATGTTAGAATTTGTAATAAAGAAATAGACTTTAGAAAGGATATTTCTCAAATTCACTGTGACTGAGTGGCCAGAGAAATCTAAACCCCAGAATGTCATCCAAAGTCACAGAATAGTACTTCCCTTGTGTGTCTTATAGAAATAAAAGTGAAAATCCTTCCTGTAGTGACCCAATTTCATCCCACATCCTGTATATTCCATAGTTAAAATTTTCTAGGAAATAAACTATACACTGTAAATAAATAAATAAATATTACTAAACACACACACACACACACACACACACACACACAAATAAAGTAACATGAATTGAAATCAACTGAAAAAAGAGACGACAAAAGCAGAACCACAAAAATTCCCAATATTGCAACAATGTGTAGGAGATTATGACTAGCACAAAAAAATCTTTCAGTAAAAAAAAGATTTAAAATATTTTTACAGAGCAAACAAATTTTTTAAAAAGGCAGAAATCTAGAAAATAAAAATATGATTATTAAAAATAACAACTCAAATCAAGACATGTTGAAATGAGGAAGCTAGAAACAAAAGAGTATATTCTGCATGACTCATTTTAAATAAATTTAAAATTAGACAAAACAGTTCTATAGTGTTAAAGTTCAAGACAATGGTTACCCTTGGAAAGGACTGATCTAATATATATAAGGGGCAGGAGCAGGGGGGATTTCTGGTGTGCTTACTCTAATCCAGGTTACATGGGTGTGTTGTTTGTAAAATTCATTGAGTTCTATATTTAAAACTTCTGTATCTGTCTGTGTTTAGATTACACATAAATAAGGAGTTATTATATACATATATATGTATTAAACTAATTTATCTATTATTCAGTTTAGCAATTAACTCATATTCAATTTAGTTTTATTTATACTCTTACTCATTATCCTCCAAAAATTTCTTTGAAGAGATAATGACTGAAAATTTTCCAGAACTGTTAAAAGACACCAAGCTACATATTCAAGTATAGCTAATTCCAAGAGGGATAAAGTAGAATAAATCTACACCCAGAAACAACTTAAAGAAAAAGCCCAACAAATGAAAAGTACAGAATAAGATGCCTTAAACAATATACCTCAGTAATTAAAATAAATATAAATTAACTAAATCCTGAAATAATTTGAGATTGGATAAAGGAATAGAGCCTAGATATATGCTATTTTCAAGAGAAAAAATCAAAGACATCAGAAGGTTAAAATATAAAGAGTAAAACGATGCAAAATAATGTTAAAAACAACAACAAAAGCTATTGTGGTAATATCAACACCAGGCAGCAAAAAACAAAGAAAAAAACTAAAAAATCATTTTTTTAAAGCAAAATAGAATTACCAGAGATAAGTATGATTAGTTCATAATGATAAAAATGTCAATTCATCATGAATAAAAATTTAATTTACATACAAAGGTAGCACAGCTTCAAAATTTATAGAAATTACAAGAGGAAAGAAATAAATATATGAATATAGTGGGATATTTTAAAACACCTCTTTAAGGAATTGATAGAACAAATAGTCAAAGATTTAGATAAATATATAGAAGATTTGATTGAAAAAAATTCAAATGTTGATCTATAGATATATAATATAATGATAGTTATATAATATTCTATAGTACACTGAATCCAACAACTAGAAAAAACACTCTCCTTTTAAACATACATTAAATATTCACTTGCTGTAAAGCATGCCACAACAAATGTCAAAGGTTTTCCAAAGGTTTTCCTTTCAGATCATTACAGTCAACATTACACAGAAAGTGAATAAGTTAGAAAGTAAAAACAAAATGATTACCAGAAAAAATGTTAAGAAACATTTTTCAAATACTCGTGAACCAAAGTCACAATGCTACTGGAAATTGAAAATATTTACAAATTGAAATTAATAAAATATATTTAAAAACTTGTTAGCTGAATCTATAATATTATTTAGAGGGAAACTTGTGAAAAATCAGGTGTCAACAAATTTAGCCTGCTGCTATTTTTATACAACTATTGAGATAAGAATTTTTTTTGGTACACTTTTAAAGGGTTGTGAAAAAACACAAAGATATTTTTATTTTCAACAGAGTCTGTATGTGGCCGACATAACTTCAGATATTCACTATCTGCTCATTTACAGGAAAATGTTTATTGACCCTTGGCTTAAATGCTTATATAGAAAAGAAAAATAATCAGCTTAGCAGAGTATACTTCCTAAGAAATTGATAAAATACCTGTATAGCAAACCTAAAGAAATGAGAGGAAAACAGTCAAGATAAGAGTAGAAAGTAATAAAACAGAAATCAAACATATGGTTGCTATCAAAAAGGCCAAAGTTGTTTCCTTGAAAAGTCTAATAAAACTGACAAGTTGCAGAAGCAAGAAAAACTACAATCCTGCAGCCTGTGGACCAAAAACCACAGTTACAGAAAGATAGACAAGATGAAAAGGCAGAGGGCTATGTACCAGATGAAGGAACAAGAAAAAACCCCAGAAAAACAACTAAATGAAGTGGAGATAGGCAACCTTCCAGAGAAAGAATTCAGAATAATGATAGTGAAGATGATCCAGGACCTCGGAATAAGAATGGAGGCAAAGATTGAGAAGATGCAAGAAATGATTAACAAAGACCTAGAAGAATTAAAGAACAAACAAACAGAGATGACCAATACAATAACTGAAATGAAAACTACACTAGAAGGAATCAATAGCAGAATAACTGAGGCAGAAGAACGGATAAGTGCCCTGGAAGACAGAATGGTGGAATTCACTGCTGCGGAACAGACTAAAGAAAAAAGAATGAAAAGAAATGAAGACAGCCTAAGAGACCTCTGGGACAACATTAAACGCAACAACATTCGCATTATAGGGGTCCCAGAAGGAGAAGAGAGAGAGAAAGGACCAGAGAAAATATTTGAAGAGATTATAGTTGAAAACTTCCCTAACATGGGAAAGGAAATAGCCACCCAAGTCCAGGAAGCGCAGAGAGTCCCATACAGAATAAACCCAAGGAGAAACACGCCGAGACACATAGTAATCAAAGTGGCAAAAATTAAAGACAAAGAAGAATTATTGAAAGCAGCAAGGGAAAAACAACAAATAACATACAAGGGAACTCCCATAAGGTTAACAGCTGATTTCTCAGCAGAAACTCTGCAAGCCAGAAGGGAGTGGCATGATATACTTAAAGTGATGAAAGGGAAGAACCTACAACCAAGATTACTCTACCCGGCAAGGATCTCATTTAGATTTGATGGAGAAATCAAAAGCTTTACAGACAAGCAAAAGCTAAGAGAATTCAGCACCACCAAACCACCTCTACAACAAATGCTAAAGGAACTTCTCTAAGTGGGAAACAGAAGAGAAGAAAAGGACCTACAAAAACAAACCCAAAACAATTAAGAAAATGGTCATAGGAACATACATATCGATAATTACCTTAAACGTGAATGGATTAAACGCCCCAACCAAAAGACATAGACTGGCGGAATGGATACAAAAACAGGACCCATATATATGCTGTCTACAAGAGACCCACTTCAGACCTAGGGACACATACAGACTGAAAGTTAGGGGATGGAAAAAGATATTCCATGCAAATGGAAATCAAAAGAAAGCTGGAGTAGCTATACTCATATCAGATAAAATAGACTTTAAAATAAAGAATGTTACAAGAGACAAGGAAGGACACTACATAATGATCCAGGGATCAATCCAAGAAGAAGATATAACAATTATAAATATATATGCACCCAACATAGGAGCACCTCAATACATAAGGCAACTGCTAACAGCTATAAAAGAGGAAATCGACAGTAACACAATAATAGTGGGGGACTTTAACACTTCACTTACACCAATGGACAGATCATCCAAAATGAAAATAAATAAGGAAACAGAAGCTTTAAATGACACAATACACCAGATAGATTTAATTGATATATATAGGACATTCCATCCAAAAACAGCAGATTACACGTTCTTCTCAAGTGCGCACGGAACATTCTCCAGGATAGATCACATCTTGGGTCACAAATCAAGCCTCAGTAAATTTAAGAAAATTGAAATCATACCAAGCATCTTTTCTGACCACAACGCTATGAGATTAGAAATGAATTACAGGGAAAAAAACGTAAAAGAGTCAAACACATAGAGGCTAAACAATACGTTACTAAAAAACCAAGAGATTACTGAAGAAATCAAAGAGGACATAAAAAAATACCTAGAGACAAATGACAATGAAAACACGACGACCCAAAACCTATGGGATGCAGCAAAAGCAGTTCTAAGAGGGAAGTTTATAGCTATACAAGCCTACCTAAAGAAACAAGAAAAATCTCAAGTAAACAATCTAACCTTACACCTAAAGAAACTAGAGAAAGAAGAACAAACAAAACCCAAAGTTAGCAGAAGGAAAGAAATCATAAAGATCAGAGCAGAAATAAATGAAATAGAAACAAAGAAAACAATAGCAAAGATCAATAAAACTAAAAGTTGGTTCTTTGAGAAGATAAACAAAATTGATAAGCCATTAGCCAGACTCATCAAGAAAAAGAGGGAGAGGACTCAAATCAATAAAATCAGAAATGAAAAAGGAGAAGTTACAACAGACACTGCAGAAATACAAAACATCCTAAGAGACTACTATAAGCAACTTTATGCCAATAATATGGACAACCTGGAAGAAATGGACAAATTCTTAGAAAGGTATAACCTTCCAAGACTGAATCAGAAAGAAACAGAAAATATGAACAGACCAATCACAAGTAATGAAATTGAAACTGTGATTAAAAATCTTCCAACAAACAAAAGTCCAGGACCAGATGGCTTCACATGTGAATTCTATCAAACATTTAGAGAACAGCTAACACCCATCCTTCTCAAACTCTTCCAAAAAATTGCAGAGGAAGGAACACTCCCAAACTCATTCTATGAGGCCACCATCACCCTGATACCAAAACCAGACAAAGACACTACAAAAAAAGAAAATTACAGACCAATATCACTGATGAATATAGATGCAAAAATCCTCAACAAAATACTAGCAAACAGAATCCAACAACACATTAAAAGGATCATACACCACGATCAAGTGGGATTTATCCCAGGGATGCAAGGATTCTTCAATATACGCAAATCAATCAATGTGATACACCATATTAACAAACTGAAGATGAAAAACCATATGATCATCTCAATAGATGCAGAAAAAGCTTTTGACAAAATTCAACACCCATTTATGATAAAAACTCTCCAGAAAGTGGGCATAGAGGGAACCTACCTCAACATAATAAAGGCCATATATGACAAACCCACAGCAAACATCATTCTCAATGGTGAAAAACTGAAAGCATTTCCTCTAAGATCAGGAACGAGACAAGGATATCCACTCTCACCACTATTATTCAACATAGTTCTGGAAGTCCTAGCCACGGCAATCAGAGAAGAAAAAGAAATAAAAGGAATACAAATTGGAAAAGAGGAAGTAAAACTGTCACTGTTTGCGGATGACATGATACTATACATAGAGAATCCTAAAACTGCCACCAGAAAACTGCTAGAGCTAATTAATGAATATGGTAAAGTTGCAGGATACAAAATTAATGCACAGAAATCTCTTGCATTCCTATACACTAATGATGAAAAATCTGAAAGAGAAATTATGGAAACACTCCCATTTACCATTGCAACAAAAAGCATAAAATACCTAGGAATAAACCTACCTAGGGAGACAAAAGACCTGTATGCAGAAAACTATAAGACACTGATGAAAGAAATTAAAGATGATACCAACAGATGGAGAGATATACCATGTTCTTGGATTGGAAGAATCAACATTGTGAAAATGAGTATACTACCCAAAGCAATCTACAGATTCGATGCAATCCCTATCAAATTACCAATGGCATTTTTTACAGAGCTAGAACAAATCATCTTAAAATTTGTATGGAGACACAAAAGACCCCGAATAGCCAAAGCAGTCTTGAGGCAAAAAAATGGAGCTGGAGGAATCAGACTCCCTGACTTCAGACTATACTACAAAGCTACAGTAATCAAGACAATATGGTACTGGCACAAAAACAGAAACATAGATCAATGGAACAAGATAGAAAGCCCAGAGATTAACCCACGCACCTATGGTCAACTAATCTATGACAAAGGAGGCAAAGATATACAATGGAGAAAAGACAGTCTCTTCAATAAGTGGTGCTGGGAAAACTGGACAGCTACATGTAAAAGAATGAAATTAGAATACTCCCTAACACCATACACAAAAATAAACTCAAAATGGATTAGAGGCCTAAATATAAGACTGGACACTATAAAACTCTTAGAGGAAAACATAGGAAGAACACTCTTTGACATAAATCACAGCAAGATCTTTTTTGATCCACCTCCTAGAGTAATGGAAATAAAAACAAAAATAAACAAGTGGGACCTAATGAAACTTCAAAGCTTTTGCACAGCAAAGGAAACCATAAACAAGACGAAAAGACAACCCTCAGAATGGGAGAAAATATTTGCAAATGAATCAACGGACAAAGGATTAATCTCCAAAATATATAAACAGCTAATTCAGCTCAATATCAAAGAAACAAACACCCCAATCCAAAAATGGGCAGAAGACCTAAATAGACATTTCTCCAAAGAAGACATACAGACGGCCATGAAGCACATGAAAAACTGCTCAACATCACTAATTATTAGAGAAATGCAAATCAAAACTACAATGAGGTATCACCTCACTCCTGTTAGGATTGGCATCATCAGAAAATCTACAAACAACAAATGCTGGAGAGGGTGTGGAGAAAAGGGAACCCTCTTGCACTGTTGGTGGGAATGTAACTTGATACAGCCACTATGGAGAACAATATGGAGGTTCCTTAAAAAACTAAAAATAGAATTACCATATGACCCAGCAATCCCACTACTGGGCATATACCCAGAGAAAACCATAATTCAAAAAGACACATGCACCCGAATGTTCATTGCAACACTATTTACAATAGCCAGGTCATGGAAGCAACCTAAATGCCCATCAACAGAGGAATGGATAAAGAAGATGTGGTACATATATACAATGGAATATTACTCAGCCATAAAAAGGAACGAAATTGAGTCATTTGTTGAGACGTGGATGGATCTAGAGACTGTCATACAGAGTGAAGTAAGTCAGAAAGAGAAAAACAAATATCATATATTAATGCATGTATGTGGAACCTAGAAAAATGGTACAGATGAGCCAGTTTGCAGGGCAGAAGTTGAGACACAGATGTAGAGAATGGACATATGGACACCAAGGGGGGAAAACTGCGGTGAGGTGGGGATGGTGGTGTGCTGAATTGGGCGATTGGGATTGACATGTATACACTGATATGTATAAAATTGATGCCTAATAAGAACCTGCAGTATAAAAAAACAAACAAAACAACTAATACTAAACTTTCATTGGGTTATTTGTATGGAAATATGTTAATATAAATGTTTCAGACATTACATGAAATTCCTAAAAATCTTATATTTGTATTTGTATGGAAATATGTATGGAAATATGTTAATATAAATGTTTCAGACATTACATGAAATTTCTAAAAATCTTATATTTGTATTTGTATGGAAATATGTATGGAAATATGTTAATATAAATGTTTCAGACATTACATGAAATTTCTAAAAATCTTATATGTTCTGGTATAATGTTATAAGTAATAATCCTAGTTATTACTTTAAAATGTATATCTCAGAAATAACTAATTTTCTTGTCAACTGCATTATTATGAACTTTCATCAAATCTTTTACCGTGGTCATTTTTAAGTCTTTTGTCATTTACAGACAGTTCTGGGTGTACTCTGATGATTTTGCAAATATGTTCCTATAAAAGGGTTTCATCTTCAAGAAATTCATGGAAAAGACTCTGACAAGTACAGGTTTCTGGTAACTGACTCTACTGCTGAACTGAATGAATAAGCATTTTCAGAACTCTGATGAAAAACTGATGAACTCATAAAAGTGCTAACAAAAGATCAAGATGAAAAAAAACAATTAATTACATGGGACTGAGTGAACTGATGAGGATGAGTATAATCTTTGTGACTTTCTGTCTGAATTAAAAAAAAAAAAAATCCCACAAGGACTCAGAGGCAAAGAATATACAAATCAATTTTCACTGCAAAGTAAAGGAGCTGTTACAGTGAAAAAAAAAAAAAAAAAAAAAACTGACAAGTTTCTCGTGAGACAGTTCAGGAAAAAGAAAAAAAAAAAAAAAAGATTAGGCACACATAAACAATACTAGAAGTAAAACAGGAGATATAACTCAGATTTTTCAGACTTTAGAAAGTTATTAAGAAGACACAATGAACAAAAGGAATATAGCCAGCCTCCTCAGAGTGCTAAAAGTTAATAAGAAAATAGTATGAAAAAATTATGCTATTAACTTAAAACACTACTGGAGGCAAAAATTCTAAATAAAATATGAGCAAATAAAATCCAGCCATGTTTGCAAAAAATAATACATCATAACCTAGTTAAGTTTGTTCCTGGAATGCAGGTTGGATAAATATTAGAAGATCACTGAATGCAATTAAGTACAGGTAATAAAAGAAGAAACATATAATTATATCAATATATACTAAAGAAAATAATAGAATGTATATGTATATACATATGTATTCATTATTTTAAAAAGTATTTTTATAAAACTAGAATTAGAAAGGGAGTCTCTATCCTGAAAAAAAAATCTTATTAAAGCTATGGACAAAAAACATTAAGTCAGATATTATATACTGATGTTAATTCTATTTAACCTCAGAAATAAGCCAAAGTAGACTACTGTCACTACACAGAACTTCTATTCGACATTGTTCTGGTGTGCCTAGAAAGCAAAACAAGGTAAGAAATAAAAGTGAAAGGGAGAAGCCTTGGAAAGAAATAAGCAAAACTGCCATTATCCTCAATATGATAGTTTACATAGAAATTCCAAAGTATTTTTACATATAATTATTAGAATTAGAGTAAAAACTTAGTAATATTTTATGTATAAACATCAAAAATTGGATACTAACATAAAACACTGTAGAGCATATTATTTAGGGTAAGTAATGTTAGCTTCTGTAACAATCAACCCCCCAAATCACACTGGCTTAAAACAATAATTTATTGAATAACAATAATTCAGTCAGGTGTTCCATGAGTAGCCTTGCAAACATGCCTCGTTTTCAAACATGCATCATCACCTTCTAAGACTTCCTCAGGATTCTCTGCTAAATCTACATTCTTTCAGGCAATGAGCAAATAGGAAGAGCAACAATTGCTGTGATTGTTTCAGGACAAACCTGGAAGTTACATATATCATGTCAAGAGAGTCTTGCAGTTGCAATTATCCTAAATGCCCAGAAAGATTAAAGGAATTCCTGGCTATCTAGTAGATTGTCCTATAATAATTCTGGTGCCTATTTTTTCCCCTTTATTTTCATATATTGAACTCACCAACTTCCTTCTTTAGGGAAAAAACTTCAAGTCAGTGCATTTATTTAAGTGTTTAAGATCTCTAGGCAATGTAGCTGCTTCTCTTTTAAGTACAGGTTGTGACCCAGAAATGTATCAAATAAAAGAAGTTAGTATCCATCCTTATTGTTGCCCAGCACCACCTCAATATAGTGATAAAATAGAGATGAAGTAATCACAATAAGTCCTCTTTTGTGGAAAGATGAATAAAGGACTCCCAAATTTGCTCATGTCCAAATTTCTGAAACCTAAGACTATGCTGTCATACATGGTATAAGACACTTTTTGCTGATGTACTTAAGTTAAGGATCTTGAAATGAATGGGTTCAATGTAACCAACCACAAGAGTACTTATAAGAAGGATGTAGGAGTCAGAAAAAGAAGGAAGGTGATGTGATAAGGGAAGCCAAGGGGAAAAGAAAGATACTAAACTGCTGGCTTTGAGGACGGAAGAAGGGACCACAAGTCAAGGAATGTAGGCAGACTATAGAACTTGAAAAGGCAAGGAAATATATTGTCCCCTAGGGCCTCCAGAAGGAATGCAACACTGTGAAACCATTTTAGACTTCTGGCCACCAGAAGATAATAAATTTGTGTTTTGAGCCACTAATTTTGTGGTAATCTGTTATAGTAGCAAGAGGGAATGAATACAGGTTTAGGTACCTAGAATTGGGGTGTTACAGTGATAATAACATAAAAATGTGAAACTGGCTTTGAGTTGGGTATTGAGTAAAGGTTAAAAGAAGTAAGTATCATGAACAGACTGTTAGTAGAAATAAGGATATTAAATTCTCTGCAGGTGAGGGCTCAGAAGGAATAAGAAATGTGGTAGAGAAATTCTACATTGTCCTTGAGAAAAGCTAAGTCATCAAAAACAGAATGTTGCTAGAAATATAGGCATTAAAGTCCTGCTGATGAGAATAAAAACAAAGTGAGGTGCATGATGGAGAAAACTTTATTATCTTAGAGAATTCCTAAATAATATTGGAAATATATACATTAAAAGTGCTAATGGTGATGATTCAGAAGGTAATAAGGAACAAATTACTGAAAACTGGAGGAAAGGGAATCCTTATTATATTGTGGCCAAAAAACTTAGCTGAATTGTGTCCTCAGTTATTTGGAAAACAGAAGCTGTAATCCATGAACTTGGATACATAGTTTAGGAGCTTTCCAAGCAAAGTGTGGAAGCTGTGTCCTGATTTATTCTTGCTGTTTATAGTAAAATGAGGGGGAGCAGAGATAAACTGCAGGAAGAAGTGAAGTAAAAAAAAAAAAACAGGACTTGATGATTTAGGGTATTTTCAGCCTATTCAGATTGCAAGACACTAAAATGAGGAGATTCACTGTCAAAACCACATGCTTCAGAGAGAAAGCCAGGGATGTGGCTGGATAAACTTTTTGTCTCAGAAAGAAATAAAACTCACAGCATCCAGTCACAGAGAGGGATCTTTGAAGAAATTAGACATGTGACTCAGTTCCCCTCAGTCATCTCAGCTGAAATTAAAAATAGAGAAGGAATTATGTTGCAAACAATGCAGAGGAACCTCCTACCTATTGGAATAATGTTACTTACAAGGGAGACATATGAGGTTTGAAGGAAGTTTTTAAATTATTCAATTTATTTAAACTAAAAACAAACACCATGCATCCATTTATTCCACACCCCAACCCTTGCATCTGGTAACCATCTGCTCTCTGCATCTATGAACTTAGAATATATATATATATTCCACATATAAGAGAGATCTTAAGGTATTTGTCTTTCTCTGTCTGACTTATTTCACTTAGCATGATGCCCTTGAGGTCCATCCATGTGGCCACAAAAGGCAATATTTCATTCTTTTTTATGGCTCAATAAATTTTCATTTTCTATATATATACCACAATTTCTTTATCCATTCATCTATCCATGGACATTTTTAGGTTGTTTCCATATCTTGGTTATTGTTAATAATGCTGCAATGAACATGGGGTTGTATACATCTTTTCAAATTAGTATTTTATAATCTTCAGGTAAATGCCCAGAAGTGGAATTGCTGGATCATATGGTAGTTCTATTTTTAATTTTTTGAGAAACCTCCATACTGTTTTCCATAGTGGCTGTACCAATTTTCATTCCAAATGACAGTACATAAGAGTTACCTTTTTTCCATATCCTCGCCAACATTTGTTATTTCTAGTCTTTTTGATAATAGCCGTTCTAACAGTTATGAAGTGATATCTCATTGTAGTTTTGATTTGCAGTTCCCTGATGATTAATAATGTACATCATCTTTTCATTTACCTGTTAAGCACATTTGTATGTCTTTGGAAAAATGTCTCTTTAAATATTCTGCCCATTTTAAAATCAGATTGGTTTTTTTTTGCTATAGAGTTATATGAATTTTTATATAATTTGGATATTAGATAATTATTATATACATGGTTTGCAAATATTTTCTCCCATTCAGTAGGTTGCCTTTTCATTTTATTGATGGTTTCCATTGCTGTGCAGAAGGTTTTTAGTTTGATGTAGTCACTTTAGTTTTGTTGTTGTTGTTTGTTTGTTTGGTTTTTGGTGGGGGTTTTTTGTTTGTTTTATTGTTTTTTGTTTGTTTGTTTTTTGCTTTTGTTGCTTTTGCTTTTGGTGTCAGATACTAAAAAATCATTGCCAAGACCTACATCAAGGAGGTTGCTGCCTATGATTTCTTCTAGGAGTTTTGTGGGTTTAGGTCTCACATGCAAATCTTTAATCTATTTTGAGTTAACATTTGTGTATGATGCAAGGTAATGGTCCAGTTCCATTCTTTTGCATGTGGCTGTTTAGTTTTCTCAACATCATTTATTAAAGACTGTCCTTTCCCCATAGTATATTATTGGTTCGTTTGCTGTAAATTAATTGACCATACATGTATGGGTTTAATTCTGGGCTCTCAATTCTGTTCCATTGATCTATGTGTCTGTTTTGATTATTATAACTTTGTATTACAGTTTGAAATTGGGGAGCATCATGCCTCCATCTTTGTTCTTCTTTCTCAAGATTACTTTGACTATTTGGGGTCTTTTGTGGTTCTATACACATTTCAGGATTGTTTCTGGTATTTATGTGAAAAATTCCATTGAATTTTTTTAAGGATTGCATTGAATCTGCAGATTGCTTTGAGTAGTATGGACATTTTATCAATATTAATTCTTCTAATCCATGAGCATGAAATATCTTTCCATTTATTTGTGTCACCTTCACAAACTGGTTAAATTTATTCTTAGATTTTTTGGGGATGCAAATGTAAATGGAATTGTCTCCTTAATTTCTCTTTCTGATAGTTCATTGTTAGTGCATAGAAATGAAACAGAATTTTGTGTAATAATTTTTATCCTGCAACTTTCCTAAACTTATTAGTTATAACAGGTTTTTGATGAAGCCTTTAGGATTTTCTATATATAATATCTTGTCATCTGCAAATAGTGACAGTTTTTACTTCTTCCTTCCCAATTTGGATACATTTAATTTCTTTTTCTTGTCTAATTGCTGTGGTTAGGACTTTCAATACTATTTTGAAAAGAAGTGGTGAGAGCTGACATTTTTGTCTTATTCCTGATCTTAGAGGAAAAGCTTTCAACTTTTCACCATTGAGTATGATATTAGCTGTGGCTTGTCATATGTGGCCCTTAATTATGTTGATGTATGTTTCCTCTATACTTGATTTGTTGAGTTTGTTGGAGTCATGTTACACCAGCAGAAATACTATTATCTTGAACTGAAAAGAGAGATAAAGGAGGGAATAAAAGAAGGCTATTAGATGCTGAAAATTCTATAGGCAGCAAACAGCCTGATAAAACTGCTCTGTTCCAAAGAAGTGCTACCTTTTCAGAAAAGGAATACTATCTCAGAGGAGAAATTCTCAGACCTGGATGATGAAGTGTGAAGGAAAATTAAATAATATATTATTTAGAGATGCATAGAAAAATCTATAAATAAAATTAGAGAATGATTAACAAAATCAGAATAGTTGTTATTTGTAAGAAACAAATAAAGGTCTTAGTGGTGGTACCTGGATGCACATTTTGTTATTGTCCCTTAAAGTGTCCAAATATATTTCACTCACACACCCACAAAATTGTGTATGTTCATATATATATATGTATGTATGTATGTAGGAGAGTGGCAGGTAGAAAACTGAAGGATAGCAGAAGAAATAAATGAGTATATAAAAAATTAGGAATTGGAGAATGATGTGAGCAAGATGACAGAATAGGAAGCTATGTACCCTTTCTGCCCCCACCACAAATATATTGATTCAACAACAATTCACAAAGAAATTCCCCTTGGGAGAAATCCAGAAACTAGTTGAGAGGCTCTTACATCCAGGGTGAGAACAAAACCAATCACATCGAAGCTAATAGAGAAACTACAGCATCATATGATTAGGAGGAGGGAAAGAGGTGGGCCAAGCATTCAACACCCCACCTTTACTAGGGACTGCCCTGAGGATTGGCTTCTGTTTAGTCTGTCTCCGATCATGATGGGACCCAGCATAATCCAGCTTCCTGGGAGTCAGTGAGAACAAAGACTGCAGTTTGATTTGGTGTGAAACTTGTCTCCACAGCCTCTTTCTCACTCAGCACAGAATTAATGGGTGAAAATCCAAGATAACAGCTTTTCTCTGGAGTAGGAAAGAATTGGACAGTGTGTCCAATTATTCAACTTATCTGGGGACACCTGAGGGACTGACTGCAGTATCACTTTCTCCTCTATAAGGTCAGTTTGTAAAGTCTGAGAGAGATGTTTCTTTTGTCTAATGCAGAGGCACCAATACAGAGTAAAGGAAAATGAACAAACAGATTAATATGCTCCAACAAACCAAAATAATCTCCAGAAACCAATGCTAATGAAATGAAGATATATAATTTACTTGACAGGCTATACAAAATAATCACCACAAAAATGCTCACTGAGGTCAGGAGAATAATGCATGACAAAGTGAGAATTTCAACAAAGAGATAGATAATTTAAATAGTACCAAATGGAGATCATAGAGAAGAAGAAAACTATAATAAATGAACTCACTACAGGAGTTCAACAACAGGCTAGATCAAGCAGAAGAAAAGATGAGCAAACTCAAAGACATGTCATTGGAAGTTATTCAGACAGAAGAAAAAGAAATGAAAAAGACTGGAGGAAACCTAAGGGACTTATGAGATACCATCAGGGACCAATATACACAATTATGGGAGTTTCAGAAGGAGAAGAGAGAGAGAAAGGACTGGGAAGCTTTAAAAGAAATAATGGCTAAAAACTTCCCAATTTGGGGGAAGGAATTGGACATCTAGATCCAGGAAGCTCAAACAATCTAAAAAAAATGAACCCAAAGAGATACACACTGAGACATTACAATCAAATTGTTAAAAGTCAAAGACAAAGAGAGACGTCTGAGAGCAACAGTATAAAATTGACTTTTTATGTAAAAGAGAACCTCATAAAATCTCAGCAGATTTTTCAACAGTAACTTTGCAGGGTAGAATGTAATAGAATGACATAATCAAAATGCTGAAAGAAAAACCTGCCAACTAAGAAAAAATAACAGGTAAACTGTCCTTTAAAAATGAAGGAGAGTGTACATGTCAATCCCAAACTCCCTAACTATCCCTTCCCCCCACCCTTACACACTGCTATATTTAAAATGGATAACTTTTACTTTTAAAAGGGCCTACTGAAGAGCACACTGAACTCTGCTCGATATTATGTAACAATCTAAATAGCAAAATAATTTGGAAAAGAATAGATGCATGTATATGTATAACTGAATCACTTTGCTATACACCTGAAACTAACACAACATTGTTAATCAACTATACTCCAATATAAAATAAAAAGTTACAAAAAAATAAATTAAAAATGAAGGAGAGATAAAGACTTTCCCAGACAATTAAAAGTTTAGGGAGTTTATGAGAAATCCTAAAGGGAGCTCTTCAAGTTGAAATGAAAGTGTACTTAACAGCAACATGATAGCATGAGAATGTATAAAACTCAATGGTAAAGGTAAATATACAGAAAAATACAGAATATTGTATTATTGTAATGGTGCTGTGTAAAGTACTCTTAATTGTGATATAAAAGTTAATTAAAAATACCCATAGCTAAAAATGTTAATGAAAACAATACAAATACATGCAAACTGTGACATCATAGCATGAAATGTGGAGGAGGGGGATGTAAAATGTAGTTTATGTATGCGATTACTGTCGTTATCCACTTAAAATAGACTGTTAAAACTGTAAGATGTTTTATCTAAGCCTCATGATAACCACAAAGAAAATACCTAGAGTAGATACACAAAAGAAAAGGAGAAAGAAATCAAAGCACATCAATTCTAATACAACAAGAAAAAACAATGCTAGATAACAACAGAGGAAAAGAGGGATAATGAATAACAAGACAAACAGAAACGGTTAACAAAATGGACAAAGGAAAACCTTCTCTATTAATTACTTTAAAGGTAAATGAACTAAACTTTCCAATCAAATGACATAGAGTGAATGGAAACAAACAAACAAACAAACATAAAAACCAAGATCCAATTATAAACTGTCTACAAGAAACTCACTATAGATTTATAGACACAGCTACACTGAAAATGAAGGGATGCAAAATATATTCCCTGGAAATAAAAACCAAAGGAGAGTAAAGGTAGCTGTAGTTAGAGAAAACAGGCTTTATTTCAAACACTGTCACAAAGTAGCAGAAAGGAACATTAGATAATGATAAAAGTGTCAGTTAGCCAGGAAGATATAACATGTATAAATGTATAAGCACTCACATCAGAGCAGCTAAATATGCAAAACAAGGATTGATAGAACTGAAGGGGAAAATAGATGGCAGTATAAGAATGGTAGAACACTTCAGTACCTCATTCTCAATAATGAATAAAATAAACAGAGGTGGGAAAATCAACAAACAGCAGACTTGAACATTATGGATCACATAAACCTAACAGACACATACAGAGCTTTACCTCCAACAGCAGGAGATGATACATTCTTCTCAAACACAGAAGGAAAATTCTCCAGGGTAGATCACATATTAGGACACAAAATAAGTCTTAAGAAACTTAAGAATATTGAAATAATATCAGGTATTTTTTCTGACTACAATGGAATGAAACTATAAATAAATAACAGAACAAAAAGTGGAAAATTCACAAACATGTGGAAATTAAATAAGATATATTTAATGAACTAATCATTCAAGGAAGAAATTGAAAGAGAAATTAGAAAATATTTTGAGTCAAATGAAAATACAATGTACTAAAACTTAAGTGATGCAGCAAAAGCAGTACAAGGACTAAAGTTCATAGCAATAAATATGTACATTAAAGATGAAGATATATTTCAGGTAAACAACCTAATTTATACCTCAAGGAACTAGAAAAAGAACAAACTAAGTCCAAAGTTAGAAAGAAATAACAAAGATCAAAGTGAAAATAAATGAAAAAGAGACTAAAAGACAATAGAAAAGATAAATAAAATTAAACACTTTGTCTTTGAAAAGATAAACAAAGTAGACAAACCACTAGCTAGACTAGCCAAGAAAGAAAGAGAGAAGACTCAGATAAATAAAATTATAAATGAAAGAGGAGACACTCCAATTGATACCATTGAAATACAAAGGATCATAAGAGACTACTTTGCACAGCTATATGCCAATAAATTTGACAACTTAAAAGAAATACAGATTACCAACTAACACATGAAAGAATGCTCAACATCACTAAACATTAGAGAAATGCAAGTCAAAACTACAATGAGGTATCACCTCACACCAGTCAGAATGGCCATCATCAAAAAATCTACAAGCAATAAATGCTGGAGAGGGTGTAGAGATAAGGGAACCCTCTTGCACTGTTGGTGGGAATGTAAATTGAAACAGCCACTATGGAGAACATTATGGAGGTTCCTTAAAAAACTAAATATAGAATTACCATATGACCCAGCAATTCCACTACTGGGCATATATACTGAGAAAACCATAATTCAAAAAGAGTCATGTACCACAATGTTCATTGCAGCTCTATTTACAATAGCCAGGACATGGAAGCAACCTAAGTGTCCATCGACAAATGAATGGATAAAGAAGATGTGGCACATATATACAATGGGATATTATTCAGCCATAAAAAGAAACGAAATTGAGTTATTTGTAGTGAGATTGATGGACCTAGACTGTGTCATACAGAGTGAAGTAAGTCAGAAAGAGAAAAACAAATACCGTATGCTAACACATATATATGAAAGCTTAAAAAAAAAAAAGTTTCTAAAGAACCCAGGGGCAGGATAGGAACAGAGATGCAGATATAGAGAATGGACTTGAGCACATGGGGAGGGGGAAAGGTAAGTTGAGATGAAGCGAGAGAGTGGCATGGATTCATAAATACTACTAAATATAAAATAGATAGCTAGTGGGAAGCAGCCGCATAGCACAGGGAGATCAGCTCAGTGCTTTGTGTCCACCTAGAGGGGTGGGATAGGGAGGGTGGGAGGGAGATACAAGTGGGAGGAGATATGGGGATGTATGTATATGTATAGCTGATTCACTTTGTTATACAGCAGAAACTAACACACCATTGTAAAGCAATTATACTCCAATAAAGGTGTTAAAAAATAAGATGGTACAATACACTATTTAATCTAATACATGAGTATTTTTCAGTATAACATCACAAGTCAGACCTCATCAACATGTCCTCTCTGTGTAGCTTAATTATTTATATATGCTATACAAGAAGAAATAGATAGCAAGGAGTATAGACACACTGAGTGGTTTTGGGGGGTTAAGGGTGGAAAGGGAGAAATAGGCTGCTAATTATCAAATTTAAGAAAAAGAAGTGACAGCTTGAATATTCTGACTTTGGCTGGTGTTTTGTTAGAGGTGTTTTGCTGTTTGCTGGTGTTTTGTTTGAGGGCTTTGTTTGTTGGCTTCCCACTTGCTATCTACTTTACATTTGGTACTGTATATATGTCCATGTCACTGTCTCACTTCATCTCAGCTTACATTTATCCCTTCCCATGTATTCAAGTCCATTCTCTATGTCTATGTCTTTATTCCTGTCCTGCTCCTAGGTTCTTCAGAACCTTTTTTTTTTTTTTTTAAATTCCATATACGTGTTAGCATATGGTATTTGTTTTTCCCTTTCTGACTTACTTCACTCTATATGACAGAGTCTAGGTCCATACACCTCACTACAAAAAAACTCAATTTTGTTTCTTTTTGTGGCTGAGTAATATTCCATTGTATATATGTGCCACATCCTTATCTATTCATCTGTTGCTGGACACTTTGCTTGCTTCCATGTCCTGGCTATTGTAAATAGAGCTGCAATGAACATTGTGGTACATGACTCTTTTTGACTTATGGTTTTCTCAGGGTATATGCCCAGTACTGGGATTGATGGGTCGTATGGTAGTTCTATTTTTAGTTTTTTAAGAAACCTTCCTACTGTTTCCATAGTGGCTGTATCAATTTACATTCCCACCAACAGTGCCAGAGGGTTCCCTTTTCTCCATACCCTCTCCTGCATTTATTGTCTGTAGATTTTTTGATGATGGCCATTCTGACTGGTGTGAGGTGATACCTCATTGTAGTTTTGATTTGCATTTCTGTAATGATTAGTGATGTTGAACATTCTTTCATGTGTTTGTTGGCAATCTGCATATCTTTGGAGAAATGTCTGTTTAGGTCTTCTGCCCAATTTAAGATTGGGTTGTTTGTTTTTTTTCATATTGAGGTGCATGAGCTGCTTGTATATTTTGGAGATTAATCCTTTGTCCGTTGCTTCGTTGGCAAATATTTTCAACCCATTCTGAGGTTGTCTTTTTGTCTTGTTCATTGTTTCCTTTGCTGTGCAAAAGCGTTTAAGTTTTATTAGGTCGCATTTGTTTATTTTTGGGTTTATGTCCATTTCCCTAGGAGGTGGGTCAAAAAGGATCTTGCTGTGGTTTATGTCATAGTGTCTTCTGCCTATGTTTTCCTCTAAGAATTTTATAGGGTTTGGCCTTACATTTAGCTCTTGAATCCATTTTGTTTATTTTTGTGTATACTGTTAGGTAGTGCTCTAATTTCATTCTTTTACATGTAGCTGTCCTGTTATCCTGGCACCACTTATTGAAGAGACTGTCTTTTCTCCACTGTATATTCTTGCCTCCTTTATCAAAGATAAGGTGACCATATGTGCATGGGTTTATCTCTGGGCTTTCTATCCTGTTCCATTGATCTATGTTTCTGTTTTTGTGCCAGTACCATACTGTCTTGATTACTGTAGGTTTGTAGTAGCGTCTGAAGTCAGGGAGCCTGATTCTTCCAACTCCATTTTTCTTTCTCAAGATTGCTTTTTCTATTCAGGGTCTTTTGTGTTTCCATAGAAATTGTGAAATATTTTGTTCTAGTTCTGTGAAAAATGCCAGTGGTAGTTTGATAGGGATTGCATTGAATCTGTAGATTGCTTTGGGTAGTAGAGTCATTTTCAAAATATTGATTCTTCCAGTACAAGAACATGGTATATCTCTCCATCTATTTGTATCATCTTTAATTTCTTTCATCAGTGTCTTACAGTTTTCTGCATACAGCTCTTTTGTCCCCTCAGGTAGGTTTATTCCTGGGTATTTTATTCTTATTGTGGCAATGGTAAATTGGAGTATTTCCTTAATTTCTCTTTCAGATTTTTCATTGGTGTATGGGAATGCAAGAGATTTCTATGCATTATTTTTTTTACCTGCTACTTTATCAAATTCATTGATTAGCTCTGGTAGTTTTCTGGTAGCATGTTTAGGATTCTCTATGTATAGTATCATGTCATCTGCAAACAGTGACAGTTTTTCTTCTTCTTTTCTGACTTGGATTCCTTTTATTTCTTTTTCTCGTCTGATTGCTGTGTCCAAAACTTCCAAAACTATGTTGAATAGCAGTGGTGAGAGTGGGCAACCTAGTCTTCTTCCTGATCTTAGTGGAAATGGTTTCAGTTTTTCACCAAGGAGACGATGTTGGCTGTGGGTTTGTCATATATGGCCTTTATTATATTGAGGTAAGTTCCCTCTATGCTTACTTTCTGGAGGGTATTTGTCATAAATGGGTGTTGAATTTTGTTGAAAGTTTTTCTGCATCTATTGAGATGATCATATGGTTTTTCCCCTTCAATTTGTTAATATGGTTTATCAAATTGATTGATTTGTGGATATTGAAGAATCCTTGCATTCCTGTGATAAACCCCACTTGATCATGGTGTATGATCCCATTAAGGTGCTGTTGCATTCTGTTTGCTAGTATTTTGTTGAGGATTTTTGCATCTATATTCATCAATGATATGGCCTGTAATTTTCCTTTTTTGTAACATCTTTGGTTTTGATATCAGGGTGATAGTGGCCTCATAGAATGAGTTTGGGAGTGTTTCTCCCTTTGCTATAATTTGGAAGAGTTTGAGAAGGATAGGTGTTAGCTATTCTCTAAATGTTTGATAGAATTCGCCTGTGAAGCCGTCTGGTCCTGGGTTTTTGTTTCTTCGAAGATTTTTAATCACAGTTTCAATTTCAGTGCTTGTGTTTGGTCTCTTTATATTTTCTATTTCTTCTGGTTCAGTCTTGGAAGGTTGTGTTTTTGTAAGAAAGAATTTGTCCATTTCTTCCAGGTTGTCAATTTTATTGGCATATAGTTACTTGTAGTAATCTCTCATGATCCTTTGTATTTCTACACTTCAGTTGTTACTTCTCCTTTTTCATTTCTAATTCTGTTGATTTGAGTCTTCTCCCTTTTTTTTCTTGATGAGTCTGGCTAGTGCTTTATCAATTTTATTTATCTTCTCAAAGAGCTAGCTTTTAGTTTTATTGATCTTTGCTATTGTGTTCTTCACTTCTTTTTCATTTATTTCTGATCTGACATTTATTATTTCCTCTGCCAACTTTGGGGATTTTTTTTTTTTTTCTTCTTTCTCTAATTGCTTTAGGGGTAAGGTTAGGTTGTTTATTTGAGAGTTCTCTTGTTTCTCAAGGTAGGATTGTATTGCTCTAAACTTCCTTCTTAGAACTGTTTTTTCTGCATCCCATAGGTTTTGGGTCATCGTGTTTTCATTGTCATTTTTTTCTAAGTGTTTTTTGATTTCCTCTTTGATTTCTTCTCTGATCTCTGGTTATTAAGTAGTGTATTGTTTAGCCTCCATTTGTTTTTACTTTTTACAGATTTTTTTCCTGTCATCGATATCTAGTCTCATAGCATTGTGGTCGGAAAAGATACTTAATATGATTTCAATTTTCTTAAATTTATCAAGGCTTGTTTTGTGACCCAAGATATGATCTATCCTAGGGAATGTTCCGTGAGAACTTGAGAAGAAAGTGTATTTTGTTGTTTTTGGATGCAATGTCCTATAAATATCAATTAAGTCCATCTTGTTTAATGTATCATTTAAAGCTTGTGTTTCCTTATTTATTTTCATTTTGGATGATCTGTCCATTGGTGAAAGTGGGGTGTTAAAGTCCCCTACTTTGATTGTGTTACTGTCGATTTCCCCTTTTACAGCTGTTAGCATTTGCCTTATGTATTGAGGTGCTCCTGTGTTGGGTGCATAAATATTTACAATTGTTGTATCTTCTTCTTGGATTGGTCCCTTGATCATTAGGTAGTGTCCTTCTTTGTCTCTTGTAATAGTCTTAATTTTAAAGTCTATTTTGTCTGTGATGTGAGAATTACCTGTCCAGCTTTGTTTTTTTTTTTTGTTTTTTTTTTTCAGCTTTCTTTTGATTTCCATTTGCATGGAATATCTTTTTCTATCTCCTCAGTTTCAGTCTGTATGTTTCCCTAGGTCCGAAGTGGGTCTCTTGTAGACAGCATATATATGGGTCTTGTTTTTGTATCCATTCAGCCAGTCTATGTCTTTTGGTTGGAGCATTTAACGTACTTACATTTAAGGTAATGATCGATCTGTATGTTCCTATTACCATTTTCTTAATTGTCTTAGGTTTGTTATTGTAGGTCTTTTCCACCTCTTGTGTTTCCTGCATAGAGAATTTCCTTTAGCATTTGTTGTAAAGCTGGTTTTGTGGTGCTGAATTGTCTTACCTTTGTTTGTCTGTAAAGGTTTTATTTTCTCTGTTGAATCTGAATGAGATCCTTGCTGGGTAGTGTAATCTTGGTTGTAGGTTTTTCCGTTTCATCACTTTAAATATGTCCTGCCACTCCCTTCTGGCTTGCAGAGTTTCTGCTTAAAGATCAGCTGTTAACCTTATGGGGATTCCATTGTGCGTTATTTGTTGCTTTTCCCTTGCTGCTTTTAATATTTTTTCTTTGTATTTAATTGTTGATAGTTTGTTTAATATGTATATTGGCATGTTTCTCTTTGGATTTATCATTTATGGGACTCTGCACTTCCTGGACTTGATTGACTATTTCTTATCCCATATTAGGGAAGTTTTCAACTATAATCTCTTCAAATATTTTCTCAGTCCCTTTCTTTTTCTCTCTTCTTCTGTGACCCCTATAATTCGAATGTTGGTGTGTTTAATGTTGTCCCAGTAGTCTCTGAGGCTGTCCTCAATTCTTTTCA
Source organism: Balaenoptera physalus (assembly GCF_965194825.1). Lineage (NCBI taxonomy): Eukaryota > Metazoa > Chordata > Mammalia > Artiodactyla > Balaenopteridae > Balaenoptera > Balaenoptera physalus. The sequence goes on along the minus strand of NC_138899.1, from coordinate 39,955,869 downwards.
TTCTTTTTTCTTTATTCTGCTCTGCAGTAGTTATTTCAACTATTTTTTCTTCCAGGTCACTTATGTGTTCTTCTGCCTCAGTTATTCTGCTATTGATTCCTTGTAGAGAATTTTTAATTTCATTTATTGTGTTCTTCATCACTGTTTGTTTGCTCTTTAGTTCTTCTATGTCCTTGTTAAACATTCCTTGTATTTTCTCCATTCTATTTCCAAGATTTTGGATCTTCTTTACTATCATTACTCTGAATTCTTTTTCAGGTAGATCGCCTATTTCCTCTTCACTTGCTTGGTCTGGTGTGTTTTTACTTACTCCTTACTCCTTCATCTGCTTCATATTTCTCTTTCTTCTCATTTTGCTTACTTTACTCTGTTTGGGGTCTCCTTTTTGCAGGCTACAGGTTCGTAGTTCCTATTGTTTTTGTTATCTGCTCCCAGTGGGTAAGGTTGGTTCAGTGGGTGTATAGGCTTCCTGGTGGAGAGGACTGGTGCCTGCCTTCTGGTTGATGAGGCTGGATCTTGTCTTTCTCGTGGGCAGAACCGCTTCCAGTGTTGTGTTTTGGTGTGTCTGTGAACTTATTATGATTTTAGGCTGCCTCTCTGCTAATAGGTGGAGTTGTGTTCCTGTCTTGCTAGTTGTTTGGCATGAGGTGTCCAGCACTGGAGCTTCCTGGTCCTTGAGTGGCACTGGGTCTTAGCATTGAGACAGAGATCTCTGGAGAGTTCTTGCCAATTGATATTACATGTGGCCGGGAGGTCTCTGGGGTTCCAATGTCCTGAACTCTGCTCTCCCACCTCAGAGGCTAAGGCCTTACACCCGGCCAGAGCACCAATACCCTGTCAGCCACACGGTCAGGCATAAGCAAGGCAAGGGATATCCTGGGCAAGGGGTCCCACCAGGTCACACAGACTCCTGGACTCTCTGATGTCCTTTTATTCCTTTGCACTTAGTCTTGTTTCACTTGCTCATAGGGAGCTGCGTGAAGAGACGTCATGTTCCATCTTAAGAAATGGTTTAAGTAAAACTAGTGACTGAGGATAAGCCTTCTATATATAGGTAATGCAAGACTTGTACAATATATACACTTGTAAAACAAAATAATAATATATTTATTTAAAGAAATAAGGATAATAAAAGCCAAAATTAACTAAAGGACCAACAATTAAGAACCAAAAATTTTAAGTTGTTAAAAATGGCTTTTTTAATTTGTGGATTTTTATTTTTAAAAAGTAGTTTTTTTCAATTATAGTCACATACATAACACTGTGAAAGTATTGTGAGATATTAAAACATACTTGTACAATATGAGTAATGTCTGATTGACAAGCAGGTACTAGAAACTATTTTTTTTTAATGAACATTTACCTCTGGAATCAAACATACAAAATGACAGGTAAATTGGTATTCCCTTTTCAATCCTGAAGATATGAACTATGAACTATTATAGATATATATATGGATAAAGGAATAGATATAGATATAGACATAGATATATGGAGGTAGATAAATGAACAGAAATCCTAAAGATACAGAAATTAAAGTTTTCAGGACCTTAAAAAATCCAGGTAAAACATAAATAGCAAAACATAAACCCAAATCCAGCTCTTTCAATATCCAACCTCAGCTTTTATCTACAATGTTGTATTTCCTGAGTTAACAGAGAGTGAAGAGTCAGTAATAGTAGTATTCCATAGCTTCTTTATTAGTTATGGATTTATCTTCCAGGCATAGTCTCATTTTTATTGGGCAAGAGGAATTAGAAACCACAGGCTTCAATCTTGATGCTGCTTTCCCTGTATTTGGTAAATGTTTTTAAGTAACAGTGATATAAGGTTTTATTGATAATAATTGTAAAGACTGTTACATGTAGTCTGTTTCTGTGTTTATTGTTAACATAAAAATGTTATTCAACATTATATTTAGTATCCTCAATATATATAAATTTCCACTATAAAACTTGTTTCATGAGAATATTTTTTTAGATATACTTTGATTTTGGAAAATGTAAGTATGTAACAGGATCATGTATTGCAGTCCATTTGGTTATCAAAAATCTTAATACCAAATTTGGGGTTTTTTTCAGAGAAAAATTTTTGTCCATAAAAATTTGCACATTTGTTTTCCATGTTAACCTTGATTTTTTGTTTCTATTCCTTACAATTTTTTTCTTACAAGTGTATTTTAAGTCATGTAAAAGAGTTATCTGTGTAAATATGTGTAGAATAGGTTATAATATATGAAATACATACATAAATGAATGTTTAAAAATGAAGAAATCTGTATTGCACTGGAAGTTTGTACCTCTTAATCTCCCTCACCTATTTCTCTCCTCTCCCTCCCCCTCTCCTTTCTGGCAACCACTTGTTTGCTCTCTGTATCTATGACTCTGTTTCTGTTTTGTTATGTTTGTTCTTATTTTTGTTTCTATTCCACATATAAGTAAAATCATAAAGTATTTGTCTTTCTCTATCTGACTTATTTCACTTAGCATAATACCCTCTAGGTCCATCCATGTTGTTGCAAATTGAAACATTTCATTCTTTGTATGGATGAGTACAAATCCATTTATTTATATGCCATATCTTCTTTATCCATTCACACAGGTTGCTTCCACATCTTGACAATTGTAAATAATGCTGCAATGAACATAGGGGTACATATATATTTTTGAATTAGCGTTTTCATTTTCTTCATACCCAGGAGTGGAATTGCTGGATTGTATGGTAGCTCTGTTTTTAATATTTTGAGGAATCTCCATGCTGTTTTTCATAATGGCCGCATCAATTTACATTCCCACCAACAGTACACTAGCGTTCTCTTTTCTCCACATCCCCGCCAACACTTGTTATCTTTTTGACAATAGCCATTCTGACAGGTGTGAGGTGATATCTCATTGTGGTTTAGATTTGCACTTCCCCTGATGATTAGTAATGTTAGCATCTTTTCATGTGCCTGTTGGCCATCTCTATGTTTTCTTTGGAAAAATGTCTATTTATATTCTCTGCCCATTTTTTAATTGGGTTATTCACTTTTTTGATGAGTTGTATGAGTTCTTTCATATTTTGAATATTAACCCTTCATCTGATATAGCATTGGCAAATATCTTCTCCCATTCAGTAAGTGATCTTTTTGTTTTGTTGACAGTTTCCTTCACTGTGTGAAAACTTTTTAGTTTGCTGTAGTCCTATTTGTTTATTTTTGTTTTTGTTTCCCTTTCCTGAGGAGACATAACCAAAGAAATTTACTAAGACCAATGTCAAAAAGCATACTGCCTAAGTTTTCTTCTAGAAGTTTTATGGTTTTAGGTCTTACATGTAAGTATTTAGTTCATTTTGTATTTATGAGAAAGTAACTCAGTGTATAACATGTACAGTGGGTAATATCTTTTTACTGTGACAGATGGTAACTATAGTTATGGTGGTGATCATTTTGAAATGTATAGAAATATCAAGTCACTATGTTGTGTAACAGGAACTAACATAGTGTTGTAGATCCATTATACTTCAAAAACACTCAAAAAAAAAAAAAAAAACTGAAGAAAAAAAGATCAGATTTGTGGTTACCAGAAGTGGAGGTTCGGGGACAGGGTACTGGACAAAGGTATAAACTTCCAGTTATAAGATGAATAAGGACTATGGAGGTAATGTACAGCATGATAAATATCATTAACTCTGCTGCATTTTATATATGAAACGTGTAAATCCTAAAAGTTGTCAACACAAGGAAAATATATTTTTTCTATTTCTTTAATATTGTATCCATATGAGATAATGGCTGTTCACTAAACTTGTTGTAGTAATCATTTCATGATGTATATAAATCAAATCAATATGCTGTACACCTTAAACTTATACAGTGCTGTATGTCAATTTCATCTCAATACAGTTGGAAGAAAAACAAGAGGAAGAAATCTGGACCAAGAAAATTGTGATATATAAATTTAAAAATAATATTCAATTGTAATTTTATATTTCCATACTATTTAAAAATATCTATTTAATAAATAGCATCTCATGATCTGGAAAATATGCTTTGTAGTGGAATATGTAATGATCAGGAACCTGTGGTGTCCAGGGAAATTTAAATTATCTTAGTGTCATTTAAGGACAAAGTTTGATAATAAGTAAATACATTCATATGAGTGTAATTAAAGGCCTATCTATATAAATCAAAAAAATTGTATCTGAGAAATAAAGAGTGGTTAAAACTACATAAACTGCAAATTTCTACATAAATTACTTGGCATTCATTTTTTGTTAAATATTTAATATTTCTAGAGTGGGTTCCTACGTATACATCTGTCATCTTGCTTTTCTCTATAGAAAAAGTGGAGCAGATGGGGACAGAGAGACAATATAAAGATAATTCTTCTTCCTGAATGTGAATTCACTAAATATTTAGGATCTTGGCAGCAGCAGTCGTGTGCCATATCCAGAATGACAATTCTATAATCTCTCCATCTATAGAAGATAGCTGTTTTATGTATTGAGATACTTCTTCCATTTTTTACACACACACATTGTAAACTTGAGGCATACATGTGCGTGTGTGTGTGTGTGTGTGTGTGTGGACATATGTGCATTTATTTGTATATATGTATGTGTATTCAAATTTTCTCAATTAACATTCTGTCACAAATATCTTCCATGTGTAACATTCCATTATATTAATATCCATAATATATTTAACTATGAATTATTAAACATTCATTTTTTTTACTATTCAACTGTAAGATGAACATTAATGTTTGCCTCATACCTAATGACATTTTTAACATAAATAGTTAATATTCAGTTACTGAGGTCATGAAAATAACAACATATTAAGGGTCTTGATTCTTATTGAAATTTGGTATGTGTATGTACACATACATAAAGAAAAGTAGGAAAACCAACATGTCTCAGAAACAAGCATATTTTAGCAGCTTTTCTTTTAGATGGTAAGACTAAAATTGGCTGGATGATCATATATAGCATTCATACAAGTCACTCCAATAATTTTATAAGTACATAAGTAAATGAACAAAGCTTTAAAAGCTTAAATATAAAATGGATCGCAAGACTAAACACAAGCAACCATTGAGGCAAATTGCACATGCTACAGAGGATTTTCTTTTCCTACAGTGGAATCAAATTTCCTTGGCTATAACTTGTTGCTGATTTTAGAGACTCTTCAAGTGACATTAGTAGCTACAATTTAAACCTTTAAAAAATAAATTTTAACTGGTATGCTCAAAAGTATTGTGAAATGAAGTAGTAATAAAGAATGATAATAATTAACCACAGTTAAAATATATTTATTTGGGCACAGCTAGAAGAAATTGAGAGAATCCCTGTCCTTGTTCATTCCACGTTATCTAAGTAAAAATACATATCTGGCAGTTGAATATCTATTTATATAAAGGTTCATTCCAAAGTAGATTAAAAAGTGTCCGTCAGGGTATAGATACCTCAAATTTTCAGAATAACCTCATACTCTGTGAAACTCAGATTTAAAGCCGACCAAAAAACCTTATATTATTATTTTACATGTATCTGAAAAGGAAAAATTGCTTTAGAAATGAAGGGTTCTCTTGAAGACTGGGAGGGATTGTCCTGGTGTCCATATCCAAGCACACTTCCTGACACCTAGTAAATACTAAATTTCTACTAGTAGAAATATTGACTCTTTAGTGTCTTTTTAAAAAGTATCTTCTTTTTAATATTAAGCTGCATGAGCTGTTTGTATATTTTGGAGATTGATACCTTATAAGTCGCTTCATTTGCAGATATTTTCTCCCATTCTGTGTGTTGTCGTTTCATTTTGTTTATGGTGTCCTTTGCTGTGCAAAAGCTTTTAAGTTTAATTAGGTCCCTTTTATTTATTTTTGTTTTTATTTTCATTACTCTAGGAGGCGGAACAAAAAATATCTTGCTGCGATTAATGTCAGAGAATGTTCTGCTTATGTTTTCCTCTAAGAGTTTTATAGTATCCAGTCTTACATGTAAGTCCTTAATCCATTTTGAGTTAATTTTTGTGTATGGTGTTAGAGAAGTTCTAACGTCAGTCTTTTACATGTAGCTGTCCAGTTTTCTCCAAAGAAGACACACAGATGACCAAAAAGCACATGAAAAGATACTTAGCATCACTAATTATCAGAGAAATGCAAATCAAAATTACAATGAGGTATCACCTCACACCAGTCAGAATGGACATTATCAAAAAATCTACAAACAATTAATGCTGGAGAGGGTGTGAAGAAAAGGGAACCCTCCTACACTGTTGGTAGGAATGTAAATTGGTACAGCCACTATGAAGAACAGTATGGAGGTTCCTTAAAAAACTAAAAATAGAGCTACCATATGATCCAGCAATCCCAAGGCATATATCCAGAGAAAACCATAATTCAAAAAGATACATGCACCCCAATGTTCATTGCAGCACTATTTACAATAGCCAGGACATGGAAGCAACCTAAATGTCCATTGATGGATGAATGGGTAAAGAAGGTATGGTACATATATACAATGGAATATCGCTCAGCCTTAAAAAAGAATGAAATAAAGCCATTTGCAAGGACATGGATGGACCTAGAGATTGTCATACTGAGTGAAGTAAGTCAGACAAAAAAAGACAAATATCATATGATATCATTTATATGTGGAATCAAAAAATAATGGTACAAATGAACTTATTTACAAAACAGAAATTGTCACAGATGTAGAAAACAAACTTATGGTTACCAGGGAAGAAGGGGGAGAGGGATAAATTGGGAGATTGGGATTAACATATACACACTACTGTATATGAAATAGATAACTAATAAGAACCTACTGTATAGTATACGGAACCCTACTCAATACTCTGTAATGACCTATATGGGAAAAGAATCTAAAAGAGAGTGGATATATGTATATGTATAACTGATTCACTTTGCTGTATAGCAGAAACTAACACAACATTGTATATCAACCATACTCCAATAAAAATTAATAATAATAAAAAGATAAAAAAAAAAGTATCTTCTACCATTACAAATGAATTGTCTTATAGAACTCAATTATTTGTACTGTGTGCTGTTTGAAACATGAATTCTAGAACATAGACTTTCCTGGGAAAACTGCATCGCAAAGTTCTGGCCCTTCAAAATTCAGAGTAGACTTGTCACTTAAGGGCAAGCCTAAAGCATACCGTGCACGTGCGCGCACGTGCGCGTGCACACACACACACTTTAGGAGCAGGTTAAGAAAGAAATGCTAAATGAATTATCTAAGCAACTTCACAGTAACATCAGGTTATGCCTTGATTTATCTGAACAAATAATGTTGGTCCTCAATACACATTATTAAGAACACAAAACTGAAAATTTAATTGCTATAAATTATTATTCTCCCTAAAGTTCTTGTCAGTATTCTCTTTTATTTCTCATCAAGAGGAAATAATTTGGCAACTACCTATAGTTCGCTATGGCTTGCTAACAAAAAACTGTACTGGTGTCTAACTGCATTTATACACAAGGCACATCTATGTAGCCATGTAATGGGAAGAAGAAATGCATGTTATCACTTGTGGCTTTTAGACTGGGTATCAGCTAAGAACATGCTTTTCTTTGTGAGGAGGAGACTCAACTTACTCCTCTACCTCTATAAATGACCTTGATTATCAAAGAGTACAAAGAAGATACTCACCCATAGGGGACATATATTGTTATCAGTGTTTTCAGGGTCATTATGTAGGGCATATTAATACTCTGACTACTTAAGAATCTCATATCTATGAGATTCTAATTATCCAAGCTTCACACCCATTGATTTTTTATACCATAGGTGAATTCCTTTCAGAATTGTCAAATTACATCGAGATATATATTCAACAAATAATTATTAATTACCTATTATGTAGAGGAACTTTATGTGAACATGAAGATTAATAAACCATTGCCTCTTCCTTCCCTCAAGGAACTCAATGTAGACCTGAATGAGACAAATAATGCATAATTAACAAAAGAGAAATGTGCGATAACTCAACAGATCTGTTAGCTAATGTTGGTCCTCAATACACATTATTAAGTGTGTTAATTAAGTATTAATATGTTAGCTAACTCAACAGATAAGAAATGGATCTGGTCAACTCAGAACAAATGCCACTTAATGACATCTACCACCCGCCAAGACAACATTTGTTTTGATCCAGAATTATTTGATCTATTTTTGATAAAGCTTTGCTGAATACAGGAACATTTTGGTATTAATTACTCCATTGAATTCGTTACTTTAGAAATATGTCTATGTAAATGGTGTGCTGGGAAATATACTTTACTCTCTATTCACTCTCTGAAGTAGTCATTCATGGTTCATTTTACCACTCCAGGGTTCAAGTTCTCTTACCTGAAAATGAGAATGCAAATCACTTCACAGATATAGAGCTTGGCATCAATACTACTTTTAAAAATCTCATGATTCATTAAAACACTTCATAGTCTCTGTACCCCAAACCTCCATTAGGTGCTTAAGTGCTACCAAAGATTTATCAACAAGTACTCATGCACCACTCACAGGAAACACTTGCACTGTGAAGGGCATGTGCTAACGTAGTACATGCCAAATGTGCAGAGCTTTAAATAATTACGATGTGCACACTTAAAACAGATCTCCATTGTTGGATATAGTTAAGTACCACCAATTTTGAATGTGCACTTAAAATCTATGCACATATTTTCCCTGCAAAACTGATAGAATTTCATAATGATATTAAAAAACATTTTTCCACCAAAATTGTTTCACTGAGAGGTAACTAAATAGGAAACACATAATAAAAAAAGTAATAAAAATACAAGACATGTAATAGCTATGTATTTTAATACTGAAAATGCTGTATATATAGATATCAGTGGATGTATATGTGGTTGTTTTAACTAATAGTTTAAATATTTGAACTAATGTGTAATCTTAGTAAAAACACCTACAAAGATACAAAACTCTTGCTAGAAGTCAATACAAAACTTAAAATGAAACTAATTGGACCATGTGGAATATGTAAGAAAGATTGATCAAACTTTGTCAAAACTTTAAATGTCATCTCAAAACCACCTTGAGTTTTTCATGAATTTAATGCACATGTATTGCTAATACACCTATAAAGCTTTTCCAGCTCCTAAACTAGATGATTTTACTTTTATGTGTGTAATGAACTAAAGTAGAAGAACTACTTAAATGATGAATCAGTATGTTTCTATAGTTATAAAAGTAGTTCTGGTGCTCTTTCCCAATATTAGCATCTACTAAGAAGTACAGTATATTGAAATTGTGGGATTTTTTTCTCTCTTTAGGGTATGAAGAAGAGATTTAGCGAGCCTCATCCTGCAATTAGAGAAAAAAGGGTCCACATATTAATGATGTACACCTCACAAGCTATCTATGTATCAGGCATGTTGTTCATATAGGGGAAAAAGAAGATTGAAATAAATTTACAAGTGATTGAGAAACCAACATGTAAAGCTTTTTTAAAAATCTTGATTTTATGAATATATATGAAACTGAATTTTCCAAAGTATATGCATGAATGGGATATGAAGGTGATATTTTTAAGGTCTGAGCTGTAGAATACTTTAACCAAATATTCTAATCCCACATAAAACACCTTATTACTAACAAATCTAGAATAGCTATTTGAGTCTGCATTACAACTGGCTTTATAGAAAGGTAATCACTGCATTGCTTATCTACCTTTTATAGATTTCTTGCTATTGTCTTGTTACATGAAAAACAAAAATGTAATCCTGTCACACTTGAAATCGAATTGATAAATTAATTGGAAAATTTATAATTTTTAGAAAAAAACGTCTAAACAATTGTTGCATATTACTTAAATGTGTTCTTTTCAATTTGAACCCCCTTTCCAGAAGCAATGCTATAGATAACCATTTTGATCTTTAATGTCCAAATTTTTTAGAGGTTTTAGTAGTTAATGAAATTGCCATTACAGAAGAAAACCTGATGAAAAACAGACGGTAGAAGTTCTGCAAAATACTAGATACTAATAGATAAATGAAATTCTAATTTTTAAAAATAATTGTTTATCTCACTTATGGTTGTTCTAATGTAAGTTATCACAGAGTTTTATTCATTTGGGCTCATTGATGTCTTATTCTTCTGGGGCATTGTGGAACCAACAGACGAACTTGGCTTTCTATTCTTTGCTATGGACTCTCAAATTTTTTTTCCCTGTAAACTGTTTATAAGAATTACATTTACACACTCCTGTCTTTGACATTCTCCACTAATACAAGTAATTCTCAACAAAGGAGGGAATGAATTGCTTTATAATTTAATACCTTCCACATTTCCATTCCCATCCCCATACTTGAAAATAAACCTCAGTAAGAACTGGCTGAATCACATCCCCTTTAAGTCTTTACTTTGTAAAATATGGCTTTGGACCAGTATGGTGCATTGCATCAGAGCTTGTTAAAATTGTAGCGTCTAGGTCCTTATTCAAATCTGCTTAATTATTAGGGCTAAGTGTCAATCTTCCTTGATCAAATCAACTGTGACAAGTATTCCAGGATCAAATGAGACAAAGCATGCCAGTGTGTTCCCAAGGAAATATCTGTCTGCTTAGTTCCTAAAGGGTTTGTGCATGAGGTGATATATACCTAGAGTTTCATGGGCCCCTCTTAAATACAATAAATGACTCCAACATATGATAAAACATCATAAGTGCTATAAGAGAATGGTTTACATTTGTTTTGATGCTGAGAAAAGGAAGATATTTCCATTTGAGATAGTAAACTCTACTGAGAACTTTTTGAAAACATTAAAAAACTGCACTGAACAAATTATTTTTGCAATGGATGAGTTTTTTTTTTCAAAATGCAGTGAATAATTACTTAATTATGCAAGTAAAAATAGATTTTTAAAGAGATTGGTGAAAGTTTCAGCTGCTTTTAATATGTGATTTGTTGTACATAATTGATTATTAAAATTGTCAAAATTGTGTCAAAACTAATCAGTTTGAGAAGCACAGTTGAAGGCTGTCAAATAGTAGATAATTTTCTCATCCCTTTATATTCAATGTCCATTCTTGTTTGAGTAAAAGAAGCCCTAAATTCTTATAAATTAAACAAGCATTAATTAATTATACAATGTCGTTCTCTGAAGTCACCATATAGGGAGAGATAACTGAGTTTATTGTGACAACAATAAAGGAGACAACAGGATGAATTTCACACCCAAGACTCTATGATAAGTTACCAAGCTGCTTCTCCCGCTCCCTTTCATTCTGTGCCTACTTCTCCACATGACGCTTGACATTGTTTGGGTGGACCAGACTCTTCTATATCTCATTGCTTTTGTCTATACTGAATCCTGTGACAATATCCTCCTTCTGGCTTCTTCCTTCCCATCCCCAAGTTTGGAAGTCTCTTGATCATCTTTTAAGACATTAGCCAAATAAAATTTCTCTACATTTATTTTCTCACAAGTCAAGGCCAACATCTATTGTGTTGCAATATATGGAACTTGGGATATATTATTATTATAGCATTTATCTCATCATATTGTAATACCACTTTACATGCCTGCTTCCCTCACTAGACCAGGTACTTCTCCAGAATAGAGACAATATAGCATCCATTCTGACACTCCATTAGCACAGTGCTTCATATACAGTGTGCTCTCAATAACACTTTTTGAAGGAAGGAAGGAATTTTTCATTGATTAGGCATGAAGATAAATTCTTCCATGTAAAATATTTCTTTTATTCTTTATTGCATGCCTTGTAGCAATGACAACAGCAACAGAAACATCAGACATTTACTGAGACTTGTTTAGTGCTAGGCACTGTGCTAATAGCTTTACATATATTATTTATTTCATTTAATGCTCAAAACAATCCTCTGAGGGCGGTATGATTATTATTCCTGTTTTAAGATAAGGAAAGTGAACACAGAGAGATTACACATTTAGCAAATGCTAAGGTCAAGATAAAAACTCAGGTCTTCTGACTCCAGCACTTGCCGTTTTGAGCAAATACAAAAAGCAACCCCTTACATGATTGATATGAGAGCTAATAAAATGCTTTAGCCAGTGGCATAAATAACAAAACATCTGAAAATAATTCCCTACTAACTGCAAAAATAAGTGACTCTTCATAAGAAAGTTTCTACTGCTTTCATCTTTCCAACCTTGCACTGTATTTATTAATTCATTGTGGTTGTGATATACAAAGATTCCATTATTTACTCTGGTATTATTCTATTTATTTATGCCTACTTCAACACTCAATAGTTTTAATTTATCAGCCATCTTATCCTTGAAAGATTTCTTTCAATTAATGTATCCCATTTTACTTCTAAAAATATTTGCATTTATTCTATAAGACCATGGAATACAAAAATAGTTGAAAAATTAAATATAACCCTTAAATAAAATGCTTTTTAGATAAAGCTTTAATTGTCTTATTCCTTTATTTAAAATTTATAAAAATTGTGTTGATTGTTTGCATATGCATACACATACAACACACACACAACTACACAGAAAAACCTTATACGTTGCATAAGGTCAAATCTCTTAATAAGCCCTGCTTCTGTTTGTAAGTTTGTGTTTATACATGCACGTATATAGTCTACTTCTCCGACTGAATCTTCACTGATGCAATTCTCCTGAACAAGTCAAGCAAAAGGGGTTTTGACTCCAGGAAGAGGAAAAGAAATGCAAAAACAGCAACGACAACAGCAACAACAAAAACTCTTTACCTTCATCCTGAAGCTAATCAAAGAAATGTCCTGATAAATCCATCACTAAACTTCACTGATTATCCTGGGAGTATGCTCATTATCACATATGTATAATTTCATGTATATTTGCTTTTCTAAAGCAAAGAGCTTCAAACATTGCTTTATTGATTTATTTTATTTTATTGAAAACACGTATTGGTAAATCTGAGGATATATGGAGGAATATGCATGTTTATTCACTTTAAGAATTATTCACATAATTATTCACATTATATTATTCTGTATATCAATATTGCAAAGTTTTCTTTTTTCACTTTTAGATACAAGTTAATAGAAATTGAATTTCCAGAATTTTCTCTGTATACCAAATTCTGTCCTGAGAACCCACAAGAACTGGTATGCAGTTTGGGGCAAATTATCATTTACAGATTGTTCTCTAAATGAGTATTCCTGTCCCCAACTAAATTCCAGAAGTGGTCCCACCTACTCATTGAGCAACCAAAACACCTCCCATGTCTATATGCTCCCTAGGCTAGCAGTACCTTATCTGGTTGAGATGTTAACACTGACGGAAAGGTCCAGAGGACAGACTGGGGCCTGGCAGTCTGACCACACTTGGCTTGTTATATTTTCCCAGCTGTAGGTATAGGTAGTTGATGGGATTGTTCCAGTTGATAAAAATTTCTCCTTTATTCACAGAATTCTTCAAAAAAAAAAAACCCCAAACCAAAAACAAACAAAAAAAACAGACACGTTCCTGCATTCATTAACATAATCTATAAATCCAAAAAAAAAAAAAAAGTGTTCAAGAGTAGATTGTAAGCAAGGACTACAAATTGTTGTTGCTAAAAATTGCAAAATATGATAAAATTCCCAGTGAAACAAGGATAATCTTCATTTTCTAGTTTGTTGTTATAAGATCATGTAAAAACACCAACTTCATTTCCAGCATTATAGGTAAGCTAATTCTTTTCATAAGTTAACCTTTGCCTAAGGGTGTCTTGGTAAAGTTCCAATGCAAATGACTTTTGTAACAACCACATTCAGATCCCAATAGCATAATATGGCCCAAATTCTGGGTTAAGCATGTACAAGAATTTACAGCTATGTATATGAAATCGTTTATAAAGTTAACTACCATTTTCTTGTTTAATATGAACAAATCCTAAGTAATGATTATTGATTTTCAAGGTAGACAAGAACATTATATATAATTATCCCACATAAAAAATCAATTTATAAAACCACTATATTTGTAAGCTTAAAAGGTGATTATATTTTGCAAAGTAGTTCCTTATGATGCAGTTCATTCAAACTACTCTTGTATATATTTCTTGCTGCAAATGAGACTTTACTGGTTTATAGAGGAGAAGAAAAAGATGATGACAAGATTTCTAAACTTGAGCCTAAGAGTCATTTCCAAGATATATTTCTACTGTCAGGGTTTATCACCAATTTACATAATTGATGTTTCATCTACAATACCAAAACTTTTTTATACAATATAGATAATTAGCTAGCCCTCACTTCCAGCTTATTATTCCATCCTCCAAGGAGCCTCATTGTATAATGGACAAAATGTCAAGAATAATTAGGAATAACAATGGTGGCAATCATGCTATCAAACAACGCATACCTTGGCCTGATTCTTTTATGCACCATGCTATCAAACGATGCATACCTTAGCCTGATTCTTCTATGCCTTGCCTTTGAAGAAGATATTTAGATGATTTAAAGCTCTCTCCTAGGCTTTAATTTTTCTTAATGCAAAAAAAAAAAATAAGATTCTGAAAAAGTTTCCCTTTATGTTCATATATATGGTACACAAAGCCTCGGTTTATATATTTATTTTCTTATTTAAGGTGGTAAAATCAGTTGATCCCAAGCACCCCACAGTTTTTTAGTATGTCTGCATATGTAATTATATGTTATCTTCCACATATATTTTTTAACATCTTTATTGGAGTATAATTGCTTTACAATGTTGTGATAGTTTCTGCTGTATAAAAAAGTGAATCAGCTATATGTATACATATATCCCCATATCCTCTCCCTCTTGCATCTCCGTCCCACCCTTCCTATCCCACCCCTCTACGTGGTCACAAAGCACCAAGCTGATCTCCCTCTGCTATGTAGCTGCTTCCCAATAGCTATCTATTTTACATTTGGTAGTATATATATGTCAAGGCGACTCTCTCACTTCGTCCCAGCTTACTCTTCCCCCTCCCCATGTCCTCAAGTCCATTCTCTACGTTTGTGTCTTTATTACTGTCCTGCCCCTAGGTTCATCAGAATCTTTTTTTTTTTTTTTTAGATTCCATATATGTGTTAGCATATGGTATTTTTTTTCTCTTTCTGGCTTACTTCACTCTGTATGACAGACTCTAGGTCCAACCACCTCACTACAAATAACTCAATTTCCTTTCTTTTTATGGCTGAGTAATATTCCATTGCATATATGTGCCACGTCTTCTTTATCCATTCATCTGTCTATGGACACCTAGGTTGCTTCCATGCCCTGGCTATTGTAACTAGTGCTGTAATGAACATTGGGGTGGATGACTCTTTTTGAATTATGGTTTTCTTAAGGTATATGCCCAATAGTGGGATTGCTGTGTCATATGGTAGTTCTATTTTTATTTTTTTATGGAACCTCCATACTGTTCTCCATAGTGGCTGTATCAATTTACATTCCCACCAACAGTGCAGGAGGGTTCCCTTTTCTCCACACCCTCTCCAGCATTTATTGTTTGTAGATTTTTTGCTGATGGCCATTCTGACCGGTGTGAGGTGATACCTCATTGCAGTTGTGATTTGCATTTCTCTAATGATTCGTGATGTTGAGCATTCTTTCATGTGTTTTTTAGCAATCTATATATATTCTTTTCTTCCACATATTTTGAAAGCTAGTGTAACTATTTATCATGTATATGAAGTCAGCAGAAATATTTTTTTTTGTCTGGGATTTGATACATTTATATTTAATGATACCCATACACATTTATTTACTTATTAGTTAACCTAATATGTGCTCATCCAATACATTCTCCAATAGTGGTTCCTCAAGGTGATTTAGCTGAGGAGAGGAAAGCATTGTATACTCTCACATTATCATATTCGGTCTAATTTACAAAGTGCCACTTCCATCAAATTACATAGAAACCATTTATGCCAATCCCGTCATACACTGTTGAACATGAAGAAACTAGCAACTGCTTTCATTTCAAACTTCAAAAAATTATAAATATAAAAATACATTTAATAATATCACATATATCAGAGAATATTAGAGAAAGAATATTTAATTCTTATACATAACGTTAACTCTCAAAGTCTCACCTGTTAACCAACTTCAAGTAGTACTGAACTTATGAAGTCAATGTTCACTTCCACATGCAGAAAAGGGCAAAAAATGTAACAGGAAAATAATATGTAAGAAGATGACCTTTTATGGGTCTCTTGGATTCCTCAAATATTTGTCATGAAACAAGAAAAAGATTCAAGAAATCTTATGTATAGGGATGCTGTTCAGTGATGCTTACTCCTCGGTCTATGCTCTAGAAAGCCAAAAGGACAGATGCTCCTACAAAAGTGAATGTCCCTGAAGAGAAGGCAAATCTCTGCCACCATCCAAATCCATGCTAATCAAGTAAAAAGCAGAGTAAGCATGGGAGGAAGACGATCTAGTGCCTCATTTAATGAGGAGCTCTCTATTCTTCCCAATGGGGCCATTTCATGCAATGTAAGAGGAAGTCTGGTATCAGATTAAGTCTAATGCCACAAAACAGGGTGATGAGATAACTAAAATTCTTAAGGACTCAGAAGTATTCACAGGAATAGGAGACTAATACAGATCTCTTTATTCTTTATGTCTGAAAAAATATTCACTTCACCACACATGCCACAGGTTACCACCAAGTTACATAAGCTTATGATCTGATAGTTGGAAATCTTTGAGGATGGAATCTTTACCTCTCCCACGTATGAATGCTTCCTTGATTTTTGCAAATTCAAACAATGAATGAAGCTGAAACATACTCCAGTGATGCTATGGATGCCACAGTTACCTGTGGCAAATGTTTCCAGTGGTTAATAATTCTAAATTAGAAAATCTCAAAAGTCATGATTTGCAGTCCCTTAAAAAAGTATTTAAAAATATTTTTATGTATTTTAAATAATTCCTTGGCTGATTAATATTTATGGTTCCACGTAGAAGCTAGCTTGATGCTGCAGTTGGAAAGTTAATAATTTACAAAGACTGCTTTGTAGTCTAATGGCAGCACTTGACTTTTGCTACTGCTTGAGGGTCTGCAACTTTGATGTTTCTGTCTTAAATAAAGAGAAAATGAAGAGTCAGGTATCAGCTCTTGTTCAGTTACTTTTCTGAAGGGTTCTTTTAACTGAGTTCCATGAAGCCATAATGTCTTTTAACAAGAATATTGATTGCAAAATAAAGCCTTGTTCCATTATCTTTTTAAAGGAAGCCCAGATAGAGGTGTTTTAGAAGTTTGAGTAACATCACTTCTTTGCAAAGTGTAAGTGTACTATTACCTCTCTGGAACACATAAAAGGAAAGTTTTCAGAGGGGTTTGCTAGGTAAGCAAATGTTTTCTTCATCTCCAATTCAAAATAAAAAACCATGGTACTTAATGTCCTCTGACTGTGAGTGTGTGTGTGTGTGTGTGTGTGTGTGTGTGTGTGTGTGTGTTTTAATTTAAAGAAACTCTCTAGACTCCTAGATTTTACTTACTAGTTTGATAACAACTGTGTACAATGAACACTACTGCTTGCTACCTTGTGACCTAGGGATTGACAGGTAATGGTTCTTAAGGTAACCAACAGTGCCAGTTATCTAACCCCAGTGTCCAACGAAGCTGGCAGACTAAAACTCAGCAAGTTGAACCACTGCATACTGAGTGTGCTTAGCAAAAACTCAGAGGATCTCCTTATCCAGTGGACATCACCTCTAGTTCTTCATCATCACTGCAGTTCATTATTCCCACATTCAAAACATACTGTTAGAATTCAGCAACTCTGTCATTTCATTTTATAATAAAGCGTACAGCTAAAACTGAACATAAACTTTGAAGTATACTTATTTAATGGTCTATCAAATAATAACTGAAAATTTTATTGCACAATCCAAAAAATGAAAAGTTCTTTTATTGAAATATGAAACACTGATAATCTGAGAAACATGATTTCTGATTCCCAAGCAAAAGTAAACTAGAACTAATCAAATGTTTTTAACTCATTAGCTAAGGGTTTCTATTTTGTAGACTACATTAGACTCACCACATAAAAAAAAAGGAAAACATGACAATGAAATTATTTTTGACAGCAGAAAGGATGGGAAACTGATTCTATGTTACTTACTCATTGCCAGTAACTATATAGTAACTAGGTTTATGTGGTTGGTAAAAGCTTGAAAGACCCACATAAGCTTTAATTAGTTTAAAAACTAGTTTTCAGTATCTTTGCTGGTGCCTGGTGGGAATTCCAGAAGTAAAAGAGATGTTACCTTTATTCAATGCCTATTGATAATATACAAGGCATTAAATAAGGAAAATTCATCAGGAGAATGCTTTTTTAATTTCCATGCTAAAACACAACCATATCACAATAGGTCTAAAATCATTCAAAGAACTTACTTGATTTTTTATGTTACTATGTGAACACTTGCTGAGAAATTTAAGTACTTTAAAATCTGATGAGGTTTCACACATTTGATTAATTCAAGAAGATTCTGAACACTTTAATATGTTGTTTTTCTAATTGGTCCTTTCAAGAAGAATTTAACATTAGTTCCTGAATTCCCAGTTTTAATCATTTTTAACTAGCTGAAGTAAGCCATAGCCTGGATAACCCATATATATTGTGAAAATGTATTGTGTAATACCTTGGTCCTTTCTGGAGTTTTTCCTTAAGTCTTTTTTACAAGTCAGATTCCTCTTCTCTGCAAAAGCATCTCAGGCAAGTCTTTCTAAACCCTAACAAAGCAATACTAGTAGTCTGTCAAATTTACTTTTTTTTTCTTCTTACAGCTTCTGAGTTATATGATTTTTATCATCTTCTACCTGTACATATGTAGATTTTTCCATTCATAATTATTTCATCTTTCCAAATTCCTATGATAATGTCAGAACTTCTAAAGAGCTTGCCTTATTTCTTGAGGCTCCCTTATTGGTTCTTTCTACAGGGGATCAGTAATCACAGAGATGGGCCTTAGGATCTTTACTATATGGCAGAGATTAAAGAAGGAATGGAATGGGTTAGTAATGAGAAGAATACCTTAGAGAAACCCACCAGCAGTATGAATAAGTCAGAATAAGTGGAAAAAAGATACTGGAGAAAAATTAATCACCTTATTAGTTAGTTTTTCCCAGAATCATATTCAGTCTCATGATTTTCCAGGAAGTCAAATTGATCAAAGACTTGTAGACTTTGTTATTCCCACCATTGACCTAATGAAAAAAACTTTTAAAATAATGCATCTTAGCTGATATTTTCAAAATTATTTTGCTGTATTTTTTTAATGCCACGCAAATAAAAATAAAATTCCAAAATTGAAGTTCTGTACAAATTGCACAAAATTTCTTCCTTGTGGTCACAAGGAGTCCTGTGTTTTCCTTGTGTCTGGTCTGGCATTTAAGAGCATCGATTACACTTCTAGAAAACGGCAAAACAATTTGCCCTAAGGTTATGTTTTCATAAGCAAAGTAATTTTAAATAATTACACAATTCAAGCAGAGTGGGTTTGAAGTTACATTATACAGATTGTATAATATCTTAATGCTTTAGCAGAGCACTGCCAAGGAGTCTGGACTTTTATTTCTAGTGTTAGCTTTTATTCTAATTACATGTGTGAACTTGAACTAGCCACATTGTCACTTGGTCTCAATTTCCTCATCTATAAAATGAAGCACTTGTCCTAAATTGTGTCAATGTTTCTTCTAATACTTTATATTTACCTCAGTTCCCAGGTCATAGCCTTCAAATTCCTAACCCTTTTATTATATTTGAAAGTGCTTACAGATTTATAGGACTCTAAGAGGTGTACCAAATCTACTTTTTTTGAAATATAGTTTAAAGATATTATCTTTGGAAAAAATGTCCAATTAAAAGTATATATAAAATGTTAGAAAGTAATTTAAATATCCATTAAAATTGATTTATTGAAAGGACAGAATGAAGGCAATATTCCTGTGGTAGAATATAGCTTTGAGGACTAAATGTGAACTGACTTTTAAGTTGTGGAAATGAGAAAGCAATTTTTAAACAGAAGTACTCTATACATTTGGTGTTTCTGTTGTGAGAAGTAAATGCTTATTCTAATGCATTTAAGCAAGCAGTATTAATGATTAATGACATTTTTGATCCTGTAACTAGACGTACAACTTCTTGAATAATTAATAAGGTACTCAATATTGAAGAGGATATCCATCTGCTAAGAATTTTTGTGTGTGTACAAGCTATTAATATTGAAAGCCTTACACAAAACCATGAGGAAGAGACTTTGGGGTTGAAGCAATAATATCTATTAAAATATACAGGTTTTTAATTTCTCATTTTTAATGTTCTTGTTTAATGGTAAATGTTTAATGTTTAGTATAAAATGCTTATAAAGTGGTCATAAAAGAGGTAATTATTATAGCACAAATGACAATGATTTTTTTTTCTCAATTATGTCTTCTCCTATGACAATAATGTATAGCTATCAAGGAAGTACTACTAAATTGTAGTTATTGTGCTGGATTTTAAGAATAATATGAAGTAATATATATGGAATCTAAAAAAAAAAAAGTTCTGAAGAACCTAGGGGCAGGACAGGAATAAAGACGCAGACATAGAGAATGGACTTGAGGACACGGGGAAGGGGAAGGAAAGCTGAGACCAAGTGAGAGAGTGTCATGGACATATATACACTACCAAATGTAAAATAGATAGCTAGTGGGGAGCAGCCAAATAGCACAGGGAGATCAGCTCGGTGCTTTGTGACCACCTAGAGGGGTGGGATAGGGAGGGTGGGAGGGAGACACAAGATAGAGGAGATATGGGGATATATGTATATGTATAGTTGATTCACTTTGTTATAAAGCAGAAACTAACACACCATTGTAAAGCAATTATACTCCAATAAAGATGTTTAAAAAAAAAGAATAATATGAAGTAGAAAATATGTAAGATCAAAAGGTCATAATTCTTCATATTACTTAAAGTCTTTTAGGTTGAGAGAAAATTATTCAAAGGGCCATTTTTTAAGTCATTACTTGTGCATTCAGTAGAGACAACGTTTTTGAGACATACGTGAGAAAAAAATTTAAAAGTCATTACTATGTCATCCTAAGTGTTGAAAAGATAATCTCATTCTTCATATTTCATTTAATATTCTAACCTTCAGGTTGACATCTTAAAAAAAAGAAAGCTATGATAAAATAGCAGAATTATAGAGACTTAGATTTGAATGAGGTCTTTAAGAACATTTAGCTCAATTTATTTATTTTAAAAATAACATAACTGAAGCCCAGACATGTTAAGATACTCAAGAATTCCCTCTAGGTCTGTGACATTCCATTCTGTCTCTCTTAGGTGAAACCATAGTTGTAAAGTTGCTCATGCAATGGGGCCGCTCTGTGGTCTAAGGTAGCTGCCGGGATTGCCTAGAAATGTACTAATCCCTGTTGCCTTGGAAATGTAATATCATAGTTCTTTACATGGTGGAGAAGTGAAGGGAGGGTAAATATTTAAAAGTACCATTGAGTTCAGCTATAAATTATTCCCATTTCATTATTAAGTAAAAACTGATAACAATACACAAACTAGTGACAAAAATATTTTGAAAATACCGATATAATTATTCGCAATTTTGACACAATTTTCAATTTAGTCCAGGTAACTCATATGTACATCAAATTATATTCATAAAGCCTACCTGTTTCATTAAGCTAATACCATGATACACTATCACACACATACATTCAATATAGATAGATAAGCATACAGCTGTGTAGTCATATTACTGTAAATGTTTCACTCCTCTGGGAATCAGAGACATTTGAAGTTAAGTTGCAGGGCATTTATAGCGTCCTAGTTTTTAAATAAAGAAACTTTTGATAGCTCAAATGTTTCAAGCTTATCTATGAAAATAGAATTTTGGGGAACTTATAATCTATTTTCATTTAAAAAACATATGAGTCAGTCACTAGGAATATGATGGTAAACAAGGTAAATACATCCTTTGTCTTTTTTTTTTCATCCTTTGTCTTTTAAACGTGAAGAGGATAAAATAATTACAACATAATATAATACATTTTGATATGGAAAAATAGTGTGCCATAGTAGAAAATAAGTCAAGTATAAATTAAATTAATATACATGGAATTGTGTTTTTAAATCACTTTATTGGGCTATAATTCACATATATTAAAATGTACCCAATTTAATGTATAGTTTGATGAGTTTTGACAAACATATACATCTATGTAACCACCATCCCAAGCACTGTTTCTATCATCCAAAAACTTTCCTCATGCCCTTTCTCAGATCATCCTCCCCCAGAACTCCTCTGAAGCAAAAATGTTTCTAATTTAAATCACTGTTGATTCATTTTGCCTGTTATAAAACTTCATGTAATAGAATAATGCTTATATCCTTTGGCTGTCATTCCAAATTTTGGAGTTTAAATTCTTAGACTAAAATTTGTAAGAGGAATAATACAGGTAAAACATCAAGCTAATAAACAATACTGTTAAATTCAGCATTGGGCCTTGAAACATTATTCATCACTCTACACCAGTATTTTTTTGCTTTTTTATACTGCATTTTTATACTACATTTATGAATTTTACATACAGAATACTCTTACAGTGTTAAGAACATTAACTTTATTGTATCACTTTCTAAGTTTGTTTAATCAGAAATATCTGTACGTTTCCTAAACAACTGTTCTGCATTTATCTTAAGAATTTTGTAGGTTTTGTAAATAACTAAGTTTCTCCTCTCATGTTCACTGGTTAATGTCAAAATTCCGGCCCACTTCTGGCAAAAACATAGAATTTATGGTAACTATTTTTATCATAACCTCATTGCTAACTCCCTTTTGTGTCCTTAACTTTGTTGAATTTCTTTAGTATATATATATATATATATATATATTTAAGTTATCTTGTTCTCTGCTATATATGTCAATATGAGCTCAATCAATCAATTAAAAGTGTTAAGTTAAATATTTAAATTATTTTCAAATTTGTTTAATCATTTAGTAATTAGTTCAAGGGACTATCCAAGTTTTATTGTCTTTACCACAAATTTCATCTCCTTTTAAAAAATAAAATGTACTTTGATATCTTCGGGGAAACAATCTGTTAGAACTCTGACCAGCAGGCTGAGATGTATTACGAATAAAGTGATTTTGATATATGCTGGATACATATAACCCTTTATTGTTAGTATTTATGTGAATCACACTTCCAAGAAGCAAAGTCTGAATCCTACCAGCTGTTACAGCAATTCAGTCTTAGCTCATTACTCTAATTAAACTAAGCTTATTATCAGTGCTTCCATTTTCCTGCAGAGAAAGTCAGAGAGGATGTAGAATCAGTGAACTTTCTGAGATTAATTAGGAGGAAAAGAAGCCTCTAAACATTTATGACATAGTAAAATTCTTTAATCTATGACAATACCATGTACATCCCCAATCATACATTTGAAATAAAAACTTAAAGGCATAAAAATTATGCTTATAATAGTGATTATTGCTGAAGCTAGACAGCTGCCTTTTCATTCAAAATAAATTGCTGTTATATCATACACATATGGCATTTTAGTTATCTAAATATTATTAAAATATAAAAATTGAAACTCCTTTTTCTTGTTGAGAATGAAAATATTAATAATTGTTTTCACTATAAGGAAGAAATAAATTCCCGATATCCAAAACATAAATAACTTACACATGTAGTTTAATCACCTAAAGACAGGAAGAATGTGGCTGAGACAGTTGAGTTAGGTCCTACTTCAGAATGAACATTTTGCATTATAACATGAATACAAACTTCTATATTTAAATGAAACATGTAAGAGACCACAAAACTAAGTTGATGTTGTGCATTATTGTTAGTGATAATTATGCTTTTGGACATAAAATTCAAATTTCTAACAAATAAAGTAGGAACTTCTGAAATTCAAATAGGCTTGTATTTAAAGGTAAAAACAAGACCATTGTATATTTCCTGAAAATTGTTTCTGACCCTCTAAGTGGAAAATCATTTTCTAAGCCTAAATTAAATAAAATAAATCCTCTTTAATGCAGGTAACCCAGACTTATGATTCCTAAACCTCCATACCCCCCAAAGGTAAATTCCAGGGAGTTAAATTAAGGACAGGTTCCTCCTTGCTCTCAAACACACAGAATCCATTGTCATGCTCAAATGCTGGAACCTTGCTAGAAGGAAATTTATGGAGAAACTCAGAGGTTCCACTGGTTTGGCCAAAGTGGAAGTGGGGTGGTGTGGAAAACATGCAGACCTGAGCCCCACTGTACTAAGCTGCAATCAAGGTCTTGCCGGTCTTCTGTTTTCAGGATAGGTGTTCAGGGTCTCAGTTGCCAGGGTGATTTCGCAGAGAAAAGAACCATTGATTCTTCTTTAAAACCTTCAGCATTTATCCTTACATCTTTATTCCAATCATCAGTGTCATTTCATTCCCTTGATGTCTCTTCACAACATCATTGTAAATGATTCCTAATGGATCACTCACCTAGCCCATCTACAACCTTATCTCATTTATTGCCAGAATGCTCTTTCTAAAATGTATATCTGATTATATCACATACCTACACGAAACACTTCTTAGTTTCCATACAATAAATAACATAAAATCCATAAACATGTCCATTGATATATAAGAATAAAATCCATAATCATGTCCATTGATATATAAGATCTCCATTATCTGGCGTAAACTATTACTACAAATGATTGCCAACATATTTCCTCTATTTACCTTCTCTCCACCAAACAAACTATGGTTTCCCAAATATATAACAGAGTTTTCTATTTATCTGCTTTGGCATACATTCTCTCATTTTGAAAAGCTCTTTCACCTACTTAATGACCTGGGAAATGACCACTTAACTCTGACTCAAGTATATTGTCTGTATAATATTGTCTCTGATTCCCTATTTTTTTGTTGTTGTTTATTACCTCCTTGTGTTCCCATTATATGTTTTACATTATCTTATCATTAGTACTCTTTATAGTGTTCTGAAATTATTCCTTTGTACGAGACAAGTCGACTATTTCAAGGTTTTTTTTTTTTTTCACTGTTAAGTACTAAAGAAAAGTCTAAACAGTCACATTTTTAATCACTTGACTTCTGACTCCTTAAGCCAGAGAAAATCCAGATGATGGATGAGCACCAAGTCCAAGGTTACCTGTTCAATAGACTGAACGGAAAACACAGATGAACTAGGTGTTTATATTATATTTTCCAGCAGTTTGAACTGGAAAATGCAGGGTTGATAAAGTAGTTTTCAGCAGGGAATAAAGTTAGAAAGATTCATTCAAGGAAACTTTGAAGTAGTTTATGACTGGTAAGAAAGAGCCAGGTTCATAAACATTCATGATATGCCAAAGTTATGAGGAAGAAAAAGTTATAAGTAAAAGGATCTACTTTGGAAAATCAAATATCTATGTACAGTGGAGAGAAGACAAAGTGAGAGTGTAGTAAAAGGGGAAAATAACCAAAATTTGGAGGGTCAAGAGTGGTATTACAGCAGAGCACCTAATTATTAATGATTCTGTACAATCTTCTACAGCTAATGTTCTCAGTGCTGCCTTAGATCCCCAAAGAAACTTAGGTTTCTAAATTTTCTCATTCATCTGTGACACTAGATTTTTATTTGCTTACGGCCTAATTATGCAATATTTTTCCTTGGGTTGAACAGTTACTCTTAAAATAAGTTCTTCATTATTAGAAATAAGTTGAGTGACTCTCTTCCTTTAAACCACAAGAGCCTAACTAGAACATCTTTTTCTACCATAATGTGAATTTCACACAGGCTGGAATACTCTCATCTTCCTCATTATATCTCTGATACACAGTAAGCACTTTCCCTGCCTCCAATGCTGGATACCATTAAAATGCCCCAGACTATCCTCCAGATCCTATTGCTTACCCTGTAAGTTGCCAATTCAATACAACCCGAAGAATTACAGTTTATAGTAAACTCTCATAGTAATTACCATGCGGGAATGGGTAGAGGGCAGCAGGACAAATTAAATTCTATCTGAAAAATATTAGAAGAGCAAACTTCCTGACTCACATATGAAAAGCTTTTCAAGGTGCATTATATCTTGCAGTGACCACAGTGGGGAACACTGAAGACAGTAAAAGCAACTGGTAACTGGGCCCAGAGAACAACAGAAGGCTAGAACCCCTAGAATGGCTACTGAGATGAGTACTCTCACAAGGCCCATTTGCAAAACCTTCTCATTTTCCCAAAACTGCCCACTTCAAGGCTCTCCATTAGCACTGAAATTCTGAATTACGATTTGTTCAGGTGACCACCATTTCTTGTATCCAAAGTCTCAACCCTATACACCCTCATGTTCTCCAGACTCTTCCCAGGTCTGGGAAGTTCCCATTTTAGGTTCTCACAGGACAAAAAGTCTTATGTGATGGAAAAACCCTTCCATGACCTTAAGATCTTCCTCTCTCAGTACTCTAAGTCATCCTCTACAACACTCTCCACCCAAAAGCAAAGCTACCTTTGGTAACTTGAAGATGACATTTATTTATGGGTGATAAAGGTGTCTCTTCTTTTAAAAGTGTCTTTAAAGTACCTATTTAAACTAGAGTCCTTGATAGCTCAGGAAAAAAAAAAAACACCAAACATATGCAAATTTAAATTTTTGGCAGAGTGTGCTAAAACTGTAATGAACAAGTAAATCAATGTCTGATGACTACACTAGAAACAAGTGACTGAGACCATGGCCTTATAACTTTTTAAAATAGTACTGTTAACAAGGCTAAAACCAAAGTATTTGGTGCTCACAGCAGAAACAATATAGGTACGCTAATATTCCTAGGGCTCAGGGTCCATTATCATCAAACTCAGAATTCATGTAATCTGGCTTCACTGCTCCTCCTTCTCTATTAGGAAGAAGACTCTTAGCGCCTTTGTTAGGTTGCATTTACATACCTAACATATCAAGAAAATCTTCATGCATTGTCTTACATTCACAAAATTAAACCAATTTTTTTCTGGAACAGTAAGTTCAGACATTTAAAAAATCTAAATGTAGAATAGTTATAAATAATACATTTTAAATATATAGCATTTTATTATAAAATAGTAGGAATAGATTGATAGCTATACAAAAACACTTTTACAATACAACATTTCTTCATTAGATTAAAAACTACAAGTTCCTCTTATTCTAAAATAAGGTTGTTGTTTTCTTTTTAATTAATTAATTAATTAATTTTATTTTTGGCTGTGTTGGATCTTCGTTTCTGTGCGAGGGCTTTCTCTAGTTGCGGCGAGCGAGGGCCACTCTTCATCGCGGTGTGCCGGCCTCTCACTATCGCGGCCTCTCTTGTTGCGGAGCACAAGCTCCAGACGCGCAGGCTCAGTAGTTGTGGCTCACAGGCTTAGTTGCTCCGCGGCATGTGGGATTTTCCCAGACCAGGGCTCGAACCCGTGTCCCCTGCATTGGCAGGCAGATTCTCAACCACTGCGCCACCAGGGAAGCCCTAAAATAAGTTTTTCCATATGCTTCCAAATAAAATAATTTGACATAATAATGTGAATAGAGGAAAAAAAAAAGATCCCTTGAGAATGATATCAGAGAATGGTAGGCGAAGTATTTTTGCAGTTTATCAAGGTATACTTACTAGTGTATAATTATTAAAAAAATGAAAACATAAATATATTCATACTATTTTTTATTGTACAAGGATTATTAACTAGTCTGTAAATTCCCTAATTGTTTTCACCAATTTGGACAATTATTAGAATTACACCTCGTTTGATGGTAAAAAATATGAATCTCAGTTATTCCCAAACTATTCTCTTTTAGTGTGGCTGTAACTGCATTAATTGGGCTGTCTTAAAAAGCTTTCTGCATACACATACAGTTATGGTATCATAGAAAGTCTTTGTCTCCAATTCCTCACCCAGAGATGTTAAAACCCTTGGAATTTCCAAGTGATAAGGGTTATAGGAATTTGTTTTTTTGTTCTAATGAGGAAACTCTTGGTGGGCTCTTAGATATCTTTAGGATGGGAGCTAGTTGCCAGAAATACCAAATATTAATTGGAAGCTTGGAGCTTTCAACGCTGCCACCCCCAAACCTCCAGAGAGGGGAGAGGGAATGTAAGTTGATTTAATTACTAATGGCCAGTGACTTAATCAATTATGCCTACATAATGAAACTTCATAAAAAACCCTAAATGGTGGGGTTCAGAGAGCTTCTTGAGTGAATCCATCAGAGTGCTGGAAGATGATGCACCAGGGCAGGACCTCTAAACTCTCTACTCCTCTTGCCAAATCTTGTCTTATGAATCTCTTCCATTTGGCTGTTCCCAAGTTGTAACCTTTATAATAAACTAGTAATGATAAGTAAAGTGCTTTCTTGATGTCTGAGAGTCTCTCTGGTGAAATATCAAATTTAAAGGGCAATTATGGGAACCCCTGATTTATTTTTAGGTAGTTGGCCAGAAATACTCATGACCCAGAATTGGTGAATAGCATCTGAAGTGGGAGCAATCTTGTGAGATTGGGTCCTTTAACTTGTGGGATCTGATGTTAACTCCAGGTAGATAGTGTTAGAATTGAATTGAATTACTGGATACCCAGTTGGTGTCAAAGAGTTGGAGAAGTGATGGTGGAAAAGACACCATGTATTTGGTGCCAGGAAGGAAAACAAATAACCCTTTAATTGGTGTCAGAATTGGTGTGAGAAGAAAACAGTCAGGGTGAGTGTCTGTAATGAAGTCTTTGAAGAGAATGTGTTTTCTGCTAGTTCTCTAGACACCTCCGGCAATGAATGCGGTTGCTAGGCAAAAAGATCTATGGGAAGAAGAAGGCCATAGAATACAAACCTAGATTCAACAACTTTAGTAGTTATGGAAAAAAATGTCTTGATATTACCAGATATTCACAAAAGGATAAAGTATTTCAATAGGATGTAAAACCAGGAAATTTTATATATAGATCTTTAGAGATCACTGAGAAGAAGACATACCCTGAATTTAAAACAAAAGAAAATTTAGTAATGGCTGTTTTACCTCTTTACCACAACTGTTGCTCCTACTCATTGCATTCCTATTGAAACGGATAACATTTTTGGACCGATTTTAGAATTATCTTGAAATGTAGATTTTCAAAATGGCTTTAATTGAGGGCATTGTCCAACTTTCATGGTATAGAGCGTATTAGGATAGACAGTGGTCTACACCCAGTACCCAGCAGGCATCCTAGGATTTAGAGAATGATCTTCCTATTCAGAATAATTATAAGTCCTGGAGAGTATATTTAGTGTATTTTCTTGGGAGAATATTTTTGTAATTCTTAAAGAATGAAGGATAACACAGTGTTCATTCTAATTCATAAAGGAATTTTGCCTAATTTGGTCACTGCTGCACTCTCAAAACCTAGAAAATTGCCTATAACACATTAAGTATAAAAAAACCACAAAATATTTATTGAGTGAATTAATGAATGAGCATAAATAAATTTGAAGCTAAGGAGAAAAGAGCCACAACCTAGATGAACTTTCCTACATTGCAGATGATCAAACTGTCCTAGAAAGATGTCCCTCTCAAAACCTTTAATCTTGTGAATAGTAGAATTAAAACAAGAAGTCCAATTGCCAAGGACAGTATTAATTCCATCACATCAGCATTGCTACCATATTTCTAACCAAATTTCCCTAGTAGCTACTATCAGATCGGGCAATGAAACTGCCTTTTCTGTAGGTCAAAAATAGTAAAATATCAGCAATTTTATATGGTTAAACATATATGCATCTATAAAGATAGGTAGATAGATAGATATGGATGCTAGATAGATAGATATATAGATAGACAGACCTATTTATATATATATAGATATATGTATGGATGTATCTATGTAAATAGATATATCTCTATGTAACTCTACATAATTATTCATACACATACAAATACACATATATACATACATGTACACATTTCAATAGAAGCACACTTCCCATCTGAGTTAGGGATTAGAGAACAAATGAAAAGCACATTACTTTCTTTGCAATTCCTGCACCATTTGTTCTAATTGATAAAAAAGAAAATTGATTTCTTGAGTCAATCTGAGAAAGATCAAGTTGTTGACACTGTTTTGTGTCTACCTGCAAGAAACTGTCTCTCTTCTAGAGGATGCCTTTTTTCTTCTTCCAAAATCCTTCTCCCATCCTAAGAAATTAGTTCCTTCCTTGGAAATTTTCTTCTTTTATTACAATATTCACATTTTCAATTTGTTTTTTAAGAAGACACATTTGAAAATATTAATCTACATTGTTCATATAGGATAGTTTCTTTAACAATCTTCCATTCCTAGGGAAAAAGTTTGAGCTTAGTAGAAAAAATTAAGAAAAGATGTTAGTATATTTAGGCTTTTTATTACCATTAAAATGGCAAATTAATTATGGTTTCTATGTCTTGGAGCGTTTTTCCATTGTTGTGAGAAATGGAGAAGGAGGGCATCAGACCGCCATAAAAAAGGACAGTTTGTGTTAACACAATTATTAAAATCAATATGAAAATTCCCCCTTATTTTTATGCTACTTGAATCTTCTTGGAAACTCTACCTTGCTCTCCTTCTGTCACTTGACAGTTAGGTAAGGGTCACAGAAGCCTTTTAAACTTAAGGAGAACTTTTTGGCAAATAATTATGATGAATTTCAAAGGCCATAAACAATATGACTGTTTGGAGTACATGGGCTTTGTTAGAAATGGAGTAGAGATACTGGAAGAGGTTAACAAAATGGAAATCGTTGGAGATTTCCTAAGGAATCTTTAAAATAAATAACAACATATATAACTTCTGTAATAAAAGTGAGGCCTAGAGGCTGGATAAATACACGATTTACAGAAATTTTTGTCAGGACTTTTAATCTGTGATTTCAAGAAGAATGGAAAAGTCTAAGCAAATTTATATGCAAGCTTTTCAGAACAGAGAGTATCCAAATGTTATAATATTAAATAAAATGGCACAAATGCCATAACTGTAATAAACATACTTTTCAACTTATTATCTGGTCTTGCATACATATCAATCAAGAAGCTCAAAAATTCCACAGATTACTCACTTTTAATTTGGAATATATTCACTTGTAAATGATAATTCCTTCAGGGTAGCAACTTGCATTATTTGTAACTTAATTTTCTCTAATCACCGTATTACCTTACAGGAGTGTTATGAGCTATGACTAATTAATAATTATAGCATTTTGAAACATCAATGTGTTATATTCATGCTAAGTACCAATGATAACAATAATGTCAGATGTGCAGTACATCAATGAACTCTTACAAAAGATAAACAAATTAAATAAACATATATTTGTCTCATTGACAAAATCATTATTTGTCCAAAATTGAAATGTTTATATTCATATTTTACCAATTTAAAGACAGTATTAAGTTACTATTTATTCCAGTTTTATCCTAGAAATCATACACTAGGAAACATTTCAAAATTTGGGCTATGAGAAAACTAAACATGAAAATGTAATTTTTGCATTCAAAGCTTAAAATCCTTTGAGGAGAAAAAAAGTTACATACCTGGCTTCACAATCCACTCATGGAACCATGCATTTGCTTAATTCAGAGTAACTGTATTACTGATGATAACAGAATCAAAATTGCTATGTTTTCAGTGTTCTGAGACCCCCTTAAAATTTCCTAAGATAATTACATATCTAGTATATAAGATTTGATTGTTAAATCATGTGATCTATTGATCATTAAATTATAGTTAAGTACATGGATTATATTCATATTCTCTGAGAGAACATACACAGGAACTCATAACTAACAATATATTAGTATAGGAAAAAATATGTTCCTAAATATGTCAGGATGTAGAACATTTGTTATATTTGACCACTATATTTTCTTCTTCTGAACACTCACCATGTTTTTGTTTGGGTATTCATAGGCCTAGCATAGAGTCCTTGCATTTCAGAAACAAACAGACCAGCAAATGGAGTTGAGGAGGTAGATGTTAGTTGAGAGTTAGAGTAGTTTGGTAGAAAGGTCTGTTAAACCAACCAACAAATTCCATTCCCCTACTCAAAAGGATCAGTACAACTGTGAGAGAATTGTAGTACTATCCTTTGAATAGCTAGGTTAGAAGTGTTTCTTCCCCACCTATGGAAAAATGAAGCTGTTATTCTTCATTACCTTTAATCATGAGGATATCAGCCTAAGGACAAAGGAAGAGAACAAAAATGAAGAAATCTTAAAGAAACAGAGATGAATCTCTTCTCAGACTAGGTCTCAAGCCTTCCTTACATCTACATTACTCAGATAAATGAGCCAGAATATCTCCTCTGTCGTTTGAGATGGATTTCATATTGGATGTATTGTATTAATTCCCCTAGTTTGCGAGTAAAATTTTGTGATTATCTTTTGCTATATTAGCTGGACATCTGCTCTACAATGGTGTGAATTGATCAATGGTATGAATGGTACAATCACATTTGTTCTACAATAGTATGGATTCATGATTATACACCAAAGCCCTTAGAATATATACATATTTATACGTATTATATCTAATATGCAGGCATGTGTGTGTCTGTGTGTGTGTGTGTACATACATATAAATTTAAAGTACCAAGTGTGTTTTGGTTGTGAAAAATTCATAACATTTTTCTTTAAAAAATTTTTTCCTTGCTGGTTGATTCTAAATAACCCACAAGTTCCTTTTGTTTGTCTGCCTGCTATTATAATTATATACAGCTCCTAAGAAAGTTTCTCTTATAGCTCTTTTGATATAGATGTCTCCAATCCAGAGAATCTTTTCTGCTCTTGATCTCCTTCATGACTTTTCTTCTTTTTCCTTTTCATGGTGTTTTTCTTTTCAATCAATTCTACTGCTTCTGCAATATTGTTGACTTAACAAGGTTTCATGGGATAGTTTGAAAACTCACAGCCTTGTAAAACCTTTCTATTTCTCTTTGGGTCTCTGGAGTTCATCCCTACCACTGAAGTGTACACAATTTAGAAAGTAATAGTTTTTAGATAATCAGATAGATAGATATAGATAAAATGCATAAATACATTGGGTAAAAAATTGAGAATACATATTATATGGCTATAGCAATACATCTATATTATCATTATAACATTTTACTGTATCCCAAATCAGAATTCCATCCTGGTACCCACTAGTGTTAAAACACTATATAGAACACTCCTCTCCTTAAGAGTGGAATGAATAGTGGCTTGTTTCCAAAGGGTACACTTTGGAAAGAGAAAGAAAAGAAAAAGCATAACTTCATAGTGGAGAAACATGGCAAACACTCCCTCAGCCTGGTGATCATGATTAATATCAACAATGATAAGTCATGTTGATTTATATACCCTTGATATGATGTAACGAGAACAGAACCTATCTCTCCAGTCCTCCAACCAAAAACTCATAACCTCTGTCTAATCAAAAGAAACACATCAGACAAATCCCAGTTGAGGGACATTCTACAAAACATTGATACCTGAGCAGTACTCCTCAAAACCATCGAGGTCATTAAATACAAGGGAAGTCAGAGATTCTGTGGTCAAAAGGAACCTAAAGAGACATGATGACTAATTGCAATGTGGAAAAGTATGGGTTTTAGTTAATAACAAATTATCAATACCAGTTCATTAATTGTGACAGTACACTAATGTAAGATGTAATTAATATGGGAAAATGAGTATGGAGTATATGGGAACTCTCTGTTCTGTAGTCACACTTTTCTGTGATTCAAAAAGTATTCTGAAATAAAAAGGTTATTTGAAAAAAAAATAAACTATATTTGGGATCCTCAAGCTGACCTACCTTACATGTTTTCTACTTTTCACCTACTAACATAAGGCTTAAATTAAAAACCGGTGAAGTGACAACCCTGGGCCATTATTCCCGTGTCCATACCATTGGGCTCTTTCATTTAGCTAGAGAAAAAGTCACAAAAATGAAAAGAGAAACAAGGGAAAATAAGTCCTGCTTCAGGCTTTGGATCAGGTTTTCAACTTCGTGGGCTTATCAAGAGCAGAAGAGTGGTGCCGGTGTAAGGGGCCCAGGTGTAAGAAATTCTGAGAACAGAAGTCAAAGCCAAGAGAAAACTCACTCAAGCCCATTTCTTTTTATGTTTTCTTAATTTTCTTCCCTACATTTTCCCCTATCCACCAAAGAATCATCAGTGTCCTTCATCTGAATCATAACTTCTTTCCCTGTGGGTAGAGCAGAGAAATACTAAAAGACCAATACAACATTTATGTGTGCCACTAAAACAACAAATACATAAATTTTAAATAGAATAGATATTAAAATGACAATTTTTAAAGATCCCATAGAGTGTGATCATGAATTTGGTATATGTCAGTTACATATGGCATAATCTTTAGCAATAGTTCTTATTTTTAACTTTAAGAGAAATTACAGTGCATGCCATATGAGACATGTTTGTTTTTGTTTGTAACTGAGTTGCCCTCCTATGTTGACATTTATGCAAGAAAGATCGTATTATACTATTTTGTATTTAGAAGGTACATCTTGTGACAATACAGCAAGTGTTTTGTTATATTACTTAATACAAACTAATATATCCCGTTAATGATTTTTGTCTCTCATGTTAATTGACATCCATCTTCATTTTACACTTTCATCTCATCTCATTATTGTTCATTGGCAAGTCTTTCAGTATGAATATATATGTGTATAGTTATTTAGCTGGATCCTCTGATTAGGGTCTCACAAGGCTGTAATGCTGGTGCTTGACAAGCTGATTCTCATAAGATGGTCTGACTGGGGAAGATCTCACTTCTGGGTTGTTCCATATTTCCATCAGATTGTTGGTAGAATTTATTTTCTTGAAGCTGTAAGGCTGAGAGTCTGGCTTCTTGATGGCTGTTGGTTGGAGGATGTCCTCAACTCTGAGAGGTTGCCTGCAGATTCTTCCCATGTGAGCTTTCCTAATATAGCTACTTTCCTCATCAAACCAGCAAAGAAAGTCTCCAGAGCAGGTCAGCTAACAAGATGTATTCTTACATAGGTAACATAATCACAAGAGGGACAAGCTATTAACATTTCCCTATGCTATTAGTTAGAAGCAAATCACCATTCCCTCCCACACATAGGAGGAAGGGGATTACACATAGGTATAAATATTAGGAGACTGGGAACACAGTGGGCCACCTTAAAGTCTATCTATCACAATGACATTGTTGATGCAACATAGTTCAGAATTATGACTTTGTAGCACTTTTCAAAATATGTCAGAAGAGAGATATTCATTTTTTTGAGTTGTCTATCAAAATCTTTATTTGCAACTATAGTATTAATATAATAATATCAAAATTCAGAGCATGTTTTACATAATAGTGGCATTTATGCAAAGAGTTGACTTTAATCTAGTTATTTCTTTTCATATGCTTATTAATTCCCAAAGTATTTATTTGGAAGGTCACGCATGGAAATAATATAGTATCAGTAGTTTCTTTTGAGGAAGGCAAATGAGTAAATTTTCTTTTTCATTTTATTTTATTTATATATTTGAGCCATATTAATGATTACCTATCCAACAATTTAATTAAGAATTTAAAAATTCCATATATAGCATTACAAATAGTCACAAAATCTAAGCAATCTCACAGAGTGTTAAAGCTGAGAACCATTCTTATTCTTTTTGTAATTATTAGTGATGATATTTGTAATAGAAACTTCTAGCTGAAGAGCTAGTAAAAGCAGGCATTAAGAAGATAACATCTATTAAGCACTCTGACAGTTAAAACTATTTTAAACTTTCACATTCTTTAGTGTTGGTCCACAAGAGAGCTGAAGAAAAGGAAAGTGCAAAACACGTACATAGAACCCAAGGGATGTTGGCAAGAGAAATTTACTGGCAGACCGCAATGACAAATGTAATGATCTCCATAGCAGCAACAAAAAATTTTGACATCATTTTAGGTATGTTAATGTCTATTTTTTAAGACAGCCATATTAGCATTTAATGATTTTGGTTGCTGGATACCAAAGTAGGATTTGAGCTCTGTGATGATCACAAAAGCCAATCTGTGCACTTCCGTTTTTCAATGTTGAAACTAACATTGTGGAATGGTAAAAGAAAGAAACAGGAAGAGCAGTGTTTATGAGCTTACAATTTTTAAGGCGAGTGCCTTTAAAAGTCTTCAGAATGAAGTCACTGAGCAATATTAAAACCATATTTTGAAAACTTTTTAAATGAACTGTTTGCAATGATCTCATAAATGCTCTCTTCCTAGCTCAACCATTTCTGTTTTGTTTCTGCCCATGAGTTTGAATGTTGCCCTAGAGGCTAAGGGATATCAGTCATAAGTGCTGATAACTACAGTCAGACTGCAGCCAGAGTAGATACAGATGTACAAATCCATCTCTCTCCATTTGAACAGTCTGCTAAATTCTGCATGCAGCTGTTGGCTCTAATGGTTTTTAACTCTTCCAAAATATATATTCTATAAATATTAAGTATATATTACTTTTCACCCTATCTACTGTCCTTTATTTCCCCTGTTCTCTCATTTTGATATAAAATTTAGATATAATGAATCTGATGATTACATCAAATCCCTGTAAGGTGAGTGTCTCCAACAAGATTATGGTCCCAAGACATCTTTGTCTGTTTTTTGATTTTACAAATAGTGTATAATGAAGCAGAGAGCATAGACCTAGAATAAAGTTCTCTCAAAACTGCAGCTTGAAAAAAGGTAAGAAACTGGACTGATGGAATGATATGGGTAATATTTTCCCCCCTCCTCTTCATTGCTTGGGTGGTTTAGTCACTTTCCATTGATGTCTCTTCACTCTTCTGTTCACTCTTAACTATTTCAGATGGTCGGACTTAGCTGTTGTAGATGATCATATCCAGCAAAGTCAGTTTTTAAAAGAAAATTAAAATTGGACAATTTTCCCACTCATATCCACCCACAAGTGTTAAGTGAATACATCAGCAATCATGCGTAAACTCCCCCTTGCTGTAAATGAACATCTTCTAGAAATGTGTTGCCAAAGGCAGTTCAGTTCTACTTTTGAAGGAAGCCCATCCTACTTGTGAATGCAGACGTCTATTCTCGCTCATATCAGAATGCAGACCATTACCACTGGATAAGCTTAGAGGCACAGCCACACTCAGAAAATGAGAACAATGAGAGTTTTTCTACTATGAAACCAACTACACAATGCAGATTCATTCATGTTATATGGTTCTGGCATCTGCCATCTGTAACACACAAGCAAATTCCCCTAATTACTGACCTCTCTCTAGGAAGGCCCATGTTTTCTGTGTGTATTTTGCACTTTCCTTTTCATCATCTCCCTTGCGGACCAAAAACAACAATTCTACCAGGTGAGCTTAACAGATGCAATTTTCTGACCCAGCCAGTAAAAGGTCTGTTGCTTTGTTTTTAGCTGGAAAGATTTCTTGTTGGATTGTACAAGGTTTGTGCTTTTCAAATTGAGCCACCAGCTTGCAGTTCATGTGCCAGCTTACAATCCTTATCAAAATTAGAACATTTATTCACAGTATACCTATTGTACCTCAATCAAAGGCGTGTAATGCATGCCAAAAATCTAATCCACAAAAACAGTGATGAGTGAGAAACATGCTAGTGTCAAGTAAAGACAAATCAGGGCAAGCAGTTCTCACTCCTAGTGAGCACACAGGAGCCAGGATCTACAGACACATCCAAGGTCAAGGCCATCTGGCATGATGAAGAAAGCAAAGGATGTGAACTCAAAAGATACTAAAACTTTTCTATACAGTATGGTCATTTCTGAAAATTTTCTGTGAAAATTCTAGTCTCTGCACCTGTATTTACATCTCTTTTTTAAAGGTCCTAATATCTGAGGCCACTGTTTTTGTCATCTAGACTGTTTTTCACTATCTACTTCCACAAATTACCCTAACTCTTTGACTTCCAGCTGTCCTTTTACTGGCACCTCCTTCCTGTACTTCAGAATTGATTAATTTCCTTCATTTCTACATTACCATTGTGCTTATGATCTTTATCTTGCAAAGCTAAACTTTACTCAGTCATTCCACAAATATTTACAAAGTCTCCATCATGTCCCAGTTGTCCTTGACTTACATTTGCTTTTTTCTTTCTACTGAGATATAAGAACCCCAAGGATAAGTATTTGGTGATATAAATTTGTTTTTATATCCCCTATATCCTTCAGCATAGTATAGGATACAAAGTGAGAATTTAGTAAGAACTTTTTAAGAAAAAGGTAAGATGGAATTATAAGCAGATAAAAGTGAGATAAGTATTACAATTTAAACCAAATAAGCAGTAAGTACATTTATTATGTATATTGGAAATCTATATGTAACAGTAGCTATACATTTCTTGGTGGAATTGCAAGGTAGGTTCTGAACTAACACCATAGCATTTGGTATGCTAAGGAAGGAGGCAGAATTAGAGTGAAAGTAGAACTGTCAGAATCATAACTGATTGGACAGAAAATATAAATTAGGAGACGCTTTTATAGAATGACTTCTACATTTAGGGATGGATGGCAGAACCAATGCTAGTATCATGAATCAAGATTTTATTTTTGTCATGCCCTATCTTTCAGATGCACAGATGAAACCTTCTTTCAGCATCACTGGCTGAGTTTTATTCCCTGTCAACTTCACTATCCAAGATGGATAAACTTTTCATTCAGCATTTATTTAACAACTATTTATTGGATGAGTGATAAGAGAAGAAACCAAACAGGCGCAAAGATGCATAAGACCTATCTGGAAATTTAGTCAGACAGATAGTATTTAAACTAGGGATATTGACACACTGTACATATTCACAAAGTGCTATGGAAACACTTTTCCATAAACACTTTTTCACAAAAGGAGGAGTGATATTTGAAATGACCTTGAAGAACAAGTAGCATTGAATTGAGCAGTGGACATTCTAGCTAAAGGAAACTGTCTCTGCAAGCTTATAGAGTCCAGAAAGAGCATGTTACATTTAGGCAAATTCCCAGGTTCCAGCCTTCCTTAGCTCTTCCTCCTTCTGTAAGCAAATGAACAATGTTCAGCTAACTCTTAAGATGTAGTATGCTTTGTACCGGAAGTAGATCTAAGAAATTCTGAGTTTAAAAAAAATCAACTCAAGGTATCAAACCTCCAAAGATCAAAAAGATAAGTCATAATGTGAGCTTGAGTTTTGACTTCATTTCTCCATTTTACAGTGTGTGTAAATAATATTACAATAATGATATAGAACTTTCACTTTTTCAAAGTCCTTTGAGAAACTCTACTATCAAACCAGTTCAGAAAAGTATGACAAAAATTATTTAGAGTTTTAAAAAATATAGTTCACTTCTCCCCATGCAGTATTTAAATATATTTTTAAAATATTTGAATAGCTGTGTATCATCACAGGGACATTCTAATGGCAAAATAGCTGTTTTATATGACAGTTTCCCTCAAAACTATGAATTTACATGGACAATGAAGAAATTGATATACACACGAAGCAAGATCTCTATCTTACTGTTATATTGCATTATACTTTTAAGGATTTTGTTTAACATAAAAAATATTTCCAAAGACTAACTTTTAGCTTCTTGCTAGATTTCTATTTAACATTCTTCCCATGTGAAATGAAGGTAGGGAAGAGACTATATTAAATTTGAACTATAGTACCTTGAATTTTTCAAATTGTGAGAAGACTCTTAAGATAAAAGAGATGGTTAATCACATTGGTTTTCCTGTTTCCACAGAGTGCAGAACTCCTTCTGGGAAAATTGAAAATTCAACAAGCAAAGACATAATTCTCTTTCTTCTCGAAAACTCTCCAAAGGGTAGAATGTATAGGAAACTTTCTTAAGTTTTATGATTTCTTTTCTTTTACTTTTTTTCCATGACAACTCTCTACTGTCCTCGCAATAGGACCCTCAAAATAAGCATGATCAAGCAAATCTCTACGGAGGCAGAAAGAAAGCAGAATACCAGTTTTCTACTTCACATCCCCCACCAGAGTCTTCGCTTGTTATCCACCTTTGTTTTAATGCCTTACCAGCTGAGCAGGTGGGGGAAAGGTTGTAACTGAGGGTCATTGAACCCACTTAGCACAATGTAAAGATGTCTCTCTAACCTGCTACTGCAAGAATCAGTTATCTAGTAACAATCCTGACTCAGGCACCGCTTGTGCAGCTAGAATGAATACTGTTGTCAGATGCAATTGAAAGAAGTTGTTTTCTACGCAGATTCCCTGTGTTCACATGGTTGGTTGTGTCCACTTGTGTTCATCTGTTTCCATTTTAACAATACTTTTGAACACGGTCCTTTCATAAATGAGTTAAGTGAGAGCCACCAAAACGGTTACTGGAAAATTAAGCTATGTATTCTCTATGTTGATGATTTCAATATGCACAGCAATTGTGATTTTTATTTAACAACTATCTCCAAATCAATGGGGTGCTAAATATTTTGAGGTTAGAGGGAATATTTCAGTACTGTCACTAACTGTTTGGGGTCATCCTGTTCTCTTTCCTCTCCAGTTATCTTCTTATGAAGTATATAGAAGGACCTTCAAAATCTGGCTGCCTGCAGGCCTTTGACACCTTCCACATACACTTAAATCCAAAACATACCTGCTAACAACCAAGACTTCTTCTTCCCAACGGAGACAACTAAAGATG
The DNA here is from genome assembly GCF_965194825.1 of Balaenoptera physalus. Lineage (NCBI taxonomy): Eukaryota > Metazoa > Chordata > Mammalia > Artiodactyla > Balaenopteridae > Balaenoptera > Balaenoptera physalus. The sequence goes on along the minus strand of NC_138899.1, from coordinate 39,915,228 downwards.
GCCACATTTTCTGTGATTTTTTTTTTTCCTTTGATTGATTGGGAAATGTCCCTCTCTCGCTCTTTGGGTTTTCATGTTTCACTGTGCTGCGCTATGCACTGAAGCTACAGTCTCATGGTCTCTTTTATTGCATCATCCTTCTAAGCTTGCTCAGCAAACGGGTTACACTCTGTGGTCTGATGTCCTAATTATTCTCTCTATCTCTGCTGATGGCAGAGTCTCAATGATCTGTCTGCTTTCTGCCCTGAGCACATCATACATAGATACTTGTCCTGCTGTCATCATTGTGAGTGCAAATTAGAATAATGGCTGTAATTTTTTTAGAGTTTCCTACATGCCAGATACTGTGATAAGTACTTGACACACATTATCTAATGTAATCCTCAAAAATAAGAATGTGTGGGCTTCCCTGGTGGCGCAGTGGTTGAGAATCTGCCTGCCAATGCAGGGGACACGGGTTCGAGCCCTGGTCTGGGAAGATCCCGCATGCCGCAGAGCAACTAGGCCTGTGAGCCACAACTACTGAGCCTGCGCGTCTGGAGCCTGTGCTCCGCAACGAAAGGCCACGATAGTGAGGCCCGCGCACCACGATGAAGAGTGGCCCCCACTTGCCGCAGCTAGAGGAAGCCCTCGCACAGAAACGAAGACCCAACACAGCCAAAAATAAATAAAGAAACAAATAAATAAATAAATAATAATTAAAAAAAAAAAAAATATCCCCTCACCCCAGCGTTTGGTCATAAAAATCCTTCCATGAAACACTTTAAAAAAAAAAAAGAATGTGTGAAGGAGGTACAAATATTAGCCTCTTTTGGAGGTGAGAAAACAAGATCAGAGAAAATGGGTTTTTTTAACAAATTTATTTATTTTATATATTTATTTTTGGCTGCATTGGGTCTTTGTTGCTGCACATGGGCTTTCTCTAGTTGCGGCGAGGGGGGGCTACTCTTCGTTGCGATGCGTGGGCTTCTCATTGTGGTGGCTTCTCTTGTTGTGGAGCATGGGCTCTAGGCACGCAGGCTTCAGTAGTTGCAGCACGTGGGCTCAGTAGTTGTGTCTCGAGGGCTCTAGAGCACAGGCTCAGTAATTGTGGCGCATGGGCTTAGTTGCTCTGCATCATGTGGGATCTTCCCGTGCCAGGGCTCGAACCCATGTCCCCTGCATTGGCAAGCAGATTCTTAATCACTGCATCGCCAGGGAAGTCCTGAAAATGTTTATATTAAATACAGTTACAGACCTAATAAATAACTCAAGCCTGTCTGATGCCAGAGTCTACGCTCTTGTCCGTTAATCTCAACAGTGTGAGAAATAGTTCCCAGGCAAAGTGAGACTAGGAAAATATATCCTTTTCTCTGAACATGTTCTGATCTCTTTCAAAACTTCCCATCCTGGGCTTCCCTGGTGGTGCAGTGGTTGGGCGTCCACCTGCCAATGCAGGGGACATGGGTTCGAGCCCTGGTCTGGGAGGATCCCACATGCCGCGGAGCAACTGGGCCCGTGAGCCACAATTACTGAGCCTGCGCGTCTGGAGCCTGTGCTCCGCAACAAGAGAGGCCGGGATGGTGAGAGGTCTGCGCACCGCGATGAAGAGTGGACCCCGCTCGCCGCAACTAGAGAAAGCCCTGGCTCAGAAACGAAGACCCGACACAGCCAGAGATGGATAAATAAATAAATAAATTAAAAAAAAAAAAAAGTACCGATGACTGAGCCGCACCCTGCAGCAATTAAATCTGAATGTCTACAGATAGCACCCAGTCCAGACACTATACTTTAAAAAAAAAAAAAAAAAAAATTCCCATCCTATTTCATATCTACAGTAATAATATGTGCTTAATAAGCAACAATATGGCTCTTGGACTAATTATTAATATTGACAGGGAAGTCAAAATTATAAAATATTTTACTTCTTCCTTCTCATCCATGGACTCATACTGCATTTGTAGTTAATATTTTCAAACAAACAAAAAAGCCTAATTGTGTTCTTTATGATCGAAATTGTAGAAGGCCCATAACCAACCCCCTCCAGAGTTTGGACTGTTTCAAAGAGAAACAAACGAGTTACACAGATGGAACTTAAAGTACCACCTCTATTACTGACAGTGTTACTGTAGGATTTGGCTGGGTTAATCAGAATTAGGCTGAGTCTTCCATTCAGTCTGGGGCAGTAGTCCCTGTGAAGCCTCAAAGCAGTGGTTCTGCACTGAGAGTGATCTCCCTCTCAGATGACATTTGGCAATACCTGGAGAAAGTTTTTGGTTGTCACAAGTGGGGGAGTGCTATTGGCATCTAGTAGGTAAAATAAGCGAGGGATGCTGCTAAACATCCTACAATGCACAAGACAATGGAAGCAACAAAGAATTATCTGTTTAAAATGTCAGTGGTGCTCGGATTGACAAACTCTGAGTGAAGTTTATGAATGGGACTGGCGTAGAGTAGAATGCATTTTCTCTGGAAGAAGGCAGATCCGTAAGGGAAGGATGATACTGCCTACATTAACCCAGTTCCTGCTTCAAAATGTATCAATCAGACAATTCACACATCTTGCCCTGGTAAGAAAAAAGGGAAGACGCTAAGAGGGCCAAACTGTGTCACAGTAATTACTGTCTCTCAAAGAAGAAACACTAACTCTAACGCCTATTAAAATAATGTGATTTGTTCACATCTTCTAAATTGATTCTAATGTCATAGAACCAAGATAATACGAAGGCAGTTTCACTTTGTATCATACATTTGTTTAATTCATGCTCAGAAGAATAATGAACATTTTATTTGTATTTAGGTCTATCACACAGGAAAGGAGTGACAAATTGCAATGTGTGTTTTTACCTATGCAATCTTTTTAAGCTCTACAGAAGTACATACATAACACTATTCTTAGGTGGAAGAAAAAGAGCAAAACTAACATAGTTTGCAGAACGCATATTTCTTTTATTGATTAAACAATTCAAATTGAATTTGACTAGTTATTACAATGTCCCAGAAGCACTTAATTAACCCTACTGTTAAATTTAAATAAGGGGAGAGAGGCAGAAAAGGAGAGCAGATAGGCAGAGTCATTTAAATTACCACAAAAATTGAGTTTCAGAGTGCTGGAGCAAAATTATAGATCTCAACAGAGGTCTCTAAATTTACTTAATTCTTCCATTTTCTGACTCTTATTGCTACTTTTATACTCTGAAACATGTCAGCTTTTCCTTTTCTTATCTTCCTTCTTTGAGTCTGAAGAGAGGGCAATGCCCTGACAGTTTTAGTCTACGGTCAGATGCCAGGCATGTTTCCATTCTCCATTGTTTTGATTCTATATAAATAATCTAGCAGATTAGCTAGAATTAGTAAGCATTAAAGTAGGAACTTGTCTTTGACCCCACAGTGTCGCATCAGAAGCATATGCTGTTCTTGAAAGAAATAAGAATAATAGCATATTCATCATTTTAAAGCTATAACAAAGAGAAAAGACCAGATCCCAAAGCAGAGGCATGTTCTAAAAAAAAACAATAAGTTTTAACATTTATTAAACAGTTACCATGAGCCAGACACCATGTAGATCATATTTTATGCATTATGTCATTTTATCCTCACACCATATCTCTGAATAGTGTTCTGAATTGTCTCCATTTTACAGATAAAGAAACTTGTCCAATGTTAAACAGAGTGCCCTGAGATCCAGACTCAAGTTCGTTGGCTGCATATCCTATCATTTTAATCACTTGGTGAAAATAACTTCATTAAAGCATAATCATAACAGCAAATATTTCTGGAGCTCATTGGTCCCTAAATGTAAGAAAACCACTAATATCGTGGCAGGGTTTAAATACTTCAAAAATCTTCCTTGGGGTGTCATAAGCCTTAACTACACCTAAATAGTTTCCTTCAAATGATTTCTAACTAAATATAAATTATTTTCCCTGAGTGAGAGGAAAGAGTCTTAGATAACTCCCAGATGATCTGTTTGGGCAACAGAAGAAAAAAACACAAAGGAGTCACTGATTAAGAAATAATGTAGAAAAGGAGAAATTGATTTTTAGAGAAAGATGAGTTCAGTTTAGAAATATTGACTCTGAAGTACATTGTGTATAAATATTGTTTTTGAGGGTTTGGGAACACTCTTCCTTCCTCTGAAAATAGAACCTGTTTTTCAAAGTGAACCTCATCTTCCATAGTCTTAGAAGGGTCACCACTTCCTCACCCCTTGCAGAAGGATGGACACATGAATGAGCTCTCACCAAGCAGAGTACAATATCTCTCTGCTGACAGCAATTTGTTTGAGGATAATATGTAATGCAACAGGGCCAGGTGAAGTTCTCCCAGTAATTGGTAATTTTTGTTGGTACTGAGAAGAGTGAATGGTATAACTAAGTACTAAGTAGACCTCCAGCTGCCCAAATTGTCTTTGCTGTCATGTTATAGAGCCTTCCGGTTATTTCACTTTCACAGAGCAAAGAAGAGGAAGGAAGACTGACTCATCACTTGAACACCGGTACTAAGAAATGCACAAAAGTAGATTTTCAATTATGAAAGCCAAAAACTTCCCTTTAAAAAAAAAAAAAAAAAAAGTTAATTTAAATGTATACTTGTAACTTGCAATCAAAAGTGCTAACACATAAAGCTGGAATGGCACAAAAGTGACAATATTACCACTCTCTCACTCTTCTCCACCCAGTTGAAGGTGAAGTTGTATTCATTTTGTCCATATACTGTGGTACAAATTCCAGACTGTTGAACTGCTGCCACCTCACACTGAAACATTAGCTCTCCTGCTTCCAACTGAGTTATCGTGGTTTCTTTGAGGTCATGCCATATCACTTTGTATCTCTCCATCTTCCTTGAAGACTTCAACACCTGGCTCACTTGCTTCTTCCCTTAATGCTTAATCATTTATAGTTCCTTTAATAACAATGTCAACGATTTATTGATCTCCTGGATCTAGTCACCATTATCACTCAATTCTGTCCTTTATAACCAACTGATTTTTAACTTTACGTCACTCCAGTGTCCTGGCAGGATTTTCACATTTGTCTTGGTCATCCCATAGCACAGTTCAAACCTCAAAAACCTAAACAGGACTTACCCTTTATTATGACCTCTGAAAATGATATGTAATGTCATTTGTTTCTTTCAACTCTTACTATGAACTCCTTCTCATCAACTGTCTTCAAATTTTACTTGACTTCATTTTTCAACTTCAAATTTCTATTAAAATATTTCAATATTACTAATATTACTCTTATCATAGCATGTATTCCTTTTTAGTTTTACCATTTCATTCACTTACTCATTCCTTTATGCTTTTTCCAGTCTTACTGGAAAATGGCCCAATATCCAACTCGAAACAGCTTTCTCCCTCTCCTGCAACATCCATCTCTCATTAATCATACTGATTTTACTTTTACTTCCTAATATTTATTTCATTGTCTCCATATGCATTATTCCTACCCTGGTCTGCTATGTCATCTCGTTTGGACTCCTAGTCGCTCTGTATTTATTCTTGCCTCATTATATTCTGTGCCTCACACTTAGGTTGTTTTTTAAATGAGATATCATGTCATTTCCTGTTTAAGACTTTTATTACTTTTTTCTCATTGCTTCTAGAAAAAAAATGGAAATCCTTACTGTAGCCACCAGGCCTCCTTGGTATGACCGCTACCTTTATACCTCTTTCCTCTAATCTTATATCACATATTCATTTGCTCTTTAAGATTCAAACATACTGTCATTCTTTTCATTCCTTCTTACTACTGCTTCTTTGTGTAGTCTTATTCTTCCATTTGGAATGCCCTCCCCTCTGCCCATCTTCACCTAGTTAACTCCAATTCAACATTTCTATTGTTCTCCCACTTAAATACTCAGGACAACCTTACTTGGTGTCCAAGCTTTTAGGTCAGGTTTCGGTCTTACATAAACCCCTATAACTGTATTCTTTCCTTTTCCTTGCTTATCTCAGTTTTTACTATTGCAAACACTGTTGATGGCTGTTTAATATTTATCTGCCCCACTCAGTAGAAGCTCCTAAACATGTAATTGCTAAATAAATAGTTAGATGAATGAAAAAATTATTTCTAAAATATTATGTCCCAGACACTGTACTATATACTGGATATGCAAAAAACTACATGGAAACTGTGGGCACATAAACACATCAGTGTGATTGTTCAGGTCCAACCCAGTTAAGCCCAGGTTAATATGTATCCAAAAGAGGATCTCAACACAATCTGAGGACAAATTTAATGGGGAAAAGACTGGAAGTGGAGATATCACTTAGGAAGTGGAGATGTATTGCTACACTAATCCCCACAACTTATACATTTTCATTCTTGTCTCCCTGGGATGAATTGTTTTGATGGAAAATGATAAAAAACACTTCAGTGCTGCTCCACAATCAGTCATTATTTAATTCATTTAGCAGATTTTCATTGACTGCCTACTATGTGCTGACAGTGTGCTAAACTGGAAATGTAGAAATGAATGAATTGTCTTTGTCTTCAAATATTTCTCAGTTCAGTTTGGCAGAGAGGCTTTTATGGTACAATATGGTAAAAATATTCAAAGGAAAGTGCCAGATAATATGGAAGTACCATAGAGGATCATTTAAGCAACCTGATGGATTTGGGAAGGTTTTCCTCATTTTGTGAAACCCGAGTCTAAAGATAAGCATAAGAGTAAACAAGTTAGATAAATGTATTTCAAGCAGAAGAATGATCAAAAGATGAGTTTGGGGAAATGTAACTCACATCGTTTCACTTCATGGTGTACAGTATCTTAAGGAATATTTAGAGGTGAGTCTGTAGCTGTGAGCAAGGGAAAATCATGAAGAGTCTTATGAGCCATGAAAGAAGTTTGGATTTTACCAGGGAAGCATTAGGAAGAATTTTAATTTGAAAAATAACATGAGATTCATTTTTAGGGAAAAAAAATTGACCAATGTGAGAAAAATATATTGGAAGACTGAGAGACTCAAGATGAGGGGGTTAGTCTTGCTAATTATGCAGAATTCCACTCAGGATGTTTCTCAGACTGAGGGTTCCTTACATTTGCTCCCATGGCACCCTGTGCTCACCTCCATCATGGAACGTACTGCAAAGTAACAAGCTCATTTTTTTGCAAGTAAGTGGTATCTAGCACATTACTGGGTATATGATAGACTCGATATATACTTCTAGATCAGTGAGAGAATGAGATAAAAAGTCAATCAGTCTGAGAGAGAACTGTGAGATTCCTAACAGTGATTAATATGGTTTACATATTTACCTTTCATATGTTGCTAAATCACACTGAAATTGGTTTTTTTCTATAGAAATACTTAATATTTCTCTGGAAAACCTTTATATCATCCCACTGGAACAAAGCCAGCTATCTGAAGAAGATAAAATGGTAAGAGATATTGTTGTGAGTCTTCTTTCTTCCAAATTAACTTTGTGTATATCAGATATCAGAGCAACTATTTGTTCCAGTGAGGTGAGCATATATTAAGTGAATGCAGCTTTTGGTAAAAAAAAAGATTAAAGTATTAAGTTAAATTATTCATAGAAGTCAAAGGAGTTTTCAATGGTTGTGTTGGAGAAAAAGTAATGAATATATCTTTATTTATGTAATGTTATTTTCAAAGGTATAAAACAAAATGTAGAGATATTGTTTGTTTTTAAAAATCCTTATTTTTGTTATTCTAGCTGAATAAAAATCTTCCTACTAATTTATTCAATCTATCATAGTTAATTTAAATAGCACATGAAATTCTAGGCAGATGTTATGTCATAAATATCCAGAGTATAAATATTAAAATTATGCTTACAAGCATAGAACGATCTATTTTTATTTTAAGTAATTAGCACATTTTTGGAATGTTTTCACAAATACTTCTCAACTATGAGAGAGCAGCAGCATGGATTATCCAAAACTATGAATAATCCAGAAGGCATTTGTCTACAATTTGGGGATGTACTTTTTTGGTAACAGAACCACATTATAAATTTGTGTTACTTAAGCAAAAACTCAAATTAGTTTATATTTCCTGTGTTCATGGGAAATGGTTTACCAGCTGAGCTGCAAGGTTAGTTGTTGAGAAATATGTTGGGCTTTGGGAGAAAGAAAAAGCAGATCCACGGGTAATAGATATGTCACAATAATTTTATTACCTCATTTTATTAGATGCATTCCTGTTTCCTTGATTTTGACCAGATTTTCTTTTCATACACATTTAGATAATTCCTTTTATTCTATATTATTTTTATTTGAACTAAGCATATTTAAAGTGATCAATGGTAGCAATTAGTGGATGTACAATATATTTTCAGCAATAAATAAAAATTTTGCATTTCCTGTGGTGAAGCTGAATGTGTGCCTGTAAGCAACAATGTTGAAGGATAAATAAATAGCAAATTATGCTCAACACATACTGTCAATAATAATTATCACTGAGTGAAGATAAATTCATTAATTCCTTTTGCTTAATTTTTTAAAATTATTAAATGTGTGTTAACTCATATAAAAGATTGCATTGAGATCTGGGTATATAGTAATTGTTAAAATAGAATATCTATCTCTGTGGAGCTTATCTTCTAGAGGTAAGCTTCTTTGTCTAATTGAAATAAAGTACAAAATAAAATAACTTTGTGGAAAGAATTTTGGGTGTTATTAATATTTCATAGCTTGGTTATTTACATATTGATATCATTTTTATTTCATTTTAGAACAAAATATATATCCACTTATTGGGACAGAAGAAGATGGAGTAGTGGATGAGGATGGAGGGGGAGGCACAGATGTAGACAAAGACTATTTCAGGGGGGAAGCTGAGAATTTCATATTAGGGTACAGAGAAGGGAGTATGGCTGTGACATTCCTAATTAGCTCTGTAAGTAGTTGTTTCCAGTGCTTATGCATAATTAGGGGACAGGGATGGTTTTCACGATACCTATTCAGAGTGTGGCACTAGAGAAACCATGAAGAGAATGATAGAAGACTTACAGGAAGCAGTAGTATTAGCTGTACAAATGTTGGGGATTCCAGTTAATTAAATGAGTAATGTAAGGGAAAGAGCCCTCCAAAGGAAATAGAACTGGCCAAGTTTGGCAGGTAAATAGGGTCTTAGGTACTTGAGCTAAGATTCTAATCCTTGAATGAAACTATCACTAGAAACAGGGAGAAGAGGGAGAACAAAAAAGGGGCAACTCTGAATTTTGTTTTACTCTGTAGAGTGATTCAATTTACCTCTGGAAGAACAAATTTCAAGTGTGGTTGACACTGAGATGAAGTGGGCCCCACTGGTCTGGAGTGAGCTGGAGATAGGGTGAGAGTTTACTAGCAGTGCTAGATTACTAATAAGCATATCAGCATTTCCTTAAGACATTAGCCAGCAGGAGCCTCAAAATTTTGATGTAGGGAATTTTTAATATGTCACTCTTCAAGAAAACATGAAAGTAGTCATTATGGGAAAGTAGAAAATTTTTGGATTATTAACAATTAGAATTTTCAAATTATACATGAAGAAGAGACTCATTGTCTTACAAGATTTGTATGCTTCTAAGGATGTTATACTAGATCTGGCTGTGTCTGAGTGTGTTTTGGGGACACACTCAGAAGGACAGAGTACCTATTGTACGAAATACACTTCTGCTGTTATCTGACCTGAACCTATAAATGCGGTAAGCAGTAGAATACTGGTAGATTAATTATTTCTGTTTCTTCCAAGTTACATCGGTTATCTAGGCAATTCAAACACGAAAAAGTGACAAGGACAGTTACCAGTGTATTATAGGTGATGAATAATCAATAATAAGCTTCATTTTTCCCCCCATTCTCTTCTTTTCAACCTCCTTCCTTTTTACCTTTTTTTCCTCCTTCATTCCTTATCATCTGTAACACTGTAGTCAAATCTTTAAGCCTTCCATCTCGCACTCAAAGTTCAGTTCAGAAAATAGAAACCCTTCTACTTATTTCAATCAGAAATGAATTTAATGCAGAGAATTAAGAGTTAATCAAAACCTGGGAAAGCATGGATGTGCCGCAGCCAGGAGGCCATCATTCTATTAATGATTTGAAGTACCACCATCTAGCTCCAATCCAGAATGCAAGAAAATGTTGTTGAAACTGCAACCACCAAGACTGCCTAACAGTGTTTTCAATGACCAAGAAGCTGGATACTAAAGTATGGTGAGTCTGGTCACCATACTTTTTCAACTCTCATGATCTTGCTTGCAAGAGAAAACAGCTGCAGGAGATAGCTTCTGCCTCACTTCCACCTTCCAAGCATTGTTTGTGTGCAACTATTAGGATACCTTACTTGCATCCAGACACTACCTGTAAGAGAGTGTGGGAAAGGTTGTTTTCAGCTTTCAATCATCATGAAATTGAATGAAGCTGGACAGGAGTTTGGGGGAGCCAAATCAAATGTCTATGACAAGCTGGTATAGTGATGCATGTTGACCTCCCAGCTGTTTCCTATACTTGTTCTTTTATATCATTCATGGTTTTTATTAAATTTATGTCTTATATTCTGTTTACCTCTCCCCAACCTTGCTAAATCTCATATGTGTCCTTTTCTGTAAGTACGGTAGCTAATTCTGTGTTTCTATAACATTGCTATTACCTGGCATATTTGCTGTATCATTAACTTAACTTACGGAATACTCTTCTACAAGTTAGGGAAGAAATACACTATAAGGTTAAATCAAAACTTATGTACCTAAACAATTACTTATTTACTATGGGCCTAGAGATAACTGTCATATTACTTCATCAGAATATTTAGTTTCAGCAAGTGTTATTTCTATAATATAATACATATGCTAATCAAAATGTAAAATTATTGAATGATTAATATTATCAAAAGTGGATTATAAAGAAAAGTGTCTTCCAAGGGGGTAAAGGGGGGGATGGGATGAATTGGGAGATTGGGATTGACATATATACACTAATATGTATAAAATAGATAACTAATGAGAACCTGCTGTATAGCACAGGGAACTCCACTTCTCTGTACAGTAGAAACTAACACAGCATTGTAAAACAACTATACCCCAATAAAAATAAATACACTAACTGAAACGTAAAGAAAGAAAGAAAGAAAGAAAGAAAGAAAGAAAGAAAGAAAGAAAGAAAGAAAGAAAAAGAATCTTGAATTTTTACTTGCTCCTAAGTTGACTTTTTAAATTAAGAGAGAAGACTTTTATTACTCAGACAAATTTTTTTTCTCATATATTTAGCATCATGGATTTAAAGTTTGTTAGACAAGCTAGTAAAAATGATAACAAAAATCAGCAGATACCATTTGCATTGTAAAACCAGCATAACTCATTTTTCTATTCTTTTTTACCAGAATTTTATTTCCTTTGCATATGCTTTAACTGTACATAGGCTGATATTGTCCTATCTTATGAAGGTGAACATAACAGGAAGTGTTAAACTTGATTTCAAAATAAGAAATAAAATTATGTCCATTCTAACAATAATTCTAAAACCACTTTCTCTTAATCTTTTATGGTAAAAGTGAGGTTACTCCTCTGTCAACAATCACCGTATTTTCCTGTTTGCTATCCCTGCCTCTAAAATAAAGTGGACTTGTAAAACTAGTTTTCAATTAGATAACCTACTAAAATCCCTGCTTTCCTTTTTAGACAAGCATTTTTGCTCTGTTCAAAGGATGTCCTTTTATCAGAGACTGTGAAGTTGTGTTGTCCCTTGGTTCAGAATGCTGGACCCGAGAGTCTAATGTTGTATTTACGGCATGAACAACAACTTAATTAAGTGTTACTTTAGAAGTATCACCAAAGCTTTGTTTCTGGTATTGCACTCAGGCATGTATCACATTGTTCTGACACATGCAGTGGGAGATTTGCTTTGTAGTTAGCCATGTTTTAGGAGCACTACTAGTAAAGACAGGAGAAAAGAATAATTCTATTGGTACAGCAGGGAAAATGCTCTCAGATCCAAAAAATGACTATAAAAGACAGGATCAGGAGAAAAATTTTCTTCTGAGAACACTCTCAGTAAAACCAAATACCCTCTTTTGACATTTAACTGCTTAAAAGTAAATGTTTTTAATGCTTTTGTAAAGATTAATAAAATCAAATATACAAAGATTTCTTCCTTTCATATGTCCATATTTATCTCCCTAAGGACCATATTTTATATACCTAAATAAATGTGATATTTTAATTTTAGATTATCATTTACCATGATAAAAGATCTTTTAAACAGTGCTTTTCTGCTATTACCCAGGAAGGGTTTGGGAAATGATGATAAAGCATGAATGTATTTTCACTCTCTCTTCTGCAAAGAAATAAAGAAATTTTTCCTTACTGGTGTACTCTGAAAATGCACCTGAATCTAAGAGGAATTAAATGCACCAGCCTCAAAATACAAGAATGTTTAACTCCACTATCATTGGCTTCATATTTGAGGTTGTAAAATTAATACAGTTGTTTGACAAAGAACTGAAAGCTTGAAAAAAAGGAAGCTGCCAACTAAAAAGAAAGGAGTAAGTTCTTCAAAGGTAGTGTGGCCTGGAACCTCTAGATAAGATGGCCCAAACGATCAATGAAGGAAAGTACCCCAGAGGGACACAGAGCATTAAAGATCTACAAGATAAAGAAAGGAAAGTAATTATTTTCAAAAGTTTTCCCATGTTTCTTTTATCTCAATACTAGACCCTATTCTAGTCCAGTGATAGATAAATGGCCCTGACTAATGAAAGTCTAACCAGAATTGGTTTACCTCAAAGGTAGTTTAATATTGAATTTCAAATCATAAGGTACCCAAATTAAGCAAGTTTTTTAAGCACTTGCTAGAGAAAGGTCTATAGGGCTACTATATTTAAAATGTTGTCTATGATTTAGTGATCAATCAAATCTATTCTACACTTCCATATATATTTGAAAAAGTGTTATGTTAAGATTTTATTATGCAAAATTTGATTATTTGTGTGAATTTATAAGTATGTTGGCATGTGTGATTAAGCCTCTCTCTGTACATATTTGTTATTGCATTGTAAAACATCCCTATGTTCTAAATTATCACCTTATTTCATAATTCCAAAGATCAATACCCATTATACATATTGTGACAATGTTTTGCCAAAGCATAGTGAACGCAACTGAGAGCAGCAACAGAAAGTTTTTCCAGAATGTGTCAGAAAGTAGCCAAAGAATTAACCAAAGACAGAGACATAGACATGCTAGTAACCATGGTGAAAATTAAATAAATTGTCCAAAATTTCCTCCAAAATGGCCATGATCCCAAAGAGTTCATTCAAATTGCTTTGACACTTTCAATGGGCAGAAAATTCTCATATTATAGATGATTTCAGTGCAAAGAAGATATGAAAAGTTTACTTTTTGATTTCACAAACCTGGTGTATCTCTAATACCATACTAATAATATTTAAAATAGAAATCAGAAACCAGATTCACTCGGATCACTTACTAAGCTATTGCTTCTCAGCTACGAAGCTACCTTTCTATACATTTTCCCTTTGTTGGAGCTGGGCCTCTGAAAAGTGCATTCTCCTTTGTCAGCTCACTGCTGTTCAGCCATCACTGGTATAGAAGGGCAGCTGGCAGGGAGAATGAGTACGCTTCACTCTGCTTCTTGTACCTGCCAACAGCATCTCAGTGTTAGTTTTTCAGCAGAAACAGATATTCCAAATGCCATGTTTTCAGGGTTGGTGAACACCTGTATATTGGGGGAGTGACACACTGGGAGAGGGCATGAGAGCCCCGAGCCCTTTACCCACATCTTCCCCTATGCATCTTTTCCATCTGGCTGTTCTTGAGTTACATCCTCTTACAATAAACCAGTAATCCTGTAAGTAAAATGTTTCTCGGAGTTCTATGAACTCCTCTAGCAAATTAATTTGAAGTGGTGGGTGATGGGGGACAGTCTTGTAGGACTGAACCCTTAGCCTGTGGAATCTGATGCTACTTCTGGGTAGACAGTGTCAGAATTGCTTGGTTTTGTGTGGGAAACCCCCTCCACATACACATAATTGGATCCAGGAACCTAAAAGAGCTAAGATGGGTAAATAATAAGATGTTTATTTATATCATAATCACAACAAAAATGAAAAAAACTTTATCTGATTCTCATAATTGAACCCAAAAAGCTTTTGGTAAAATCAGTATGCATTTCCCAATGAAAAAGCCTAGTAAAGTAAGAAAAATAATCGTGATTAAACTAATATTTTCTCATTCTGACAGTCAACATCATACAAAACTGAAAACCTATATACCTTTCCAATAAACTCAAGAACAAGGCAACGATACACACTTTTGTCACTATTATTTATTATTATTCTGAATATAATCGCGCAAGTAGCCTATGAATTGCATTGGCCAATGAAATGAGAGCAAGTCACATGGCTACTTACATACTTACATGTTTTTCTATAAGCCTGTTCTTAATAAATAGAATAATGTTTGGACATGGCGCCACATTTTCTTTTTACTCAGATTTGATCAGAATCAAGTCAGTTTCAGAAAGAAGTAAAGCAGTTACATTTTTCCTTTTATTTTGGTCAGTTTAATTATACAGGTAGATACAGGTGGACAGAAAAGGAAGATAGCTTATGATCATTCAAAGTAGATAAAAATAATTTAACTGACATAAATAATAATTTAATAAAATTTAACAAAGCAGAAGTTAATTACTGAAGATTTCCATTAGTAATATTAAGAGGTCACATGGAACAGAAAGTTAAGTGACAAAGTAGGGTATGGAAACAGTTTACATATTGGATTTGTTAAAACTTGAATTTGCAAATGAATTCTTTAATGTTCCTTTAGAAATAGTATATAATCTATTTATAAAACCATAAACATTAAGTAGAAAAAAAGACGTTACTTGATGACAAATGAGATTATTTTTAACAAATTGCTCTGAAATGTTAGTCACAATTGATTACATTACTTATAAAATAATGTGTCATTAAAGATTTTTTACCTGATTAAAAGAACATGAGTCTGTATCTTTTGAATTCTCTCCCTGAAATGTGGAAACATTTGGGGAATAACCCTTACCTGTTAAAGCTCTCTATCTTCAACATCTAGAAAATGTAATAGCTCATTTATGGCTGTGTCAGGGTAGATTAGATTACATTATGGTAGCAAACAAACTGAAACTCACAGTGGCTGAACACAACGAAGTTTCCTTTCTTGTTTGTGCAGCCTGCTACTGTCCATTGCAACTGTCAAGTGCAGCTGTTTTTCATATGCTGGATTGTACCTAGATGTCAACATGTATCTCCATGTCCATGCAGCAGAAGAAAAAAAACAAATTGAAGAGTTGATCTTTGATAATTAAATACTTTCACCTAGAATTAATATATGTAATTTCAGCTCAAATATCACTGTCACAGAAAGTCCTTTAACTTCATCTCTCTTCAAGAAGATGAGTGCAATTTACCTAATTGTCCAGAAGATAAAGAAAATCAGATATCATTGAATAGTAGGAGGGTCTAATACAAGAATGCTTTGAAAAGATTTTTATTATAAGTAACCGAAATTAGAAAATCATTAATAGTACTGTTCATAACACTCAACATACCACGCCCAAACACATACACCACATGCACTCACTCCATGCCCAAATTACATAAATTACCCAAGAAGATGGCAAGATAGGGCCTCAGTTAACTAAATTACTTCAGTACAAATTAAAAACCAACAGAATGAACAGGTTTCTTTGATGAGATTATATAATAATGCACAGAAAATATACCCAATTTAAAGTAAGAATCGTCTAAGGACAGGGAGCCCAGAATAAAAGGAAAGTGGATTATATACCTTCAGTGATGGGTCTTTCAGTTACATCTGAAAGCATATATAGGCTTCTCATTTTAATCTCCAAAATTATTAATGCATCAAATTGAGAAGAAAAATCTCCATGTAAGACACCCATATGTAAAGTGGTTTCATCAGTTGCCTTCAATCACAGAACTCCATTATACACTGCATCTTTCACTTATCTGCCCCCAAACCCAGAGCTATCTCAGACCTATTCTATCAGCAGCAGGTGTATGGAGAACTTTATTTTGGACACACTACTCCTTTCTTTCTGTGTTTTTATAATCCCTGCTGCTATGCACAAACTGTAACAACCTCAAATTTTAATGTGTCTTTTGGTTTCTTATTTCCCATCACTTCTGATTTCTGTTTACTTACGAATTCTGCTGACTCACAGCCTCCTCTAACTCACCACCCTCTCTAACTCACCATCTCTACTATCTCAAGGTCTCTGTGTGTTTCCTTGGGTGGTATTGCCATGATCAAATGCTGGTGTTTTTCTGTGTTGCACAGTTAAATTTCTCAGAAAAGATCTAATTTAACCATCTAACTTCATTATAGTTATTCAGGTAGAACCTTAATTTTAAGCTTCTTCATACAAAACTTATTGACCTAAATATTGGTTTTCTTTGAAACAGTTTCTTACATAGCGCCTATCAGATGTTTCTCAGAAGACCAGTCACATAAAAACAAACATGATCCTCTATACTTAAGGAATTCTTTAGGTTCACTACTGAGAGCAGAGATCACAATCAGCGACCACATCTCAAAAAAAAAAAAAAAAAACAGCAGTCATAGCTCTTGGCAATTATAGTCTTATAAGACTTAATATTACCTGACTTCCCTGTAGTCCAGTGGTTAAGACTCTACATTCCCACTGCAGGGGGCCCGGGTTCTGTCCCTGGTCAGAGAACTAAGATCTCGAGCGGCATGCCAAAAGACAATATTACCAAGGTAATATCTGTTAGGCCTTAGAGTAGAATATATATATTGGAAACAAAGAAATGTAAGGGAATTTTCAAGGGCTAAACATACAATAAAAGAATCATATGACATATAATATTTTTAGAAAAAATAACCCTGAATAATTAATGCCCAAGAATTCTGTATGCTCTTGTTATATCTACATTTCTTTCTAACTTATCTTAAATTTATCATTTATTTGTCTAATGCTCTACCTCACCTTGAATATGTACTCATACTTTTCAATTGACAACGACTTTTCTCTTGCTTTTATAACCTAAAGAGATCCTTGGAACCATAGATTATGTTGGATCCAGGAATAAAATCCCACTGGGGAGGGGGTCTGGGCAAGATGGCGAAAGAGTAACATGCGGAGATCACCTTCCTTCCCACAGATATATTAGAAATACATCTACACGTGAAACTGTTCCTACAGAACACCCACTGAACGTTGGCAGAAGACGTCAGACCTCCCAAAAGGCAAGAAACTCCCCACATACCTGGGTAGGGCAAAAGAAAAAAGAAATAACAGAGACAAAAGAATAGGGACGGGACCTGCACCAGTGGGAGGGAGCTGTGAAGGAGGAAAGGTTTCCACGCACTAGGAAGCCCCTTCGTGGGCGGAGACTGCGGGTAGCAGAGGGGGTAAGCTTCGGAGCCACAGAGGAGAGTGCAGCCACAGGGGTGCGGAGGGCAAAACGGAGAGATTCCCACACAGAGGAGCAGTGCTGAGCAGCACTCACCAGCCCGAAAGGCTTGTCTGCTAACCCGCCGGGGCGGGCGGGGGCTGGGAGCTGAGGCTTGGGCTTCGGTCGGATCGCAGGGAGAAGACTGGGGTTGGCACGGTGAACACAGCCTGAAGGGGTTAGCGCACCACAGCTAGCTGGGAGGGAGTCCGGGAAAAAGTCTGCAGCTGCTGAAGAGGCAAGAGACTTTCTTGCCTCTTTGTTTCTTGGTGTGCAAGGAGAGGGGATTCAGAGAGCCACCTAAACGAGCTCCAGAGATGGGCGCGAGCCGTGGCTATCAGCGCAGACCCCAGAGACGGGCATGAGATGCTAAGGCTGCTGCTGCCGCCACCAAGAACACTGTGTGCCAGCACAGGTCACTATTCACACCGCCCCTCCTGGGAGCCTGTGCAGCCTGCCACGGCCAGGCTCCCGTGATCCAGGGACAACTTCCCCAGGAGAACGCACGGTGCGCCTCAGGCGGGTGCAATGTCATGCTGGGCTCTGCCACCGCAGGCTCGCCCCACATCCGTAACCCTCTCTCCCACCATCCTGAGTGAGCCAGAGTCCCCGAAGCAGCTGCTCCTTTAACCCCGTTCTGTCTGAGCGAAGAACAGATGCCCTCAGGCGACCTACATGCAGAGGCGGGTCCAAATCCAAAGCTGAACACTGGGAGCTGTACAAACAAAGAAGAGAAAGGGAAATTTCTCCCAGCAGCCTCAGAAGCAGTGGATTAAAGTTCCACAAACAAGTTGATGTACCTGCATCTGTTGAATACCTGAATAGACAACGAATCATCCCAAATTCAGGAGGTGGAATTTGGGAGCAGGATATATTAATTTTTCCCCTTTTCCTTTTTTTGTGAGTGTATATGTGTATGCTTCTGGGTCAGATTTTGTCTGTATAGCTTTGCTTTCACCATTTGTCCTAGGGTTCGGTCCATCCGTTTTTTTTTTGTTTTTTTTTTTTTACTTAAAAAATATTTTTTCTTAATAAATGATTTCTTAATAATTTTTTCCTAATTTTCTATTTTTAAAAATTAAAAAAAAATTCTCAATAAGTTTTTTCATACTTTTTATTTTAAAAAATTAAAAATTCTTTTGCTTAATAAATTTTTTCTTAATAATTTTTTGGTTATTTTTTATTATAAAAAATTAATAAATTTATTTTAAAAAATTTAAAAAAAGTTTTGTCTTAAAAATTTTTTTCTTAACAATTTTTTTTCTTAGTTTTTATTATAATAGCTTTATTTTATTTTATTTTATCCTCTTCCTTTCTTTCTTTCTATTTTTTCTCCCTTTTATTCTGAGCCGTGTGGATGAAAGGCTCTTGGTGCTCCAGCCAGGCATCAGGGCTGTGCCTCTGAGGTGGGAGAGCCAACTTCAGGACACTGGTCAACAAAAGACCTCCCAGCTCCTCATAATACTAAACGGTGAAAATCTCTGAGATCTCCATCTCAACATCAAGACCCAGCTTCACTCAATGACCAGCAAGCTACAGTGCTGGACACCCTATGCAAATCAACTAGCAAGACAGGAACACAGCCCCATCCATTAACAGAGAGGCTGCCTAAAATCATAATAAGGCCACAGACACCCCAAAACACACCACCAGACGTGGACCTGCCCACCAGAAAAACAAGATACAGCCTCATCCACCAGAACACAGGCACTAGTCCCCTCCACCAGGAGGCCTACACAATGCACTGAACCAACCTTAGCCACTGGGGACAGATACCAAAAACAACGGGAACTACGAACCAGCAGCCTGCAAAAAGGAGACACCAAACACAGTAAGATAAGCAAAATGAGAAGACAGAAAAACTCACTGCAGATGAAGGAGCAAGGTCAAAACACACCAGACCTAACAAATGAAGAGGAAATAGGTAGTCTACCTGAAAAAGAATTCAGAATAATGATAGTAAGGATGATCCAAAATCTTGGAAATAGAATAGACAAAATGCAAGAAACATTTAACAAGGATGTAAAAGAACTAAAGAGGAACGAAGCAATGATGAAAATCACAATAAATGAAATTAAAAATACTCTAGAGGGGATCAATAGCAGAATAACTGAGGCAGAAGAAAGGATAAGTGACCTGGAAGATAAAATAATGGAAATAACTACTGCAGAGCAGAATAAAGAAAAAAGAATGAAAAGAACTGAGGACAGTCTCAGAGACCTCTGGGACAACATTAACTGCACCAACATTCAAATTATAGGGTTCCCAGAAGAAGAGAAAAAGAAAAGGACTGAGAAAATATTTGAAGAGATTATAGTTGAAAACTTCCCTAATATGGGAAAGGAAATAGTTAATCAAGTCCTGGAAGCAAAGAGAGTCCCATACAGGATAAATCCAAGGAGAAAAACGCCAAGACACATATTAATCAAACTATCAAAAATTAAATATAAAGAAAACATATTAAAAGCAGCAAGGGAAAAATAACAAATAACACACAAGGGAACCCCCATAAGGCTAACAGCTGATCTTTCAGCAGAAACTCTGCAAGCCAGAAGGGAGTGGCAGAACACATTTAAAATGATGAAGAAAAAAAACCTGCAGCTAAGATTACTCTACCCAGCAAGGCTCTCATTCAGATTTGATGGAGAAATTAAAACCTTTACAGACAAGCAAAAGCTGAGAGAGTTCAACACCACCAAACCAGCTTTACAACAAATGCTAAAGGAACTTCTCTAGGCAAGAAACACAAGAGAAGGAAAACACCTACAATAACAAACCCAAAACATTTAAGAAAATGGGAATAGGAACATACATATTGATAATTACCTTAAATGTAAATGGATTAAATGCTCCCACCAAAACACACAGACTGGCTGAATGGATACAAAAACAAGAACCATCTATATGCTGTCTACAAGAGACCCACTTCAGACCTAGAGACACATACAGACGAAAGTGAGAGGATGGAAAAAGATATTCCATGCAAATGGAAACCAAAAGAAAGCTGGAGTAGCAATTCTCATATCAGACAAAATAGACTTTAAAATAAAGACTATTACAAGAGACAAAGAAGGACACTATATAATGATCAAGGGATCCATCGAATAGGAAGGTATAGCAGTTGTAAATATTTATGCACCCAACATAGGAGCACCTCAATACATAAGGCAAATACTAACAGCCATAAAAGGGGAAATTGACAGTAACACAATCATAGTAGGGGACTTTAACACCCCACTTTCACCAATGGACAGATCATCCAAAATGAAAATAAATAAGGAAACACAAGGTTTAAATGATACATTAAACAAGATAGACTTTGATATTTATAGGACATTCCACCCAAAAACAACTGAATACACATTTTTCTCAAGTGCTCATGGAACATTCTCCAGGATAGATCATATCTTGGGTCACAAATCAAGCCTTGGTAAATTTAAGAAAATTGAAATCATATCAAGTATCTTTTCCGACCACAATGCTATGAGACTAGATATCAATTAAAGGAAAAGATCTGTAAAAAATACAAACACATGGAGGCTACACAATACACTACTTAATAACGAAGTGATCATTGAAGAAATCAAAGGGGAAATCAAAAAATACCTAGAAACAAATGACAATGGAGACACGATGACCCAAACCTATGGGATGCAGCAAAAGCAGTTCTAAGAGGGAAGTTTATAGCAATACAAGCCTACATCAAGAAACACGAAACATCTCGAATACACAACCTAACCTTGCACCTAAAGCAATTAGAGAAAGAAGAACAAAAAAACCTCAAAGGTAGCAGAAGGAAAGAAATCATAAAGATCAGATCAGGAATAAATGAAAAAGAAATGAAGGAGACAATAGCAAAGATCAATAAAACTAAAAGCTGGTTCTTTGAGAAGATAAACAAAATTGATAAACCATTAGCCAGACTCATCAAGAGAAAAAGGGAGAAGACTCAAATCAATAGAATTAGAAATGAAAAAGGAGAAGTAACCACTGACACTGCAGAAATACAAACGATCATGAGAGATTACTACAAGCAAATCTATGCCAATAAAATGGACAACCTGGAAGAAATGGACAGATTCCTAGAAATGCACAACCTTCCAAGACTGAACCAGGAAGAAATAGAAAATATGAACAGACCAATCACAAGCACTGAAATTGAAACAGTGGTTAAAAATCTTCCAATAAACAAAAGCCCAGGACCAGATGGCTTCACAGGCAAATTCTATCCAACATTTAGAGAAGAGCTAACACCTAGCCTTCTCAAACTCTTCCACAATATTGCAGAGGGAGGAACACTACCCAACTCATTCTACGAGGCCACCATCACCCTGATACCAAAACCAGACAAAGATGTCACAAAGAAAGAAAACTACAGGCCAATATCACTGATGAACATAGATGCAAAAATCCTCAACAAAATACTAGCAAACAGAATCCAACAGCACATTAAAAGGATCATACACCATGATCAAGTGGAGTGTATCCCAGGAATGCAAGGATTCTTCAATATATGCAAATCAATCAATGTGATACATCATATTAACAAACTGAAGGAGAAAAACCATATGATCATCTCAATAGATGCAGAGAAAGCTTTCAACAAAATTCAACACCCATTTATGATAAAAGCCCTGCAGAAAGTAGGCATAGAGGGAACTTTCTTCAACATAATAAAGGCTATATATGACAAACCCACAGCCAACATTGTCCTCAAAGGTGAAAAACTGAAACCATTTCCACTGAGATCAGGAACAAGACAAGGTTGCCCACTCTCACCACCATTATTCAACATAGTTTTGGAAGTGTTAGCCACAGAAATCAGAGAAGAAAAAGAAATAAAAATAATCCAAATCGGAAAGGAAGAAATAAAGCTGTCACTGTTTGCAGATGACATGATACTATACATAGAGAATCCTAAAGATGCTACCAGAAAACTCCTAGAGCTAATCAATGAATTTGGCAAAGTAGCAGGATACAAAATTAATGCACAGGAATCTCTTGCATTCCTATACACTAATGATGAAAAATCTGAAAGTGAAATTAAGAAAACACTCCCATTTACCATTGCAACAAAAAGAATAAAATATCTAGGAACAAACCTACCTAAGGAGACAAAAGACCTGTATGCAGAAAATTATAAGACACTGATGAAAGAAATTAAAGATGATAGAAATAGATGGAGAGATATATCATGTTCTTGGATTGGAAGAATCAACATTGTGAAAATGACTCTACTACCTAAAGCAATCTACAGATTCAATGCAATCCCTATCAAACTACCACTGGCATTTTTCACAGAACTAGAACAAAAAAATTCACAATTTGTATGGAAACCCAAAAGACCCCGAATAGCCAAAGCAATCTTGAGAACGAAAAATGGAGGTGGAGGAATCAGGCTCCCTGACTTCAGACTATATTACAAAGCTACAGTAATCAAGACAGTTTGGTACTGGCACAAAAACAGACACATAGATCAATGGAACAGGATATAAAGCCCAGAGATAAACCCACGCACATATGGTCAACTTATCTTTGATAAAGGAGGCAAGCATATACAGTGGCGAAAAGACAGCCTCTTCAATAAGTGGTGCTGGGAAAACTGGACAGATACATGTAAAAGTATGAAATTAGAACACTCCCTGACACCATACACAAAAGTAAACTCAAAATGGATTAAAGACCTAAGTGTAAGGCCAGACACTATCAAACTGTTAGAGTAAAACATAGGCAGAACACTCTATGACATACATCACAGCAAGATCCTTTTTGACCCAGCTCCTAGAGAAATGGAAATAAAAACACAAATAAACAAATGGGACCTAATGAAACTTCAAAGCTTTTGCACAGCAAAGGAAACCATAAACAAGACCAAAAGACAACCCTCAGAATGGGAGAAAATATTTGCAAATGAAGCAACTGACAAAGGATTAATCTCCAAGATTTACAAGCAGCTCATGCAGCTCAATATCAAAAAACCAAACAACCCAATCCAAAAATGGGCAGAAGACCTAAATAGACATTTCTCCAAAGAAGATATACAGATGACCAACAGACACATGAAAGAATGCTCAACATCATTAATCATTAGAGAAATGCAAATCAAAACTACAATGAGATATCATCTCACACCCGTCAGAATGGCCATCATCAAAAATTCTAGAAACAATAAATGCTGGAGAGGGTGTGGAGAAAAGGGAACACTCTTGCACTGTTGGTGGGAATGTAAATTGATACAGCCACTATGGAGAACAGTATGGAGGTTCCTTAAAAAACTAAAAATAGAACTACCATATGACCCAGCAATCCCACTACTGGGCATATACCCTGAGAAAACCATAATTCAAAAAGAGTCATGTACCAAATGTTCATTGCAGGTCTATTTACAATAGCCAGGACATGGAAGCAACCTAAATGTCCATCATCGGATGAATGGATAAAGAAGATGTGGCACATATATACAATGGAATATTACTCAGCCATAAAAAGAAACGAAATGGTGGTATTTGTAGTGAGGTGGATGGAGTTAGAGTCTGTCATACAGAGTGAAGTAAGTCAGAAAGAGAAAAACAAATACAGTATGCTTACACATATATATGGAATCTAAGGAAAAAAAAAAAAAGAAGGTCATGAAGAACCTAGTGGCAAGACGGCAATAAAGACACAGACCTACTAGAGAACGGACTTGAGGATATGGGGAGGGGGATGGGTAAGATATGACAGGGTGAGAGAGTGGCATGGACATATATACACTACCAAATGTAAAATAGATAGCTAGTGGGAAGCAGCTGCATAGCACAGGGAGATCAGCTCAGTGCTTTGTGACCACCTAGAGGGGTGGGATAGGGAGGGTGGGAGGGAGGGAGATGCAAGAGGGAAGAGATATGGGAACATATGTATATGTATAACTGATTCACTTTGTTATAAAGCAGAAACTAACACACCATTGTAAAGCAATTATACTCCAATAAAGATGTTTAAAAATAAAATAAAATAAAATAAAAATGTTCAAAAAAAAAAAATCCCACTGGGTAACTCATGTTTATAAGTTCTAAAGTATACTTTATTAGCATATAAATTGAAAATAACAACTTTGATCAGGCTGTTTAATGAAAAACACCTCCTAGTACAACTGAAAAACTTTCCTTAATCCAGTTTGCTTAAAAAACAACAAAAACTGTATGTGATTACTGTAAAAAGTGACAGGGGACAGGAAATCAAAGTGATGGCTGAACCAATCAACCTTTAGGAAAAATCTTATGTTAATTCTGGCTGGATACACGTGTAGACAGAAACCCTTCCAATAATGTTCTTAATGTCAAGGTCTCTTGGGCAATAAAGACTTCCCTTTGATGAAGTCCATTAGGCAGCAGCCTTATTAAACACGGCACACACAATTAGCTCTGGGTGACTACCTCCAGGCTTCTCTCCTATGACAATACAATGAATCTTCATTTTTTTCAATAAAGGGTGATATGGCTTTGACCAAACCTAATTTCAATTTCCCTGAGTTAAAAATATTCCTAGAAAGCCATTTTTTGAGGCCCAACATCACATAAACTTTCTTTTATTTATCTTCTCATATGTGACATTTTCAGTCTATATGCAAATACAATAATTAAAGACAAATATTATGTCAAATTTCAGAAAAAAATTATTCAATGAATTCATATTGCTATTTATATTTTTATTCATTCATTTTGAGAGTATACATTAACTTAAGCAATAAATCTCAATTGAATTGAAAAGGACATATTGCTGTTATTGGCAACTGGATGACCAAGAAGAGAATACACACGTTACTGCATGTGAAAATATAGGGAAGCAAAGGGCATTGTATTCTACAGCAGCAACATAAAAATCTACCAGACAAATGAAGTAATACTATATAAAAATCTAAAGAAGTTTTGTGACTAAAAACCAAAATGTACTGTTTGAGAGAAAAATATGTACAATCATTTAAACACTAAAAAATAAAAAAAAAACAAAAAGTGTGTCAAGTAGTAATAATGGGAGATATCAGTTTTTCATGAACAGATAGTGATAATACTGCTAGTATAGCAGTAGAGAAAATATGACAGTTTCTTTTAACAAACTTCATTTAGAAATCCAAATAAAAGGAAAACATTATACCAGAGGTTCTTAAAAATGCTGTACTGCTTTCCTATTGTGGCTTTAACAAATTAGAACAAATTTTGTGGCTTAAAACAACATAAATTTTTTATCTTCCAGTTCTGGTAGTCAGAAATCCTCTGGAAATATGTCACACTGGCTAAAACTAAGATGTTAGCAGGGCTGTATGCACTTGTAGAGGCTCTGGGGTAGAATCCATTTCCTTACTTTTTCCAGTTCGTAAAATCTGCCTGCATTCTGTGGCTTGTGGCCCCCTTCCAATGCACTACAACACTTACCTGAAAAATGTTCAGGCTCTTTGCCATAGCCAATGATGTGGAATTTATTTTTTTTGTTGTTTTGTTTTTTTTGTTTGTTTTAAAGGATTGTTTTTTGTTGTTGGTTTTTTGCCATGTTGCACAGCATGTGGGATCTTAGTTCCCCGACCAGGGATCCAATCCGGGCCCTGGCAGTGAAAGCACCAAGCCCTAACCACTGGATGGCCAGGGAATTCCCTGGAATGGTTTCTATATCAATCCTACTTTGATTCAACTCATAGATCATATTCCAGTATTTCTTCTTAAGGAGGTTCTTGTTTGAAGGACAAGAATTACCACCTATTTTCTTGTAAAGAATAGAACATATTTTCTTACATATTCAGTTAATGATATTGGTTAAGATCTTCACTGTTCACAGTAAAAATTTTCTCCTAATTCCTATTTGACTTGTTTCCTTATAAGTCTCCTCTTTTATAAGAGTACAAGGCACCTTCACTTTAAGTCCATGATAGAGAGCATAACTTTTTTTGTTTGTTTGTTTGTTTGTGTTGGGTCTTCGTTTCCGTGCGAGGGCTCCCTCCAGTCGCGGCAAGCGGGGGCCACTCCTCATCGCGGTGCACGGGCCTCCCACCATCGTGACCTCTCTTTGTTGCGGAGCACAGGCTCCAGACGCGCAGGCTCAGTATTTGTGGTTCACGGGCCCAGCTGCTCCGCGGCATGTGGGATCTTCCCAGACCAGGACTCGAACCCGTGTCCCCTACATTAGCAGGCAGACTCCCAACCCCTGCGCCACCAGGGAAGCCCTGAGAGCATAACTTTTAATTAACTATATTGTAAGTTCTATCAGAAACCCAGTGGAGAAAAACAATATTTAAGATATACTTTAAAATCATGTTCACAAAGTTGGGTTCTAATCTTAGCCTTTGAACTTTGACTAAGAGTCATTAAATTAAAAAACGTGACTTCTTTATTTGTTCTGAAATCATTGTTGGAGGTACCATTTATTTCAAGGAGTAGCAAATTTTAAGCCTTAAGCCTGCAAATGTGTTTGGTATACATAAAAACATATTACTCTAACATTTGAATCCTTTTAGGTGGGACACTGTCCCTGTCTAAACAGAGCCATGACATCCAGCTATCTCAAAACAAGCCACTTTAAGCATCTGTGTTACCTGGCTGACTCTTGAAGGCATTTGTGTTTTCTTGCCCTTGTCTATCATATGCCTAAATGTTATTTCTCACATTGAATTGCTCCAAGCACTTGAGACTGCTATAACTTAGTCTTCACTAAAGACTGGTATTTTTTTTTTCTTACATCAGTGTGTTCCAAATGTTTATAGTATCATTAAAATTTTTTGACCAATCATGCCTAGACTATATTTATTTATGCTTTATTAACACTTTATTTCTTATTTTTATTAACACTGTATTAATATATTATGCATATCATAGAGCATGCACAAAATGGACATTAAAATATGGATGAGTTAAAAATATAAGTAGAAATGCTAATATTTTATAGTATCCCACTGTGAAGATCATTATTCTCGATATTATCTTTTCATTTCTTATATCTAGTGGCTGATGAGAAGCCCGGAGACAGTCGTGATGCCCAATGAAAGAAATTTTATTGACTTGATGTTGGCAATGTTGGTCTTTTGCTTGAATGATCATTTTCTCAAGACTTGTTTTTAATTTGTTAAAATGTTCCTTTTCGTATGTCTTTTTATCTTCTTTTTGAAAAGGAATGAAGTATTATAAAATAAGTATTCAGTACACTGAACAGAGTATTCACATATCTCAGAATATTGGAGCTCAAAGAACAATTAGATAAACACTATAATTGCACTGGGATGTAAAATAAGACATAAATTTAAGATTTTGTTCTCAAGGTCACATTCCTCTGTATTTATGTCACATCAAACTTAGTACAATATTTCTGATTTTCTTTAGAATTTCCAATTGGATCTTTATTCTTCAAATTGGCTGATACCTTAGGAATAATTTTTAAATGCACTCAAATTTGAAAAGACTGCATCTTTTTCAAAAGCTAATGGAAGTTTTGAAAGCGTTCCATTGAGGAAATAGAGATCTGCCCTTCTCATCACTTTCTAGGCCAAAATGTAATTTATTATAACCAAACAATTTAGTGGTTCTTCATTAGGCTTACATATCAGACCGTCATCGCAGGAGATTTTTTCAAACTCAAAATGCCAAGTCTTCTTCTAAGATGAGAATCACTTATAGGCTCTTGACGTGTGAAAAGAAAAAGAATGGGAAGGTACAGAAATGAAACTTTCTCAGAGCTATGCGTAGACATTTCTACTTAAGAACCAATTGAATACAGAAACCTGAGGTAATGACTAAAAGGAAAAAATTTAAATTAGTGAAATTTAAAACCTCACCCTTAATTAAAGCAACTATAAAAATTGACAGGCTTAGGTGTGCCATTCGATGTCACCAGAAGGTCAGAATGTGTGGTCTTTTATACATAAAGAGCCCTCTATTTTCATTCAGTAATTTCTGAACACTTAAATGGCTTTGATTTGATTTTACCATATCAAATCCTTAGTTGAATAATAAATTAGAAGTCAAATATATCTACAATAATCATTTTAAATGGGCCAAGATCTTATGAAATCTAAAATGTTACAGTAATATTGGTGTAAGACATAGTAAAACTTTAAATATGTGTAACCATAATGGGTCGTTACTGCATTTATAAACCTAGGTGATATGTTTGTTTTTCTAGAGACTTGGAACTTGGGCTAGACAACTAGGCCAATAAGCCCTTAATGCCTAAACAACATAATTGGTGATTCACAAAATGAGATATGGAAATGAAAATGAATAACAATAAAATTTTGAATTTTGTAATGTTCTTTTCATTTTCTAATCACTGTCAAAACAACGAAATATGATTGCACTGCTCTTACATGGATAAATAAATAAGAAATAGCTGGGGCTTCCCTGGTGGCGCAGTGGTTGAGAATCTGCCTGCCAATGCAGGGGACACGGGTTCGAGCCGTGGTCTGGGAAGATCCCACATGCCGCGGAGCAACTAGGCCCGTGAGCCACAACTACTGAGCCTGCGCGTCTGGAGCCTGTGCTCTGCAACGAGAGAGGCCGCGATAGTGAGAGGCCGCGCACCGCGATGAAGAGTGGCCCCCACTTGCTGCAACTAGAGAAAGCCCTTGCACAGAAACGAAGACCCAACACAGCCAAAAATAAATAAATAAATAAAAAAGAAATTAATATGTTAAAAAAAAAAAGAAATAGATAAATTGATGAATTTGGATTATTATGCCATTGCAAAAAATACTAAAATGATAAAAATTCATTTTCTTTATTTGGACAAATCTGGTAGTTATATTAAATATTCACTAGGGAATATTTTCAAAGTTTTATGGTGCCTTTTATGCTGCTACACATTCTGGTTTTGAGAGAAAGAATTGCCCTGGAGGAGAAAGTCTTCAGAAAGACCAAGAGAGGGAACACAAGGACTCAGGAAAAAAAAAACAAAAACAAAAGTTTGCCACTGCAGAGAATGATTAGCACAAGGAAAAGGAGGAGGAGACATCTGTTGGTGAAACGATTTTTAGAGATAATTAAGTGCATTCATCCAGAAATAACACATATTATACATCGTTTGCAAGCACACATGGCTTCACTAAAAACACAACAGACTTTGAAAGGTCCGCAAAAATAATCAGCGGCTTTGATCTGATGTCACCAGAATGTCAGTCTTCCCCGTGTGCCCCACCTCAGCCTTCCTAAACCCCTTTCATGCTCCATAATAGTTTTCACTGCAGGCTATGTTTACTATTTACAGAGGTAAGCTTTGTTGGGGAGTATTGTCAGAAAAGTGTAGCTTGGTCCTTGTGTTTCTTAAGTAGCTTAGATTAATATCCCATTTCAATCTCCTGAAATTTAATTGGATTTCTGGGCATCTCAAAGGTCCATATATAAAGAATATTAATGTTCCAAATAAATGGATGCAGATTTCTTTTAAGCACAGAATAAAGCAATTGACCTGACAGTAATGACTATTTTAAAGACAATAAAAATTAACCTCAGAAATAAAGTTTAGATTTTGCTTGATTTTTTTGCTTATTTAATCCTCTTACATAATATATGTATGCTTCATATCTCTGTATGTGATGCTTTCTTGTGCAGTTTTAGATACGTTCTATAAAGGGCTAAATGATAGGTGTTGAAATGTAGTTAAAGAAATATGAAAGAACAAGGTAAAATACATTTTTTAATTAGAGTTTACATATATCATTCACCATAAAAGAACACAAAAGATCATGCTTGGTTTTTAAATCTAAAAGAATTTGAAAGTTTTAGACCGAAAAGTATATATGTAAATAAAAATGGAAGACAGTGATTTCTTCTCATTAACTGAGATTAACCACAACAGTAAAGTGAACAGTATTTCCACATAAGTCATTTGGCATTAAAAGGTTTTCTAATGTAAGGCTCAGATGGATTTTTTGCTTTCCTATCTCAGTTTTGCTGCCAGTCTATATCTCCAGTCACTTCAGCATTTTTGAAAATCTCAGTGATTCTTTAAGAACTATCCATAATGCCATCTACTTTGAATTTCCTCTTAGTTAGATTGCTTTCAAGTCCACATCATTCCTCCTCCACAAAATAGAATGTTTGTAAATAACAAAAATATAATATTGCACATAATGGAAATCCCAAGGTAGGATGCTTCCATGATTGATAAATTTATCAGCCCAAATCAAGAATCCAATTTATCTGGATTCATCTTTTCAGTCTGTTATCATTACAGTGTTAGTGAACCTCATGATTCTAAGGTTTGTTTGTTCCAGGTATAGAAGGAAGATGACACCATTGAAAAGCCAAAAAGATGACAGGAGGCATGCCACTTCCTTACATTTCTTATTATGAGTGAGGACATTTTCCCCAGATGTATCGAGCATGGTCATATCTTGCAGGCTAGGATCATGTCACATGACCATTCACAAGCCTGTTTCTGGAAAGACAGAACAGAATTACCATGATTGCTTGGTCTTAGACAAATCAAGATCAACTAGCATATGGCTTTCTGCTACCTAAATAATAGAGGAGTTCAAATGGCAAAGACAAAGGGGATGTAGGTGATGCCACTGGATTAGCATCACAGTGTCTGATACACACTTTATTTATCCCACATCTATTGAAATAATCACTCTTCTCTTTGAACTATACCTATTTTTTAAGTCTTATATTCATTTATAGAATATAAGTAACTTTAAAGAAGAGACCACATCAGAAAGCTTTTTTTATTCCACATTTTGCTTGATGCAGTGGTTTAATTATAATAGGTAATCAATAAAACTCTTTTGAGTGAATGAATAAATTTATAAAGTTTTGTTTCTCTGGTGTATGGTTTTCATTCGCACAAGTTTATTCTTAGCTATGACTAAACAGATTTTTTTCTTGACTTGATAAAATGTTCCCGAAATATATTTTTGGAATGCTTGTTCCTGGGAAGAAAACCTTTTAGGTGTAGGAAAGGAAGTAGAAATACAATTTCCTTCTTATAAAAATCAAAGACATAGTTTTAAACTATTACTTTTATAAAATGAAGTACAGCAATATAAGCAAAGATGGAACTTGGTTCATTTTCATAATGTGCTCTCTAAATAAAGTAAATCTGAAATAATTTTAAATTAACTGCTTGATGCAATTTGGTGCAAAACTTTTCATAGATAATATAAACACCAAATGTTAGGGGATGACTTTTGAGTTCTGTCATTTATCATTAAACATAAAGGAAAATATGCTTGGAATAAACATGAATCTTATACTTTATATGTATTCTATTATAAAGAAATTCAAACACAGGTGACAAAAAAAATCTGGTACCTCCTTTTCATTCTCATTTCTACCATTCAGGCCCAGGTGTCATTTCTCTAACTTGGGACTTATACCCCAGCTGTCTGGCCTCTACTCCAGTCTAACAAAGAAAATTCCACTTCTTTGAAGTTTAATGCACAGATCCAGTCACATCAACTTCTGACTTGACATGTGCTGACTATCTGTTGTCTAGAAAATTGACTACAAACTCATTGGCCTGATAAACAAGCCTCTTCTTAAAATAGACTCAATTCAGTTTTTTATTCTTTTACTTTTTGATATTCACATACAACTCATTCTTTAGTCTAATTGTATATTCACAGTTTCCCAAAGACAATCTCTACTTCCTCCAACCGTCAACATTCTCACTTTTTTCAAGATTCATCTAAACTGTTTTACTTATTTGGGAAATCTTTCATTATATCTCTACTGTCATGTAATCTTTCCACCTGATTAATAAAATTTTGTTAATATTTCTTATAAGCCACAGTTATTATTGAATTGTGCACCCTCCCAACAAAAAAAGATATGTTGAAATCCTTACTCCCATTGCCTCAGAATGTGACGTTATTTGGATATAGTGTCTTTACAGATACAATTAAATTAAGATGAGATAATACTGGAGTAAGGTAGACCCCTAATTCAGTATGGCTGACATCCTTAGAAGGGAAGACACAGAAACACAAATGAAGACCAACGCAGAGACAGGAGTTATGTAACTGCAAGCAAAGGAACACAAAAGACTGCCATCAGAAGGGCAAGGAAGGATTCCCTTACAGGTTTCAGAGGAAATGTGGCCCTGCTAGCACCTTGATTTTAGACATCTCACCTCTAGAAATGTGAGAAAACAAAAGTCTGTTGTTTTAAGCCACCAGGTGTGTGGTACTTTGTTAAGGAAGCCTCAGGAAGCTTATACAGCCACTATATGAATTCCCTGTTTTGATATAGGTATTATACTGTAAAAATTATATGGATACCCCTTTCCTCCTTCTCTTTCCTCTACCTATCCTCTTATCTCAGCACACTACTCTAAACTTTACCCTCCTTTCATCATAAATCATATAAAGGCAAGCATTTTCTTTTATCTTAAAATGTGTTCATTATTTTTGAAACGCTTTCAGTGACTTAATAATTGTTGCCTAATAAAAAAATAAATTAAAACATTCTAAGACAATTTTATGATTTAACTCTCCTCTTTAGTGACTGGAAATGCTCAGGCAAACACCTAAAAATATTTACAAAGTAATCCTTTGTACATTTCCTCCTTAAACCATCTGGCACACAAAAGCATGTGCACACAAATAGTGTTGCAAGTACTGCCTAACTTAAAACATACAGATGCATTGACAAATATTCAGTCAATTGTATAGATATAAGTAAACAGTGACCTTAAAGCATGTTCTATCTTAACATTTAGAATGTACGAGTGATTAGAGCAAGTAGAAAACTGAGAATCAGTTAATTGCATGTGTGTGTGTGTGTGTGTGTGTACATATATATGTATATATATATGTAGGAAAAAAAGAATATTAAACTTTCATATGTCTATCACTCAACTTCAGAAATTGTCATTTCACAACCACCTTTTTCAATATATGTCCCCACAATTTCCCCTCACAACTTAGTGGATTATAAAAATATATGTTTTTTATTTCCTATCATCTATCTCTCATCCTGTATCTAGCATGTTCTCTTACCTTCTAGATACCAAAATAACATTTCTGATGTTATCTTAGAATATATGTATGAGAATGTTTTTCTTTTTTATCAGTATGAGAATGTTTCAGATCTAATATTCTAGAACATCTGTATGAGAATATTCAGAGGTAAGACTTGAAAGGCAGGAATTAGAAAAAATTTGAATTTCAGTTGAATTTAGTATGTTCTAGTTTGGGGAGGGCACAGTGAGGAAAGAGCTGTTGCGTTTTTATTTAGTTACAAATATATGAAAACACTAAAAATGTGTAAAATTTAAAAATTATAAATCTTTCAAAAATTGCTCTGTCATCAGTGGCAGAGAAAAAGTTTAGGAAATCAGGCATGGCACAGGTTTGAACAGGTGAGTGGTGGCAGGATTTAAGAGGCAAGAATAAATGTTGAAAGATAGTACTTTGGGCATCTGCCCTCTCATAGTCAATAAAGTGCCATTAAATAAGGAAAACTAATGCAGAGCAGACAAAGGGTCTCAAGGTTTAGGCAATTCAGGCATTGTGAAAGTGGTGACTAATATTTTGGGAAAGGGGTACTATGGAACATTTTTCCTTTCCAATTCATTCATTTAAAAATATATTTATTATTTTCTTAACATATAGGTACTGTTCTAAACTCAGTTTACAGCAATTATTTTGAAATTAAGTAAAATTCTAGTTAAAAAATTAAAATTAATTTGATTTTTTTAAAAGTCTGACTCGGTTCGTATTCTCATGAGGGAAACATTTTAAACAAGTAACCAAGGAAACGTGTAATTTTAGGTAATGCAAAGAATAATAAAGCCAAATGAGCAAAATAAAGGGTTAATAGTGAATTCAGGGAAGACTATTTTACTTAGGGTGGTCAAAAGCCTATCTGATGAAATACATTTGAAGAGAGTTACAAATGGCAAGAGGAAGTGAGTCAAACCAATATCTGAAAAAACAGCTTTCCACACGGAGGGAATAGTGTGTACAGGTCTCTTAATCAAAGTTTGACTGTAAAGGGAAAAGCAGGAGGGAAGCAAAGAGTGTAGGGCAGTAAGATTGGAGACCTCTACACAGTAGATTAGGTAAAGTCAAGTAGACCAGTAGACCTTGATAAGGAGTTTGGTTTTAATCTAAACATTCTTGGAGACCATTTGCAGAGTTTAGGACAGTGGAGTGACATGAACTAATTTTAAGATTTATAAGATCACACTGGCAACTGCCTGAAGGATTTTTTTTATTTTATTTTAATTAATTTATTTATTTATTTTTGGCTGCATTGGGTCTTCATTCCTACAAGTGGGCTTTCTCTAGTTGCAGAGAGTGGGGGTTACTCTTCATTGTGGTGCACGGGCTTCTCACTGTGGTGGCTTCTCTTGTTGTGGAGCATGGGCTTTAGGCGCTTGGGCTTCAGTAGTTGTGGTTCACTGGCTCAGTAGTTGTGGCACACGGGCTTAGTTGCACCCCAGAATGTGAGATCTTCCTGGACCAGAGATCGAACCTGTGTCCCCTGCATTGGCAGGCGGATTCTTAACCACTGCACCACCAGGGAAGTCCAGGATTGATTTTAAGGTAGGTGGAAGAGTAGAGGCAGGAAGAAAAATTTGAGAATTATTGCAGCAATTTAGAGAGATATGAGTGTGTTTTAGACTAGGATGGTTAGTTAATGGCTGGATTTCTGGTATATTTTGAAGGAGAAGTAAATGAAAATTCCTGATGAGTTGGCTATGGGTTTGAGGCAAATACAGAAGTCAACGTTGACAACATTTTTGGTTAGCTTTTTGACCTAACCACTTGAGTGAAGGTGGTACCATTTCCTCTGATGGGGAAGACTGGGCTAAAAGTGTTCTTTGAGAAAAATAATCTTTGGTCACAATAACATTGAGAACACCACCCAAAGAGAATTGTCATTTAAACTGGGGGATATGAAGCTAGAGCTCAGGGGAGAAATTGAGTTTGAGGATAAAAGCTTGGATTCATGAGCACACTGAGTGTATTTTTAAATACATAATCCCCAGGGTTATATGCTGGGATTATAATCCTTATCATCCCACTATCGATTTAATAATGCCAATAAGGTAATTATTAATTTTCTGCTTAGGCAAAAATAGTACCATGATACATTTTTTTCTTTAAAAAAACATTTATTATCTTAAAATAAACCTAGACAATTCTGTAGGTGGTCTTGAATCCCTTTTTGTACCTCTTCTCTTTGGAAAAAGAAAATAGTTTCAAAGTCAAACATTGAGAGAAAAATTCAAAATGTGTTTTACAAATATAGGTTCTCATTTTTCACATAGCAGTTACTCAGTAAATATTTTTTTGCAGTAGACTAAATTTATGAGAAAGACTAAGCATTATTTGAAAAATTATTAGCAAAATTAGTCAATTAACTAAATGAATCAATCTACAACATACTCAAACCCACCACCTAAATATTTAAATAGTTTAAGTGAATAATTTCTTCAAGTAGTGAACATCAGAATTACTTGGGGAGCTGTTTCAAAAGCTCATGCCCAAGTGTCACTTCCCCAAACTGTGAAATTTGATTCAGTGGCTAGATGTAGGGAACTGGCATGTACATTGGGAAAAGACTAATGCATCCTAGTTTAAAACCACTGACTTAGCAAAAAGGGCTATTCTTGGCACTGTTGACCTTAATCTCTCTGACTCACTTTTCTTCTCTTTCTTCTAACCAAACATTCATTTCAAGTTTAAACCTTCTACAGATAAATTATCATCCATTAAGCTACCATAAAGTTTTGCCTTATATTGAGTCAGTCTTTTTGAGGTGATTTTGGATAACTTTGATTGCAGCCATTATGCATGGATTTTGTAGGTTAATTTATAGGTGACAATTTTTCCTCTTATTTTAAATAAGCAGACAGTCTCTTTTTTTGCTTCTTGTTCACTTTTGTCCATCTCTTAACAAAGCTAACATTTCTTTTTTTTAGTTTTTTCTAAACGATATAAATATTTTTACTGGTCTCCAATCCATCATTCAGGCAATCATACAATTGCTAAATTAGTTTCCATATACTTTTTAAAATTTGCATTGAGAATCTTCACCTATATGCATGATATAAATCAATTAATTATTTCCTAAAATTCTGCCCCTCTTCAGAAGGGTCCATCTTCAATGAAGTATTAACTTCATTTAAAAAGTTTAGTGTCAAAAAAAAAAAAAAAAAGTTTAGTGTCACTGGAAAAGCATAGTTTTATTTCAGAAGACACACCACATATTCAAATATGATCAAAATATATTTTTATACTTTCTGAATTTAAAGTCACATCTTTTATAAACAATAGTAAAATCATTTTGTGTTTTTATACTTAGGACTTTGTTTTTATTTTGAAACCTATTCTGTATTATACAAACAGTTTTTATATTCTGCACTGTTTCCTGGGCAAAATTCCTATTGAATTCCCTGCACTGATCATCTAAGAGCTGTTTGTTTGTGAAACAAATCCAGACTATGCAATACAGTGGAGATATAGTGAGGCTAATTTTACTCTGGATTTATGGTGTCCTTTTCTTGGCAATTGCAAAATTTCTCAATGCCATATCTGTAAACATGCTAATTTGTCTAAGTTTTGGAATGTAAATACATTGTTAATGAACATCTATATTTATTAAAATTCTTTTTCATATCTAAATGTTTATTTCTATTATTTTGGAAATGGTGAGACAAACTTTTGAGAAGCACACTGAAGAAACCATTTGGAAAGTAAATGGTCACCCAGTAAATATGTTCATGTGGAAAATCAAAATGGCTTCTGTTAGAGAAGATGGGAGTGAGGGAGAGCCAACTGGAGTTCTGTGCTGCAGGAAAGAAAAATTGATATTGTAAAAATTACATATGTCAGAGTGATCTGAGATATTACTACATCAAAATTTTAAAAAGATAAATTGGGAGAATTAATTTACAATGTTCTAAGTAGAACTATAAAATGTATTCAAAACCATTAACTTTTTTTTAAACATCTTTATTGGAGTAAAATTGCTTTACAATGGTATGTTAGTTTCTGCTTTATAACAAAGTGAATCAGCTATACATATACATATATCCCCATATCTCCTCCCTCTTGAATCTCTCGCTCACCCTCCCTATCCCACCCCTCTAGGGGGTCACAAAGCACCAAACTGATCTCCCTGTGCTATGTGGCTGCTTCCCACTAGTTATCTATTTTACATTTGGTAGTGTATATATGTCCATGCCACTCTCTCACTTCGTCCCAGCTTACCCTTCCCCCTCCCTGTGTCCTCAAGTCCATTCTCTACATCTGCATCTTTATTCCTGTCCTGCCCTTAGGTTCTTGAGAACCATTTTTGGTTTTTTTTTTAGATTCCATATATATGTGTTTGCATACGGTATTTGTTTTTCTCTTTCTGACTTACTTCACACTGTATGACAGTCTCTAGGTCCATCAACCTCATTACAAATAACTCAATTTCCTTTCTTTTTATGACTGAGTAATATTCCATTGTATAAGTGTGCCACAACTTTATCCATCCATCTGTTGATGGACACTTAGGTTGTTTCCATGTCCTGGCTATCGTAAATAGAGCTGCAATGAACATTGTGGTACATGAGTCTTTTGGAATTATGGTTTTCTCAGGGTATATGCCCCAAACCATTAACTTTTAAATAAATACTAGTGGTTACGAAGAAGAAAAAACCTTACAATTTGATTCTAATCATCCTTGTCTTTAAAATTAACCTGTTCTTAAAATCCTTCAATATTCCCTGTCGTCAGGAATTTTTCACTTGCCAACATTTGTACTATATACCTCTCTGCTTGCCTCCATGTTGCTTGGCCTCTTCCTCCCTGTTCTCTGTTTCTCTCCACCATTGCCATCCTCCTCACCATCCACCTGTACTGTCTAACACTCTGCTATCAAACATAGAACTTCCTAAACAGATCAGCTTATCTATCTCTTCTTCTGGTTCCTGCCACTTACAAGGTATGTCAGATGGCTGAAACTTGAAAACCAAACTCTCCATGTAGGGTTTTCCATACATTAAGAAAACTTCTGTGTCCAGATCTTACTTAAAAAACAAAAAACAAAAATACAAAAAAACAGTGATAGTAAAAATTATTTGGTCACGAGTCAATATTTTAAAAGTATGCCAGATCAATGACAAATTTAAATCATTGATCTAGAATAAGTTTCTCAACTAA
The DNA here is from genome assembly GCF_965194825.1 of Balaenoptera physalus. Classification (NCBI taxonomy): domain Eukaryota; kingdom Metazoa; phylum Chordata; class Mammalia; order Artiodactyla; family Balaenopteridae; genus Balaenoptera; species Balaenoptera physalus. Next base: position 39,876,685 of record NC_138899.1, on the reverse strand, counting down.
CTATTAAAGAATGTCTCAGGTAATTTACCTTGATATTTGGTGCTGTACTAGTCAGGGTTTTGGCTGCAAACAATAAAAGCAAACTTTAGTCAATGTAAGAGGAAAGGGGATTAATTAAATTCATGTCAAAAGGTCATACACTCAGTGAGTGGCTGAAAAACTATGCTAGGGCATAAACTTACTTCAGAAAGAGTTTCTGAGGGTCTATGGATACTATTTCTATGACCCTGTAAGCTTAACCCCACAACAATTGTTGTGAATTAACAACTTTTCTACTGCAATAGTCACAGAGCCTTGAAAACTGCAGCTACCACATATATTATTTAACTGAAGTTACATATTGTAAATTTGTGATGAAATAACCATCAGATTGCTTCTCAGATATTAAGGGTGTTTAAATCTGGGTAGAGCATAATTACAAATGCATTAGGATCCAGTCAACAGAAAGAAAACACACCAATTATATGAAAAAGAAAGATTTAACATAAAAAAAAAAATTACTAGTAAAAAATGATTCTAGGGCTTCCCTGGTGGTGCAGTGGTTGAGAATCTCCCTGCCAATGCAGGGGACACGGGTTCGAGCCCTGGTCTGGGAAGATCCCACATGCCGCGGAGAGACTAGGCCCATGAGCCACAATTGCTGAGCCTGTGCGTCTGGAGCCTGTGCTCCACAACAAGAGAGGCCGCGATAGTGAGAGGCCTGTGCACCACGATGAAGAGTGGCCCCCACTTGCCACAACTAGAGAAGGCCCTCGCACAGAAACGAAGACCCAACACAGCCATAAATAAATAAATAAATAAATAAATAAAATTAAAAAAATAAAAATAAAGCAAATAATTAAAGAAAAATGATTCTAAAAGTAGTTAAAGAGAACTTTAAATGATACACATTATAAAAGGCACTATATTTATGTAGTAAATGTATGGAGTTCCAGCTTACAGTTCATATGTAGAAGCTTGGAATTCACCACTCTTTCCTAACAACAAGTGAAAAGCTAAACAAACTGGAAAATCAACAACTCTTCATGGATCTAGAAGAGATCCTGTGACACAGGGCAAACTGCTGTCCCAAGTCTTGGGAGAGAGACAGGCAAATACAGGAAGTCAGGGTTACCAGAGACCATACTCAGATATCATGAGCGGAAACCTCCTCTGGAATCAGTGCTGCAGGCAAAATTTGAAAGTTAAAAACTCCAGAGGGACCCAATCTGGGGTCCCCACGCTATTGTGAGATTTACCTTCAGGGACTCAATCAGGTCACAACAGTAAATATCAGAGAAAAATTTCCTCCTGCTTCTGGCAGGTGGAGGGGAAAAGGAACCATTTTGAAATACTACAGACCATTCTGTTCTTCCTAAATAATGCCTGCCCTCAGGAGAGGCTAGTTAACCAGAGCCTAACCTGCTGGGGTGTTAATTAGAGCCCTATTTAAAATGAGGGGAGGGAAGTACCCAATTCCAGCCCACTCTAGTCATTCTGTCTCACCTAAACTGGAAAAAAGAAACTGAGAAATTCTTATGAAGATCATAGTCCAGAAGCAGAAGCTTCCTAAAAGGATGAAACCTAAGTCCTATAGGTAGGACTATAAAGCTTCCCTTCCCCCGACACCTCATCACTAAAAGCCTATTTACAGGAGTTCCTTTTAGCTGGGAGTAAGAAATGGTTGCTGGGCTGTTAATGACATTCACAGGAAGTGTGTGTGCCTGGCAAAACTCCCTGGAGGGTAAAAACCACGACATCCCAGCACACTGCTCCCATGGAAGCCACCTGTTGGGGTTCCAGCAAAACACACTAAGTAGCCTCTCAGTAAAATGCCAGTGAGACTTGCTGGCTGGTGATTACCATTGTGTTTTCCACAAAGTAATAGCAAGGAAACTGCTCCTTCAGATGCTGGGAATATGCTGGAGGGCGATAGCCACCAGGTCTTCTTCATACCACTGGAAGAATTCTGATATTTGACTCTAGTTGTGTGTCTAGTGACATCAACAGGTGGTCTTAGAAGAAAAAGCATCCTCTTATGGCATCTGCAAAAAGTGAGGTTATCACAGTGTTTTCAAACAATGGGTGACTATTCACTTCTGACACAAGTGGAAACGCTTCTTCCACTTGCAAAGGAAGCTCAGATTTACTTGTGAGTTTGATGTATGCACTGTATCTAGGTCCAAACAAATGTTTTCGATTCCAAGACTGGTTCCTATTGTGAACTCAAGTGATGTTGTTATTTACCAACTTGCACAATTATTATATTTGATTCTTAAGCAATATCAGCTCTATGGCTAAAGAAATTAGATTTTTATGAGGGCTGTCATGAAAGCTCTCTGATTTTCAGATCATGATTTGAACCAAGGGTTAAACGACTTGAGCTGTCATTTATTTTTTTAAGTGCTCCAGTTCACTCAGCAGCTTCCTCTCATAACACAATGCTTATATATACCATGATTGCTTAATAGTCCAGTGAAACAGCCACTTAGGCTCCCAAGGCATGGGCTTCAGTTGGCACTCAGAATCAACCACAGGTGGTAGTTTGATTAATTGTGACACCATTGCTTGCCTTGAATTATTAGCATCCTACGTCCCAGTGGTCAGGATGTCAGCACTGTGCACAAGCCCATGGGTAGGACCAAACCAATTCCTGAATCTCATCTTTAAAGATTTATCTCTTAGGGCCACTTCCAGTACTAATTCTGCATCAGTCAGGATCCTGTTAGGAAATAGAATCCATTACAGTAGTTGACACAGGGAAAATGCACTATAAAGAATTATTACTAATTAAGGGTGATTACTAAACAAAAGACAACTTTTAAAAAATACAGGAATAGCAAAAGTAGGGAGCAGGTACTACATCTAAGGCCAAGGGAGGGTATGCAAGGATTAAAGAAAGAACTCGGGAGAATTACTCTCCACTCCAACCCAGGCTGAAATTCAGACTTTGCTGGCGAAAGTGTGGTTGTGGCCCACTGGATAACAAAATTCGCAGAGTTATAGCAGACCAGAGCTGCTGAGCAGAGGGCTGCCAACCAGGATGCCAGCTGTCCTGGGCTGGCAAGCAGAAAACTCCCACTGAACATAGGGTTGCTAGATAAAATAGAGACTGCTGGGCAAAATCAGAATAATAGATAAATAATGAATAAAAGGTTAATATAAATATATCCCAAATATTTCAGAAAGAGTGTTAATCTGAAATTCCAAATTAACTAGGTGTCTTATGTCTTTATTTGCTAAATATGGCAACCCTACTCTGCAGTGATGTGAAACTAGCTGAAAGGCATGCACCACTGGGTCTCCTACACACCATTAGCAAGAAACCTGCCCATTGGGATACTGGTGAATCTTTCTGAAGGCACAGTCCCAACAGGAGTCCCTCAAGCCACTGACCATCAGAGGAAGGGAGAAAAAAAACACACCAGAACCAAGAAGAAAACCTCCTTCTACTTTTCCTTCCAGATTCCTTTTAATGCCATCTGATGATAAACATTGTACCAGATATCAAAGAAAGAATGCCTTGGGGTGGAGCCACACCAATTACACAAGACAAGGCAAGAAAAGGTGGATTTAGAGCTGAAAGAAAATAAATCGGTAACTCTCATGATAAGTATTCACTGTAGATATCTTTAAAAATATGATTTTATACCTAACTTGAACAAAATTATACAAGAAATTATATTTAAAGCTGCTTAAATCACCAATTCTATATTTGAATATTTAATTTTGAATCAAGTTAGCATTTGTTTTCTATTCAAGGATTTTTAACACATTATAATGTTACACATTTATAATATTTGTCTAAAAATTTATTTCAAAGTGACACTTTTAAATGGTGGCTACAATCATTAGTGGTGAGGAACAAATCAAAGCCCTATGTAATGAATCATTTATTCATAACTTCATAATTCATTGCTGTAGTTATACTTAAATCTCACCAAATTTAGAGGTTGATAGGCTGGAGAAATGAGCTAAACATAGTGTTTCTCTGAATATATGAGTTGTTTTTTTTTTTTTTTTTTTCTTATACTAGTGACATTTTGCAATGATGGAGTTTCAGTAAACTGCTATTAGATACATTTTTCTGGAGTAGAAAAATAGCAACTGTTAATTTTGGTTGGATAGAAAGGCCTACAATTATATTCCCTTCTACCAGCAAAGCTATTGAAGATCTCCATGTTGTACAGCGATTTATAGTAGCTCAGTTTTGGGGGATCTATGTGTCCAACCCATTGTGTAGTTCTACTATATAGGGACATATGATTAAGATATTTTTCCCCCACATCAGGTAAAATGTGAAGCATCTGAGGATTTTATCCCAGAAAAAACAGAGACTGAAGCTGTTTGAGGAGCTGATGGGTTGGGGTTGGGTAGTTCAGTCTCAGTGACAAAAATTTGGGGTCTTATCAGCCGTACAATAGGTAAGGCTTGGTCATTATATGGTGGGTAACTGAAAATCAAAGCATTTAAAGGATCACATCATCACTTAATTGGACATTCAAAGGACTTCACTATCATTGAAAAGTTAGCTTAGAAAAAAATCAATATTTGATAGCTAGAAAATGAAGAAACTTATCTGTCTTTGCTTGGGATTAATATGTAAATAAAAATAGTTTTCCTTGAGAATTAATAAATGGGTGTAACCTTATGTGAGTTTAAATATTTCACCTCTTGCATGATCCAGAAACACCCAAGCCAACAACTTAATATAAAAAGTGATCTCAAGTGAAATCAAAAGTGAAAGAAACATGGCAAAAGTATTCTAGAGAGACAACGTTTAATTCAGATTAGAGAGGATTCCCACAGATAAAGTATAACTGAATGTGAACTCACAACTCAAAATGACACAATACTTGTGCAAACAGTCTTTCAAGAGCAAGAATTTGCAGACAAACAAGATTTTGTGGGTTTTTTAGAGGTGGATTTTTTTTTAATTAATGAATTAATTTTTGGCTGCATTGGGTCTTTGTTGCTGCGTGCAGGTTTTCTCTTGTTGTGGCGAGAGAGGGCTACTCTTCTTGTGGTGTGCGGGCTTCTCAATGCAGTGGCTTCTCTTCGTTGCAGAGCATGGTCTCTAAGCACGTGGGCTCAGTAGTTGTGGCTCGAGGGCTCTATAGTGCAGGCTCAGTAGTTGTGGCACACAGGCTTAGTTGCTCCACAGCATGTGGGATCCTCCCGGACCAGGGATCAAACCCATGTCCCCTGCATCGGCAGGCAGATTCTTAACCACTGCACCACCAGGGAAGTCCCCCAAACAAGATTTTTATGTAATAAAATAATTATATACAGACTCTTAAGTGATGAATATTAAATATAAAAAACTGAAAATAAATAAGCAGGACCAAAAATCAACAAAATAGAACCTCTGTCAATAAAATATATACTAAAAACACCCCACAAACCCTCAATGGATTGATCAAATAGCAAATAGCATATTAAATAGGGCTGAATAGAGAAATAGTGAAGTATTAGAAGATATAGCAGGGAAATTATAGAAAATAAAAACAGACATCCAAAGAGGTAGAAAATATGAAAGGTCCAATATATATCTAGTATAAGTTCGAAAAGGGGAGACCATTAAAAAATAGGAGGGTAAAATCCTGAATCCACAAATTTGGTAATAAACATATTTTTAAGCCTACACAGAACATTTATAAATATCAAAAAATGACAATATACTAAATGTCACAAAAGTGACTCTCAACAAATGACAAAGAAACAGTATAATTCAGAGCATGTTCCCTAATCACAATATAAATACTATAATTCCATATTGAAAACTAACTTTAAAAAGCCCGATACATATGGAGTTTTAAAATGAATATATAAATAGCTTATATGTCAAAGACTAAGTCACAAAAGATAAAACTTTAGAACCATTTTTTTTTAATTTATTTATTTATGGCTGTGTTGGGTCTTCATTTCTATGTGAGGGCTTTCTCTAGTTGTGGCAAGCGGGGGCCACTCTTCATCGCGGTGCGCGGGCCTCTCACTCTCTCGGCCTCTCTTGTTGCGGAGCACAGGCTCCAGACGCGTAGGCACAGTAATTGTGGCTCACGGGCCCAGCTGCTCCGCGGCATGTGGGAACTTCCCAGACCAGGGCTCGAACCCGTGTCCCCTGCATTGGCAGGCAGATTCTCAACCACTGCGCCATCAGGGAAGCCCCTAGAACCAATTTTTAACCAAAGTTACATACCAAAATTTGTTGGATCCAGCTAGGGTAGTATTTAGAGGAGACATTTTTTTTTCCATAAGCTTACATTAGGGGAAAATGACTGAGAATTAAAGAGGTTAGAGTACAACCTGAGAAACTAGAAAATGAACTGAAGAACTATCTTAAGAAAATAATCAATGAACATAAAACCACAATAGAAAACAAAAATATAAAATTTTGTATCAATAAAACCAAAAGCTTATTTTTAAAACGTCTTCAAACATACCTAGACAAATAAAATAAAAGGATAAAAACACAAATATCAATGTGAGGCTTTGAGATCTAAAAATGTACATGTTTTTATATTTTAAGATCCCTGAAATCAGGATGTATTACAGTCAAGAATATGTCACAGTTTAATTGGTAAAGTTTCTTTTTTTTATTTAAAAGCATATAAATTTCTGGAGCATCTTATAAATGACTAAATAAAATGTCATTATAAGAAAGGACCATGAGCAATTTTATGTCAACCAATTTGAAAATTAAGACAAAATTGATTTACAAAAATATAACAGCACAATTAACACAAAAAATAGAAAAAATTAGATAGATATATTATAAAAATGCCTTAGCCTGGGTTTCCTTAGAAACCTTAGACATAAGGTCTTGTATGTGGTACTTATGTGAGAATGTGGTGCCATGGAACAGGAGAACAGGACAGGTGGAATGAAACTGAAAAACACGTACGTCCAACTTAAAGGTTAATCAAATTGTGCTCAACTCTAGGTAAATACTGCTGGATCTGAGGATATGTCTCAGAATTCTTCACCCAGGGGAAGGGAGGGGGAGCACTTATCCATTTGCTCTCATTCCTCACTGATCAAGTGTAGCCCAAGAGTCGTTAACTTCTCTGCCCTTCCAGTTTGTGCATGAGATGAGTGAAGAGTGGTTCTGAAGGTGGCAGATAATGAGAGGTACCTGGAGTGGTTCCAGATGACGGGTTGCCAAATTGTCCTTGAATAAAGCAAATCAACATCACAACAGCATAGAGTGCTCACTGTACACTGATAAAGTTGAAGTGGTGTATAAGAGATAACCATCGTAGATAGTTATAAATCTACCAAGCAAAACAAGCCCAGGTAACCTGTGACAAATATTTCCAATTTTATATAATTTATTCCAAAATACAGAAAACTCAAATTATAAAGTCCAAAACATCTTGATAACAAAAATTGACAAGGAGAATATGAGAAAAAACAATTACGTGCCAATCTCACAAATTAATTTTGCAAATTCTTAATTACAATGTTAACAAGTTGAATCCATCAGTTTATATTTATAAAACAAAGCACTATCATAGTAGTTTTGATTTAATCCAGAAATACATGGATAGTTGAACATTAAAAGCAAGAACCTTATGATTCTTCACTTTTTCAATGAGACATGTGGGGAAAATCTCTCCCTTTTCTGTCTCTGGACATCATTGTATGAGGCTGACATTTGGAACTGCCATGAACATCTCTGACCATGGACACAAAGCCAAGAAGAGGATCCCAGAAAGGCTGGGTGCCACATGACTGTTCAGCTGCTTCAGTCACCACCCTCCCTCTAAGATGCTTCTTGTGATTAGAGATAGTATATGTGCTTATTGACTAGGCCAAAACAAACAAATAAACTTCCAAATCTTATGTTCATTATATTAACAAGTTAAAAGATGTTTTTAAATTATGATCATTGCAACAGAAGCAGTTTTCAAAAGATGACATTTCTGTATCTGAAATAAAAAGAAAAACTGACTTCATTGCTTACTGTAGTAAGGAATACCTAAGCTAGTCAGTCACAGTCTCCCAGGACAGAGCAGAATGCTAAACTTACAGAGAGTGTTTAAGAATCAGGGGAATTCCGGAGTGGGTCAACTTTAGAGGTGAGCATGGTGGGTGTCATCATTTGATTACTCAGAGGTGAGAATGTTGTTGATTGATTGATTGATTCTTACAAGTGAGTTTATTTGAGTAAGTCTTCCCCGGCTTGGCTGATTTGCAGAAGAAAACGGTTGACAGAGATTGGTAGGCCTGGAAACGTATGCTCATTTAGGCACATTGTGGTAGAATAAATAGCTAAATCCAATTCTGGTGTCTGTAGAACAACGTGTATTTTCCTGAATTTGTGAGAATATTAAACCATGTAATGATGTTTATGGCAAAAGGATTGCTGAATCCTAATAGCATGGAATTTCCTTAACTGGCTAAGTGGTAGCTACAAAAATAAACACCTACCAAAAAAATTATATATAGTGATGAAATGATAGGCACATTCTCTTAATAGGGACAAAGCAAAGATGTCCATTATCACCACTAATTTTCAGCATTTTACTGATGGTGCTAGCCTGCACAAAATGGCAAGTAAATGGAATTATGATAACTGGGCAGGATGAAAATGGCATTGTTCTTAAACCACCATACATATACATTTTTAAAACCCAAAAAGCTCTACAAAGATTGTAAGAGTAACTTTACTGTACAGGATCAATTGAGTTGTAGACATAGGCAAAAACAGTAGAAAATATAATTTAAAAATCTTTTTGTAAGAGCAATAAAAAGATATCTAGAATATATTTTAGAGTTCCATTTAGGAGTCTCTTGAGAACTGTGTGGTCTCATGCCATTTCTCCAAATTTGGGAGTAAGGAAGAAGCCCCAGAGCATGAGTAAGACATCCCACATTCCATTCTCCCCCACCCTCACTTCAGCCATTATCATTGGAGGGTAAGAGGCAGTCCTGAAATCTGAGGTGTAAGATTGCTCTGAACTTGGTCCTGCAGGAGTCAAGCCAGAGCCCCCAGCCGCAGGAACTCACATGCTCCTAGAAAAATCTCCACATGCATAGACACTGTAGATTTCTACCTTGAGATCATCAAGATTCATCAATCACAGAATATTTGATATTCTGGAGTTTTGTCGCTTCCTATAAGAATCTCATGATTCCCAGATCATCACCACAAATTAACTACTCTAATTCCTTTCCTGAGCCCATCTCCTACCTCTCTCCAATTCCTACATCCTTTTGTGCCTTTTGGAATTTTATTATAAAATTTGAAGTTTGTCTTATATTCTCAATCTCTTCTCTAGTTCTTACTTTCAACTTCTCAATCAAACAGAAACCTAAAATCTCTTTTTCTCCCCAGGGTTCTTATATGTACCCTTTTCAAATGGCAAGTTTAAAACTTCTCCACCATTGTGCTATTTACTACTTTGGAAATATTTTTGCAGGTATTTTTGGAGATCTACAATAGATATAGCTTTCCAATTATGGATTAGTATTTGCTCTGTCTGTTGCCAGGTGACTAGAACAGAATTACTTTAAACACAATTTACTGCGAGATAGTTTCCTAGACCACGTTAGTGATGGACATTTTGGGTTGCACACTGTTGACGGGGCCGGCCAAGATTTTCCTCTGCTTCTTCTCTCTCTCTCTCTCTCTCTCTCTCTGAGCAACTCTCCTTTGTAGTCTCCTGGGTGAAATAAGGGGGTAAGGGGGTAGGAGGTGGCTTACTTCTCATTCACTCTTACTCTGATCTCATTTTAATGAGCAGAAAGGTTTACCAGAAACTTTAGGTTTTGACTTTTATTTTGCAGGGCTTCAAAACTAAGGTATAATTTGTAACTCGACTGAGTCTTGGTGGCCAAGGGCCCTCAGATCTTCATATTTTCTGTCTACTTCTCCAGTTGTCATTGCTTGCCTTGTAATTATGTACTACTTTTCATCTATTTTATGATTTTCAAGCATTCTATTTGATTTAGTATAATAAATTGAAAGCTTTTCCCAATAATATCCCACCTTTACAAAATTGGTGTTTAGAATATTATTTTCTGTATTTCATACATGTAAACTGAGGTAAAAGAAGAGAACTAGGAATTAAGTTTCCATATAGGACCCCAAAACCCATGATTAAACAATCTTATAATTATATAGGGACATTTTGCATTCACATATTAGAGGAATATTAAAAATAATCTGAGTTAGACTGGAATACCACAGTACAAAGAAAGAAAAATTGAGGATTTTTCATATGTTTATAACTACACTAGTTCCTTGATAAGTTTGACCCAGCCATCTCTTTCTCAGAGAATAAAAAGAAGGTCTAAAATTATGACATCCCATGGGCCCTCCTGTTTGACATCTTCTAGGGATTACATTTTTGAGACCAAGAATAGGTTACCCAGTAGAGTTTTAAGCCTAATTCTTCACTGATAGCCTGCAGAGAAGTTCAAACTTTTCTCCTACTCCTATCGTATTTGCTGTAGTTGACTCTACCACTGAGTGGCAGCTACTACTTAGAGGAAATGTATGAGCTAAGACTACTTATGGAGAGAGATTCAAAGTCACAAATTTCCTACCTAAAGCTGTTTCCAAAAGTTGGGTCCAGCTGCTTGCCTCTCAAAAGCCAGTACTCGAGAGGCAAGGTTGGTAGAAAGGAAAGTTTGCTCTATTCAGGAAGCCAGAAACTGGCAGAGAGGACAGACTCATGTCCAAAGGCCGATGCCGCACTGCTGATCAGTGGGCAAAAGCTTGTAAAGAGGAGTTTCAGGGTTGTATAGGTGGAGGGAGGGGGGTATATGCATAACAGAGCAGTCAACTCTGACAGTCATCTTGAAATTGGTCATGCGGTGATCTAATCAGCATCATCTTGATTGTTTTGCGTACAGTTAATCTTTAGTTCCAGGGTCTGTTTGTTCCCATTTTTTTGAGGCCGGTTCTCAGAAATGTGGCAGCTGATGTCATGTCTACAGTCTGGTTATCATATAGTTAACTTCTTCCACCTGGTTGGGGCGGGGGTTTCAGAATCTATAAAACATCTCAGGGCTTCCCTGGTGGCGCAGTGGTTGAGAATCTGCCTGCTAATGCAGGGGACATGGGTTCAACCCCTGGTCTGGGAAGATCCCACATGCCGCGGAGCAACTAGGCCCGTGAGCCACAACTACTGAGCCTGCGCGTCTGGAGCCTGTGCTCCGCAACAAGAGAGGCCGCGATAGTGAGAGGCCCGCGCACCGTGGTGAAGAGTGGCCCCCTCTTGCTGCAACTAGAGAAAGCCCTAGCACAGAAGCGAAGACCCAACATAGCAATCACTCAATCAATCAAATAAATAAATCTTTAAAAAACAAAACAAAACAGCTCAAAGGATATGGTTCAGAATATTATCTCTAACCCTTGAGGGGGAACTAAAGGACCTTGACTTTATTTAATGACTAAACTATTATTATTTGGACTTGTTTGACAGTTTTCCTTTGCTTCTGCATTTTCTTACTTCTCTGATTAAATTTATTCTTTGACTAAAGTTTTTCTACAGACAAAAGGCAGCCAGAGGACATGGCGGGGGTGGGGTCTGTCCTGGGAAGGCCCCATAGGGTCCTGCTCCATTTCAAAGCTAGAAATTAGAATTCTCTCTGTTGTCAATGGTATTGGTGAAGGAGAGGTGAAAAAATGAGTTCTCCAAATTCTCTCACTACCTCTCTCACTCTCTCTCTCTCTCCCCCTCCATTTATATAACTATATTTATATGTATGCAGATAAATTTATATATCTATATAAAGGTTGTAAACATATTTCATGTATAATGTGTGAATGAGTATGCATATATTATATAATTGATTACATATAAGCCTATACATGAATCAGTTCTTTATTGCTGTAAAATGCACCACACCAAAATCCAGTGTCTTAAAATTGTAAGAATTTACTGTTGCATGCAGGTTTATAAATCAGCCAGGCAACTTTGCTGCTGTAATCCAGGCTTGGCTGATTTTGTCTGATTTTGCTTCTGCTTCTGCCATCAGCTGGCAGTTCACTGGGAGGCTCACTGATCTGGTGATTAGCTGACAGTCCCCAGGTGTGCCTGGCATGGTTCATGTGTTTGTAATCATCCAGGAGGTTAGACTGGATCTGACCACATGGTACTGTCAGGGTTGCAAAAGAAAAAGGGAATCTGCAAAGCCATTCAAGGCGTAGGCTCAGACCTAGCACAAGTTCACTCTCTACAAGTTTTTTGTTTTGGGTTTTTTTTTGGCAAAAACAGATATGAAGGCTGTCCCAAATGGGGATGTAGATTCCCTTTTGTTCAGAGGAGCAGCAAAATCACATTGCAAAGTGTATGGACACAGGAAGGATTGACAAATTGATGTCATTTTGTAATCAATCTACCTCTGTATGAATTATACATTCAGTTTTCATAATTACATGTATTTATGAAGTTTCAAAGAGATTCTTCTTTTAATTATATCTCTTAATTTTTAAATTTAGGTATAATTAATATAAAATATTATATTAGTTTCTGTTATACAATATAATAATTCAATATTTGTATACATTGTGAAATGATCACCACAATGTCTAGTTAACATCCATTGCCTTCCTTAGTTACAAAAATATTTTTTTCTTGTGATAAAAACTTTTAAGATCTACTCTCTTAGCAACTTCAAATATGCAATGTAGTGTTATGAACTATAGTCACCATGTTGTACATTATATCTCCATCACTTATTTTATAACTGGAAGTTTGAATCTTTTGAACTTCACTGATCTCACCCACCCCATTATATCCCGATGACATTGTATCTCTCTATATATTATATCTTCATGACTTATTTTATAACTTGAAGTTTGTACCTTTTGAACTTCACTGATCTCACCCACCCCATACCCCACCTCTGGCAACCCCCAATCTGTTCTCTGTATCTATGAGCTTGAATTTTTGTGTTTTCATTTTTGCTTCTAGAGTCCATGAATAAGTGAGATCATACAGTATTTGCCTCTCGGTGTCTGACTTATTTCACTTAGCATAATGCCCTCGAGGTCCATCCACGTTGTCACAAATGGCAAGATTTCCTTCTTTTTTATGGCTGAATAGTATTTCATTGTATATGTGTACACCACATTTTCTTTCTTCATTCATCCATTGATAGACTGAAGAGATTCTTAAGTTAAATTCCTTGTAACTCTTTGCACAAGGCCCCACAATAACTACCTACTCTGTGAACGACGATGGTGTAAATAATGCATGAGAAGTATCATGAACAAAACACAGTTATCCAGATACCCCTAGTTATGCCAAATATTATTCTAGACAGAATTATTCTCTACAGAATTTGGAATTTACCCCTTTTCTATATTTCTATTGTAGTGACAACAACTATCTCATACTTTAGTGATTTATTCATTCATTCATCTATTCATTCATTCAGCAAGGGTTTCCTTGTTGCTTACTCTGTTCCAGGAACAACATTATATGCAAGCAACAAAGAAAAAAAAGTGTGATGGTTAAAAAAGTCTGAAGTAAAGACTTCAAAGAAAAAGGTCATCAACCATCAATAAAAATGGACTTGTATTTTTGATATACATTTAGCAATGTGTCTGGTTTTAAAAACAAATTTACTTATATTCCTAACATTTTATCATAGTCTCTCTATAGCTATATATATATTCATGTATATATGCATATAGACATATTTATGGATGTAATAAATTTTAAAAAATCTTACTACTACAGTTATCAAAGCATATTTCATGTTAGTAAAAATAGCTAATACCTATGGACAATATAGTGAGCTAGGTGTTTTATGTGGATGGCCTTACTTAATTCTCAGTCCTGTGGAGTAGGTACTATTATAATATCCATTTTAACCATTAAAGAAGACACTGGAGATTAGCAACTTGTCAAAAATCACCAGCCTTTAAGTGACAGAGTTGAAATTCAAACTCAGGTTTTGAGTTTCTTGAAATCTCTGGTCTTTTACACCATCAAGCTTTCCCTACTCTTCCTGCTGAATTGATTGCTGTAAATTCACAGGACCTGCTGTTTTCTATATTTGTCCAAATACATAGGGAGGCAGTTATTATCACCAAGGAAGAAGGCTTCATCCTCACTACTGATTTTTATCCAGACCTCTAGATCTGCTTCCCTCTCTGGCCATTAAAAGTAGATTTTTCAGGGAAATAAAAAATTGGGTTGGCCAAAAAGCTGAACAAACTTTTTGGCCAACCCAATATAAGCATTAATAAGGTTAAGCATCTAAGGAATAGGATTAGAGTTGTAAATTATGCTTAGCCAAAAACATGGAAATATCCAGATAGTAGAATTAGAAATGCATCTCTATTTCATATTTTAATATACCATTTATTTCATAACTCTTATTTTTAACTTATTACATTTATTTGGGTTTCAGTCTGTTTCACCCACTAAATTCTAATTTCCTGGGTATAAGACCTTCTCTCTCTTCCTTCCTATTGTCAGTGGGCCATAATAGGCGTTTAGTAGCAATTTCTTGCTCTAGAATATGAGTCCATGCAACTCTGGGCAGTGGTTCAGGTATCCAGAATCAAAGTCTAGAAAGTGAATACAAAATTAGAGAACAGCCGCTTTTATGAGACTGAAGAGCAGGGCTGAGGAAGAGAGAGCTGCTCCAACAGATCCCAAAGACCATGCACTGGCTTTCATGCCGACACAGTCCAAATATATGTGCCAGGTCTGGCCAGACTTTCTGTTCTTAAAGAGGTCCCTCTTGAAACTGATATGACAATTTCTTTGTCTATGTCCTCAGGACAAAGAGAAGATCTGAAAAGCAGTGTGCTGTCTGAGGCTGGAAAGAAGCAGGGTGGTTGATAGAAGGACTGCCAAGTAAGTTCCGGGATTAGGTCCAGCTCACACTTACCTGCTCTCTCTCTTTCTCTCTTCCTGTATCCTGCTCTTTCTTCTCTCTTTCTAGCATGCTGAATATACCCAGGAACTCCATTCTCATACATCTTCGAGGTTGAAATACACATATGAAATATAATGATTTTACTATAAAAATGTTCTGCACACATTTTCACTACTCATTTCTTTTTGGACAAAATATATTTGAAGAGTGTGTACATATTTGCATAACTTTTGGATACTTTGCTTCCCCAACTGGATTCCAATACCTGTTATGAATTTACTAAGACATAGAACAGAAAAATAAATGAGGCACTACAATAGCAAATATCTCTAAGGAAGTTTCAAAGACATTTAACATTTTTAATGTAAAAAATGTACTGTGTTTATATATACTCTATAAAGTTAAACATCCCCAGCATGTGGCACAACTCATGTAAACCTCTGTGTTTTTTTCATAAAGAAATACTTATTTACAAAATAAAATGACTATACTTTTGTAAATTTTTATTTTGCTGTTGTTGGGAGTTGTAAAGGGAAAGGAAGCAAAGTATTTATCAAGAACCTATTATGTGCCACGCATTTTGCTTGCCACTTTAGAAGTGCTATTGCAGTTAATATTAACAGTAATCCTATTATATTAAACCCAGAAATTGCCCCTAAGAGAGAGTGTGAAACATGTTCCTGGTCACAAAGTTAATAAGAAGCAAAGCCAAGATTTAAGCCCAGGCTTTTTTCTAACTCCAACATCTGGATGTTTTTCATTTCACCACAATTCTTCCAAAACTTTTTTACTAAAGCATTTAATCTAGAGTGGTGTATTGCCAACATTGTACTCTAATGAGAGATTTATAAGCTATTTCTGAAACAAGTAGTTCTTTTCTTGAGAAGCCACAAGATATCTGTGTTGAAGTGGAGGGATAAGGGTCAGACTTCAAATTATTCATCTCTTTCTATGCCAAGGAATAATTCTATCACAACAACTCTGTCAATTTAATTCTCACAGATGTTAAATAACTCAAACTGAATAAATCTCCTTCACTGTTTATTCTCTCATAAAATGGATAAAAGTACTAAATGTGAAACAGTTATGAGAAGTTTGGGTATCATATTAAAGTCAAAATGTTTACAACTCTAAAACCATTTTTACCCAAATAAGGATTATATATAACTCAGACATTATTCTATCCTCTAAAAAAGTAAGAAAAGTTCTGTAACAAGATGGGAAAGTATGAATGGCAAAAAGGATACTAATTTAAAAAACAACAAAGAGAGAACACAATACATAGGTTTGACACAAAAAAGAAAGATACTGGAAAAATTCAAGTTGCCTAGGTATTCCTTGAATATCATTGACTTACTCTCTCTCAAGGTCAACTCATTAGGTATTCCAGACCTTTACTGGACTCTTCCATTCGTCCATCTCCCCCTTTCCTTTTCATTTCCAGCAGTTGATCTTTCCTTTGCCTAAAACTTCATGGAATAAGTAGAGACAATGTAGTAGAGAACTCACTCAATTTTCTATGTCACTACTTGCTTGCTTGTATACACACACATACACACACACATGCACACTAATATCCTCACATCCTATATCAGAAAAAGAAATATCCTTTCATGTGGATCACTAAGAAGGCTAATACACCCCCATTCTTAAGACACTTAATCCAAAAGCCAATCCCCCTGTTTCTGTTGTGACTCTTTTTACTTATAATAAAAAACATGCTCTAGGATAGCCTCTCAAGAAAACTTTTAAAATCCCCCCTAAATCCAAAATCACAAAAAGAAAACTAAATAAGTTAAAAATATTTCCCTTGATTTGAGTGACTGCCTTCCTTTCATCTCAGTACTGGGAATAAACTAAGAAGAAATCTGTGCACATTTCTCTTTTTTTGTGTCCACCTTTCCCTCCCCTCTTCCTTCCTTCATCTGTCATTCTATAAATCTGCAGTAAGTGTGTATTATCAACTCTATTAGAGGTTGAGGAAGCAAAGACAACTGGTTTCATGGTGGCAAGAGGCTGGCTCACCCATAATGTAATAGAAAGAGAGCAATAAATGTAAATAAGTGGGTGCAATAGGAGAAAGATGAGAATGCACTATTCCATGTCAGTGGATCAAAAAGAATACAAAAATGGAAAATGGGCCTTGAAAAAGTCAGCAGATATTTACTTTTTGAATGGGATCAACACAAGGAGCAGAAGAGAAATTCAGGCAGGATAAGAGGTAAAAACAAATTTAATGATTTACGAGAGAGCTTGGGATGTTTGGAGATCTGCAAACAGCTATAAATGGCATTATGATGGGATGCAAGGATTAGAGATGGGGAGAAGTATAAGAGATAAAGCTAAAGAGGCAAACAGATTAGATCTTAGAGGGTTTTTGTATATCATGTGAGTTTAGAATATATCAAAAGGAAATGAGGAAAGACTTAAGAGTGAAAATCCTGTTTCAGTAAATTTTGCTACGTAACAAACCACCCCAATACGTAGTGACTTTAAAATAATAAATGCTCATCATTTCTCAGATTTTCTATGTCAGTTGGACTGCTCTGATCTGTTCTAATTCAACTGATCCAGTTAAGCTGGGGTTGGATGGCCTATGATGGCCTGACTCATATGTCTGATAGTAGGCTTGATATCAGCTGTGGTAATAGAATGACTTGGCCATTAACATCCAACAGGCTAGCCTAAGCCTTTTTCCATGATAGAAATCTCAGAGTAGCAAGAGAAGGTAAGCCCCAATGCAAAAACACTTTAAGTGTCTGCTTACATTACACTAACATTGTCGCACAAGCCAAATTCACATAGCTAAGATCAGAATATATGTAAGAAGGAATTACCCAAGAGCGTGGATAAGGAAATAGTGACATAATTATGACCATTTATTAAAAACAAACTACCAGAGCAAGGAACCAGACTTTTGCAGCATACAGTGCCATGTGTTGTTTAGAAATAATTTATTACTAACTGATCGATCAGAATCACAATATATACTATCCCTTGTCCTCTGCAGGTATAAAATCTGCCCTCAACAGTTGTGGAGGAGAGGTCAGAATGCAAATGGAGGTTTATATAACATATATCTAAATATTTTAAAGTTATAAATCAAGCTAACAAGTTTTAAATAAAATATAGACTAGTTCCTACTTTGAAAGATGTACTTTCATAATGACCTAGAAGACAAAGTTCAAAGTTCTGGGACTTCTTGAAGATCCTTGCTACAATATGGAGGCCAAGGAGAGCTGGTCCACAGTGTACCCTTTTGTGCTTCCTGCCCCAGCCCTAGCACTGTAAGAACCTTCACACCCATTCATTTATTTATCAGAGTCCACATTTCCAAGTTCTTTATTTGTCTCCAGACAGCAAAAAGTCACCTGTTGGGTATCCAGCTGTGGTATGGTCCCTCCTCTGCAGGATCAACATGGAGAAGAGAACTTTGTAAGACCTGTAAGTGGACTTAGAGCCATTTAGACAGGGAATTTGGAGTGCAGGACCCACTCTAGACATTGGGGCATGGACCCTGACCCACACGGACTTCCTGCCCCTTGAATAATGGTGTAGATGGAAACAACAGGCTAGGACAGAGAACCTCTTGTTTAGTATAATGGTGGTTATTTCAGGTGAGAAAATAGGAATAACTTTAAATTATATTTTTACCATCATAAAAACTGAACTGAAAGCTGGACAACTCTGACTAGGGGCTCACTGATGAATTTCTCTGTGAGAAGCTGTTTGGAGACCATGATCCCACAGACAGGACATGAGCATTCACCACTGCCTCCTTTCCTTTACACCTGTTAAACTACCACAATCTTGCTTTTGTAGCAGCCCAGCTACTAAAATAGCTCTGGCATCAATGAACTTTTGATTGTCTAAACCAATGGATATTTCTCAGAACTTACTTCACTGGCAATAACAATGTTTCTGGTGGTCTGTTAATCACTTAGTTCTTCCTGCTTTTTGTAAGAGTGGACAGGCATATGATGCAGGCTGACCAGTTGACGTATTTTATCCTCTTGGAGTAGTAATGTGATCCAAGCAGAGCCAATAAGAGTCCTTTTCCAGAATTTACGTGGATACTGGGGCAGAGAAAGTCATGTCCCCCTTCCCCTACACTGGAATAAAAGATGAGCCTGGAACTGCCTGGAAAAAAAAAATTGATAGAGGGGGAAAGGAGAGAATGAAACAGAGAGAGAAAAAGAGAGAAAGAGAAAGAGAGAAAGTAACTCCTAATAGCATGTCTTAAAACCCTGGAGACAGCCATGACTGATACAGTCAGCCATCACCCTGGACACTCCATGACTAGGAAAAGATAAATTCATTCATGCTGATATTAGCTTCTTTAAATGGTTTGAATTAGTTTTGTGTCATTCATAACTAAAAGTGTTCTAACTCTCCTGTGGTATAGGGCACTCTTGAATATTCCCTCTGTTTTTTTGAACTCTCCCGTTCCTAAATTTCCAAGAAATGTCTCTCTAGTCTTCTCTCATGAATTTTTTAATACTAAATTTATTGATTTCTTTCTCTACCTGCCCTTTGAATGTGGATATACCTCAGTCCTTGTTCATTTCATTCAATAGACTCAATAAAACACCGACATCTATTGTCTACTCCCTTTTTGTATTGCTAATGCCCAAGCCACATCTTTAAATATAGAAAAACTTATAAAAATTTACATTATTGTGCTTTAGTTTAGGAATTTCTTTCACCACCCAATTCATCAAATTCCCATCCTTTAACCATATACTGCTGTACATGACTTAACTGCTTGAGCCTAGCTTCACACCCTGACTCTTTGTTTTTTAGTTTCTCGTCTTTGCTCTCATTCACCACTACAATTCTTATTAATCCCAAAGGAGATGATAATCTGATTTTTAAAAACATTCCCCAGCTCATTCCTAGTGTCATCAGTTGATAGATAAAACCTTACCCCTAGGAGAGCAAGAAGATCTTCCACCTAGGTCAGTGGTTCTCAACATTTAGCAGCCATCTCAATCTCTTGGAGAACTTGTTAACACACAGAATACTGGGCCCCACTCCCAGAGTTTCTGACTCAGTAGGTCTGGGGTGGGACCTGAGAATATGAATTTCTGACAAGTTCACAAGAAATGCTGATGCCGCTGGTGTGGGCCATAGGAATAATTCTGATCTAGACCATATTGTGAGTTATTTTCATTATTGCAAACCTTTGTATTATGTGTTCCTCTTGAGTGTGGGAGGAATTCAGTAAGTTCCTCTTGACTTATTTCTAACCAATAGAATACTCCCATGACTATATTATGATATACAAGACTCCATAAATTAGCTGACAGGAAGCAGACATATGCTCCTGTGGCCTTGAAGAAACAAGCAGCTATTTTGTGATTGTGAACTCCTTGAACAGAAGCTCATGGCAGAGATATAAATGTGGCCTCTAGCTGACAGAGGGAAGCTGAGACCCTCAGTCATACAGCCACAAGGAGAAATATTCTGTAAACAACCTACATGAGCTTGGAAGTGGAAAAATCCCAGTTGAGTATCCAGATGAAAACACAGTCCAGCTGGCACCTTCCTTGTAGCCTTGTGAAGCCCTAAACAGGGGACCTAAATAAGCCATGTCTGGACTCCTGACCTAAGGAAACTGAGATTATAATTGTGTGCTGTTTGAAGCTGCTATGTTTGTGGTAACTTGAGTACAATATCCTCTAAAAATATTATTCTCAGCATCAACCTCTTCAAAGCTTCCTTTGCTTACAAGATAGAATTTAAACATCTTAACAGGGCATTATAAGGCTTTTAATGAAAGGTGACCTGCTTCCTTCTGTCGTCTCAATACTCAAAGTGTTGTCCCTCCTGGTTAGTACCGAGAGATTCCAATTCCCTCTTTAAAACTGGAACATGCTGTAATAGATATACATCAGAACTTTGAAAAAATTTTTCACTTTTTCTCATTTTACACCCTCTCCTATCCCTTTCAAAATTCACTTCTGATGTTGTCATCTTCCGTGAACCTTCTGTTACACCACCCAACTCCTGAGTCTAATTATTTATAATCTTTGCCTCTAAGCACCATGTGTTTACCTTTAATTTTTCAGTTATCACATTGCTAACAAAGTTAGCTTGCTTTTTTATGTCCCCAAGTAGATCTCAGCAACTTGAAGACAAGAGGTCTCCCTTTAGTTTGTCTGTATCCCAGAGGCCTAGTGTGTTGTACCCATTCAATAGTTCAACCAAGAGCAATAATTTGTAAGAGAATCACATGTATTTTTAAGAAGATAATTATTTATTAAGATGTCATCATCTTAATAAATTAATTAATGCAAAAAGCTAGAATTCTTGGTGGAGGAAAAAATGTATAACATGGACTAAATAATATCTGAAATCATGACGTGACAATCTCTTTACAGGGATGGGAAATAAAGAACAAGAGGAGGTCTTTGTCTAGTCATGGCAGGTGGGCCAAGCACTGAGTTACCTTTATGTTTTCCAGGCTTTCCATGATGCCACTTTATAATATGCTGTTTCACACTGAGCTATTGTCAAAAATCTAAATTCTATATAGTTCTACATGGATATACTCTTTGAATGAATCAACTGTTGTCATCACTTTTGATGGAAGATATTTAATTCAATTACTAAGTAAATAGATAATTATATACTTTATAATAACCTAATTTTAAATGTGCTACAAAGTGAACAAAACCACTGTATTATAGTTTCTATTTCATTTAAAAGAAATCTTATTCCTTTATAGTTTTTCTTCACTTTTCTGGGAAGTTAGTTAGTTTTTAAAGATTTCATAGCTTTCAGATTTATATTTGAGCCCTCCCATGAGGAAAGTTTTTCATTCTAGTTCTACTGCTATCCTCCTCAAGATGTATATTCTCCTTACAGGTGTCATTCAATGTAATAATCACATTGAATTCTTTCTCTTTTCCCTTCTATTATGCTAGACCATAATGAAAGGTTAATTTCCTGTGACAGTCTTAATAAACACAATTTGTAATACATAAACAATTGCACAGGAATTACAATAAATAGGTACAATTTCACAAAGTTAGGTAATATGACAAAAAATTATTATTTAAACAAGATCTATTATTCTCAACAAGTCAAACCTATATGTTCTTTGGATAAGAAAACAAATAAATCTTTCAGTATGGATATCTACACACCTCCCAAACTCAATAACTCAGAAAGTGAGTATATTTGAGATAGGGCTTTAATTAAGTTAGAATGAGGTCATTAGGGAGGGTCTTAATCCAATCTGACTGGTGTCCTTATAAGAAGAGGAGATTAGGATAGACAGAGAGGCACTAGCAATGTGCATACACACAGTACAGGACTTGTGGGGACACTGCCAGAAGGTGACCTTCTATAAGCCAAGGAGAGAGGCCTCAGGAGAAACCGAAACTTTTAGCATGCTGATCTTGACCTTTCAGCCTCCAGAACTGTGAAAACATTAGTTTCTGTTGTTCAAGCCACTCAGTCTGTGGTATTTTGTTATAGCCACCCTAGCTGACTAATACACTCCCAACTAATACATACCAAGGGCATGAAGACAACAATCTTAAAATAGAAAAAAAAAATGTATTTCTCACCCTTTGAAAAATGAAAGAAAAAAATAACTGCTGATGCTATACATATTTTTCAGAAGCAGTTTTATAAATAATGCATAAGTTAGATCTATCCTTAATAGTGTTAGTGCTGTTTCTCCCTCTCTCCTCCCCCGCCCTCTCTTTTTTTTTTTTTTTTTAATATTGATGAGTGCCTATGAGAAACTGCTTAAGGAAATTAAACCATTCACAAGATTTCTGCCTTTATTTTATTTTATTTTTTTTTTAATTTATTTATTTATGGCTGTGTTGGGTCTTTGTTTCTGTGCGAGGGCTTTCTCCAGTTGTGGCAAGTGGGAGCCACTCTTCATCACGGTGCGCGGGCCTCTCATTGTCGCGGCCTCTCTTGTTGCGGAGCACAGGCTCCAGACGCGCAGGCTCAGTCGTTGTGGCTCACGGGCCTAGTTGCTCCGAGGCATGTGGGATCTTCCCAGACCAGGGCTCGAACCCGTGTCTCCTGCATTAGCAGGCAGATTCTCAACCACTGGGCCACCAGGGAAGCCCCTCCCTCTCTCTTTTTACCTTGACACAAATCTACTCTGTCCTCTGTCTCACAGAAACACTAAACTGAGTGTATTACACTATAATTAGTGAAAAAATTATAACCGTATTTAATATATCTCTAAACTATTTAGTAATAAAACATGACAATGAGGGAAGGAGAGACTTTCATTTTAAGACCTATGCTGGAATATTGAAACAAAAATAGACTGTATAAGGTGCAAAAGTTTTAAAAATTGCTTTGTTAAATACCATTGTAAAGACAACTTGATATTTGGTCTTTACAATTAAATGATGAGCTCCAGGTTAAGAAACACTGAAGTACCTTATGTCTAAACAAGTTTGAACTTTAACAGCTGAAAGATTTCTTTGTCTTCCAACCTGTATTATGACTGGCTTTACTTAATTAATGAAAAATGAAAAATACATGATTCCAGGTATTGCTACTGAATGCATTCTCCAAGGTTGATGATTGAATTCATAAATGTGTAACTATTATTCAGATAAACAAAATGAATATATTGTTATCTATTAATACACTGCGAGCCTAAAGCCTTTTGTTAAACTCTTTATTCCATTACAAATGAAAAAATCAGAATGAATTTTTCTTATTATATTTTTGATATAAAGGAACAGTATTTTATGATAATTATTATATAACAAGACACCTGTTCTATACAAAATTTAATTCCACTAGTCACAGATCATTTTTAAGGTACTTAAGCTACTATGGTAGCAGATATTATATCTTGAAGTCATTGAACAATATACCAGCTGACAAGCTAACAGAAAGCTGAAAGACTATTTTCAATGCTATGCTCCAACTAAATGTCAATTTAGAAACTAAATATAACTCCTGGATTCTGTTTGCACTTTAAAAATTACATTCCAAAGTTTAATAGCAGAATGAAATTTTCTGTAAGTTTTGCGTTCTCATGTTGAGGGTTAGGTAAAATTTGTTCCAAAAGAATGGGCCCTGTTTCTTAAAATGCAAAAAAGCATTTCTAAATCTATACACAGATATTACAAGTTTTAGGTAAGAAAAATGTTTGAAACACTGAACTTCCCAGTCATTAGGGTAACTAGGAACAGATGGGATAACAAAACTACAGCTCCTACTGCTAGGAAGGAATGACCTGTAGTTACTATACAGAACCTTAAGTGATTCCTTTAACATTTATGGAAATTTAACTATGTGTCACGTGTTGTGTTACCTGCTAGAGAATGCCAAGACACAGGCACTAAAATCACAGAGTTCATAAACAATTGGCGAGGCAGCAGAGAAAACAATGACACCCCAGTGAGGTAAGAGATAGGCAAGGGGTGCTACGGAAGGTCATAGGAAAAGAATTACTCCCAAGAAGGTATGTAGTTGAGAGGGGTAAGTGTTGGTTTCTTGCAAGAGGTGACATATAATAAGCTTTAGAAAATTACTGGAAAGTTGATTAGACAAAGAATCATGTACGAAGGCACAGAAGCTTACATATCATGGTCTATAAGCTGATAATTAGAATGGCAAACAGGGATAGACAAATAGTCAATGGGAGAAATTATAAAGGGACATATTTTTGAAATCTACAGGAACCCAGCAAATGGTAGGATGCTTTACGGTTGGGTATTATTTCTCAGAGTTGCAATCATGAATCCTATAATAAGGAAATTCTGCATTCTAATACTAATTGAGAAAGTTACTTCTTTTTGTTTTGTTATACTTATAAAAATGGTACTAGTAAAATCTACTACACAGCTTACTTGTAATGAAAATTTAAATCAATTTATATGTATATAGTGGACAGAATTTTGTAGTCCCACAAAATTCATTTTTGAAGTCCTAACCTCTGGGGTAGCTGAATATAGAGATAGGGCTTTTAAGTAACTAATTAAGTTTAAATGAGGTCTTAAGAGTAGGGCCCTCATCTGATAAGACTGGTGTCCTTATGAGAAGAAAAACCATAGAGCTCTCTCTTTCCTTTATCCAAGTGCACACCAAGAAAATGCCACATGAGGACACAGAGAGAAGGCAGCTCTCTACAAGCCAGGAAAAGATCCTTCACCAGAAATTGACTTGGCTAAAACCTTGATATTGGACCTAGAAGTCTGAGAAAATAAATATTTGTTGTTTAAGTCACCCAGTTGATGGTATTTTGTTATAGCAGCCCAAGGAGACTAATATAATAGGTAAAAGGCAAGTCACTGGGGCTGACACATGGTAAGAACTCAGTAAATTGAATCAATACCTAAGATAGCATAATCCAATTTTCTCTATAAAAAGATAACCCTAAAATGAAGATGGAGAATGATTCAGAAAGGGTCAAAGCAAGAGGTGATAAGAACACCTAGTGGCTGCCGATGTTGGCCAGGTGAGAATTAAAGCTGTGGATAGAAGGATGGGGGCGGGGGGGCAGGGGGCGGTGATGAGATAGAGAGAGATGTGAGAACTATTAGGAAGCAGAGGTTTTCAAATCTGATGACTAGTTAGTTACATGTAAGAAATGAGAAGATAAAGTGAGAGATGGCTTCCAGGTGTGTACAGGTGCTATTAATATAGGGAATATTGGAGGAAGTAATCATGGAAGAAAACTTTGAACTCAGTTTCTGAACTTTTAAGTTTCAAGATGTTGCTTTGGAGCAACATCTAGACTGGGATGAAAATTTGGACTTACAACCAAATTCTTCCAGACTTCTTGAATTAACATTTTTTTCAATATCCAGAGAAAATGGCTAGAGGTCCTATCTCATATAACAAACTATAAAAGCCAGAAACCTTCCCCAGGGCTTCCCTGGTGGTGCAGTGGTTAAGAATCAGCCTGCCAATGCAGGGGACACAGGTTCAATCCCTGGTCACGGAAGATCCCACATGCCGCAGAGCAACTAAGCCCATGCACCACAACTACTGAAGCATGCATGCTACAACTATTGAAGCCTGTGTGCCTAGAGACCATGCTCCACAATGAGAAGCCCGTGCACCACAATGAAGAGTAGCCCCCGCTCACTGCAACTAGAGAAAGCCCACACGCAGCAACCAAGACCCAATGCAGCCAAAAAGTATTAATTAATAAAAAAACAAAAACAAAAACAAAAAAAACCTTCCCCAGTTTGCTGTGGCTTCCAAAGGGGTTAACTTTTGTGTTTATGCTTTCCTCCAAATTTTATCTCTAAATGTGTGTGTGTGTGTGTGTGTGTGTGTGTTAAAAACATTTAATATGAACTATGCCGTCTTGACAAATTTTAAGTGCACAGTATGTTATTGTTAACTATAAGCACAACGTTGTAAAGGAGACCTCTAGAACTCATGCCTCTTGCAAAATACAGGTCATCTTTCTAATATAGCAACCTCAGAGTAATCAGTCCATATATATATGTGTATATATATATATATATACACACACACACATATATATCAGCTTAGGGTTCCAAAACCCATCTCCCAAGAGAGAAAGATGGAAGATGGAAAGCCAGGTAGAAGCTGTGTAGCTGTATTGACTCATCTGACCTGGCCTGGAAAGTCATGCATTGTTGCTTCCATTGCCTTCTATTCTCTAGGCAAGTTACAAATGCCATTCCACAGTCAAAGGAAGTGGAATTAGACTTCTTTTTGAAGAGTGTGGTAAGCTACATACTTCTCTTCCCTCACAAAAATGTTCATTTCCTAATCTCAGAAACCTGCATATAAGTTACCTTACATGGCAAACAAGACTTTGTAGATATGATTAAGAATCCTGCAAAGAAAATATTATCCTGGATTATCTGGGTGGGATCAGTGTAATCACAAAAGTCCTTATAAGAGGGGGCAGAAGAGTAAGAGTCAGAGAAGGAGATATGATGACAAAAAACAGAGGTCAAAGTGAGGCAGTATGGCAAGCCAAGGTAAGGCATCCCCTTAAAGCTAGACAAGGCAAGGAAACATTCTCAACTAGAGTCTCCAGAAAACTGGAACCCTGCCTTGAAGGTCAACCCATTTTGGACTCATGACCTCTAGAACTGTAAGACAATAAATTTGTGTTGTTTTAAGGCATTAACTTTGCAGTAATTTGCCATGTGGCAATAATAGGAAACTAATATAAAGAGTATCAAAGAATTTGCAAATATGTCTTAAAACTATCATATTCATCATCTTCTTTGGCTTGTTGAGAGACTCAAATGAATTCATTAAAAACCCTGTATTATGTAGCTTCCATGTGCTAGCACTGGGTTAGATGCTAAGGATATACAGATGAATAAAACATGATTCGTTTCCCCAGTATGCTCACAGATAGCATTTATGGAAGGACTTTATAGAACTCTAAAGGGCAATATAAATGTAACATATTATGAGTCGCTTGTGAAGTTTAACATGCAAACCAACCATTCCTGAATTTACTAAATCATAAATCAGAATCAATACTTCAACAGATGGGAACTATGCATACTTCCTGAGTAAATTACAAACAAATACAGAAGATAATTTAAAAACTAAATGTCAGTTGGATTTGTAATAGATGTTTACCATGTCTCAGAGTAAGAGAACCTGTTAGAACAAGTATGCTGTGGTCAATCTCAGCGCAAAAGCTCTGTTAATGAGCCTCTAATATGCTAAGGCACATCCCCTAGGGATGAAAGGTTGGGTTAGTTCATTCTCTCACTGAAATTTTAACTCAGGCCACTAACATGATAGGGATAGCCAACTGTGATTTAGACACATATTCAGAAGAATCTAGATAGATATTGCTAATTTAGTTTGTACAGGTCACTGAACTGATTCCATTAGGTGACAACTTATGGTCACTACAGATAGAATCACAAATACGAACCTAACACCAAGAATGAAAAAAAAAGAACTTCTTGAATTATCTTACTCGCCAAGAAAAGCACTGAGAAATAAGAGAAATACAAAATCACTTGAACTGAAGTACCTATTTTTGTTATGATATTAGGTCTTGAGAATTACAAACAAAAATCTAAAGTGTGACTAGAATACATAAATGAGTTCATGAAAATAAAGTTGAAATGAACTATTTCTTTAGAGAACCACAACTACTTTAATTCTTGAAGAAAGCTGACTGTTCAAAGGATAACTAGCTTAATGATTAGATGCTTAAAAAATACAAGTCATCAAGAAAACTTAGAGTGATATTCAGTGCCCTGCCTTTGAGTGTCTGGGGGGAGCCTCTTTCCACAGTCACGGCTGCTGGCAGCTGGCCAGCGTCACAGGCAAGCAGCTGGCAGGGGAGGAGTGGGCTCTGCCAGCTGGCACTAAAAATTTAAAATCAAAATTAAGGGAAAGAAAACAACCTGAGGCGCACATGCATAACAATCAAGCCTTATTCCTGGTGTCTGCCCTCTTCTTCAGTTCTCGGGGAAGACCCACAGTGAGGCAGCTTCTCCCCAGAGACCTCACACTGATCTTCTCCAGTTTGGGTTCCTCTTTTTGGAGGTTTTCTGTGTTCATTCATCCAAGATACATTTTTTGAATCTTAGTGTGTGCCAAGCAATGTGCTAAGGGCTGAGGACGAAGATAAAAATATAAGTTACATTCCTGACTTCTAGAAAAATGCAAATTAATAAGGGTTATGGGCTGATTTTAAAATACTTAAAAATCACTGCAGAAAATGGGAGAACCATAGAGCTTAAGGAAAATAGAAGACAGTCCAGATGAGATGATGGAAGACAATGACACAGGAATAGAAGACTCATTAAGGCTTCTCAGCTGAAAACCCTGAATAACCTCTTCAAGAGGAAAGAACCTGAGGAAATGAATGGAGATAAAATGGAAGTGGAATTTTAACATGTGAGTATAATATTATGGTATATTCTGAGCTGCTATAACAAAGAGACCAAAAATTATAGAAGTTTAAAATACCTTGTCTCTATCTTTTATAGTGTTTCAGAAGGATATGGCTAGTACAGCAGCACTGCCATTCTCAACACACATCTTCAATTTCTGGATCTGCAGAAGAAGGTCCAGTTCTTGTTATCATGTCTGTATCTCAGGGAGAGGGAAGAAATGGCAAAATCCCTTTTCAAGGGGACAACATAGAAGTGGTTCACATAACCTCCACTTACAGCGAGCTCCAAATGGAGCTGAGAAGTGTAATAATTGCTGGGTAATTTTGCGCCCACCTAAAACTCAGGAGTTCTATTAAAAATGAAAAGAAATAATTGACATTGGTAAAAAACTAGCCCCAGTCAGAATAAATAGTGAATCTATATGAGCATAGTTCTAATTGTTAGTGCATAATTAGTTTTGTTACTTTGTCCTTACATTATTTCATCCAAGATTTACATTCACTGGGCTATTACCAGGACTAGAATATGAATCATTTAATAAACAAATGTATATTAGAGATAAGTTAGGAACAAGACATTGTGGGAAGTACTGTGGTGATAAAATACACTTAGGTGCATGATGATAAAAGTGGAATTTTAAAATATTATCATGAGAAATGGAAAGAGATGAACACACATCATTAAAGCCAACAGTGGAATAAGTTGGGTCATCAGCCTTCTTGATGGATGCATGATACTCACTATTAAATAGCCCAATAGGTTAATAGGTTTTATAGTCATAAAACCTTTCTTCTGTCAAGTCAAGAAACCTCCACTGAAAATAACTTTGCTCAACCTGCATTTTATCCCATCTCTCAATCTAGCCATCAGATCCTGATCTATGTGAGCCTCAAGGTAATACATTACTGCTCTGAGAGTCACCATATATTCCATGCAGTCACATTTCATGCATAATGAAGATGCCAGTGAACTACAAAGGTTTTATCAACTCAAACAAGAATACAAATGCTGTCTCAGGGCAATTTATGGTGTATATTTTAAAAGAGTAAGAAAAGGAGAAGTTTTTAGGTCAATCCATATGTCTTTAGGGAAAATTATGTCACTTAAAGCCAGTTTGAAAAGAGAAAATTTTCATTCTAATCGTTTTTAAGAATCTTTCTTATTTCATACATTTATTTTTCATACACACATATAGCAAATGGTAGTACTGATAATTCAAATAAAACCTCCTAGAATTTTTTAGGTACAGATATTTTCTTTTAAAGTATTTTTTGATTGCCTATAGTGTACAAAGCACTTTGCTAGACACTGGGATACAAACTTGTGTAAGTCATTTATTTTAATGAGGATAATTTTGCTCTAAGGATAAAAGATTCATCACAAGCAGATCAAACTAAGAAAGTGTGTTGTCAGAGGTAATAAGGAACAGTCCACACAAATTGAAGGACTCAATGTTGACAAGGCTGGGTCTTACTCAAGCCAAGTTGAGGAAGGCTCCTAGACTCAAGGAAGTTCCAGGGGCCTTAGCAATGTGTGTGGACTTTTAGTGCCCTGCCTTTAAGTGTGACTCAGCTATATAATAGACACCTGGACTTGGTTTTGTTTATTTTTTAATCTTTTTTATTCTGTTTCTTTACCATTTGTCAAATTCCTTCTTAATATTCTTAGTTCAAATAGCCATGAAGAGAAATTTGCTTTATACAAATCATTTCCCAGCCTCAGGTCCCTGTCCTTATTATGTATCTACCCTTCTGTAATCAACAGAGACCAAGGTAGATGGAGCCACAAAGTAGAGAATCTCTCCATTTAGGCACAAGGGCATTGGCGAATCAAAGATAAAAAAGGCAGGGGTTTTGACTACATGAAATATTTTTGCAAACTGTAATAAATTGTAAATTGATAAAATACTTACCAAACATAACTATTATCATTTATATAATATTTTATAAAATACTTTAACATAAACAGCGTATTTGCAAAACTCCTACAGTGTGAGCAGAGGTGATATTCAGAATCATTAACAACTGGTACAGTGTGGGCACTGTCCAATAACAATGAATGCCCCAAATATCAGAACAAATGCTGTCACAAGCAACCAGTATAATGAACACACTGGCTGGATAGTAGCCCTGGATCTGGATCAAACCTTTATTTTATACCCACTTTACAGATGAAACAAAAAATGAAGTTCAAGGGAAGTTAAGTGACATCTTTGTCTGGGAGCTGGGTCTTTAGATTCCCAAGTTAGCGCAGTTGGCACACTTTGCCTCCATCTGTTCCTTGTTACCTAATGTAACATACAGCATGCTCAGAGGCCACATCTGTGACCTCCCTAACCAGCAGCCATTTTTCTCTGTACAGTATCTAAAGTACTGTATAAGATTTTATCTCTATTGCATCGCCTGTGACATTGACTTTCAATGGTCTTCTCTCCTTTTTCTACAGAGTATACTCTTTGAAGGCTAGGCTGTTAATGTTTCTTCCTTGTACTCTGTACATCCTATGTTAGGCAATCAGTAAATATGTTGTGAAATTTTTTGAAGGGAGGAGAAATTATCAAGTGTATGTAAACTATTCCCTAGATCAAACAGTTGTGGAATGTAAATGAATTCATGAATGTCAAGGGTCTAGCACACAGTGTGGGGCACATTTTCTGTGCTCCAAAACTCTTGACTGTTGAACAGTCGTTATACAGACTCCTCTCTGTTATACAGAGGAATCGTGTATTACCTAGAATGGTTAGAGTCGAAAGTCAATGCTTACAGCCAAACTTGCAAAATTTTCCCTTAACTCATCAATAAAGTATAGTAAACTGATTTTTGTCCATACAACTCTAAGTAGATCTAAGTATTATAAATGCATAGTGTATTTACTAATATATTTTATATAAAATTCCTTGAAGGGTCATATTTGGAAACTAATCTATTCAAAATTTTCTGTGCTGGAAATCTTCAGTAAAATCACCAAGCTTCCACCCTTTTTCCATTTATTGTTTTGCCTCTGTCTCCTAGCTACATCTTAACTTTTTGTTGGGCAATGTTTTCTTTGGCCCTTAATTAGCTCTTCAGTAACTTTCTACAGGAGGTCTAGGAAACCTGTAACTACCTGCTTCCAGACAGTCATTCTGAATGTCTTCAGCCTCTTTCTTCCTCTCAAATGTAGTTGAATTGTGATAATTTGAAAACAAATGTGCTGTGATTATACTGTATAATTTACTTACAAAGTGGTTCTAAGGCATAAGGCATGTTTGGATTAGTCGTATATGGGGGGGATCATTACTATGTATTTATAAAGTACATAAAACTAAATCTTAAGGAGTTTAACTTTCTCTGGTTTACATAAAAATAATGGTATAGAAACAAGCTATAGACTCTAGTCTTCAAGTCTTAGATACTTAAACTTTAAATCAATGGATCTCCAGAAAGTCATACTATGTGCAGAAGGAATTCTGAAAAATGGTGTGGAGGGTTTTAGTTACACAAGAAGTCAGAGAAGTGACTGACATTCAGTGGGCAGGGCCTGGCATGTGGATCTACTGCCATGTGCAGAAGAGTCCAGTTAAATAGGCAAAGAAGCCTTTTCAAGTCATAGGGTAGAGATATTGAACTTAACTCTTCTGAAACAAAAACTAGGAGTGTTTTTAAGCACTGGGGTGAACTAGTGGAAAAGTACTGGAGCATGTTGAGGGCCAGTTAGTCAATGTGATGAGGCCATCTGTGCTTGCTAATTCTTGCTTATCCAAGTTAGGCTCCTACCCTCCCACAGAGAATGGAAGACAGGGGTTCTATCTTCCTTGATGATTACACTGCAAAGAGATGGCCCCCAGGTCCTTAAGAAACTAGATTTTAAAATTGGCAAGAGTCTCTAAGAAGATTTACATCTCAAAGGGTCAGAGAAATAATTTACAATTGTAAATTTTTAAAGTAAATGCTCTCAGGAACGGGAGGTTAGGGTCCTAGAGTCGGGAAGAAGCTTGTCTAAAGTTTAGTCAAGTTGAGGGGATAAGCAAGGCTATCTTGTTCAGGTCCCACATGAGAAAATATTGTCCCCATCTCTTGCTTTTATGTAAGTAAAACAACTGGTTATACTTATGTAAGCCTGGCAACCCACTACATTTTATATATGGACACAAATATTTTCACATGGTTTCAGTAGAAATACATCACCCAGCAACACAGCTCACTTTTAAATTTAGGGAAGCTTGCTTGTTGTGTGTGTATTTATTTGGGAACATTACCAAGATTTGTTCATCATTACAGAAAATCATGTCACTAATGACCATGCTGATCACAGATTTTAAACCACCAAAGAAACACCTGTTTAAGTCTGCTTTTTGTAGCAATCTCATTCTGGGTGGCTCTATACAGATGAGAGAATCTTATGTACTTTGTTTTGACTTCTAGTAAATACATATCTCAGTACTTACATTTTAAAAATATATATTATTTTTATTATAAATTATTTTTATTTCATTTCTCCTTTATATTAAAGTTATAGCACCTTTAAAAGGTTGTTGGTAATATTTAAAACCGTTTAAAACTTGGATGTCCCCATTGCTTACCTACCTATGTCGAGGCCAGACACAGACCCTCCAATTCCTATTCTTTACATCATAAATCAATAGCTGGCTCACTGTCCCTGCTAATCAATCAGAACAAAATGCTCATTACCCAAACTTCTGTTAAGTTAAGCCCCTCTCCTCCCCCAGGAGGAACTTTGAGTCACCTTCAGGCAGAGCCAGCAAACAGCTCTCCCTGAGTATATGCAGGCCTTATTGTAAAATATTTTCTGATCTACTATCCTGCAATGCCACCGTTTTGTCCCACTTCCCCACACCCAGTCCTTTGTAACCTTGGTTACTCCTCCCTAAAAGAGAAAAACCCTTTCTTGTCTAATCCTTCAGCCACTGACAGATTTACGGTCAGAGACCTCACCCTATTGCAATGCCCTCCACCTCTTAGAAAGTCCCTTCTAATGAAGTCTCTCCTTACTAAGCCCATATTTGTTTTTTACTTGACATATTATTATCATGGCAAAGTAAATAAACAAACAAGAATCTATTCAAGATCAGAAAGATGCCAGGGAATCCAAATACATATATTCACAGAATTTCTAGAATAGATTAATACATGTTTAGAAGTTTGCTGGAGTTCTTTTCAGAAACTGCAGTGAATTCCTTAGCATTCTTAGACTGCTCTGTTAGCCAAAAGATTATTGTTTCTTTCTTTCCTTTGTTTTTCTTAAATGAATCACTCTTCAGTGTGTGCAAAGCTGGCTAATCCCTGAACAATCAGACAGGAGCTGGAGCTCTCCCTGGCCACACTGCAATGGGTCTGCTCTGCCCTGGTGAGGTCAGACCAAGCCCCAATGAAGGTGGAAGAAAGTATGAATGTCAATGGTAGTGACTGTTAAACAGACTGTGGAAAATGGGGGAAAGATTAAGCCAAGTTTAAATGACCTTTGTGTGCATTTAAGTCATAATGGCCCTTGGCTGCTCGGAACCACGTTCTTCTTCACAGAGCACTTAGCCAGGCAGCAACTTAACACCGCGGCTGACTTTCCCTCCTCAGTATGGCAGCAGTTTAGGGCTGGATGTGGTAAAAAGATAAAATGTCAACTACTAGTTACAACCTATGAAGTTTTGCATTTTTAAATGGCTTGAAAACTCACTCTTTTTACTGGACCACAAAAGAGAAAAGTAAAAAATCACCATTGTGATTGATATTGAATATTTTTTTAAAAAATAAACCAAAATCTGATTAGTGCTCTAATAACTAAAAAAAAAAAAAAAAAAATTATCCTACGTTTAATAAATCAGCCTGACCTATAATTTCACATCTGATGCATTATTCAGTCAAGACTCAGAATTGGAGTTATGCATGTCTCTTCTTCTAAATATGCAAGACATAGGTGCTGTACTACATTCTTCCAATTCCGGGAACATCTGCTGAGGGACAATGGCTGTTTTGCCAGGAGGGGAAGAGAAAGGATCCCACAGCGGTGCTGCTGCAGCTGGCGGAAGTCAGCAACCATGATCTCTGTCCAGGAAGAAAGATAAATGAAAGACAAACTTCATCTTTCAATTAATAAAATGGTAATGCATTTGAAAGTAGAAGGTGGCATTTTCTGATTTTAATTTTCAAAAATAAACATTAGTGCTTTATGTCAGCATAATCATTAATTGAGTCTTCTGGATTTATGTGAGAAATACATGTTTCTTCATGAATGCAAAGCCACATGTACTAAAACTGGATGTTTAATTCAACTACTTAAGTAGCTGAATTCTTTCCTTATTTGTAACTCTATGAAATCTTCTTTCCAGAAATCATAGAATGAAACTGCTTAAATTGTAAATGATTTAATCATAAAGTCATTGTTTAATTTATGTTTTAAAAATAAAGACAAAAGGTAGTATGATACTTTAAATGTAATTTAATTCCTATTGATACACAATACTCTTCCATTTAAATATTATACATATTTCTTATCCCAGTTTTGCAAAATAATGAAAAGAATATTTCAAAGAGACACAATATTTTATATTTTCCACTGTGTATATTTTATCATTCAAGCATGTTTCACATGTTAAGTCTTTTTCACTGTATCTCCTTTAATCAAGTCATAAGAATGCCTTCCAACTATATAATCGATATTGTGTTTCCTTTTTTTACCTGTAACCAGAAAACAGTTAGTACCTCTGTACAACTTTTTTGTTTGCTTCTGAATGAGAAAAAGAGAAATGAAGCGAGAAAGAACATACATGTTCTTTGTGAATGGCCTAAAACTAGAAGATTATTGAGGTCACAGATCCCCCACCCCCATGCCCGCCCAGACCTTTTCCCCTGTGAACATGGCATCTATCACTCAGTGTGGGTTTAAAGCAGGGAGAAAAGATAGCCATAATGATCTTCATTTTTTTCCTGATATAGAAGGTGGTTAAGGTCAGGGACACAGGCCTCAGTCAGGCAGAGGTGTCATTAACTAGCGTTCAGTGGTGATTTGAGTGTGTTTATAGCACCTTTGCCCCGGGTAATTCCAGAGAGATGAAATAACATGCCTTTTAAACAAAGTAGAATCAAGCTCCTCATTAGAAGAAGAGGCCAGTATGTCTCTTGAGGGTGTCATTTCAGATACTGTGTACTTTAAATGGTTCATTGTAAGACAATATAATGAACAATCATCTTACTTTTTCACTCCTCAAATTTTCTTCTCAGCATTTAATATACTGATGGTGAGTCTGCTGCCGCTGTGCCACTTTGAGAAACTGGAATTCTCTCTTCCCACATCTTGAGGAATCTTTACCTGTCTTACACACAGACTACTAACCTTCAGCATTTCCTGTTCTAGAGGAAACGTCCAGCTCATCTCCTCAATGGGCTTAGGGGAATAGTTGCAAAATGCTGGCCTACGTCAATCTGCAGAAATGTTTTGGTATGACTTAACCATGTTTTGAAAATTGGATAATTTCTTATCAAAATCTAGATTTCAGGTCGGTCTTGAAACACAAAGAAGTTGTTCATGATTCCTAGGAGCAAGTGAATCCATAATTTAGAAATACTATATTTGACTGCAAAAAAAAATCTAAGTATAGTAATAGGATAATTTTCACATTGAAGAGTTTACATATTACTTTACAAATATGTTTTTCCTTATATGTAGAGGACATTTGATGATTTTGGCTGCATGGTCTATGTTTTCATAGAGTAAAGCATCTAAATTTCTTGGGAATATACCTATACCATTCTCTGTCCAGGTGGTTCTGATGTAATTAAAATATATCCTCTGACTGCAGAGATGGACAAGTGACCTAGACATGGTCAGACAGAGCTAAGGATACCAAATATGAAAGGATTTTGTGAGGGGGAGGAAGAAGGAATAATATAATAATTTTTTTTTTATGGTGTCAGTGAGACTGTGAGAATGTATCCCTGGCCCTGTGGAGGTAGCAATGAGTAGAGAGCCTGCTAAGAATGAAGCCAACAAAGAGGAAAGCAAACCCAGGACATGGAAGAATGAGTCCTAGGCTACTTTTTGAGGTCCTGTGTTTAACCACATTTGAATCTGGTCTATCTCTGGACATTTTAGATTCATAAGCCAACACATTTGCCTTCTTGTTTTAACCTCTTGGAATTAGATTTCTGTCATCTGGAATCAAGGTTCCTAACATGGGAGCCTCTTAAATGCACATTCTCCCATCTGTGAATTCTCTTGTTCTTAACTCCTTTCTTTCTTCTAAAATTTCTCCATAATCTTTCAAATATACCCCTTCAAAATTTTAACCTTTTCCAGTTGATCGGAGTTTTCAATGTCTTGAAAGATAAACATTGTATGTGGCAGACTGGTATCCTGAACATGGAACCAACATGAGACTCCCACCCCGTTACATAAGAAAAAAATAACTTTCTTGCTCTTAAAACCACTGAAATTTAGGGAACAATTTAGCTTACCATCAGTAACTTATCAACATATTTTTATAATTCAAATTTAGCTGGTGGCCATGTTATGATTCACATAGGTCAAAATTCACATCACACACTAGTAATTTGGATGCTAAGTATCTACAATTATTTAAAACAGATACTACACTTAAAGTCTCTATTAAATGCTTGCTGTAGAAGACTATTTTCTTTTTAACACTCTAAACATATAAAAATGGGACTGCCAGAGAGAAGATAAAATATATGGTAAATTAATTTTTATTTCAATTTTACTTCAATCTATTACAAAGTCTTTCATTTAAAATGGCAGGAGAGTTAATTTGTGATATTAGTTGCTTTTATGGATTAATAAGAGATTTCACAACAAACAAATTGAAAGAAAATTTAGAGGACAATGAGGTCACATATTAAAGCAAATCATCCTTCTTTTTCCAATTTCCAATTTCCACTCCTGTGGAATTCGACCAGTTTTCATAAAATCCACCCCAGGACTAAAATTATTAGTGAATGGTTGGAAACTGAGGTGAGCAGGCATTTAGCAGTTGTTCAGTGGTCTGTAAAATGAATTTCTGATCTCGGTCCAGTCATAAAACCTATCATCACAGTTGATGCAAGTCAATGTCTTTTCTATCAGTCTCATCAGGGAAGCCTGGGACCGCCTGAACACAGACACAGAAATGTCTCCTACAGAGCCAAAATCTGTAAGCCAAAATTAAGGATCACTGGTAAGGGAGTTACTGCGTCTGCTTGAATCACTCTGTAGCTAAGTGCAAGGCTTTAAATGATGATTCTAGTTCCTTTAGGAAGATTTACATTCTGTCTGAAGATAAAGTGGAATAGATACCATGAATATCCTGCATCCAGTAGCTAAGTAATTGAAGATAAGGAACTGCTTTGTCTCAGGAGGCAGGAAGGTAGCAGATGACCTATGGTCCACATTAATACAACAGACATTCTGACTTAGAGGTGGAGGGAGGTCCAAAGAAGGTCCTTTATATCCAAATGGATCAATGCAATTCAGAGTGCTTTAGAGGGGCAAAACTGCACAATATTTAAATGAAATGTATTTATGCCTGTCTGAAATGACTTGACCATATTTTATTGGCAAAATTCTAGATGTCCCCTAGATCTTCAAAAGCCTTAAAATAACCTTTCTTTATCAATCAATGTCACTTTTAAAAAACGATTCTAAACTTCCGGCCTCTTTTATAAATTTGTTTTTTTTTTTTTTTTTTTTTGGTTCGGTTTGGTTTAAGTGGGGTTTGCGGGACCAATCAAAAAGATTTTAAAATGAGCTCAACCACACATCCATCGGCAAATTCTACAGTCCAGCCAGAACTGGTCCTTGCTCCCCTTCTGGATTCCCTGAGAAACTCTTGTGGTCCTCTTATATCCTGAATGCTCATCCCTCTGTAATTGAAGAAGTAGAGATATTAGAGTATATACAGTCTTTTTAATGGTCTGATCCTAGATAATGCTAAGGTGACATTTTGGAGTCAAAATTCACCTGCCTAATTTTCCAGGCTAGAAACAGGAGCTATATGTAGCAAGATCTGAACAACCTGAAAGATTTTATCAGGTCACCAAATGAGAACAAAGATTAAATCATCCTGAGGAGAGACACCTCCAAACTGAAGGTGAAGTTCTCAAGTTTGAAACATTTTTACTCTCTTTTCTCTTCATAAAACCCCTCTGAGTTTTAGGGACTACAGTTTCAAAGTAAAGAGGAATGATACTGATTCACTTTGCTGTACAGAAGAAACAAACACAATAATGTAAATCAACTATACTAAAATAAAAAATGTTTTAAAATCCCAATTAAAAGAAAAGAGGAGTGATAATACTGGAGGAAACATAATTCTTAATGAAGTTGTAATTTGCAACAAACATTAATGAAGATTTATGCCTGTACTTTAGGTGTGGTGTAATATACTGATGGCGTTCACAAAGCCAGCAGATATCATAAACATGTAAATGTGTCCTTTAGCTTTAACATGTAAATTTGACTGGCCTCTTCCTTCTCTAATTTTCATTTGTGACATTCTGTATAGAATGAGGGTGGGAAGAAGGCCCTGAAATATTAACTGTTTCAGGCAGAAAATATCAAGCTCCCTAAACTATATATGGCACATGGTCCTGGATTGTGTGATGTTAAGTGGGCTCAAGC
Organism: Balaenoptera physalus; assembly: GCF_965194825.1. NCBI lineage: Eukaryota > Metazoa > Chordata > Mammalia > Artiodactyla > Balaenopteridae > Balaenoptera > Balaenoptera physalus. The sequence goes on along the minus strand of NC_138899.1, from coordinate 39,837,392 downwards.
TGGGAAATGCTTTCCCAGAATCCCACACCCTATAAGATTCTGAATCAGAACTGGCTAAAAGAGAAATTGTGAGAGATTTGGGAGATGAAGAAAAAAGAAAGTCATACTCTCAGAAGGTCATCACGATCAGACACGGTGACAGACCAATAAAGAGGTGCCAGAGAGTCCCAGCTGGTCCTGTTCTCTCCTGCTTCTCTTGCCAAGTGCCCGTCCTGCTGATCAAAGTAGCTCCAAGTTTACTACCAGGCACTCAGCTGTGGGCCCACTTGGGAGTAAGCTACACAGAGGAAACAGCTTCTCTAGAGCCTGCAGTTCCCATAAATCTCTCTAGCAGTGCTCCTTCTATGGTCTAACTTTAGTCGTCAGATAGGTTTGGCTTTTCAGAGTTCCCTGCAAGTACAACTGGTCCATGCACATCAGATTTTACTGATTCTCACTTCTTGGGCATATTCACTCACTGAAGAATTATAGAATAGGTAAAGAGAGTTAGTCTCTTAATTACTAAACTCATTCTATAAGAAATATTCTATTAACCAGTTTTAATATTTCATTAACTAGTTTTACTGGTTAGATATAATTAATTGTCATATAGTCAATAAGTGAGGCCTAGACATTTCCTCAAATTCAGGCTGCCACCTTCAGAGTAGAGTTTATCTTTCAACTTAGAGAAACAAAAACATTCAATGAGTAAGGAAGGGACAGAAGAATAAATTGTGTTGATTACACTGTTTCAGCATATACTGGACTTGGTGTGAGTAGTGTTAGGCTCTCAGACCAGCCTCCTGAGCCACAGCCCTAATTATGAGGCCTATTTTGGCTGCATCAGCACCTTCAATCAAGGCCTGCTGGGTTTCCTACTTGTTCTCATTTCTGGATACTCTTAATTGGGCCAAGGCACATACAAACATTGAGAATCTGATATTCTATTTCCAACTACAAACTTTTTTTTCCCTTGAATTTGTAGACGATTCAATCACTCACTTTGTTTAGAGTTGTTGTTTCATACTTTTTGCAATTGTTTTGGGCAGGAAAGCAAACTTGACAGTCTATGCCCATGAGTAGAACTGGAATTTGTTCTAGTTATCCTTTGCATTACAAACCACACCAAACTTGGTAGCTTAAAACAAAACAACAATCACTGTACTGTATTCATGACCTTTAGGCCAGGAATTCAGGTCAACTTAGCTGGATGATTTTTCTGTTCTAAATAGCACCAAATGTGGTTGCTGTGCAGTGTTCCATTGGCAGCTGAGCTGGCCTGGAGGATCCAAGAAGGCTTCACTTACATTTCTGGTGCCTTGGCAGAAATAGTGGCCCTACAAGTGCCATACTCCGTTACTGTGCATTCTCAGGGCCTCTCATGTGGTCTATCCAGCAGGGTAGTCCAACTTCTAACATGGCAGCTTAGACCTTCAAGTCTGAGTGTTCTAAGAGGTAGAACAAGGCATAACATAACTTCTGCCATATTCTTACTGTCAGAGTAGTCACAGAGCCTGCACAGATTCCAGACTCAGGGACATAAACCCAACATTTCAATGGATGGAGAATCAAGATTTTCTGGTTATATTATTATCCACAACCTCACAAAACACAGTCTAGCACATAGCAGTTTCTGAGTAAGTTATGGCAATAAAACAAGCCTGTGAATACAGTTCATGATTTGGAAGCAGATTGAAGTTTCACTTGGTTTATCTACAGGCTCCAGGATAACCACAGTTAGTTATCTAATCTCACTGTTACTCAGCTTCCTCATCTGCAATAATAAGAAAACTACCTTATAAGTTTATTGTAAGGATAAAGTGAGACGATATATGAAGTGTCAGGCACAAATCAGTGGTCAGTAACTCTCAGGTATTGTTTTTAAGTTTGAAGTAGGAAGATAACGCAGTTCTTTTCCAAAGACATTTATTGTCTTATTCTTATCTTGGTCAGGTTATCAGCTGAGAGTGAGGTGGAGGGGAAAAGGTAGGAATATTGAGCAAAGAAGGGAAGCTATAAAATTGTTTTCTCAGAAAGTGATATTCAAGCAATATTCCCTTGTTTAGATGTAGTTGCTGGGAAGGCACAAATTTGGGTCAAGCAGAATTGGGACCTTACAAGGCGTGTATGATAGAGGGAGAGGATTAAGATACTTGAAAGTTTTTGCAAGAAAATGATAATATTAGTGAGCTTTGGAAATTGAGCAAAAGTTTGTATGATTTTTCTAACATAATAGAGTCATTTTTTAAAAAAAATCATACCAATTGCATAGGTGTAATAATTTTGGATAATGCCAAGGTCCAGTTGTGTCAAGGAAAGAGAGACTAAAAAGTGTGGACATGAAAGTTATTAAAATTGAGGTTAAACAATGCTGCTGTTGAATCATGTGGATGACACAGTTCTAAACATCAGTGAAGACAGAGGTTCGGTTTCAAAGCCTTAGAAGAGGAAGAGTGACAGAGAATATAGAAGAGAAGGGTAATAATAAGGAGAAGGGCTGATTGACTAGCCTGATGTCATAAACTTCAAAAGACTAGGGTCAGAGTGAAAGAAGCGTTTTCTAAAAACTCTATCTCAGAGCAATAAGTAGTTGAGCAGATTCTCAAGATTCTGAGATATACCAGGTAGGGTAGAATTGGCAACAACATTTGGAGAAGGCTGTATAGAAGTTGTATCTTTGTTGCAGAAATAGGGGTGTCACTGTCACTTAAGTCACAGATGCTAGAGGAAGCATTCTGTCATCATCATTGCCACCATCATCATTATATAATAGTTGTTGCTATTATTTCTATAATTATTGTTAGTCTGACCAGAGCCCAGTTGAAAAGATTGAAAGTGAGGGAACAGGGCTGAGTGGTTCAGAAGATAAGGGCAAAATAGTGGAGTGATAAAAATGAAAAGAGAAGTTGTTTCCTGTGGGTGCTTCCCTACGGTTTGGTGACTGAGAATAATAGGACTGAGAAATACGATGATCTCATTGCTTCCAAGGAATTAGTTCTACCAGCGCTCATTTGAGTGGATTGTATTCTAGAGCAGCGTTTCTCATAGTTTGACATGTGTATGCATCATCTGAAAATCTTATTTAAATACAGATTCTGATTCAGTAGTTCTGGATGATGCCGGAGTTTCTGCTTTTCTAAAAAGCTCCTAGGTGCTGCCCTCTTTTCATTCACATTAACCCAATCAACACTGCCCCATACTACATGCAACAAAAACCAGTGAAAAGTCTAAATGAAGAACAATCATTCTTCCTCTACTAGGGCACAGAGAAAAATAATCAGAAGAATGAGATTTAAGTGATTTGGAACAGTTTATTTACAATTTGCTGGCTTAATATTTTTTTACATCTATTTACTTTTAATAACCCCATACCCCGAATACTTTCTAGAAAGTGTGTCAGCAAGAATTTGGTTAAATTATACTAATCAAATGTCTTAGCTATTTCAAGAAGCACTGAAGTTTGGGGTGGGGAGAGAGAAAGTGATGCATAGGAAGTCTGACTACCAGAAAAGCAATAGTCCATAAAGTTGATTAACTAGTAACTCAAGAAAGATTGAACTGACATAGGCATTACACACTGAAGAAATGGTTTCCTTGTAAGTTGCAGTGGCATGACTGAACCAGAGAAGAGCAATAATCCCTGCTCCTCATTAAAAAGGCCAATCTGAGCATCTTAGTATAATTCTGGACACTTTTTAAAATCAACGAATGGAAGCAATCAAATTTAGAAATATGGTACAAGATTTTCTTCAGTTGCAGGGTAAAATGTCTGTGAAACTTGAAGAAAAATTTTCATTGAAAAGTCAATTTCTAGTGAATTATTAACAATAAATTAGGCAAAAAAATTCTAAATGTTCTGATTCAAGAGGGCTGAAGCAGCACCTAAGGATTTGCAAGAATTCATGAAGAGTGGCAGACACAGATACAATATGTATCCTGACTTGGAATGATTTTAAAAATATCCAAGAGAAGACAGAAGAAGAAATATGATTTATCTAATTGCTTGACTTTTCTTGGAACTTTCTCATGTAATCATTTACATCACAAGTCTCTCTCTCTTTGTCCCCACCTAAGGCTGTTCTAAAATGCCTCTGCATGATCTCCCAATTTAGGTAGATACACTTAATTATTATGATTGTACAGTGGTCTCTTAGGGGTTGTAAGCATCCCAGGGCATTATAGGACCTCAGCTCAATGGGGTGAACAGAGAGTTTGGTGTGAAGATTCAAAGCTTTGTGGCACTGAAGCAGGCATGCTATCCTAGATGAATGGCAGACACAGGAATCTAATGCCTGGATGGTCGGGATTTAGGTCCTGAGTCTCACTCTTTCACTGACTGCATGGACAGTCAAGTCAAGTCTCTGTCCCAACACAGCTCCTGGCCTCCTGAGTACCTCCCAGATTAGTTGTCAGTGACATTTTTCTAGTAACAGGCTATCAATGGAAGCTTATTCAGGGATGAGGTGCAGGCATCTAAACCTCAGAAGCATTGATCCAAATATGTTCAGGGCCACATTCTAGAGTCTAGGAATAAAAATGTAAATAGAATAGTCAGTGACTGCAGGGGCTTAAATTCACTGTGCTCATAGAAAACTAGAGGACAAAAATCAGTTGTGTTTCTATACACTAATAACAAACTATCAAACAGAGAAATTAAGAAAACAATCCATTTTACAACTACATCAAAAAGAATAAAATACCTAAGAATAAATTTAACCAAGGAGATGAAAGACCTGTACAGTAAAAACTTAAGACATTGCTGAAAGCAATTGAAGAAGACACAAATAAATGGAAAGATATTTTATGCTCGTGGATTGGAAGAATTAATATTGTGAAAGTATCCATACTACCCAATACAATCTACAGATTCAATGCAATCCCTTTCAAAATTCCAACGGCATTTTTCATGGGAAGAGAAAAAACAATCCCAAAATATGCATGGAATCACAAATGACCACAAACAGACAAAACAATCTTGAGAAAGAAGAACAAAGCTGGAGGCATCACACTTTCTGATTTCAAACTGTATTACAAAGCTACAGTAATCGAAACATTATGGTATTGGCATAAAAACAGACACACAGATCAATGGAAAAGAATAGGGAATCCAGGAATAAGTCCATGTATATATGGTCAATTAATTTACAGCAAAGAAGCCAAGAATATACAATGGGGACAGAGTAGTCTTTTCAGTAAATAGTGTTGAGAAAACTGAACAGTCACATGCAAAAGAATGAAACTGGACTACGATCTTATACCATACACAAAAATTAACTCAAAATGGATTAAAGACTTGAACATAAGACCTAAAATCATAAAGCTCCTAGAAGAAAACATGAAGAAAAATCTCCTTCACACTGCTCTTGGTAACGATTTTTTTGGATCTGACATGAAAAGCACAAGCAACTAAAGCAAAAAATGGACAAATGGAACTACACCAAACTAAAATGTTTCTGCATTGCAAAGAAAACAATCAAAAAAATGAAAAGGCAACCTATGGGATGAAAGAAAATATTTACAAACTATATATCTGATAAGGGGTTAATATTCAAAATCTATAAGTAACTCATATAACTCAACAGAAAAAAATAATCTAATTAAAAAATGAGGAAAGGGGGCTTCCCTGGTGGCACAGTGGTTAAGAATCTGCCTGCCAATGCAGAGGACACAGGTTCGAGCCTTGGTCCGGGAAGATCCCACATGCTGCAGAGCAATGAAGCCCGTGTGATACACCTACTGAGCCTGCATTCTAGAGCCCACAAGCCACAACTACTGAAGCCTGCATGCCTAGAGCCCATGCTCCACAGCAAGAGAAGCCACCGCAATGAGAAGCCCATGCACCACAACAAAGAGTAGCCCCCGCTGGCCGCAACTAGAGAAAGCCCACGCTTTTAGAGAAAGCCCAACACAGCCAAAAATAAATAAATTTAAAAAATTTAAAAAATTTTTTAAAAATGAGGAAAGGACCTCAATAGACATTTTTCCAAAGAAGACATACAAATGTCCAACAGGTATAAATAAAAGGTGCTCAACATCATTAATCATCAGAAAAAGTAAATCAAAAACACATCACCTGGAGGAGCTTCAAGATGGAGGCAGAGTAAGACGTGGAGATCACCTTCCTCCCCACAAATACATCAGCAATACATCTACATGTAGAACAACTCCTACAGAACCCCTACTGAACCCTGGCAGAAGACCTCAGACCTCCCAAAAGGCAAGAAACTCCCAACGTACCTGGGTAGGGAAAAAGAAAAAAGAAAAAACAGAGACAAAAGAATAGGGACAGGATCTACACCAGTGAGAGGGAGCTGTGAAGGAGGAAAGGTTTCCACACACTAGGAAGCCCCTTCACAGGTGAGACTGTGGGTGGCGGAGGGGGGAAGCTTTGGAGCCACGGCGGAGAGTGCAGCAACAGGGGTGCGGAGGGGAAAGTGGAGAGGTTCCCGCACAGAGGATGGGTGCCGACCAGCACTCACCAGCCCGAGAGGCTTGTCTGCTCACCATCAGGGACAGGTGGGGGCTGAGAGCTGAGGCTCGGGCTTCAGAGGTCGGATCCCAGGGAGAGGACTGGGGCTGGCTGCGTGAACACAGCCTGAAGGGGACTATTGTGCCACAGCTAGCTGGGAGGGAGTTCGGGAAAACAGTCTGGAGCTGCCTAAGAGGCAAGAGTTTTTTTCTTGCCTCTTTGTTTCCTGGTGCGCGAGGAGAGGGGATTCAAAGCGCCGGTTAAAGGAGCTGCAGAGATGGGCGTGAGACGCAGCTATCAGAGCGGACCCCAGAGATGGGCATGAGATGCTAAGGTTGCTGCTGCCGGCACCAAGAAGCCTGTATGCAAGCACAGGTCACTATCCACACTTCCCCTCCTGGAAGACTGTGTGGCCTGCCACTGCCAGGTCCCGTGATCCAGGGACAACTTCCCTGGGAGAACACATGGCGTGCCTCAAGCTGTTGAAACGTCACGCTGGCCTCTGCAGACGCAGGCTCGCCCCGCACTCTGTACCCCTCCCCACCTCCAGCCTGAGTGAGCCAGAGCCCCTGAATCAGCTGCTCCTTTAACCCCATCTTGTCTGAGTGAAGAACAGACGCCCTGAGGCGACCTACATATGGAGGCGGGGCCAAATCCGAAGCTGAACCCCAGGAGCTGTGCGAACAAAGAAGAGAAAGGGATATCTCTCCCAGCAGCCTCAGGAGCAGCGGATTAAATCTCCACATTCAACTTGATATACCCTGCATCTGTGGAATACCTGAATAGACAACAAGTCATCCCAAATTGAGGAGGTGGGCTTTGGGAGAAACAATATATATATTTTATTCCCTTTTGCACTTTTTGTGAATGTGTGTGTATGCTTCTGTGTGTGATTTTGTCTGTATAACTCTGCTTTTGGTTGCTCTTCTTTCTTTCTTTCTTTTCTTTTATTACTTAAAAAAAATTTTTAATAATTTTTTTTTATTCTTTATTTTAATAACTTTTTTACTTTATTTTATGTTCTTCTTTCTTTCTTTCTTTCTTTTCTCCTTTTTATTCTGAGCCATGTGAATGACAGGCTCTTGGTGCTCCAGCAGGTGTCAGGGCTGTGCTGCTGAGGTGGAATAACAAAGTTCAGGACACTGGTCCACAAGAGACCTCCCAGCTCCACGTAATATCAAATGGCGAAAATCTCCAAGAGATCTCCATCTCAACACCAAGACCCAGCTGCACTCAATGACCAGCAAGCTACAGTGCTGGACACCCCATGCCAAACAACTAGCAAGACAGGAACACAGCCCCACCCATTAGCAGAGAGGCTGCCTAAAATCATAATAAGGCCACAGACACCCGAAAACAAACCACCAGACGTGGGCCAGCCCCCTAGAAAGGCAAGACCCAGCTTCATCCACCAGAACACAGGCACCTCCACCAGGAAGCCTACACAACCCACTGAACCAACCTTAGCCACTGGGGACAGACACCAAAAACAACAGGATCTACGAAATTGCAGCCTGTGAAAAGGAGACCCCAAACACAGTAAGTTAAACAAAATGAGAAGACAGAGAAACACACAGCAGATAAAGGAGCAAGGTAAAAACCAACCAGACCTAACAAATGAAAAGGAAATAGGCAGTCTGCCTGAAAAATAATTCAGAATAATGATAGCAAAGATGATCCAAAATCTTGGAAATAGAATGGAGAAAATACAAGAAATGTTTAACAAGGACCTAGAGGAACTAGAGAGCAAACAAACAGTGATGAACAACACAATAAATGAAATTAAAAATTCTCTAGAAGGGATCAATAGCAGAATAACTGAGGCAGAAGAACGGGTAAGTTACCTGGAAGATAAAATAGTTGAAATAACTACTGCAGAGCAGAATAAAGAAAAAAAAAATGAAAATAATTTAGGACAGCCTCAAAGACCTCTGGGACAACATTAAGCACACCAACATTTGAATTATAGGGGTCCCAGAAGAAGAAGAGAAAAAGAAAGGGCCTGAGAAAATATGTGAAGAGATTATAGATGAAAACTTCCCTAATATGGGAAAGGAAATAGTTAATCATGTCCAGGAAGCACAGAGAGGCCCATACAGGATAAATCTGCGTAGAAACATGCCAAGACACATATTAATCAAACTATCAAAAATTAAATATAAAGGAAACATATTAAAAGCAGCAAGGGAAAACCAAAATATAACACACAAGGGAATCCCCATAAGGTTAACAGCTGACCTTTCAGCAGAAACTCTGCAAGCCAGAAGGGAATGGCAGGACATATTTAAAGTGATGAAGGGGAAAAACCTACAGTTAACATTACTCTACCCAGCAAGGATATCATTCAGATATGACAGAGAAACTAAAACCTTTACAAACAAGCAAAAGCTAAGAGAATTCAGCACCACTAAACCAGCTTTACAACAAATGCTAAAGGAACTTCTCTAGGCAGGAAATACAAAAGAAGGAAAAGACCTACAATAACAATTCCAAGACAATTAAGAAAATGGTAATAGGAACATACATATCAATAATTACCTTAAATGTAAATGGATGAAATGCTCCAACCAAAAGACATAGACTGGCTGAATGGATACAAAAACAACACCCGTATATATGCTGTCTACAAGAGACCCACTTCAGACCTAAGGACACATACAGACTGAAAGTTAGGGGATGGAAAAAGATATTCCATGCAAATGGCAATCAAAAGAAAGCTGGGGTAGCAATTCTTATATCAGACAAAATAGACTTTAAAATAAAGACTATTACAAGAGACAAAGAAGGGCACTACATAATGATCAAGGGATAAATCCAAGAAGAAGATATAAAAATTGTAAATATTTATGAACCCAACATAGGAGCACCTCAATACATAAGGCAAATACTAACAGCCATAAAAGGGGAAACTGACAGTAACACAAACAGAGTAGGGGACTTTAACACCCCACTTTCACCAATAAACAGATCATCCAAAATGAAAATAAATAAGGAAACACAAGCCTTAAATGATATATTAAAAAAGATGGACTTAATTGATATTTATAGGACATTCCATCCAAAAACAACAGAATACACATTTTTCTCAAGTGCTCATGAAACATTCTCCAGGATAGATCATATCTTGGGTCACAAATAAAGCCTTGGTAAATTTAAGAAAATTGAAATAGTATCAAGTATCACTTCCAACCACAACGCTATGAGAGTAGATATCAATTACAGGAAAAACTCTGTGAAACATACAAACACATGGAGGCTAAACAATACACTACTTAATAACCAAGAGATCACTGAAGAAATCAAAGTGGAAATCAAAAAATACCTAGAAACAAATGACAATGAAAATATGATGACCCAAAACCTATGGAATGCAGCAAAAGCAGTTCTAAGAGGGAAGTTTATAGAAATAAAATCCTACCTTAAGAAACAAGAAACATCTCAAATAAACAACCTAACCTTACAACTAAAGCAATTAGAGAAAGAAGAAAACAACCCCGTTAGCAGAAGGAAAGAAATCATAAAGATCAGATGAGAAATAAAAGAAAAAGAAATGAAGGAAACGATAACAAAGATAAATAAGACTAAAAGCTGGTTCTTTGAGAAGACAAACAAAATTGATAAACCATTAGCCAGACTCATCAAGAAAAAAAGGGAGAAGACTCAAATCATAGAATTAAAAATGAAAAAGAAGTAACAACTGACACTGCAGAAATACAAAGGATCATGAGAGATTACTACAAGCAACTATATGCCAATAAAATGGACAAACTGGAAGAAATGGAAAAATTCTTAGAAATGCACAACCTTCCAAGACTGAACCAGGAAGAAATAGAAAATATGAACAGACAAATCACAAGCACTGAAATTGAAACTGTGGTTTAAAATCTTCCAACAAACAAAAGTCCAGGACCAGATGTTGTCACAGGTGAATTCTATCAAATATTTAGAGAAGAGCTAACACCTATCCTTCTCAAACTCTTCCAAAATATAGCAGAGGGAGGAACACTCCCAAACTCATTCTACGAGGCCACCATCACCCTGATACCAAAACCAGACAGAGATGTCACAAAAAAGAAAACTACAGACCAATATCATTGAGGAACATAGATGCAAAAACCCTCAACAAAATACTAGCAAACAGAATCCAAAAGCACATTAAAAGGATCATACACCATGATCAAGTGGTGTTTATCCCAGGAATGCAAGGATTCTTCAATATACGCAAATCAATCAACGTGGTACACCATATTAACATATTGAAGGAGAAAAACCGTATGATCATCTCAATAGATGCAGAGAAAGCTTTCGACAAAATTCAACACCCATTTATGATAAAAGCCCTGCAGAAAGTAGGCATAGAGGGAACTTACCTCAACATACTAAAGGCCATATATGACAAACCCACAGTCAACATCATCTTCAATGGTGAAAAACTGAAACCATTTCCACTAAGATCAGGAACAAGACAAGGTTGCCCACTATCACCACTATTATTCAGCATAGTTGTGGAAGTTTTAACCACAGCAATCAGAGACGAAAAAGAAATAAAACGAATCCACATCAGAAAAGAAAAAGTAAAGCTGCACTGTTTGCATATGACATGATACTATACATAGAGAATCCTAAAGATGCTACCAGAAAACTCCTAGAGCTAATCAATGAATTTTGTAAAGTAGCAGGATACAAAATTAAAGCACAGGAATCTCTTTCATTCCTATACACTAATGATGAAAAATCTGAAAGTGAAATTAAGAAAACACACCCATTTACCATTGCAACAACAAGAATAAAATTTCTAGGAATAAACGTACCTACGGAGAAAAAAGACCTGTATGCAGAAAATTATAAGACACTGATGAAAGAAATTAAAGATGATACAAATAGATGGGGAGATATACCATGTTCTTGGATTGGAAGAATCAACATTGTGAAAATGACTATACTACCAAAAGCAATCTACAGATTCAATGCAATCCCTATCAAACTACCACTGGCATTTTTCACAGAACTAGAACAAAAAATTTCACAATTTGTATGGAAACACAAAAGACCCCAAATAGCCAAAGCAATCTTGGGAAAGAAAAACGGAGCTGGAGGAATCAGGCTCCCTGACTTCAGACTATACTACAAAGCTACAGTAATCAAGACAGTATAGTACTGGCTCATAACACAAATATAGATCAATGGAACAGCATAGAAAGCCCAGAGGTAAACCCACACACATATGGTCACCTCATCTTTGATAAAGGAGGCAAGAATATACAGTGGGGAAAAGACTGCCTCTTCAATAAATGGTGCTGGGAAAACTGGACAGCTACAGGTAAAAGAATGAAATTAGAACACTCCCTAACACCATACACAAAAATAAACTCAAAATGGATTAAAGACCTAAATGTAAGGCCAGACAGTATCAAACTCTTAGAGGAAAACATAGGCAGAACACTCTATGACTTAAATCACAGCAAGATCCTTTTTGACCCACTTCGTAGAGAAATGGAAATAAAAACAAAAATAAACAAATGGGACCTAATGAAACTTCAAAGCTTTTGCACAGCAAAGGAAACCATAAACAAGACCAAAAGACAACCCTCAGAATGGGAGAAAATATTTGCAAATGAAGCAACTGACAAAGGATTAATCTCCAAAATTTACAAGCCTCTCATGCATCTGAGTATCAAAAAACAAACAATCCAATCCAAAAATGGGCAGAAGACCTAAATAGACATTTCTCCACAGAAGATATACAGATTGCCAACAAACACATGAAAGAATGCTCAACATCATTAATCATTAGAGAAATGCAAATCAAAACTACAGTGAGATGTCATCTCACACTGGTCAGAATGGCCATCATCAAAAAATCTAGAAACAATAAATGTTGGAGAGGGTGTGGAGAAAAGGGAACCCTCTTGCACTGTTGGTGGGAATGTAAATTGATACAGCCACTCTGGAAAACAGTATGAAGGTTCCTTAAAAAACTAAAAATAGAACTACCATATGACCCATCAATCCCACTACTGGACATATACCCTGTGAAAACCATAATTCAAAAAGAGTCTTGTACCAAAATGTTCATTGCAGCTCTATTTACAATAGCCAGGACATGGAAGCAACTAAGTGTCCATCGACAGATGAATGGATAAAGATGTGGCACATATATACAATGGAATATTACTCAGCCATAAAAATAAATGAAATTGAGTTATTTTTAGTGAGGTGGATAGACGTAGAGTCTGTCATACACGATGAAGTAAGGCAGAAAGAGAAAAACACATGCCATTTGCTAACACATATATATGGAATCTAAAAAACAAACAAACAAAAATGGTCATGAAGAACCTAGGGGCAAGATGGGAATAATGACGCAGACCTACTAGAGAATGGACTTGAGGATACAGGGAGGGGGAAGGGTAAACTGGGACAAAGTGAGAGAGTGGCATGGACATATATACACTATCAAATGTAAAATAGATAGCTAGTGGGAAGCAACCACATAGCATAGAGAAATCAGCTTGGTGCTTTGTGACCACCTAGAGGGGAGGGATAGGGAGGGTGGGAGGGAGGGAAACGCAAGAGGGAAGAGATATGGGGCTATATGTATATGTATAACTGATTAACTTTGCTATAAAGCAGATACTAACACACCATTGTAAAGCAGTTATACTCCAATAAAGATGTTAAAAAACAAACAAACAAAAAAGAGCAAATTAAACACAAAGGAATTATAAGGAAGAAATGAAGCTAAAAACAAAAAGCAATAGAGAAAATTTATGAAACTGAAATCTAGTTCTTTGAGAATTTCAATATCGCTGAATAAACTTCTGGCCAGAGAGAGAGAGAGAGAAGTCACAAATTAACTATACCAAGAATGAAGAGGACAGCACTAGAAATTGTACAGGCATTAAAAGGATAATTAGAGAATATTATGAGCTACTTTATGGCAATAAATTCTACAACTTTGTAAAAAAAAAAAAAAAAACACACACCCACACATCACCTCACACCTGCTAGGATAGCTATTATCAAATACGTCAAAAGATAACAAGTATTGGTGAGGATCTGGAGAAAAGGGAGCCCTGGTACACTGTTGGTGGGAACGTAAATTGGTACAGCCATTATGGAAAACAGAATGGAGGGTCATCAAAATCACAGAAATAGGACTACAACATGATCACTTCTGGGTATATATCCAAAGGAAATAAAATCACTATCTCAAAATAGTTATCTACACTCCTATGTTCACTGCAGCATTATTCACAATAGCCAAGATATGGAAACAAGCTAAGTGTCAACAGTTTAAAGGATAAAGAAAATGTGATTCACACACATGTAAAATAGGATATTATTCCACCTTAAAAAAGAAGGAAATCCTGCCATTTGTGACCACATGGATGAACCTGAAGGATGTTATGCTAAGTGAAATAAGCCAGAGAAAGACAAATACTGTATGATCTCACTCTGTGTGAAATTTTAAAAAGTTAAACTTACAGAAACAAAGAATAGAATGGAGGTTAACACGGACTCTGGTGTGGGGAAATGGGAAGATGTTGGTCAAAGGGTACAGAGTAAGTCAAAAATAAAGTTTCTTGTGCTCATAATCTTAGTATGGTAGCGAAAAGGTGAAAAAGGCAAAATTTAAATTCTACCATTTCCCTCATTGCATTGTTTCTATTGTTCTGTAACAAATTCTGTAACTTTTGTGGTTTAAAGCAGCAAACATTTTTTTTCACTTTACAGTTCTGTAGAAGTCCGACATGGATCTTACTGGGTTAAAATCCCAGTGTTGGCAGGGCTGTGTCCCTATTTGGAGGCTCCAGGGAAGAATTCTTTCGTCTCCTTGCTTTTCCAGCTTCTAGAGGCTGAGCATGTTTCTTGGCTCGGCCCCCTTCCTTCGTCTTTGAAGCCAACAATGTTGCTTCTTTCTGATCATTCTTCCCTAGTCATGTCTTCCTCTGACTGACTACAGCAGGGAAAAGGTCTCCACTTTTTAAGGGCCTATTTAATTGGGCCACCTGTATAATTCAGGATAACTCCTCTTCTCAAGGTCCTTAGCTTAACCACATCTACAGGTCTCAGGAATTAGGATGTGGCCATCTTTGTGAGGCCATTATTCTGCCTACCACGCCCATTTTATGCTTTTCATCTCCTTTTTAAAACTTGTTAAGAACCACTCAGAGATTTCCTTGAAATCTCTTCTTAATCAACTCTCAGTCCCTCATTTCTAATTTAGCAAGCCTCAGCTAAACTGCCAGTTCAATTATTACGGCAGGGTTTCATTACAGCCATGTTATAAATATCTCAGACAGCATTTATCTATCCACCTATAAAGGCCTGTATTATATAGCAGGCTTATTTTATCATTTCTCTTTAGTGTGCATCTCCGTTTTATCAGACTCGTAACAGGTTTCTTCAAACATTCTGTGGATACCTAACTCCTATATAAGACATAAAAAGGAAAAATAAATTGCCCAAATCTAAAGGAGAACCTGTGACCATAAAATAAATGTTCTATCACTGTATATTTCCTTTCTTTATTCTTTCATGTCTGAAGAAACAATAGTTGGTTCAGTAGGAGGTGTCTGGCAAGTGACTAAGACATTTGTGAAGGAAGCATCTTTTCTGACCACAACGCTATGAGATTAGAAATGAATTACAGGGAAAAATGTTTAAAAAAAGCATTGTTGGGCTTTTAAAAAATTATTTTACGATTATCATTATCATTGCTGTTATTACTACTCAGAGTATCACAATAAACACTAGTTTATCCCGTTAAGAGAGATCCCATCCTAGGAACACAGTGACAAACCTCCCCTTACCCTTCATTGAAGGGAAAAAAATGCTGTTTATAAACAAACCCCAGCTAACATAATTGGAATTTTTATACTTTGGTATATAAAATTTCATGCATACCTGTAATTTTTTTAAAAGAAGCTAAATGCTGAAATATTTGTTTAAATTCACTTTTAAAACCATGGATGAGCAAGCTCTTAGAAGAGTTTCTACTGGGTAATTTAATAACAAGAATAGCTCCCATATATTGAGGCCCCACTCTACGTTGAGAGCTGTGTCAAGCAGTTTACACACATTATCTTGTTTAATACACGCAATACTTTTTTTATAGAAGTATGAGTTTAATACCCACAATACATTTTTCTCCATTTTTACAGATGAGGGACCTAAGATTTAGAGTAGTTTATTAATTTTTCTGAGGCCACAGTTTTAATGGACTGTAAGGCCCTCCTCTTTCCATTGCACAGAAATGGCTCAACTGTGTAAAGCACATCTTTAAACATCTATTGAGCTCCTATTCTGTATGATGGCCTTCAATTACAGCTGCCTGTGGGACATGGATCATAATCACCATTACACAAACAGGGATGCAGAGGCTCTGAGAGACCATAGTTATATGTCCAAGGCCACATCTTTTAAAGGGTTTGGAAGAAGGTTTGAACTCAGGTTTTCTGACTGCAGGACAGGTCTTCTTTCTGCTTTCCCAGCAAGCCTTCCAGGAGAGGGTATGGCCATAGTTCTGCTGGGTTACAATCCCAAAATTTGAAAGAATAAAATTTACATTACAACCTTCAATTTTGGGGGGCTAATTATATATGATGACAGTTCATAATAACCTAAACCTCCAATTCACCTATTTCCTATTTGACTTCTAACTATTTAAAATATGATCCCTGTATTCCAATTACCTCTTTTTGGGAAAATAAGTAATCAATGTTAACTTCTCTTTTTCCTTAACTTTTGTACTGCATAGATTATATCTTATTATATCTTATACTTGTGGTGTCCAGGAATCAGTCACTGGACCACCCCAGAGATTCATTTCAACAAACAATATTTTTTTTCTGAGAGTTTAAAAACAAAACAAAATTTGCTGTTTATTGAAACAGTTTCAATAAACACCCCTGCATTCAGGAATAAACAATACAATCTTGGATTCAGTTAGCATCTATGAAAAGGGCATAATCTTGATCTGTCTTTATTCAGTTTTGGAATCAAGATTAATCCTGCCTCCTAAAATGAGTTGGGTAGCTTTGAAAATCTTGGATAAGATAGTTTGTCTGTTTCTTGAAAATTTAGTTAAAACTGATCTGTCAGATTAATTTTTCCTAGAGAATATTTGGGAGTGGAAGGCGTACCCTTTGATTACCATTTCACTTTCTCTGATGGCCACTGATCCGTTCAAGTTTCCTGTAGGCCATCCAGAGCACACCAGCTCCTCCAGCCTCAGACCTCATTCAACAAGCAATATTTTTGAATGAATGTAAGTCTTTCAGGGGTCATTTTGCCCTACTATTTTCCCTATATTATTCCAGAGTTTTCACTAATCTCATATATTTTTATATCATCTTTAATCTTGTCCATTCATATCTTCTTATCCTACAAACCAGACTCAGATTTTATTCCACATTCAAGGTATTTTATACTAAAAGTGTTCCAAAATAACAAAGATTGGATTATTGATATTCACAGCAGATTCTTATCTTTCTGAACTCTCACAGAAAAGAACATTTCTTATAGAGTCTTTAAAAACAAACTTGTACAGATTTTTGTAAAGGGCCCAGAAAGTTGCCACTATTTTACTACTTCATAAACATCACGTATATTTGTTACTTACTTATCCTCTGCAAAGCAAATGTTTTGTAATAATCCCTATACTGCCTTCTTACAGTGATATCTCTGTATCAACCTCCCTGTCTCCAGCATTATTCTAGAGTAAGTACAATAAATAACTTTCCCCTTTTCATGCCCTGGCGGACATTGATAATTGAGGCCAGTTTCATTTCAGAATGTATAACAGAAATAACTAATATGATTGAATAGTTATTATATGCCAGGCACTCTTCTAAGTTTTTTTTAACCTATTATCTTATTTAATTATTATAACAGCACTATTCAATGGCTATTATATTATCTCCATTTTATAGATGGAGAAACAAAGGCACCTAAAGCTAAGCAACTTTCCAAAAGTCCCTAAGTAGGTAAATTGCTAAGTAAGAGCTAATCCAGTGGCCAAGTAATTAACTACTACTTTATGTTTCCTTAAATGTGCAGTGGTCAGATCACAAAGAGCCTTGGGATTTTGAAGTTTCTGGTGAAATCTATTGGGGGCCATTGGGTGGGGTCCTGTTATTACTTCTCTCATAGGGGTGTTGCTATAGACTGAATGTTTCTGTCCTCCTTAAATTCATATGTTGAAACCTAACCCCCAAAGTTATGGTATAGGAAGTGGGATATTTGGGAGTTGATTAGGTCATGAGGGCAGAACCTATTGAATGGGACTAGTGTCCTTATAAAAGAGACCCCAGAGATACCCCTTGCCTCTCCCATCGTATGAGGACACAGTGAGGAGATGGTTGTCTGTGAACAAGGAAGCAGATTCTCATCAGACACCAAATTTACTGGCTCCTTGATCTTGAACTTCCCAGGCTCCAGAACTGGGAGAAATAAATATTAGTTGTTTAAGCAACCCAATCTATGGTACTTTTGTTGTAGCAGCTAAAACAGACTAAGATAGATGTTCTGAGACTCAAATAAAATGACTTATTTGAAAGCATATATTAAATAACATAGCACACATTTTATTGTAATTAGTAGAATTTTAAATAATAGATCCTTTCATATGTCATCCTTATTTTTTGAAATTTTATTTTCAAGTTCAGTACTTTTATTCTACCCATTTTTCATATAAGTTGATTTTGAATATTTTGAATAACAAATCACTTGAAGGCATGTATTGTACTTTAAAACAGAATTAGTCATTTCCTTTCTATTTCCCTGTGAATATCTATCAATTTCTAAAATGTCGAATATTAAAATAAAGGTTTATTAAAATAGAAATAGAAAAATCAAAGCAATGGAAAAAAGAAATAAAAACGTTTCTGTGAAAGGAATATAGTTACCATTATTAAAACACCAACGTTGGTTCTAAGCTTTTTGACACTCCAGAGTTATACAATTTATTTTATGTGATGGAGAAAAGTACACCAATTATTAAGGGATAAAAACAATTTTAAGGCACTAAATTCCAAAATAAATTTGTCATATGAAATCTATTTCATGAATGTGTCACAAAGTAAACATCTTTCATTTTCACTTTAAAAGGTGTTGTGTGTAGAGACTCAGTGTTCATTAGCCAGCTATTACCTGTGTGGACCATTATAAAGAATATACCAGGTAAAAGGGCAAAAGCAAACTTTCCTGTGATCTGACTTGACACAAGGCTAAAGTTATACTATGTGGTGACATTGGGGGTAACATATCCATTACTTACATAACTCACATTTTACTTCTCTAGAGCAACAAACTTAAAAAAGTATGATTATGTCCATTTTATAGAAATATGAGATTTACAGATGTTAAGCAGCATTTCCAACCAAGCTAAATACAGAATTGTATCCAGGCAAGTCTATCTCTAAAGCTATGTTCTTTCTTATAAAATCTTATTTCCTTCTGAAAGTCAAAAGAGTTGGTGATATTTGAACCGAGTTCTAGAGCATTCATATAACTAACTCCACTGGATGGGAAGAGAGGAAAAGGGCAATCCAGACAGTGAACAGCATTTGCAAAGCCTCCAGACATGACAGATTATCCCCTCCTCAGGGACCTGCAAGTTGTTCGGAGTGGATGAGGTATGATTAGACTGGCATTCTGGAACCAGATCATTCAGGAAGTCAACCATTTTCAGAAGTCTGGATTTCATCATGAAAGTCATGGGAAAACACTGACAGATTCTATACATTATGTGGGGAGTGGGAGATAAAAGGAGTTAAAACAAAATTTAAAAAAAAAAAAAAACGCTGGTAGGATTAATGACCCAGCCAAAGTTATCATATTCTTTAAATATTTAAAGATGTCAAAACTCTCTCCCCATTTTTTTTTACTAGCAGAGTTCGAAAGTTCAAGTGCAAGAGTGGAGACATTAACTTGTTGAATTGGATGGGATATTCACAGGATTGAACAAGGAACTCAAGGAATTTTAAGATAACAGCAATAGAATAGGTAGAGATGTGAGTCAACTGCATGAGAGTAAGGAAAGAGTAGATAGGGGTGAATGACACATTGAAATGTAATTTAGTAAGAATGGTAGGTCTCAATGTTGTTAGAAGAACTGGTGTGAGTTATGCTGAGGAACACTGAGTTTAGGAAACACCAAATCTAAAATGCAGCTCCTAGCAACCTGGCCCGACCTCTGTCTCAGGGGAATCATTGTCTTATTACCCTGCAGTGTATACTCTGGGTAGAGAAAGAAGACTTTACTACAATGGAATGTTTTGGGGGAGGAGATGTTCTCTATTTATGTTATATTTGTCAGGAAACAAACATACAGAAATAAGCTTTCTCTAGTTGCCAAGGCCATTTGCTATTCAAAGGTCTTTGACAAGACAAGCCAGGATGGTGTGTAGAAATGTCATGGAGTATTGCCTCCCAATAATCTCACAAGTGGATTTTTTCCAGGTGACAAGTTCAGCATTGTATCTATGGAAATGGGTTGCTAATCAATATTATAGTTACCAATAATTACAGCAGAAGTTGACATAAAGAAG
Organism: Balaenoptera physalus; assembly: GCF_965194825.1. Taxonomy (NCBI): domain Eukaryota; kingdom Metazoa; phylum Chordata; class Mammalia; order Artiodactyla; family Balaenopteridae; genus Balaenoptera; species Balaenoptera physalus. Next base: position 39,817,388 of record NC_138899.1, on the reverse strand, counting down.
TAGACCATGAAAAAGTCACCAAGTCCTTTCATGAGTTACAAAGAGCAATCTGACTTTGAAGATAAGTGATGAAAGCCCAGAACAGAAACGTAAGACAAAATTTTCCTAGGGGCAAAAAAAAGAGAAAGCAATAACCATACAACAATATTTTTATTGCATAAGGTAAAAGAGAAGAATTGTTATTTTGACAGTCCTTACTTCCTAAAATATAACATTAACTCTAGTTTTAGTGGTATGCACGCTGAAGTATTTAGGGAAAAGTATACTTTGAATTGCACCAAAAATAAGATGATGATGAATAGATGGATAAAGATGTAGTTAAGCAAATATAGTAAAATAGTAGTAGCATCAAGGTGGTGGTGATATAGATGTTCACTAAAAATTATTTCATCTTTTCTGTATGCTTGAAAACTTTCTTATAAAATGTTGGGGGAAAAGATCGAGTGGTGGTCAGGATATTTGTTTCCTTGTTGGCTCCACTGCACACCTAGGATATTGCTTACATTAGTACATTAGATTCTAAACCTCCAAAGTACTGGAAGTAGTTCTAGTTGTTTTGTCAAAAATTCTGGACCTTTTCTTTGGTTCAGTTCTTAGCTTCTTTGACCTTGAGCATTATTAACCTCAGTGTAAGATGCATCAGGCATCACAGCTATGGTGGCACCTTGGGGAGAAGCTGTGGCCTTGACAATGGCAATGACTGCAGATTTAACCACAGCAAACCAGAGTCTGAGAGAAGTTCTTACAAGAGCCAAGAGGTTAGTGTAAAAAGCACTTTTGTTATGTGTCCCTGAAGACTCTCAGATCTCTTTGGAGGAATCTGACTGTATCCAGAATTCCAGAAGAGTTGAGGAAGGAGTCACAAAAATACTGATTGATGATTATAATAATATGTCTCTTTACATGCAAAACATAAATAAATCACTGCTTATAACTAATCATTTAAAGTAGCAATGTAGTTGGAAAAATGCTCACGGTTCTGTTCCTCAAGAGTTTACAGAGTGCAACAAAATAATGTTACCCACCAGCAGAGATGAGACTGGATTAAGCTAGGTTCTAACTAAGGCTAAAGTTGGAGTGAATAATATGTGGTGGGATGGGAAAAGTAGGGAAATTTGAATACAGTGAGCTGGGTATCAGAAGCCACAGTGCATAGAACTGGAAAAGAGATCAGATGGGGGAGGCTGAATAAGCAGTCAAATCACGGCAGCAGAATAAGAACAGAAATGTTGATTGGATATGAGGTTTGTTTAAAGTCACTATCTCCCTCTAGACTCTGAACTTCATGGATTTGATCTTGATGCATCTTCTTCATCTCTGTGTTCACAACACTAGCACAGTGTTTGAATCTAGAGGCAGATTCCCCATGAAGACAACAAAGTCCTTAGGCTGCAGGGTCCGTTCATACCTTAGGTACCTTCCAAGGCCCTATGAGTGTAATAGGGACAAACAAATCTGACCCCATATTAGATCTGTTCCTTTTCCTGTGCTTAGTCATGCTGGCTCTGCACCTTTTGTAAAAGAACAGTTGCCTACAGCCTGAAATATACAGAATAGCCTGTTCTCAGGGCTCTGACTTTTAAGAGTCCATTCATATCGAGATAAAAGTTGCAGAACAAAGAATAACATTTGTCTTGTTGGAGGCTTACAGGAACATTGTGACCTGACCTATGTGGACAGCTGCAAAAATGAAAGATTCCGACACCAAGAAGTTTGCAATAATTAACCACACCCCTCCCTCATCTTGCCTTTAAAAATACCTTGCTGAAACCCTTTGAGGATTTCAGGGTTTTCGGGGCACGAACCACCTGTCTCCTTGCAAACCTTTCTCTGCTCCAAACTCTTACATTTCCATTTGTTTGGCTTCACTGTGTGTTTGACACATGAACTTGCATTCCGTGACATAAGGGCCCCAAGCAATGTTTTTACAAGTCCCTATGTTTTTGGTAAACATTTGTCATTTTGTAAAATGTTTCATTCTATAGTTTTTTATTGAAGACAGCTTCCAAAATTGTGTAAGCTTAGACTTCTACAAATCTGAATCCATCATCACCTAAGAAGTAATTTAATTAATATTTATGGCATTAATGAATGCATAAAAAAGTATTTAATGGTAAGATTTATAAGAAGGGGCCCTTATAACTATCCCTAAAACTTGAGGACTGTATCTTATAAGTGTTCAGAACCTTGCATACATTGCAAAGATGCATATAATCTGTTCCTAAAGATAAAAAACACAAATGAAATATATATTAATGTTTCGGGGAAGTTTGTGAAAAGAGAGAAGAATACACAAAAGAGAAACATGGATGTTTTACTTGCACCCCAATGTTCATAGCAGCATTATTTTCAATAGCCAAAATATGGAAGCAACCTAAGTGTCCATCAACAGATGAATGGATAAAGAAGATACAAACACACACACACACACACACACACACATACACACACACACAATGGAATACTACTCAGTCATTAAAAAAGAACGAAATTTTGCCATTTGCAATGAGTGGACCTGGAGGGTTTTATGCTAAGTGAAAGAAGTCAGACAGACAAAGACAAATACTGTATGATATCAGTTATATGTGGAATCTAAAAAATAAAACAAGCAAATGAATATAACAAAACAGAAACTAGTGGTCACAGTGGGGAGAGGGGAGGTGGGAGGGCAAGAAAGGGGTACGGTATTAAGAGGTACAAACTACTATGTGTAAAATAAATAAGCTACAAGGACGTAATGTACAGCACAGGGAATATAGCCAACATTTTATAATAACTTTAAATGGAGCATAATCTATAGAAGTTTTGAATTACTACGTTGTACACCTGAAACTAACATAATATAATATATCTCAATAAAAACATAAAATAAAATAATATTTTAAATACCTCACTCTAAAAAATACATATAAAAGCCTATATTTTAAATAAATCAAATAAATGAGACTGAAAATATTGATTTTTTTTTCAGCAAAAGATGTGATGGGGCATATGTATTTTATTTTCTCTAAATATCTATCAAGGACAGCCTTAAGCAACGTGTTCTAATTCCAAAACAGATTATAGAGGAAAGCGGGTAGCCACTGAAGAAATAAACTACTAATACAAGGACTTTAAAAATACTTCTAAAACAAGAGGATATGATAATTGAATAAACTAATAAAATAGTTAGGACACCTTTGGAAAAGTTTTTGGACAGACTAGTAGGTATTCTGTAAATGTCTACATAAAACCAAATAAAGAAATTGAGAGATACCATGTTTGATAACCTTCACTAAACAGTCATTTTAATTTTTTTAAAGAAAGAGAAAATAAAGTTGTATTCTTAATCCTATTTGTAATGTTCACATTAAAAGAGGCGGCATTAAGCATATTAATGTGTTTGCCTTTCCTCTAATTTATGATTCCTTTCTTTCTTTAATGAGATCTGCTCTGCAGCCCATAAAATAATTGTTATGGTAAACTGACTTTTTAAAATTAGCTACACACCAGTTGGTCCAGAAACCTATTCCTCCAGATCATTCATGCACAAAATACCTTTGTGTGAAACCCTTTCCAAATGTGTAATGGCTGGATTTCGTCCAGAAGTTTGCTTGCAGAGTCTCTCTGTGGAAGCAGCCTTACAATTTCCTTTCCTCGCAAGTGTTTCCATGAGATTCTCTGTCACGCGGGCATGCTCAGGCCGCTCGTGGACGACACAGAGTATATATTCAACAGGAGCTCTATTTCCGAAGAACTTGTTTTCTCTAACCTGCAGAGATGCTACCTAACCCGGCGTCCGGCGGTATCGCATGGAGGATGAGGAAGCTGTTCAAAGACTCTCAGGGGAGCTGGAGACAGGTTTACAGGGAAAGATCTAGCCTGTCGTTAGAACAATTAGCTCATTGTTCCATACACTTACAAACTGTTTTCCCTGTGTTAACTCTCACACTGTGATTGTGATTCTGCCACACGGACCCCTGGTGGAATAAGCCTGACTCCTGGCCCCATCTTTTCCTCAAAAGTGGGAAAGACAGATATCTGCAGGATACAGATACCAGGTAGCACGCAGAGAACTTCCGGGTAATGTGGCGACGAAGGGTTGAGACAGGCAGGCTCATTCCCCTTCTCCGGCACTCCTGAATCGAACACGCTAACGGGGTTGCACGGGCGCTAAAGTAGTTACTGATTAATATTGAGATAAATATTCTTCAGGTGTTCCAATTTTTGTTCATGGGTGCATCCTGCATATCTGGAAGAAAAATAAACCTTTGCTTTAAACAATTAATAGACGAACTTTGGCATTACTTAGCAGATATTACATTATTCTACTGAATTATTTTCTCTCCTTTTTTTCTTTTCTTGAGAGTATGATAGTTTACTGTGCAAAAGAAGAGTATGAATTCCTCTACCTACACTGACAAATACATTCTCTTTAAGTCTATTTTACTTTTGGCATTTGAATTAAGGACATGAATATTTGTTTATTTCATTTTACAAATGTATTAAGAAGCTTCTAAGTGCAGGCCTTGTACTGATGCTAGAAATCTAGTAGTGAACAAAGTTGACATGCAATGGAAGTTATCAGCATGCACATTAGTTATTTAAATAAACTCTCTATATTAATGAACTACAGAACTGATCAATTTGGCATTACTTTATTTTTTATCAATTGAATATTTGAAATTGAGGCTTGTCCATTATCAATAAAAATTTGTTAGAATGCATCAACTCAAGGAAAGATAAGATATTATCACCTGTTTACATGGGGAGATGAAGACTCAAGTTTTCCAGCTAGACTTTCCTCCAAAGGAACATCTTAAATATAATCCAACGGAAAATTACAGTTCATTTTCCAGAAATTTACTTTATGGCTGATTGCAAAAGAGTGAAATTAGTAGTGGACAATCCATGGAGAAGAATTGCAAATGAGAGGAGACATAAGAGAGAAGGTGAGATGGAGCATAAAACAGGTCAATACTTGATTTATGGATTTTTTAAATGTAGGCAAGTGTACAGACAGGGAAGAAATGGCCACAGCAAGTGGCAAGCCTTGTAACTCAACCAGACTCTGTCCAGTGGCAGAGAACAAGGGACAGAAATTCAGATCTAGAGACATCCATTGAAATAGAGTCATTATGGGGAGAATAGGGCAGATGACAGATGCTGAATTCCATGAATAAAATACAGTGCCATGGAGATAGAGACAGAGACAAGAGAGGTAAAGTATAGTTGAACTAAGCAGACTATAGGTCACAATAGCATTCTGGAAAGTGAATGAGTGAGTGTGTGTGTGTATGTGTGTGTATTGTGGGAAGGGTCCCAAAGACAGGGCTAAGATATTAGAGGATTCAGGCAGGAAATTGTTCAGCATTAGGCTGCATTTGGTTGCAGGTAACAAATCTGCAGATCTGTAGCTATTCGTAAACCTTTATGGTATCTAGACTTCAGTTAGCTTCAGCTAATTTAAGATTATGGCTGATCTCTAGGGGTGAAGTGATTTCTTAAAAAATAAGAGCAAAGTGGTGAAAGATAACAAATGGTTTAATCCCATTCCTTAAGAAATATAACAAGTGGTGCATTTATAGGCAAATCTGTAACATGTATATTTTCAGAAAAAATAAATTATTCTGGTCTGTAAAAAGAAATTTTGCCTTCAGAAAATACAGTTTGACACACCTTATAACTACCTGGAAATAGTCCTGTTTATCAGCAAAGGGTAACTAAATCAGTTCATTGTTTTTAAGTTTTCAAAATTTAAATACATAGGAAAAAGTGTTTGAAAAAGGAGAACATAGTACAACTAGAATCCATTAAAATGAAATGATGGCAAAATTTGTATTTTTAACTGTACAGAAACTTTGTGTTTTACAAAATAGATCAGCTGAGAATATAACCATTGAATTGTAGTTATGGCTTTCTCACAGCTACAAAGACAGTTAACAATGACAGAGGTTGGGCAAAAAGGGAAACAGGAAAGGTCAACTTCCTCTTCAAAACTTCAAGAACTTAAGTAGTGGTTCAAGAGTTCCATTAGTGGTAATTCCAGTATTTCGTATTAAATAAAATGAAATGTAAATATTATAGGAAAAGTATAGCAAATACCGTACATCTTCTGTAGTATATTATGACATTTTTATTTCATTTGTGCATTTGGATATGGGTGCCCAATCACAATATGTATTTCTTATTATGGGTTGGAGTGAAAAAAAGTTAGATATTGGGCTTCCCTGGTGGCGCAGGGGTTGAGAATCTGCCTGCTAATGCGGGGAACACGGGTTCGAGCCCTGGTCTGGGAAGATCCCACATGCCGCAGAGCGGCTAGGCCCGTGAGCCACAATTACTGAGCCTGCGCGTCTGGAGCCTGTGCCCCGCAACAAGAGAGGCCGCGATAGTGAGAGGCCTGTGCACCACGATGAAGAGTGGCCCCCGCTTGCCACAACTGGAGAGAGCCCTCGCACAGAAACGAAGACCAAACACAGCCATAAATAAACAAATTAATTAATTAATTAATTAAAAAAAAAAAAGTTAGATATTAACTGGTGTAGAAATGGAAATGGGGAAAGGCTCTATCCCTTTGTATAAATTCTCCTTCAGGTTATATCTTATGATATTTTTTTATATTCAGCTGTTTTATGAATGTTGCTTTTTATCTGATTTCACCTGCATAAAACATTGGGAAATAAATATGGGAAACAAGATTAACAAAAAAAATGTGTACCTCTCTAGAGATGATTCTGCCAAATAAAATATCCTTCTAAGATTTTAACCTTCTAAAACTTCAACTTACAGACATTGTGCAAAAAGTTAAAACCTAATCAACATCTTGATATTATCAACCAGCACTAATGTTATTTATTGGTTTTCAGTTAATCATGTCACTTAACCTTAAAGTTCCTGACACATATAAACACTCCATCATTACAATTTTAAAACAGCTTTAAAAGAAGAACTCAAATGAGTCAGACTTTTTCTTTATCTGTTTCAGGCAATGAAGGACTCTGCTGTGTCTCGATGCAAAATTTGAAATTTCCCTCATTTGAATTGTCCCAACTTCAAAGCATTTGAAATATAAATCCATCTTCTTTTGGCAGACTCAATATCAAAAAGTTATCAAGGGAACAAAGCCCACCTTCAGCTTAATAAAATGATACTTTTTTACAAAAGACATTTCCATTATCTACAGCTAAACTAAACTCTCTAAACAATCACTACAATACTGAATTAAATTACCCTATTTATAAAAAATTGTCAGAAAGTAAGAAATATTAAACACTCCAAAGAGATATAAAATCAGAAGACTCAACTCATAGTTAACAATGCAGCCCACAGAACTGTCAAATGAAACCACAAAAGCTGTTGAAATGATAGAAGAGAGATTGACAATTTCGATTTCTGTTCTAGCTTTCACAAATGAAAGTATCATTACACATACTTCATTCATTTTGGGTCTTGGTTTCCTGCTTAGAAAAAATAACTTTGAAAATTCACATAATGTCTACCTGCAATCTGGATAAAGGGATCTACTCAAAAAAATTAATATTTTTATTTCTATATTAAATATTATCATTAGTTTACATTTAGGAAATGATTTTATTTTCTTGAGCCAGACTGTTGAATTCATAACCCAATGATTGTATAATGTTGGACAAATAAATTCTCTCAGCCTAGGTTTTCTCATCTATAAAATGGAATGATAGCTCTGCTTCATAAGGTTGCTGTGAGGATTCAATATATTAGTAGATGTAAAACACTTAATATAGTGTCTGGCTAGGAAAAGTTCAATAGTGATTTGCTATTATTATTATTATTAGCTTCACATTCTGACTTCCTAGTGAAATTGTGAGAATTAATGAGGTAACACACTTGAACATTGTTTCATTAGGTAAAAAGTGTTATGTAAATACTAGAATCCATGAAAGCATGCACCACACTTTGCTACATTTATAAACACTCTTATAGGAAGACTGTAGAACAATATTAATGATAACAATAACATTTATTCATAATTCTAAAGATTAAGCTTACTCATATATGTTCTGATACATAGGAACTTTGGGGGGAAATATACAAAGAAAAGTGTTTCCCCTATATTTGCTTCCTCTTTACTTCTTTTGAACTTACTTTAAGACCACAGCTACAACTACAGAAAGGCTTTCCTAAACAGAAATACTTTTTTCCCTGACAGAGTAGACAAAAATTCCATGTACTGCATCTGGTCATCTGCCATACTGGGAAGAGGGAGCCCTCTCACCCTCCCGGTGCCAGACAAAGCCCCAACCAGACACACATGTCTCATTTGCTGGTTTTGTCTTATTCTGATCTTCCTACTCTCTCCCTGACAGAAACTATAGGGTCCCAGTTGAAAACAGGTCATGGAATGTTTAGGCATTGTAACCCCTGAAGGACAAGGGAACCAAAAGAGAGATTGTGGTAGAGTGAATAGAGCATAATCTCACCAGTGTTGAGCCTGGGTAAAGGCCTTGTCTAGGACATTTAAATGGGGTCCTGTAAAGTCTCCTCTAAATCTGAAATTTTGTATTTTAATAAAGTAGCTATAGATCTGAATTCTAACCTACTATGTCACTGTGATTGTGTAAAGTGTACAACAGCTTCGTTATGACTTTGTTAAATTAACACTTGTGTAGAGCACAAGGTGTGAATGGAGAGCCATAATCCAACAACAGATCAGAAAACAACTGAAATAGAGTTTATTACTCACGGGCCAAGAGGGACCACACAGGGAGGTCAAGGCAGAGTGAAGACAGAGACAGAGAGAAAGACAGGACCTGGGGGATATGCCTTCATTAATGTCCATGGGTGGAGTGTTTGGGGTTCCCAGGCTAAGGCCAGGTAGGTCAATTCAAAACCAAAAGAGCAGAGTTTTGGTAAGCTCCCAGGGTCTTATCTAAGGGACACACAAAAGGAAGGTCCTGGGAAGGCCCAGTGGGAGAGACTATTGATGACAAGAGCTGTTGGGGAAGTCATAACAAGAATGTACATTTGTGGGCTTCCTTGGTGGAGCAGTGGTTGAGAATCTGCCTGCCAATGCAGGGGACACGGGTTCGGGCCCTGGTCTGGAAAGATCCCACATGCCGTGGAGCAACTAGGCCCGTGAGCCACAACTACTGAGCCTGCAAGTCTGGTGCCTGTGCTCTGCAACAAGAGAGGCCGCGACAGTGAGAGGCCCGCGCACCGTGATGAAGAGTGGTCCCCACTTGCCGCAACTAGAGAAAGCCCTCGCACAGAAACGAAGACCCAGCACAGCAAAAATAAATAAATAATTTAAAACTTTAAAAAAAAAAAGAATGTACATTTGCTTGTGACTCTGTGAGCTCTTATCTAGGCCACGCCCTTGAATGAGGGGGCTACTGCTGTAATAGGGCAGAACATATCTGACTCTATATTAGATCTTTACTTATCTTTTACTTTAATCTTTGTATTCCATTGCTTTTGCTACAAGTTAAGAATGTCATCTATAGCCTGAAATATACAGGATAGCCCATTTCCAAGCCTCAGACCTTTAGAGGTATAACACTTTTCCATTCATATAGAAATAAATAGTTGCAGAACAGAGAATAACATTTGTCTTGTTGGATGTTTATAGGAATATCATGACCTGACCTACCTGGACAGCTGCAAGAACAACGGATTCTGACACCAAGAAGTTTGCAACAACCAACCACACCACCTCCTCTTTTAGTATAAAAGAAGCCTGAATTCTAACTAACTCAGGTAGGATGGTTTTTCAGGACACTAGTCTACCACCTCCTCAGTCTGCTGGCTTTCTGAATAAAGTTGTTATTCCTTGTCCCAACAACTCATCTCTTGATTTATTGGCCTATCATGCAGTGCAAGCAATACAAGCTTGGACTCGGTAACAGTGTCAGTTGAAGACCAAACAAAATGGATACCAAGGTAGTAATACCATGGAGTAGCTTAGCTAAACGTTTGACCTTTTTAAATGCGTATTTTCCTATTTAATATCACAGAAACTCCATGACATTGATCATCTTCACTCTAGAGGCACGTACATATCAGTGGAGATTCAGAAAGGTTGACTAAGTTGTGAATGGTGGATAGCAAGTTAGAGTTTGAATGTATTTCTTTCAAATTCAGAGCTTGTGCTTTTCTAGTATGTCACACTACCTCTTAATATATGCTCATTCAATGAATGTAAAATGTGTTATATTTCCCCAGTGATAACCAGTACAGTTTTGCATATGAAATTTCTCTTAATAATTAGGAGAGCTAAATGAACTCTATGAAGTTAACAAATATTTACTAACTGACAATGTGGCAGGTACTATATAATGCAACAGGGTGCAACAGTAAACAAGACACAGGCATCCAGTCTTATGGAGTTTATGGTCAAGGGGAAGACACATAATTTAAAAGAAGTATAAAAGACGTTCAATTATTACTGTTTTGTCTTTTTTTGTAAGGTACCAGGATTTAAGTGTTACTATATACCAACTATTGTGTTGGATGCTTTTATATATTATTTCATTTAATCCCTATATGTAACTTAAGTATTCTTTTCCTTGTTTTACAGATGAGGAAACATACATAATTAGTACATGCTTGTGCCAATTTATTCTCTTTCCAGCAGTGGATAAAAATGGTCTCTTTCATCAAATCCCTACAATACTGTGCAGTTTCCTTAAACAAATTCTAATTTAATAGATTAAAATATTGAACCTCATTGTTTGCAATTTTACTTTTACTTTTAATAAGGTTGGAAATTTGTTGGTATATCAGCAAAGATTTATTAGGCAGCTATTATTAACCAAGTACTGTATGTGACCCAGAGGATAAAAAGATAAAGTGATTATTTTCAAAGATTAGAAAGATTTAAAGAAAAAAAGAGTTTATAAGAATCATAGGTGAAAAGAAACAGACATATTTTCTTCATGGTTTAGTATCACACTCTTGGTCACAGGGTTACAGTTGATGAATCTCAACAAGAAGGACAAAGGACGTTCTGGATCATTGTTGTTGTTGTTATTGTTATTGTTATTGTTTTTATAAGGGTTCTAGCTTAATAAAATTAACTATTATTTTAATATTTGAATACGGGTTTCTGCTCAGCTTTTTCCATCTACCATACTCCATTGGCTTGAAATTTTATATAGGTCCCAATTTAAAAGCTAAGAATGGCTTGCATGGTGTTGATCCTGACTATATATAGATTTAACAGCTATAATATATCTGAACAAAGAATTGATCCTGAGGACATAGAGGTATTAATGTCTATAATTTATCTGAACAAAGAATTGCTAATTTGAATATAAAATTTATTTTAATGCACTTCCAGAATATGTCTACTGTTTGCCACAATGTAGATCAACTATCTTATATTTGTAATGTTTCTTAAAGGCTATTAGTTACTCCTGAAAAATCAGATTAAAACTAACACCACATTTCTGGTGGCTTGGCTTTCATTCCATTTTCTTTCAGCCAAATCATACTGGCTTCCACCCTCTCACTGGACTGCTAGTGCCCTAAGCTAGGCTTATCACAGTATGCGAGTCAGATGCAATGATAAAGGCACCTAATTTTCATTGCACCCATATAGCATATATATTTTTCATACAGCTCCCTCTTTGTTTGGAAAATCTCCTATTTTACTCTATCTCATTGGTTTTTCTTGTTTGTTTTTAAACTGTACAAACTATCAGAGTTGAAGCTACATCTATATGTAGACGATATCAAGCTACATCTAAGCTACATCTATTAAGCTATTTGCTTGTGAGAGTTGCTTTTTATATTCATTGAAGACTTATGTGACAGTGGCTTAAGCCATAGGACATTGAGTCCGCACTTACTGGGAAATCTCAAGGTTGGTGGTTGCTGGGCTCGTACATAAACTTAATATGCTCAGAGTTCTGAGTTAGCATCTTGATGATCCTCTTGACCTTCTTATTATCATAACAAGACAGCTACATCCAATCAAGGCATTTTTATTAAAGAAAAAAAAAAAAACAAGATGTCCTCGCGGTTCCCCAGAAGACTTTCCTTTCTGTGTCATTGGTTAGAACTTTGTTACATATACATTCCTATACCAGACTAGCCTCACCTTCAGTGAGATTAAAGAAAACCTGTTCTATTCATGAACAAAATCAGGCCATGCAATAAGGAAAAAGTTCGGAAATAATTTTTGTATACAAATCCAGGAGTATCTGAGAAAAAATGTTTTAAAACCACAGTGACTGATTACATCTAATCAATCCTTAAATCACTTTAAAAACAGAAGAAGAAAAGAGAAATTCATTGTGATTGAATTTGGTTCAGGGCCGAATATTATAAAATTTGAATAAGTAAGTCTATCACAGATAATGCACATTAGACACATATCCTAAAACAAATAGTGGATCATATTTTATATGCACTCCAATTTAATTTAATTAATACTCTATAGAATCATGGTTTGATTCTATTGTGCAGCAAAGAGTTCAGATTTATCAATCTAGTTCAGCTTCAGTAATATAAAGGACCATATGTGCAGTCGGATTAACATAAATATTATGAGAACATATTTCTGTAAAAAAAGAGAAGTTCTTGTACCCAGAATTGTCAAGAAGACACTCAGCTTGTTTGAACTTATGAAAATAAAAGTTAAGTTTGTTGAGAGGTAGAAAGTCTCCCTTTAGAAAACTGAACATATGGCAACTAAGAAGCACAACATGCAGAGAAAATAACAGGAAGGTTGGTCTAGATTTTGAAAATTTATAATTACCTGCTATTTTTAGGATATTCTTATGGCTATAACTAGCACAATAATTTAAAATAAAAGAAGAAAAATAGACTTCAAAAATTTTTACCTCATTCTGTTGTTTTTTTTAGTAAATATATTTAAAATGTTAATATTTAAAATTAATGTCAAAGCATACTTTATTTATGCAGACTTCATTTCTTTTTTTAAATTTTAGTTTTTATTGAAGTATAGTTGATTTAAAATGTTGTGCCAATCTGCTGTACAGCAAAGTGACTCAGTTATACACATATATATTTCTATTTTTTTAATATTCTTTTCCATTATGGTTTAGCCCAGGAGATTAGAATAGTTCCCTATGCTATACAGTAGGACCTTGTTATTTATCCATTCTAAATGTAATAGCTTGCATCTACCAACCCCAAATGCTTAGTCCATCCCTCTCCCTCCCCACTCTGCCTTGACAACAACAAGTCTGAACTCTATGTCTGTGAGTCTATTTCTGTTTTGAAGATAGATTTCTTTGTGCCATATTTTAGATTCCACATATAAGTGATAGCATATGGTATTTGTCTTTCTTTTTCTGACTTACTTCACTTAGTATGAGAATCTCTAGTTGCATCCATGTTGCTACAAATGACATTATTTTGTACTTTTTTATGGCTGAGTAATATTCCATTGTATATATGTACCACATCTTCTTTACCCATTCATCTGTCAATGGACATTTAGGTTGTTTCCATGTCTTGGCTATTGTGAATAGTGCTGCTATGAACATAGGAGTGCATGTGTCTTTTTGAATTATAGTTTTGTTCAGGTATATGCCCAGGAGTGGGATTGCTGGATCATATGGTAATTCTATTTTTAGTTTTCTGAGGAACATCCATACTGTTTTCGATAATGGCTGTATCAACTAACATTCCCACCAGCAGTGTAGGAAGTTTCCCTTTTCTCCACACTCTCTCCAGCATTTGTTATTTGTAGACTTTTTAATGATGGCCATTCTGACCTGTGTGAGGTGATACTTCATTGTAGTTTTGATTTTCATTTCTATAATAATTAGTGATGTTGAGCATATTTTCATGTACATATCTGTATGTCTTCTTTGGAGAAATGTCTATTAAGATCTTCTGCCCAGTTTTTGATTGAGTTGGTTGTTTTTTTGTTGTTGAGTTGTATGAGCTGTTTGTATATTTTGGAGATTAAGCCCTTGTCTGTCGCATGATTTGCAAATATTTTCTACCATTTCATATGTTGTCTTTTCAGGGTTTTTTGTGTTTGTTTTTTTAGTTTGATTTTATGGTTTCCGTTGCTGTCCAAAAGCTTGTAAGTTTGATTAGGTCCCATTTGTTATTTTTCTTTTTATTTCTATTGCCTTGGGAGACTGACCTAAGAAAACATTGGTACAACTAAAGTCAGAGAATGTTTTGCCTATGCCACCTTCTAGGAGTTTTATGGTGTCATGACTTAGGTTTATGTCTTTAAGCCATTTTGAGTTTATTTTTGTGCATGGTTTGAGGGTGTGATCTAACTTCATTGATTTACATGCAGCTGTCCAACTTTCCCAACACAACTTGCTGAAGAGACTATCTTTTTCCTGTTTTATATTTTTGTCTTCTTTGTCAAAGATTAATTGACCGTAGGTGTTTGGGTTTATTTCTGGGTTCTCTTATTCTGTTCCATTGATCCGTATGTCTATTTTTGTACCAATACCACACTGTTTTGATTCCTGTAGCTTTGTAGTATTGTCTGAAGTCTGGGAGAGTTATGCCTCCTGCTTTGTTTTTTTCCCTCAGGATTGCTTTGGCAATTCTGGGTCTTTTATTGTTCCATATAAATTTTTGGATTATTTGTTTGAGAGCTGTGAAAAATGTCATGGGTAATTTGATTTGCATTAAATCTGTAGATTGCTTTGTGTAGCATTGCCATTTTAACAATATTACTTCTTCTAATCTAAGGCCATGGGATATTTTTCCATTTCTTTGAATTCTCTTTAATTTTCTTTATTACATAGTTCTCAGCAGTCTTTCACCTCCTTGGTCAGGTTTATTCCTAGGTATTTTATTTTATTTTATTTTTTGATATGCTTTTAAAAGTTATTATTTTTTATTATCTTTTAAAATTCCCTTTCTGATATTTCATGATTAGTGTAAAGAAATGCAACCAATTTCTGAATGGTAATCTTGTATCCTGCTACTTTGCTGAATCCATTTATTAGATCTAGTCGTTTTTGTGTGGAGTCCTTAGGGTTTTCTATATATAGTATCATGTCATCTGCATATAGTGACAATTGTACCTCTTCCTTTCCAATTTGAATACTTTTTATTTCTTTTTCCTGTCTGATTGCTGTGGCTAGGACTTCCAATACTATGTTGAATAGAAGTGCTTAGAGTGGCATCCCTGTCTTGTTCCAGATTTTAGTGGGAAGGCTTTCAGCTTTTCACCATTGAGTATCATATTGGATGTGGGTTTGTCATAAATGGCTTTTATTATGTTGAGATATGTTCCCTCTATACCCACTTTGGTAAGAGTTTTTGTCATGAATGGATGTTGAATTTTGTCAAATGTTTTTTCTGCATCTATTGAGATGATCGTGTGGTTTTTAAGTTTTGTTTATGTGGTGTATTACATGATTGATTTGCATATGTTGCACCATCTTGCAAGCTTCATTTCTTAATTTCAATTTAATGAATATGACATATGAAATCTAAGATAACTAATAAAATGCAGAATTATTCTCAGATGCTTATATAGTTAATATGATTAAGTTGGCAGCTGTACTCTAATAACTTCATATTATTGAACACTTTCTTTTATATACAATAATCTCAATTTGTTTGCCTTCTATTCTTTTGGTTTTATTTTTGGATATTTAAAGCTTTAAGGTGGTCAGTAATTACAGATGAACTTTTCAATGTTTTATATGAAGTTACACATGAAATATAAGATTATATTTTAAAGGAATGGCTGGTGTATAGGTTTCTAGAAGCATTAACTGCAATTAACATTTAAGTAATATCACAGAGATAAGATATCATATTAATTTTACAAAGAAAATAATTTGCACAAACCAAAGTTAGTGACTATTTTTGATTGGTGTACCAAAATAAGTTTTCTAATAAAAATAAGTCAAAATTACACTTGAATGAAAGTGTGATTAATCAATTAAAATTTTTGGAGAAAGATTTTTCACCTCTAGCATGTGTAAAACAACATTAAGAAAAATGTTTTAATAAATATTTCTTGCTGAGAGAGAAAAGCTAAAAGTCTGTTGTGTAAGTGGTAAGTATATCAAGTCATGCTCCCAAGAATAGTGTTTTAGAATTTTCTAGCATCAGAGCTAATGCTTGGAATTCGCTTTCTTTACTGCCATTCCATATATTTCCTTGCAATGGCTGAAGCTTAACATTGTCCCTCTGCCCACTCCATCTTTACTTCTCATCATGATCTAGGGAGACTTTGGAGAGTGGCCTTTCCCCTTGTCCTCATTAATGTTACTGGCTTGACCTGTCCACACCAGCTGGACATCCCTAACTCCCTGCTCTGTTGAATTGTCAAGAAAAATCAGGGTCTGCTGCAGATGGTGCTCTCAATCTAGAAAGTTCCACCAGTGGCAACTCACCATCATTTTATATTTTCCTACAAAACTGAGGTTAAAAAAAAAAGGTGTGGGGAGGGAAGACCTATGTCAAGATGGAAGTGAGTCCTAAGAAAGTGATTGGTCCTATTCTGTCTGTTAAAAAACAAACAAACAAAAAAACTAGTTTAAAATAGAAAGAGAAATTGGTTTACAATCAAGATTGTGTTTTTTGTTGTTGTTGTTTTATTTTTGGCTGCATTGGTTCTTCATTGCTGCACGCAGGCTTTCTCTCTAGTTGCAGCGAGGGGGGGATACTCTTTGTTGTGGTGCCTGCATTTCTCATTGCGGTGGCTTCTCTTGTTGCAGAGCATGGGATCTAGGTGTGCGGGATTCACTAGTTGTGGTGCGTAGGCTCAGTAGTTGTGGCTCACGGGCTTAGTTGCTCCACGGCACGTGGAGTGTTCCCGGGCCAGGGATTGAATCCATGTCCCCTGCATGGGCAGGGGCAGGCAGATTCTTAAACACTGCACCACCAGGGAAGTCCAAGACTGTGTTTTGATCCATGTTGTGTCAATAAGCTTTGAAAGCAAGTGACTGTGGAATAGACAGTAATGTGGTACCCAAGCACTGAGGATTAGGAAAAATAATAAAGAGGATTTTGAGGCAAGTTTGCCTGAGAAAAATGATCCAGATTTCTAACATTCAATACCCAAGCAAACTTTTGGAATATATCATTTTTAAGAGTGCATGAATGCTTGTTTATGTAGATTGATTGACTCTATACTATGCACATAAATCCAGTGCTTACACTTCTAAAGTTCTTCAGCCAAAACAGTTTCTCTTCCTCTAATACCAAAATAACATAGCCCAAGCTCCCAGTCCTATCTGATTACAAAAAATATGTGTCTTTCATAGATTTACCTTCCTTACTATTTCTGAGGGTTCCCAAGGAACAATTCTTTAGTACAGCAGATTGATCCTGTTTGACTCTTGTCATGTCTTCATGCGGTGTCCTTCCAGGATTCTCCTTGTCTTGTCTTGCTATTGTTTCTCCAAATACTACCATTTCTCAGACAAAGAAGTGATTCTATACCATTCCTTCACAACACAGTTTGTAGCATGTAATACAACTTTGCTGAAATTTGGTTATAATACCAAGAACTATAATGAAGGAAGGGATACCTAAAAAATGGACACCAGATAATATAGTCTTAGAATCTAGCAGTCTTTTCACTTCTAGCACCATCTGTTTCCTTGAAACGTTTTGCCTATGGTCAACTTCTATCCTCATTTTTGGAGGCAAATTCCCACTGTCTCTTTTGTGAGTGGGGTGGAGGAGGGAGGGGAAAGGAAGCAAATAAGGAGAGGATGGATAGATATTACAGTTATTTCCTTCAGCTCTAACTGAGCCCTAATGACTTCTTAATACCTCCATGTGATTTACCTTCATTGAGACTTCATCACTGGTTCAAGATTGCCTCAAACCTGCATGTGTCTCTGTTGCTCTCACGTCAACCTGACCAGAATAAAGGGAGAGTATTTCCCAACACAATTCCAACATCCAATCTGATATTCCAAAACTGTTTATAAATCCCATATTTGCCATTTCATCAGCTTCAGTAATTTTAAAATCCAGATTCATTCCACTTTAAGCAATAGGAGGAACTCAGCAAATTTAAAATAGCATTTTATCTCCACTCCATAAACATTACTGCTTCTATACATTGGAGCATTGAGTAAGTGCAAATTACTGTCTCTTCTGGAATATATTTTAGTATTCCAAATAAAATTCATCTTTTAGGAATGACTGATAACTCATAATTCAGTATTTAATGCATAAAACTTTGAACAAATGTATCTGAGTATAGTTTTTTCATATTCACAGACCAACCATTTTATTTTATAGTGCCATTAAGGAATTGAAGCATAATTCTTGAGGAGTTCATATTTGAATTTGAAAATTTGAAATGTTTTTGAATTATTTATACTGTACTACAAAGTTGAAGAAGAAGAAATCAAAAACGAACTTTGAGCAGAAGGTTTTTTAATAACTTGAGCTTGGAATAAACTAATCCAATGTCTGCTTTACTGTCATGTTAAAAAAAAAGTTCCAACAAAATAATTACACTTATAAGAAACAGACTTAACTTTGTGTCTTCATTCTCTGCTTTGGTTTATAGATCTTTATTTTGCACCCTTACGTTATCCTATACACCTCCCATGAACATATTTATCATGTTACAAAGTGTTACAGAACATCTAGTTGGAAGAAATGATACTTAAAGATCATTTAATCAAACCCATATCTGATGTATATGTCTTTTTAAAATTCTAACAAATAGTCATATTTATAGCTTGCTACTTCTAGGCAGAAGAGTTTTATTACATATTTCACATTATACATTCTTTAAATGCTTACTATAAGTTCTGCATGAGATGTTTATTCCACAGGGTTACTGAATCAATCTCTGCTTTCAAATAGTTCCCAGCTAGTTGGAGTGGTGAACAAATAAGCTGACTATTAGAATTTAAGGTGATAATGTTTAGACAAGGAAGGCACTAAAAGAACGCATAGGAGCGGCACCAGGGCAAGGGGAGAGACAACTGGTTTCTCTATAGCACTGCCCACTAAAGGAGTGATCACTTTTACTTTTGCCTTCTTGTGTCAGCTACACCCTAGCAAAGGCAGTAAAGTTTAAATCAGCTCCTATCAAAAAAAGCAGGTCTATTTTTTCCCCAGACAGAAAAGAAGAAGAAAAGGAGTAAAGAAAAAAACCTAAAACAGAAACACATAGTATATTAGAAAAGAAGAAAGCAGAAGAGTCCTCTTAGATTCATTTAATAATACCTTTAATACTTCAATAATACCTGTAATACCTCTATAACATTCACTTGGATTGTCTTCCAAGTTCTCTGGATGGTACCAATGTACACGTGCCAGGCCTCAAAACATGTCACTTTGTAGAGGATCCTACAATTAGATGGTAGTCATGAATTGATTCCATAAACATTTATTGAACCCCTACTATGTCAAAGGCTCAGTGAACACAATGGTGAATAACAAAGACGTAATATTTGTTCTCAGGGAGTTTAGAGTCTAATGACAGATACTGACAAGTAAATAGATGATGAAAATACAGTGTGCTATGATAGGGCAATCATCTGGTTACTTGGGAGCAGTTGGAAAAGTCTAAAGGAAGTCATATTTTAAATTCCAAGCTCAAAGCACCTATACCCCATTTAAAAAAAAAAAAAAACAAAGAGTAACAAGGGGTCTTAGCTGCTCTAAGAGAGAAAACAGAAAGAAAGAATGTATCAGCAGAGCAGAGAACGCTCAGAAAGGCCCAGAAGCAAAAAAGGGCACAGGGTTTTCAAGGAACTTAAAGGAGTTCAATTTAGCTGGATCATCAAGCAATCCATGTTTTGGGGGAGCTTGAGAAGAGGACAGTCAAGTGATCAGAGGACAGAGCATGCTGGAGTCTGCAGGCTATTTTAGGACATATGGACTTTTAGACTGAGAGTAATAGGGAAATATTGGACAGTTTTAACCCAGAGTGATACGATCAGATTTCATTTTAGACATAATACACTCATTCCTCATGGAGAATAGATTTTCAGGACTTCAAGTCAAGGAGCAAGTAAGTATATGTTAGAGCTTACTAGCCCCACCACGGTGCCTGTATAAGATCTAATTAAAGCAATGCCCCCAATTTTCTCAGCACCCATTAACTCCTCAGTGCCCTCAGTGGCTTTAGTGGTCTAGTGGAAAGGGTCGCCACACTACCCCTCACATCTTAGCATGATCTGCTGTCCTGGCCTCTCCCTGTGAGGTCTGTTCTGGCACACCTCCATCCTACCAGCTATAGCAGGACCTGCAGCAGCTGTGGTGCCCAGACACACACGAGCTATGGTTCTTTCTTTACTTCTAGATTCAGACATAACACGGAAGCATGAGTTGGCCTTTACATATTGAGAAAATTTGGGCAGGAGAATTTGGAGAACTTAGCCGGAGAAATTTTGTTGTAGTGGTTAGACTGTGGGGTATTGATGTATTGGTACACTTTCAAGAAGATTGTGAAATGGATAAAGCAGATGAGGCAGAAGATGAAGTAAGTGCTAGGAAGGTTTTCTATTTGTTTACTCTTCTTTTGTTTTAAATTAGAGAGACTCAAGCATTTTAAAATGTTATGAAAAGGCATAAGCTTATGACCAGGTTAAAAAAAATTAGAGGTTGAATTTACAGAAAACAGAAGAGAGAATTTCTGACCAGTTAGCAAACATGCTACCTTGTGGTCCCCTGATTTATTTGTTTGTTTTAAGCCCACTATCTTTCTAGAGAGAAATTTCCCATAGCATTCTGGAATTCAGGCTTCCCTTGAGAATTTGGAAGATTTGGCAACCGTTGGACCCACTATTCTGTATGGAAATGGCTGTGGTGGCCAAATAACTGCCACTCTCTTCCAAACGAAGAAAATACAATTTCTGTCTCTCATTTCTCCATACTAAACTAGCTTCTGTAAGTGTTTGAATTTGTGTAGGCTGAACTATGAAATAACAGTATAATAACCATAGAATAAGCCTGAAAGAGTTGAAAGATACAGATTCAGAAAAGTTGAAGAATTTTAAAAGAAGTGAAGAAAGAAAAGAAAGAGACATAGTCAAGTTTCTACCTGTTTTAGTAGTTGAGATAATTCTTGACTAATGGCATCTCTGCTCCCTGGAGTCGGGGCAAAGTTTTCTCTAAGAGTAGAGGGAAGTTCATTGATTATAACACGTAGTATTAGGAGCAGGGATAAAGAGAACTGCACTTTTGATATTCTGTGTAATTAATATATTTTAAATATTTTGTGATTAGAAAAGGTGTTGAATAAACTATTACTACTACTACTATTACTACTAACAATAATAAATGCATTTATGGAGCACTTATGGTATTTCAAGCACCATTCTAAGCTCTATAAATGAATTACCCCATTCAATATTCACAATAAGACTATGAAGTGAATATTATTCTCTTGATTTTACTTCATTAAAAGATGATTGTGTCAATTATATGTGCCAGGTTTATTCTGCAAAATGGAAATTTCTTAGTTTGATGAGATTCAGTACCATCATCTCCCTTAAATTTTTCTAAGTAGAATTTATAAGCTAAATCTCCTTATCCTTATTTTATTATTAATTTTAATAAATATTGAAATATTATAAGGAACTTCACCACCACTAAATACTGTTGAAGGCAAGTATTTCATTTTGTACCATTTAAGTTTAACTTAATTCATGAGCCCCTAGAATGCATGACTGAAGCGATCTTTTCTCTAGTGGTATTTCATCTGCACTAGATAGCTGAAAGCCATCCTACTGGGAAGTGGGTATTTGTGCTACATGAACTTCTTTACTTAGAATTCTAGCATTATATAAACAATATCAAATTAATACAAAGAATAACAATATGCGCTATTAGTAATACTATAAATAATATACAACTGTCTATGTAACTATATACCTTTATATCTGTATCTATATCTATCTATCTAATATTTATCTATAAGTGATAAAACATGCAAAGATTCCCAGGTTAACATTTTTAAAGGAAGTGACCATAAATGTTTTCTTTCTCAAGAAGTTTAATATTGTTGGTTTTCTCATACTGATTACTGTGTGTATGTAGACAGATATTTCCTATACACCCGTTGTTCAATTATTTACATCAGCAATTATGTCATGACAAATAATTAAAGATCAAAATATAAAAGAGAAATGAAAAGTTACCATATGCAAATGGCTCAATGGAGCAGTGGATTATTGAATGATATTGTGATATTATTAAACTATTTGAATATTTATATTTAATATAATGCCATTTGTTATCACACTGTATTATAAAAAGAGTACACTGTAAAATTGTGAACTACAGGGAGATGACATTTAAAACCTACGGTCAGCCTTTCCTGGAGGAAAGGGAAGACTAATGAAGTACTACTACTTGGTATGACCTTGGCATTATAAGTAATTTATTTTCATATCTATAATCTGAGATTCTTTTTTGTCAAATTAAGAAGTACTTCTCCATTTGGACAATAAACCAAACTGTAGATGTAAGAGCAGTTGACTGAAATTGGTGATGCAGTAAGAGTGGGTATTTATGATCTGAAGCTTAACATATAGCTTTCTCCATGGTGCTTGGGGAGTCCATTCTCCTCTCTGTTCGAGAACATAGCTCCCTTTGATGTCAATGGGAGCTGCATTTCCATGACGAGAAGAAAATAAGCTTGCTAAAGTTAATTGTCAGACTGATTTTGGTCTCATTTTAATGCCCTGTGGCAATGGAAGCCTGATGTGTGGCTCACTTTGTTCTTTACCTGATTTCTAAGTAGGGAAGAGAAGGCAAGTGCTATGTGTAAAAAGGTGTGAGCTGTCAATAGATACATCTGGGGCATATGAAAAGAATTCAGCACTTTTATCTAGCAGAGGGGACGTTAGCCCGATTTCCCAGGAGCACTGTTTAGGCTCTAGTCCCTCTAAACTTGTGTGCCATTTTAGACTGCATTATTTTGCCCCAAGGCTGAAAAGCACAATTTCTACACATTTAATAAATAAAATATTTAAGCCAACATATAAATATATCATTCAGTGGGTAAACCAAATTCTAAATGGAAGGGAGATATTCATTTCAGAACAAGTTAATAAATTATTTTATTGCTCTTGTTTAGAAAAAAATAGCAATTTATCATTCAGTCCCAGAGTCAAAAAATGCTTGGATCTTTCATAAGGAGGTAGCATTGCTTAGTGGGTAAAAGTGCATATTCTACGGTCAGACCAGGAGACTGGCACTGCTGCTTGCTTGCTGTACCATCTAGAGTAGATTCATTTGAACTCCCTGTATCTCAGTTTCCTCACCTGTAAAAATGTAATATAAACCTAAAAAACAATACCTAGAAAACAAAGTATATGAGAAAATTAAATGATAATGTACATCCTTAGAACTGTGCTAAGCACAGAGTAAGTGTTATATAAGTGCAATTATAATTATTGATGGATAAAAAAACAAACTTCATTGAATAATAATTATATGCTGTAGAAAAAACAAAGGACAGCAAGTATGTTTCTCACATATTTAAATTTTAGTCTGGCAACTGTGTAACTAGATAGATTTTCCTAGGAAATTATATTCTGTGTCATGATGTATATGCCAGGGTTCTCTGGCAGTTACTCTGAAGATCTCTGTGTTCTGAGTAAAGCCCCCACTGCTGTTTGGGACAATCACAACCAAAGGTAAGTAAAACCTGAATTTTAAAAATATTGTTCATCAGTTTTCATATTATGGAACTTAACTAAAGGACATCTAACCCATATATACTGGGCAGGAAAGATTTTAACAATCTTTTGTAACCTTGGCCATATCCAGAGACAGTGGTCCTTTAGATCCTGAACTGAATTTTATGATGGATGCTTTAAACAAGGGGAGAATGAGGGCATATTACTGAAGCTGATATGTTTTGTTTTATAGCGATTTGGTCCTCTTGGCTGTGGCAGCCTAGGAAATTATTTTCTTCTTTTGAAATGCTAAATTTTCCTAAGGGAAGCAGTCCCTTTTATAGTGTAGAGAGGAGAGTTAGATGATGATGGGGAACTCGGTGATGTGAGTGGTCTGGGGACCAGCACAGATGATATTCTTATGATGTTTTCCAAACAGTGGAAAAGGATTACTTTAGTGATGTATAAACATCAAAAAATATTATTAAAAGTGAAGGAGAAAAGTATATTTTACATAGAATTTCATATAGTTTATATAGTGATATTCATGATTTACTTAAACTATGATTTAAAAATGCTAAACATTGAAGAAATAAGCCTGTTCAAAATTATTATTTCTAATGGTCCATTTGTCATCAGACTTTGGAGAAAATAAGAAAGAGAGAATGTTATCCCCAAAAAATGTAAAATATATTTTATTTATTTCACTGATAAATGGAGTGCTTTTTTGCTTATCTTGCTTTCATTCCCTGTAATCTTAGAGACAAATATATGACCCAATCCTGGAAAGTATGCAGAACTGGTGACATGAATTTATATAAACATAGACACACATAATCCCTTTGCCTCAATTTTCTGTCTTTTATTTTTGTAATTTTTCTGTTATTTTTATTTTTCTTTGATGTATGGATTTTTTGGGGAAAAAAAGCAATTTAAAACTTATTTCTGGTAGAAATGAGATGTGCTTTTAAAATGATAGCTGCTATCATCTTAGCCTTTTCCGTAAGTCCAATGGCCATAAAAAGCCTCTTCTTGGTGGGGTGAACAGTGCTGGGGTGGACCATGTACAGAGAATGCATCAGGGCACAAGAGAGGCTTGGTGAGAACTTCAAGTCATTAAGTGTCAAAGAGGAAATAATACCTGTAAAAGCAGGGACCACATACCACAGTCAATGGAGTGTGCACGCTTTCAGGAGTACAGAAGGGAAAATGGGTTCCATGAAAAAACAATCGCTGGATAAAAATGAAAATTATTTGCTTCCTAAGAAGTTTCTTCCAAACCAGCAAGTTCCTGGAAACATGGTAATTTTGTACTTGAAACATATTGAAAACTGTCTGGAGTTCCCCTGGGGGAAAATAGACAAATTCCAGTAAGTAGAGAGAAGGGAATAGAAGAGTTAAAAATATGGAGAGTGGAGTGTTTCAGTTTTTTTCAAATAATGCATTTTGCTACCATTTCCTAATCGTGTAACCTAAACGGGTTCTAGTTTATATTTACTGAAGACCTTGCTATCAATGATTGATTGTGTTAGAGTTCCAAGGTCAATATTATTTTTTTGAGTATCATTATTCAGGATTATGTCGATGATGCCAAACTAATGGTGAATTTGGAGGTGAAAAAAAAAAGTTCTTGGTAGAAGAACCACAAAGATAATATACCATAGTTAATAATAATAATATAATAATAATATATGTTTGAAGATTGCTAAGAGAGTAAATCTTAAAAGTTCTCATAAGGAGAAAAAAAATTGTACCCGTGGGTGGTGATGACTATTAACTAGTTTTATTGTGGTGATCATTTTGCAGTATATACCAATATTGAATCATTATGTTGTACACCTGAAACTAATACAATGTGATATGCAAGTTATATCAAAATAAATGTTTTTTAAAAAGAACTACAAAGATCCAGAAAATACAGGGATTGAGTTTAAATAGTACTGTAATAGTATCTGAAAAATTACTGTAGTTGAGCATATTTGCAAATATGTGGACTTTATAATATTTGACATTGAATGAGTTCAATAATAATTGTGTTGTATGTACTCTAATAAGAACACAACCATAGAACTTTAAAAAGAAAATTTTAGGGTAAAAAATGAAAAACTTAATTTAAAAAGAGCTTTTCATTATAAAGCTTCAAGAACGATGTGGTATGTTAGGATAACAAAAATGTGGGCAGAACTCAATTCATTTTGTGGTGCACTATTTAAGAAGTCTAAGAAATAAGAAAATAAAATTCATTTTTGAAGTAGAAAATACAGACCTTATTTAATATTTTAAAATGGATAATGGTGGCATCACGATAATAGAAAATTGGTATCTTTGGAATACTCATTAATATAAATGAAAACTGAGTGAACTAAATGTGAATGAAATATTATTATGATAGTCATGCTTTAAATACTGTATGTCTTACAGAAGTATTTTATTACTATGAGATTAATTTCATATTTTTTCAACAATGGAAAACCTGGGTGATGTGTACTAAAATTTAGATTGGTAGTTGTGATAAGGGGAGAACAGTATATAGAGAAATCATTATGTGATCACTATGCCTTTAAGAACACTGGGAGAATTTGAAAGCGATCTCTTTCTAAAGAACCAATGAAGGAGCTTCCTTTAGGGAGAGAAGATCAGCTCTACTTAAAACAAAGCAGAACAATGAAGCATTTTTAGACTCCTAACACCACGCCTCCTTTTCATAGTTTGGTTTGCCCTCTTACAAAGTAACACCCTGGCATCCACATTAGAATTGAAACTGACAAGGCATCCCTTTCATCCCTGGCTTCCAAAACTCCTCACTAATAATAATTAGCCATTCCTGGCTTCTATTCAAGAGAGTTTAATAAATACTAGAACGGCTTCTGGGCCTCAGCTGTATTTCTTACTTTAGCTAAGGAATGATGGGGCGGGGGGAGGGAACACCACTCTATGCTGAATGAGATTTGCTGAATAGCATCCGTGCAGCAAAATGACTACTCAGTTGTCTGTTAATGAATATCCATTATTTAAATATATATTTTATGTTAGTGTATGTGTAGAAATGTTCATTCAAACAGGTCATATTTAGCTTAATAAGTTTATTTCTATATCTACTTTAGAAAATGTGTGGCATATAGCACTGTAGCGTTTGATAATCACTTTAAAAGTCATTATTTTTATACATTTCATATGTGTGCTTTCCTAGGAAATGTAACTGCCTTTGATTTCCAGGTAAATGTGATTTATAATATTCAATGTCTACACAATAAAATAATGTGGGTGATATTTAAGATCAGTTATCATGAATGTATTATTTACTTAATGACTAAATACTTCAGTTTGGTTTGTAATGTTACTTATTTTAATTTTTACAGAACATATAACTGAATGCCTTGATAAGAGTAGATGTTGTTATTTATTAGAAGAAATATGGTGGGATGGGGAGTTTCTTTTCCAAACTTCTGGTTTGGAGGAAGGCATTTCTATTCCACTCTTTCAGGGAAAGAAAAAGTAGGAGAATAATATTTTATTTTCTCTCACCTTTCGCTCCGCTCTTCAAGGCAGAAAGGAATGACATCTGACTGGTAAAAAATGGAGAGAGGGACTGAGCAGGCATGGATTTTTGTTTTCAAGAGTGGCCTGGGGCTTCCCTGGTGGCGCAGTGGTTGGGAGTCTGCCTGCTAATGCGGGGGACACGGGTTCGAGCCCTGGTCTGGGAGGATCCCACATGCCGCGGAGCGACTGGGCCCGTGAGCCACGGCTGCTGAGCCTGCGCGTCTGGAGCCTGTGCTCCGCAACAAGAGAGGCCACGATAGTGAGAGGCCCGCGCACCGCGATGAAGAGTGGCCCCCGCTCGCCGCAACTGGAGAAAGCCCTCGCACAGAAACGAAGACCCAACACAGCCAAAAATAAATAAATAAATAAATTAAAAAAAAAAAAAAAAAAAGAGTGGCCTGTTTCCAGGATTCATTCACTCTCTGTGTCCTAGGGCAGGCTCTGCCCCTGTGAAGGAAAGGAGGATGGCGCCTCAGACTACTGGATAAATCTGGCTTATTCAGAGGTGAGGGGTTAGGGTGTCACATACAGCCACTGGTCCAAGCAAATATCTTTACCTCCATGTCACTATCTCCTGAGTCTTATTTTACAACTCTTCAAAAAGCTGTGGAGAAAGAGTCAGACCTGTTTACTTACCCTAAAACTCTGATCCAGTTGCTCCGTGGTGAATATAAATACATGGCATATGTGTGAGTGTGTCTTATTATCCTTTGCAGTTTCTGAGCCTATTTTCCTAACCTGAAATAAATATAGATGAAGTTTTGGCCCTTGTTTCAAGGCCTCAATCCCTGAATAGTCCTCTTCTGCCAGCAATGAAATGTTTGAGAGTTTGTTTCATGAAATCTTATTAAAGGATACTAAGAGTGAAGAAGATAACCTCACTAAATAACCAGTGTTACCTGCCCAGTTTCTGACTTGGGATTTCACTTTGATGAAACTTGCATGAATCTTGACTAGAAAGTGAACTTTCTCCATGAATTTCCCAAGAAAATGATTTCATAGATCATTAGGGGAATTTAACTCTAACTTGGAAACTTATTTTCAGAACGTAGGTATTATTAAACCCCTAACAAATTTTCTTTGATTTCTAATTAAAAGTTAACCTTTATTAACATATACTTATCTAACAATTAGAGTAAAAATCATCACTTTGGACTTTGACCACGAATTAACACACTACAGTCAGGAATTCAGAACATTTATTGCAGGAGCTGAATAATTGTAAATAACGTAGAACTGGCAAAGCAGTAACAAGGATAATTGTTTAGATATTTATTGTGTCAAAGTCATCAAACACCCCTCACAAACCGACAAATATGTACTGCAATAAGCAATGCACTCCTACCCATTATTTTCCATTATACTGTGGAAAAATGTGAATTGCTATTTACAAAGTAATTTTATTTTTGGTAAGAACAAATTATCTATCAGATTAGCAAACCATTTTTTAATTTTTTTTTTTTACTTTTAAACTGATGTTGAACGGTGGCATTAAGATAACTTTCACTTCTTTCAATAAAGACATTTTGTTGCATGCTATTTATTTGTTTAAATCATCTGTCATGCCTTAACAAAAACCTCCTAAGAATGCTCGAATTTGGATTTGTTTGCACGTGCAACTGAGATCTTATTAACATTAGCTGTCACTCTGTTGGTTTGACCTAAGTGACAAGATGCTGGTACCTGCCGGCATTGAC
Source organism: Balaenoptera physalus (assembly GCF_965194825.1). Taxonomy (NCBI): domain Eukaryota; kingdom Metazoa; phylum Chordata; class Mammalia; order Artiodactyla; family Balaenopteridae; genus Balaenoptera; species Balaenoptera physalus. The sequence continues at coordinate 39,788,623 of NC_138899.1, read as the reverse complement.
CAACTATGATAACAAACAGTTAAACAGCAATAATTAGAGATCTATCCCTTAATTTCTCCCAACTAGCCTACCTGGAGAATGTTCTGTTACATCATGAAGGCACAACACATTAAATAGTTTGTGGCTATGGTCTAACACTTGTGTTACAACAACATTATTGTATATGAGGATCAACACAAACTGCCATTTCAACAAAGTTGTAGACACACATTTGCCCAATTGAAACTATTTTTGAATAGTAATTTTTCTTCAATATATGCTAATTTAATACATTAGTTTTGCATGAGTGACAAGCACAGGATATATTACTTTCTGAAGGATAACACTTTCCCATTACTATCTCACTTAATGCTACTAAATAAGTGATTTTGCTTTTGCCTACTTTGAAAATAAGGATGTCAAGAAGATAGGTTCTGAATTTCCAAGCTTTTGCAGAAGTCCTTTTTTTATATAAAGTTTTCATTTGTTATCTTTATTTCTTATAGAATTCCAGCATCATAAGCTATCATAAAAGAAGCGAGATTCCAGAACCTTTATTTTCACTACAAGTATCTGAGATCTTTTGAACAACGTGTGTCAAGACAGACTCAGAAACACTTCACTAAAAGAAACAACAAAAATAGCGACAAAGAGGCAAACGAAAAAAGAAAAGAAGCAACCATAAAACACAGAATTATGCTACAACGTTTTTTAGGTGAATGGTATAAGTACACAAAAGTTGTTAATAATAGCTTGCTTCTATTTACAAATACTTTAACACTGATTGACTTACAAGTGTCCACTAATGTTGTTAACAGCACAATAGATTTAATGCTTATCTTTTTAAGTTTCGTTTGAAGTATAATGTCAAGTATAGCAGTCCCAACACAGATCAATGACAAAAAGAGCACAATTTTCTAACTGGATATGTTTGTCAGTCACTCTAATCCATGGAACTTTCTTACTCTCCAAATGCATATTCTATTGTCCATAGCAGCAGTCCAGGGTCAAAATAAAATGCAGTTAAAAAAAAAAAAAAGCATATTTGCACAATGGAGAGGTCTCTGGAGAGTTTAATCAATCCTAGTAAACAAGATCACATGGCTAGTAGAACTATCTTCCCTCTCTAATGTGGTAAAACATTGTATCCTCCATGGTGCTAACACAAAGTTATGGATATCCCTGCTATAAAGGGTATAGTTGTAGAGATCTATTGAATACATAAAGCTCTGACACACACAGTATTAGCATGTCTATTTAGTGTAAAGTTATTAGGTCCCATATAGCCTTTTTCTTTTTAGAGCTGGTGCTCCTTAGGACTCTCAATAGCACCTCCTGCTTGCTGATAAGACTTCAGATTTGCCAGAGGAATGTCTATCATGTGGCTGCCATTGTTGAAATGGTCTTCGGTGGAACCATACTGCTTACGGTCATTGAACTGGTTCCTGTTGCTATCTTCTTTCCAGGATCTGGTCAGGGTGTGCCCATTCACAAGCTTGTCCTTCTTGACCCATTCTTTCTGGGGTGCAAAGGTTGAGAGAGGTGATTTAGGGTGTTGATATGGACCCAAGCCAGGAGGCATCCAGCAGTTATCAGAGTGACCCAAAACCAAGCACTCTTGAGTGCACATCTCTGTAGCTTCAGCTAATCCTCGGGGGCCCAGAGGCCCATCTGCAGAGGAAAAGAGACAAAATAAGGAAAGAAAGTGATTAGAGTTTTCATTTAAAATTATCTCCTTAGAGAAAACGTGCATTGGTGATCTCGTTTGTTCATGAAAATTGTATTAAGGTAAACAATTCAAAGATATGATTCTCCATCCTTTTAAGAATAACATAGGAGGAATAAAATTCCTTTTACTTGAGGTGAGAATTATCTCTTTTCCTTAAGCCTTCATTTATATCTAGAGATACAGACAGATAGAAAAATAAATAGACATACATGAGTAAACAGATATACCCATGACATATCATTTCTGATGAACTTTTTCCATGACATATGTATTATTACTGATTTATGTCCTGCTTCTCCACAAAAAACTCATATTCATGAGAAATAGTGAAAAGTACAAAAATGTTATGTGCAATGTTGAAATATATGCTAACATATCAACTCCCTGAATATAAAAAGTATTACTTGAAATATAACATTAAAAATAAAATGTTTTTCCATATAAACGTGTGTTTTTAGTATGAAATCCCATGAAAATAACTTTGCAACATTTTAAAAAGTTAAATAATCATTTTAAAGAATGTTTTAACTAAAGTATATTACTAAAGATACACCTGGTTGACTGGTTGACATTGTGAAATCCAAGTAAATAAAGGCACCATTTGCATCCAAAGACAACATGTGGTTCCTTCCAAGCTTAACCTATTTTCTTGATTTCTAAGTGCATTAAATAACACAAATTTCACTAACGTGAAAGTCTAGCTAAGTTGCAAATTGGATCACATGGAGTCTAATAATCAAAGGGAAAATAAGTCATCATAGATATTTCTCTTCTATTTTTTTTTTTTTTTACCAGCAGGCAATCTAAAACATTTTAACCATGATTTTGAAAGTAAACTCTTCTCTGATTCTGTAAAGAGGACATCAGTTCTTTACTGATAAACAACAAGTGTCAAATGGTTAAGGAAAAGGTTTTTTTGTTGTCATTGTTTTTTTCCCTTGATTAAACAGTCAAATGATAAGTGGTAGCTTGAAAATTAGGAATTGATTTTACAAATGAGGTTAAGTGGATAGGCAAGAACGCCTGAGGCATAAAGCATTTTCAAAAATAGAGAGTCGTCAGAATAAAAATGTAGAAAAAAATGAAGAAAACATCCCTGAAAGTTTGTCTACTCAACTATTAAAAGAACCAACAATTGGAATGTAGGTCTTTGCTAAAGTCCAAGTTAGCACTACTAATATTTTTAAGTGCCCAATAATTGTGTGTTTTTTATATTAACATCTATTTTTCTTAATAATATTCTAGCTATTTCTTACATGTTAAAAAAGAAATACCTGCTGAGATAGGTAAGAGTTGGTGGCAAATACCTGAGACCTCAACACACAGACAACATTAAAACGGACACTGGATATGAAAAAAAAATATGCCTAAAATGTACTCTTACATACAAATGGAAATTTTAGTCTTTTTTGAAATCTAAAATCTGCTCTTTAGAATAACCTTAAAATTCCTTCCCATCTGACCCATAGTCCCATCCCCTCAAGAGCAAATAGTTTTATCTTTTTAAACATACGTTCATTACTTAAAACTATTTCTCTCACAAACCTCAAATGATTACTTACTTCCTAGGATATTTAACTTAATCTTCTCTATGAGCCTTTCTCTGTCCTCTGAATTCTGCCCACACTTTAGAAGTTCAAACTAATTTCTCCCTTTTAGTTTCGCTTTGGTGTGTTCAGTGACTCTGTATCCACAAAGCTAACACATTTTGCTCAAACCAATCCATGCCCCTTACATCAGGATCGCAGGCCTGGAAGATGCTTTTTGCCTGGCTTGTTTTCATTTAATTACTGATTCTTTCAAGGGGCAGCTTGCTTCCCAGGTACCACAGCAAGCTTCCCTAACTTTGCCAATTAATGTTTTACATGCACCTGGAAGATTTCCACAGATCTTCCCTTATTAATGAATAACAAATTTCCTAATTGAGCTCACTCACTCAACTCTTACTTTAATGACATTTTTTTGTCCTTTGGGGTACAAAAGACAAAAATGTCATTCATTAGTATACATTTTTATTTTTGTTTTCTCTCAACTGGATTTAAAATGCATTGATGGAAAAAAACAATTTATTAGCCTTCTGATTCCTCATAGTGCTTAGCAATAGCAATGATCTATGAACAATGTTAATTGTTAATTAAAATTTTATGATGTTGAAAATGTTCTGAGAAATTATTAAAGATATCCTCTGCTTAAAAGGCAGACCTTAAGTAATTAGAAGATTCTGATTTCTCAAACATCATACCAAAAGCTTCCTCAACAACAAATCTCTGCCTTAGCGATACTTTGTGATAGTTAATAAATGAATTATTTAACTTCTCTGCTAAATATGTTCACTCCTGGGACTTCCCTGGTTGTTCAGTGATTAAGAATCCACCTCCCAATACAGGGGACATGGGTTAGATCCCTGGTCAGGGAACTAAGATCCCACATGCCGTAGGGCAACTAAGCCTGCATGCCGCAACTACTGAGCCTGTGCGCTACAACTAGAGAGCCCACATGCCGCAACTAAGACCCGACGCAGCCAAAGATAAAAAAAAAAAACTAAATATTAAAAAAAAAGTTCACTCCTTTCTAGACATCAACAGAGATAATCACCAATTTGTTGTATAATATATACTGAGGCCTATGAATCAATCCTTAATTTTTACTTTTCCAGAATCATTAATAAGTTTTTCTTTTCCTGTTGATATCCCCAAAGGAAAAAATAAATTATCAGCTACCTTAGAAATATTAATAGTATCAGGTTTTTATTGAGTACATAAAAAAGGGAGAATATCCAAGATTATTTTTTAAATAGTCTTATCCAATATACATTGCCATCTTATTAAATTAAGAATATTACCCAATAATTGAGAACACTAGGGGTGTGTGTGTGTGGGTGTGTGTGTGTCTATAAGTATATGTGGACCCTAAATCTTCAGAATTTAATGACACATTTTAACAAATAGAGTATATTGTTTTTCAGAACTGATAACATTTATTTATTCTATAAATATTTACTGAGTATTTACTATATGCTGACCCTGTGACAGGCGCCAGGAATATAGCAGTGAACAAAGCAGATGTCAACACTATCCTCATGGAGCTTTGGGTCTATCCTGGGAAACAAATAATTGCCTTAAAAGCAGTGAGCCAAAAAAAAAGCAGTGAGCCAAGAGAGGAGAAAAATGTGTCATTGGGAAGGAGGTAGGGTTTAGGGAGGCTTGTCTCTTTAAAAGACAACAGAGGGACTTTGTTCCAAGTTCCATTTCTACATTTTTCTGAAAGTTCTTACAGATAACTGACAATTTAAGACATTTACAGTTAAAATTTGTGTGTACTGTACAAAATATTTAACTTGCAAAAAATGGTTTTTCCATTAGATAATATTAATTGATCTTTGAAAATTTTACTTATGATTCATTCTTGTAAATAAATTTGAAGGCTTTTAATAAAGTCTATAAATAAATTTACAGAAGTATTGTGGATTCTTAGGCCAGTCTTTTAGGTAGCTGATTGTTATATAAAATTTAAAGATCCATCGAAAAGTGCGACACAACACAATGATGGCACTTGCATGAGGGCCAGTTTTTGTTACTTATAGCTGCCCTAAAGGAGAAAAGGCCACCAGCCAGGGCCACATAGACGGTTATACCAGGAACAGGGTAAGAATAAGCTGGAATTCTAGGGGGTAGTTTATGTATGGCCAAGCAGGGTGGAGGTAGCTAGGTTTCCACGGCCCTTTGTGGATTGACTGATTAGAAAAATTTCTCAGGCTCTAGGGCACAGAGTCTATCTCAAGATATCTGGTACATTACCTTTGGGGCAATTAGGGTGGGTGCATAATGACCTAGAAGTGTGAGAGCTCTAGAAGGGAAGTGGTGGGATGTGGATTTACTGAAGAAAGGAAACTGACCAGCTTGTAGCCAGGGCCACAGAACTGAGTCAAGACAGCAAAAAAAGAAAAAAAAAAGGAGAAAAAAAAGAAAGAAAAGGGAAAATATATATATACTAAACTACATTATAACAATTTGCTTATGTAATTGAGCTGCATTGCTGGAAAGCTTACTTTGTTTATTCTCTGACAAGTTTTTATTTTGGGACATGACATTAAATAGGGAAAATTTTACTCTTTTTATTTGGACCTATATATAATTTCCAGTGGTTGCCCTGAAACACACACGCGCGCACACACACACACACACACACACACACACACACACACACGAGTTTTATTTTGGGAAATAACAGTGCTTCCAAGTTTTCTTCCATAAAGTCTGTGTCATGAATTGGTAGAAAGAAAAAAGAAACATTTTTATTATGAATTATTAAAGAGAACACAGTCATTCTACTGGTTCCTTGAAAGTCCTGGTCTTTTAAAAGTTTATAATCTGAAGCATTAAACATTGAATAGTTTCCAGTTAGTTTTTCTCATTTTTAGAACCACTTACTGATTTGTCTTATACTTTTAAAAAGGAGAAAAACATTCTTTATAAAGCATTGGTATTTAATATTGTCATTTTCCAAAATATAATTGAAAATAATTCATGATTCTCCATCAAATATATAGCATTTAAAACGTCAGGAATTTTTTGCTAATACTGCAAAAGTTATATGCACTGAAATATTATCCCTTATCTTTGACATATAATTATTTTTAATGTTATCACTATAAGGAATCGCCTTAATTGATGAATAATTATATTTATTTTTCATAATTCCCTCAACATTGAATATTTAACATGTATTACATGTGTCAGAAATATGCTGGATTCTTAATAAATTTTGAGATGGTGTGTGTGCATGTGTGTGTGCTTGGTGCATGTGTGCACTTATGTTTTCCTGTCTCTCCAATTTTTTCATAAATTTTGAGGTCCTATTTGTGTTACATCATACAATATCTATTTAGAATCCAGATCAGGATTTAAAATTGCTTATAAGTACTTTCTATAATTTCAGCATTATACCAATCTGTTTCCTTTTTCTCAAAAGAAGTACTTAAAATCCCCCATCATGATTTTTTTAACACTGAAATACTTATTGATTTTTTTTAAAAACCTTAAGTATTTGTCCCCTTTAACAATCTGCAATCTATGAGTTTGGTTATCTTTCTTCGTTTTTTAATGTATAAAGACACAAGTGCTGATAAAACTGTCCAAGCCATCTGTCTCTGCATTTAAATGTTGAAAGCAAAAACAAAAGCACATAAAAAGCTTCTTGAAAGTCATCTCAGTTAATGTTTATATCAGTTCTCAATGTATTTCCCTCTCCATCTTTGCTCCATCTTCCTGTTCAAAGCCAAACAAAATACTTTTCCTATGATTTAGGCATCAACAGCTGTCATAGAGCTGCTTGAATTGCTGACTTTTAAAGATGCAGGTTTAAAATGTGAAACTATCCAATTTAATGGATCTCCAGGTATACTTAAATGGTAGAATACTTGAATGAGCTTTGATCTCATTTTATTATACCCGGAAGCAGAACTGTTAGTTCATTGATTAACTCACTGCTATAATTAACATGTACCTTCTGGCCTGTTGTCCACTGCTTTTCAACCTGATGGTTTGAAACCCTTTAATTCCAAAGATCGAAACTGATAAACTGATATTTTTTTCAAAAATCATGAGACCTTTCATATTTCTGGTTAGGTTTCATACTATATGACGGTTAGCACTTTTTTTTTTTAAATTTTATTTATGTATTTATTTATGGCTGTGTTGGGTCCTCGTTTCTGTGCAAGGGCTTTCTCCAGTTGCGGCAAGTGGGGGCCACTCTTCATCGCGGTGCGTGGGCCTCTCATTATCGTGGCCTCTCTTGTTGCGGAGCACAGGCTCCAGACGCGCAGGCTCAGTAATTGTGGCTCACGGGCCTAGTTGCTCCGCGGCATGTGGGATCCTCCCAGACCAGGGCTCGAACCCGTGTCCCCTGCATTGGCAGGCAGACTCTCAACCACTACGCCACCAGGGAAGCCCGGTTTGCACTTTTACATGAATAAATTTTCCTTAGAATTTTTACTATTCGGTAAAATAAGACTAAACAGACTGTGAAAATTGAATTTTAAAATAGATGTCATTTTTATATCATTTTGGTTCAGATTCATCACATCTCACTCAATTTTTGTCTCATTCAACTTTTATTATAGAAAAATACCTCTTCCATGCAAAACATATCTGATTGTCATGTTATAATGGCCTTTTTGTGGTTAAGAGCATCATTTTTATGCAAAACATTTGTTAAGTTCCAGTTTTTCTGTATTTTCCCCAGAAAAGGTACCTTAAAAGGTAGCATGAGTGTAGTATGCAAAGAGTTGTGCATCACTAAACATCTTAAAGTGAAAGATGCATCCACTGATTTGGACTTGCTGAAGCAGTTTGCCTGATCTCTAGGCACAGTGATAAAATTTCTTTCCTTGTTTTAAAGAAATTTCCATTTTTAAGAAGGCTTTTATCCTATAATTTTGCTTTGTACTTGCTATTAATTTACTGAGAAAAATCTTAATTATTATACTTGCTCCTTTTCTTACTCAATCTTCCTATTAAAAATTTCAGGGAAACAAATATTCTCACCCAGTACACTTTTAGATAATTTTAGTATCTCTAGGAGACCAAAACCAAAAAATTAGTATTTTTACTGGCTCATTTTCACCCTCAGTTTATTTCTATTCTTTTAAATTTTTTGTGAGACAATATGTAGTAGCATAACAATTTCTTATCATTTTCATGGATTACCCTGAATGGAAAGCTAAAGCTAAATATTTATGGAAATCTGCAGGGACCTGAAAGAATGTCAGGTAAAGTCACTTGATAGGCCCCCCTACTGTCTCCACACACTATGTTTATTGATCAGTTGCAGATACAAATCAAATTGATTAATTTGCTTCCAATCTAAAAACAGTAAAAGTTAATTTTGAATATGAGCATTGGCATGAAAGCAGAGGAGACCATTCAACACTACTCACTTTCCCTTTTGATACATGATCTCTACTTTAGATCACATTATCCTTGTCCAACCAATATTTTAAAATCACTGTCACACAGGAATAAGTATCAGTTATTACCCTGCTCAGAAAAACAATCAAGGGGTACAAATTCCACTGCCATTTAAACTCAGATTTGTATATAAAATAGTACAGCATAGTTATGTGGATGGTCTAAATCCAAAAGTAGATTTGGCAAACTTGAGTATACCTATGGGAAAAACATTTCTCATTCATTCACTGAATAACTTTTGTTTGATCTCATGTTAGGTTCAAGAGATTCTTGCATAGAATATCTAAAATCAGAGCTAGTCCAGAAATCTCAGGTCACATGATCATCATAGCTCAAGCAAATTGAAACAGATTCGAGCCCCAGTAAAATAATGAATTTGCATGGACTTTGTGAAAGTAACTTTAGATTCCACATCTCCTAGTTTCTCATCTAAAAATTGAGAGTAAAAGACTAAATTCTGATTCATGACCTCTACCAATCTCTTATTCCTTTATTAAATATCACTGTGGTTTGTCATAGATAATCAAATTTTCAGTGTTATTTTCATTCTACTAATGAGAAGTCCAAGACAGGGCAAAGAAATCATAAATCAATTGTTCCTGTAGATTAGTCTATTACTTAGGTCACATATAGGTGTTGGAATGTGAAAGTATGATTGAAATAAGTATTTACATTTCTCAGTCTAAGTAAAAACCTTCATCAGAGTTTTCGTTTATGGCTCAAATTTAACCCAACATTGTGAAAGCATCTGCAGTCACCTTGAGAAACAAATGCAGAATTCCCACACAAGCAGGATTTGAAAAAACCTTTAGTTAACAACTAAACATGGATTAAATGTTTTACACATTCCTCATACAGATTTTTTTCCTTGGTCACAGATGAAAAGTCAACATTTGCAGATGGAGACAGTCCAAATGCAATAACACATAGCCAGCCCGAGCAGCAGATTCTCTGCCAGAGAGGATATTGCTATTTGGACAGACTTTATAGCTCACAAAGAATGGAGAGCACCTCCTTATAAATCTTTAGCTTTCTTCAGCATGGCATGAATATCAGCTCCCTTTTCTCTCATCTGCTAAAGCTAATTGATGAAAAGAAAATATCTTTGATTTTATTTATTCACCATTAGCATTTGATGTTGCAATCAATGAAATGGCAATAGTCTAAGGTTATTGATTATTTAAATTAATTCTCAAATTTTGACAAAATTGCTTGTATGAAACAGCTTATCTACATTATTGCTGACCATATTTACTTTCTTCTATAGTTTACTCTTTCTTTTACTCATATTTGATGTCTTTCATTTTAAAAAGTTACTCATATACTGATATTTCCTGAATTATTCTCCATTTCTTACAATTCACATAGTTTCTTAAAAAAACATAGTAAATCTTATCTGATGTGCAAACAAATCTAAGGTATTAAGAAATGAAATAATTCTTTACAGATGAATTTCAGGCTGAGATCCAATTTTTTTAAAAAAGCAATTTATATAATCTTCTCTCCCCTTAAAAAACTCTCAGGTGCTTGTCTGAAACCAGACAAGTAGTACACAGTACTGTGAAGTAATTTGTCTTTACACACTTTCCACTCTTTCCCAGATTTCAGGTGTATTTAATTAGAATGGAAAAAATAAACTGGTGAAGTTCATTTTTATTTGCCCAGTTCTCTGATAATTTTCACCTGGGACACTTATAACTGGAGCCTTGCTCCTCTCCGAGTCTCTGGGTTAGAGATTCTATTTCTTATGGTCTCCAGAGGTCATAGTGATTAGTCCCTGGTTATTTTAAGCACTGGGGAATTTGGGGAAAACATTTTGCTAAGTTGTTAAATATTTAAAGATTTCATAAATTATATATTTTAAAAGGTGTCTGAAAGATTCTTTTTTAAATGGAATAAGTCATCAACTATGATGCATGGGATCTGTAGGTGTGTGTGTGTGTGTGTGTGTGTGTGTGTGTTTACACATAGATGTTACCATAACTTTGAATTAATAAAGTATAGATCAGTGTTTCTCAAATGTTACTGTGCACATGATCCACCTGGGGAAATGGTTAAAATGCAGAATCTGATTCAGTAAATCTGGGGTCCTGAATTCCTCCATTTCTAATGATCTCTCAGATGCTGCTGCTGCAGCTCCTCTCTTGGAGATGTGAGCACATTGATTACTTACCTACCTCCATTGGGTACTTTCCCAGTGTTCTACGCAGCGAAAGAGACCAGAGAACCAATACTTTTACTCTCTGTCTGCCATGTATAGCAAGAAGGGGGTTATCTGCAAACTAGAAAAGGGGATCTCACCAGACACCAATTTTGTCTGTATCTTGATCTTGGTCCTTCCAGCCTTCCAAATTATAAGAAATAAATATTCCTTGTTTAAGCCAGTCTATGATATCCCGTTATAACAGTTTGGACTAAGACAATGGCAAAAGAGGTTTTGCAGATGAAACAAGGACACTCATCAACCAACAAAGCTGATTTTTAGTTAATAGACTAAGCTATATTTATAAACTATATTTGGGCCTGACATAATCATGTGAGCTCCTGAAAATCAGGGAGTTTTCTCTAGCTATTAGCAGAAAGAAGCTCAGATTCAAAGCACAAGAAGGACTCAATATTCTATTGGTGTCTTTGAAGATGGAAAGGACAACATAGAAAGGATCTGAGAGGAGCCTCTAATTGCTGAGAGCCACCCCAGCTGGGCAGCCAGCGGGACAACAGGGATCTCAATCTTACAACCATAGGAACAGGATTCTACCAACAATCTGCGTGAGTTAGAAAATCAATTCTTCCTCAGAGCCTCCAGAGAAGAGTCCAGTCCAGCTGATAACTTGATTTTGGCCTTGTGAGCCTCTAGGCATGGCAAGCCTACTTGGACTCCTGTGATAATAAATGGGTGGAAACTGAGATAATAAATTTGTGTTGCTATAACTGGCTAAGTTGTGGTAATTTGTAACTCATAAATAGAAAACTAATACAACATCTGTCTCTTACTCAAGATACACAGTCAATCAGCAAGTTCTTTAGTCTATCTCCCTCCCTGAAAACCCACCACCTCAAGCCACTATTATTTCCTAGCAGGACTTCCTTCTTTCACTCTGTGACAGTCTATGCTCTAATCCTTAACTAGAGGCATGTATATATAGTTATAAGTAAATAGGTAATAGACTCATATTAGTTTTCTATTGCTGCTGTAACAAATTACCACAAACTTAGTGACTTAAAATAACATTCTCTTACAGTTTTGGAGGTCAAAATTCTGAAAATCAATTTCACTGAGCTAAAGTCAAGGTGTTAAGCAGGCTGCTTCATCCTGGAAACTCTGAGGGGAAAATCCATCCCCTTCCTTTCTTCAGCTTCTAGAGATTGTCTGTGTTTCTTGGTTTCTGGGTCCTTCTCCATGGTCAAAACACATTCTCCAATCTCCACTTCTGTTATCACATCACCTCCTCTAACTCCTGCATCCCTCTTTTAAGGACGATTGTGATTACACTGTGCCTATGTAGATAATCCAGGATAATCACATCTCAAAATCCTTAATTTAATCACATCTGCAAAGTCCCATTTGTCATGTAAGATAACACAGTCACATGTTTGGGGACAAGGATGTGGATATATTTGGGAGCTATTCAGACTAACACAGTATTTAAAGCAGAACACTTCATTCCTCTGCTTCCAAGGACTTCAGAGTAAAAGTTGCACTCCTTCTTGTGACCTAGAGTCCCATATAATCTGGCTCTCGTCCAGCTCCCAATGTCATATCCGTACCCCACTCTGCCACCTTCTCTCCTTAACCCCACCGTACTCTCTCTGCTCAGCTACACTGACTTGCACCAAGATTAATTAGGTCTCAGGACCTTCAATTTACTATAATTTGTGCATTGGCCTCACTTCATTTAGATGTTTACTCAAATTCGATTCTTCATAGAGGCATTTTCTGATCACCTTATAAAAAATAATATCCTTTACACCATTCACTCTCTATTCCCTTACCCAGCTGCATTTTTCTGGATAGCACTCATTACTACCTGTCACAGTGTATTTATTTGTTCATGGTCTAGCTCTAACAGTAGAATGTAAGCACTGCAAATGCAGGTAATTTGCTTTTAGGTAACTATGTCCTCAACACCTGTTACCATGGCCTGGCATACTGTAGATAATTACTAGATAGATTTTGAAAGAAAAGAAAACATGAAATTTGTTCTGAACCCCAAATCAGTGAGCTAACATAAAAACTGTATGTAAAACATTGTGACAAGTCATTTACAATCAGAAAATAGTTAATAATCAAATGGATTTACCTTTACATAAGAAACATTGTTAAGAGTTCACAGCATAAAATTTTACCAAGATGATACTTGAAATGTCTAAATGGTATTAGTAAGTGCAAAATAGCTGCATTCAAAAGTACTTATGTGCTACCTTACTTTGGGTCGAAGCAAGTAGAATGCCCCAAAGTGAAACATAATTAGGTTGCTTCCTGTATCCCACTGAACTGCTTAATCATGCAAGAAACTTCATAATTCCTCTCACTAACTGAGTTCTTTAGATGCTTTCAGAAGTCCAGATTCACAGGATACATAACAAAACAATTCTTGAAAGCCTGACGATGCCAAAGTAATTATTAGCAATTATTCTGAAGCAGAGCTCCAATGAGATGCAGAAAGGTATGCAGAATTTAGCCCTTTGGTACAGGTATGTTCAGGTAAATGGGAGGATATTTAGAAAAAATTTAATTTGATTAGGGATTGTATTAAAAACCTAAAAGTAGTTTAGACTCCATTAATATATTGACTTACAACCATTAAGGAATGAAATTACTTTTCACAAATTTTAGGGGAAAGTGTGATTTTAAAAAGAGGCTAATATGCTACATTAGATTACATGTAGAATACCATGGTGTAATTCATTGTTTAAATTTAGTTGTACATAAAGGAAAACTACTCTAAAAATGAGAAGCATAATGTTATATTTTGAAAGAATCTCCTAAGGGGACTGTTGAAAATGTCATTACTTCATTATTGAAAATGGCTTGTATAATGGAGTATTGTGGAGAGAAATCTTGCCCTCTCGGGGTAATGCATAGGATTACCCATTTCGATCTAAATGTATGTTTATCTCCGAATGCACCTTGCAAATCCAGAGAAATTACTTCGTTAATATAGGTCTTTAAAAGATAGATTTCTCTCTTAAAATGATAAGTATTACATGTGAATTTTATAACATCTATATAAATTTGGCTGAGATTTTCTGCAGTATTTTCTGTTCTGCCTGTTGCCCATCAGAGACTATAATTTTCTGAGGATAGGAAGACAAGTTACTTTTCTTTAGTATTTCACTATTTTATTGGTAGTTGACCATAAGTCCCAACTTCAATGCATATAATATTGCAATATTTATCATCAAAGAATATTGCCATAATAATTTTATAAGATATGAATCATTTATCATTTTTCTGAAACAGAACAATGTTGTTGCAACATCAACGCACTTGCACATTTAATAAAAAAATATTTAAAATTTTCTCAAGATTAAGCTGATGTTTACATGTAAAGTTTTAGGAAAACTAGTGCTACTCTCAGAATAAAGCTTCTTAGTGAATGTAAGAAAACAAAATAAGGGAGAGGTACTGTCACTAATTCTGTATCAGGGAGAAAAATTTGCGGTAAGCAAAATTTGACCTTGTCTTCTCAGGTATTGTCTTTTTTCCCCTCTGGTTTATTTCAATAACTTCTTTAGAGGAGTTGTGGCTAATCACATTTGCTTCCTATCTAGATCTGTTGTCCCTTTGCAATTAAATATGTTTTTATTATCTTACAATCTGTTTTGTCAAAATGACCTGTCTCTTGGGCATAATTGGTGGTTGGCTGCTCTGATAAACTCATTAATCTTACAGTGTTATTGACCAAAATGTTAATTGCTCTCCTTCGGAGGAATATCTGCACTTCGGTAAGAGCCTTCCAGAGCCGCTTCAATCCACACATATGAATGCTTGAAGCATCATGGCAGAAGAATGTGATTTTGAGATAGAGAAGGCTTTGAGGCATCCATCACAATGTGAAAGTGTGCCTCCCTGCAAGCTGGCATAGCCTGGGTATCTTTCAGTGTTCTGGCATGAAAGGACTGGCACTCAAAAGGGTTAAGTGAAAAAAGTTTAATGAAGGGACTGTGGAGTGTGGGCTAGGAAAGTGAACTAAAAAGGAGTAGTAAAGGAGGCAAGGACCTGAAAAAGTAGGAAAATTTTACCATTCCTAGGCCTGAAGAGATAAGGAAAGGGGTGGGTGCAATGTGCCTGGAATCTAGAAAGAGCTATGGAAGGTTTGAAGAATTTATTCAGGAAACCAAAAAGTGAACAGGTGAGATAACTTGAATATGTAAGAGCAAAGGTGGGAAAGATTTTTGTTTTTGTAAATCACCATATATAAAGCCAATAAATATCCTTTGAGATAACCTTCCAAGTGGAATTCAAACTTTAAAGGCCTAACTGGTCAAAACACAATTTCAAAATCCTTTATGGTCATCTACCACTAAACAAGACAACTGTGATCAGTTTGGAAACTATACTTTCTATTAACTATATATAATATGTAAGCCAATTATTGGGGTAATAACTCCAAATAAATATTATTTAAAAATTCAGAGCAGCCTTGTGAGTTGATGAAAAGAGAGCTAGTAAGGATGAATGGAATATTCCATTGTCTTTTTAATATTTCAGTAAAAATTCTTGAAATGCTGTTCTTTATATACTCACCAAGCACCACACTCTGTATACATGGATCATTACAAAATAACTAACCCAGTATATCTTCACTGGAAGTAAAAATTATTAGTAAATTTATAAATCACTTTTCTGTGTCTTTTTTGACTTTATGCAGTAAAGTATGGTTAAAGCACTTAATTCCTGTTTTGAGTTCTTGAGCTGGCTGTGCCTCAGTCTACCACATCAATAAAATCACAAGACAGCTGGCCCTTGACAAATATTATCAATACTACTTAGGATGTCAGTTCGTTTCTCTCTAATAGAAGTGAACTGCACAGTGAACCTTTACTTTTTAATCTAGATGACAGACAAAGGTTTTGAGATCTGTGAACCTCTGGCAAGATTTATAAAGTTAACTTGTCATCTAAAACAATTGGTATGGCTTTGGTTCAAAATTAGGCACTAAGGGTATTTTTTATCTGGCTGAAATACTCCCAGAATGTTCTTCCAGTCAGCATGGAATGTAAATAGAACTCAAACAAACAGCATATTCCACAACCATGTTATTGCTAATAAATTACTTGGAGTTACTACTTGGGAAACATCTATATGTATGTATCCATCTATCTATCCATAAGCGTGCTATCTTAGTTACAGTTACCAAGTTGACAGTCGCATTATTTTAGTTAATATAACTATATTATGTAGGTCTTAATTATAGTCTCCAAGCCTCCTTTTACTGAAAGATGGCATAGATGAAAAAAGATGTTATTGGATTAAACAGACAATTTAAGATCACAGAGATTTGAGCATCCTCCATTTAAGCCAAGCTACTGAGCCAAATTTCTTCCCCTTTCAGAGCATTTTTCACTAAATCAAAAGCATTACTTCTTGGTACTTACTCTTACAGCCCTTAAAATGTATTCTCTCCTCCCCTGAATATGCTACAAACACTTTATGCAGAGCTTAAGACACATACCTGGCGTTGTTACATGATCATGCCTGATTGGCTCCTGAAGTGAGCTATAAATATATATCAGTGATTACAAACTGCTCTTCAAATTTGTTGACATAAAGTTGAAGAAAGCCAAAACCATGAACTAGGGGACATACAAGGATTTTTCTTAGCTGCAGGGTGTTAATTTACCATTAGATTTTTCTGCTCATGATAAAGATTCAGTGATTTTTAAAAATTCTGCTTGTTTGCAGAGGGTGAGAGGTTGATATTCTAATTAATTTTAAAAAGAGAACTAGAAATGACAACTATGAAATATATTTTCTTTATATAAAGAACTAGTTCTGAAATTGGTATCCAGGTGCATGATCATGGATGAAGGTCAACATGACACTGATAATGTATTTGTATTCATATAAACTAGTGTTGGTTGATGGTCATCACTACTATTTTAGGAGCTAATGCTGTTTGAAAGTGACTTGCCTGGTTGGCTTCCTATGCCAGAGCCCTTTGAATCCCTAGGATGGTCAGGTCAATACATAAAATTCAAGGCTGTTTTCATTTGTTTGTTTAATTAAAGCAGTCACTATAGATGCACAGGTTGTGTTTGTAAACATATAGAGCATATTTTTTAACTTGTTCTCTCTAATTGCTTCATGATGAGATAAGCAATTTCTGTGAGTGTTTTCTGAACTCTTCTAAGACTTAAAATTACTATTTAGCCGTGTTTTTTTTTTTTTTCCTTCTAGGCTGCTTAAAGTTTCTTCACTGTAGCTCACTGTGGTTCACTTGTTATCCTTTCTTTGTTTCTTCACTAGCTCACAGTGTCTATTGTACCTAGCTACAGCACCAGTGGACTAGAAATGCACTAGGCTTATGATGCTACTGCCTCATCGACTATTATTAAGTCTAAATCATAAGGGAAACTGATAAAGTGACCCAAATTACATTTACAAGGTCATGTACTGTATTTTAGGGAGCATGGATGGTGTGAATATTATTTTTATTTGGAATTGATATTAAAATGGTGTCATATTATCTTTGCTGTTTTCCTGAAACACATGTTGGATGCTTTTTTTCTGTCAATGAGAATACATTCCTGAGCCATAGTATTCAAGTACCTAACAAAATGTACCAAATGCATGGAGAGAAGCCAAGCCATTCCATTCTCTCTGGTTATCTCAATAACAGATGTAAATTAATCTGTGATCATTTTGGCAGGGAAGATCAATATTGATTGTGAAAATGGCCACAACTCAGTTTCTCACATATAAACACTGCCCAAGTGTTTAAAGGCATGAATCAAAACTCTGGCACAGTTAAGTTCAACTTGAGTGGCAGCACTTAGTGAGGTTAGGGACTGGAAAACAGGCTGGATTTGAGGTAAGCTGGCAATTTATCCCTGCTTATGATTTACCACCTTGTACCAACACATCTTTTTTCGAGCCATCTGCTTCCTTAATATCACTAGAGAACAAGGCACAGGCTACATTTCCTGTGCTTATTTAACAGCAGACTTGTTGGTGACTGCACGCGTACAGTCCTTATGAATTCAAGAACTTGTATTTTCAGTTAGGAAAATGTGCTATACGAATGTCGGAAAGGATGTACTTTAGTAACCAATAACATGAAGTTTTCTGAATTAGATCCAGTGATTTCATAATTAGCACTTAGTGGACATTTTAATTTCATTTGCATATGCACATATGTTCATTCTTAGTTTTGCTAACCAAACTAGATGTATGAAAAAGCCCTATATATTTCATGTCCAAATGGATTACAAAATCTATGAGTTGGTAAAGCTCCCTGGCTCTTTTTCTTTTTTAAAAAACATTCTTTCCAATCATACTTAACAGGAAAACTCCTCCACTGTAATTTATGATACATTATGAGTTCCATAATGTTCCATATGATACATTATGAGGTCCATTTTTAAAAGCAAAAATATAGTTTTAACAGAACTATTAAGTAAGATCAGGATGGAAAGAATTACTGCATTTCTGAGCATTAACGTATTCAGCATTCTTCTTTTTGACAAGAATAGCAGTGCAGATGTTAATTATGATGTACAGAATGACTCATTCAAGACACCTGAAATCCTTGGTCTTCATGCCCTCTTGTTCTCTGTTGGGTTTGATGACTGGTTTATGTAGGAAAATTATGAAGTGGATTTCTAACAGTCATTTTAAAAGAGAGTCTTCACATCCTCCACCCAATACCTTTCCAGAACATTTGCCTTTACTTCAAAAATTAACTTCAGGAAAGGAGCTATTATAAAATCTTCTTTGAGAGGGAGTCTGCACTTTAATCAGCTACTTATACTTGCACTTAGTGGATTAAATTATTAAAAAACAATTCTTGAACAGTGAGTCATTTAGAGGCGTTAGCAGAAAATCGAACTGTGTGCATGTGTAGAGAGATATTGCAAATAACAATAATAATATAACACAAATGATAAAATAAGAAAATCACTGAATCATTGTGTCACTGATAAAACAAGAGTTGTTTGGTTTTATTTTAAGGAATTCAAGTGTTTTGTTTCTTGACTTCTTTCATAATTTGAATTATTGCTTCTAAAGCACAGATTTTATGAGCAGTGTGGAGATTCTTTTATGATAAACTGATTTTTATTTTGTGTCCTTATTGGTTCTGTTTTGCTTCGGAACTTATATTTTTGAAGCCCATCATAGTGTAACATCTTAAGCAGGTTTTAAACTGAGTGTTTAAGGCAAAATTGAGGTATAATCAAAATACTCTTGAAATCCATTCAGCATGTCAAGTTGCTCAATTATAAGAAGCATGAGGGAATGGGGGACAGGCATTCATGTCACCCACAGCAGTTTACTCAGGGACATCTGCTCACTCTGCCAGGAGGAATGACTGGCAGAAAAACCTGGACTATTTCAGTTATCTACCTCTCCTCTCTGTTTCACTATCTTGGGCCAGCAAGTGTGTGACGTTGTATCACTGACACGCACATACATACATATAATGGGACTTTGCTTTATAAAAGAGTGGTTACTTTTTGGCTGCAATTCTGCCCTAGCTTCTACTGCCTTTCTTTTTATTTTTCCTAAAGAAGGACTAGAAAGGAGGAAGAAAGGAGAGACTTGAGCAGAGTACTATACATTAGAGCAGGGAACTATGACAGACCACATGAAGTACGTGAGGCGGGACTTTCCTTTTGACATCTGAGAGAATAGTGCCGGGGTTAAGATATGCACCATCTCCCTTCACTATCCTGCTATGTTCTCCTCTTCACAAGATGGAAAAAGATGGATATATAGGTGAGTGTTGTAGATAAGACTAGCTGTTTTAGAAGTGTCCAAGAGAGACAGTAGAGAGCACCTCCCTCATTCCCGTCATTTTCGGTAAATAAGATGGGCTCAGAGAGGCAAAGTGACTTGCCAGCACTTACACAACTCCTTTGTACCGGGACAGGATTTAGTGCTTCTAATTCTAAAAACAGTGCTGCATGCTGCTGCTTCTCTGTTGTTGACAGAGGACATTAATTTTAGATGAATGATGGTAATTAAAACAAACATGACCAGAGTAAAATAAAACTATATGTGCTCACTAGCATAGTCTAAAGTGCAGGTGTAGCCATTGGACATTCTCTGTAATGAAAACATTTGAAAAGGTAGAATAATAGACAGGACAAGGATGACACAGAAAAACTGATTGCAAGGTGAAGTGTTCTAGAAGGTTTATTTCCTAATCAAATAGAACAAAGTAACTTTATAAGCACAGAAATATGCTGTCTGTAACGTGGACTTATTCAGAACACTGAGATTAATATAAGTCACCAAGTGATTGGAAATGACAGGTTTATCACTGTTGAGTTCTCCCTGTCACCAGTACTTCTGGGTTGGACATCACAACCTGGAAGACTTCCTCATGCTGAAAATAAGTAAATGTTAACACACAAATTTAGAGCATCTGTTATCTCTCACTCCGATTCTGGGAAATTAGATGTCAATATTTCCACTTTGATTAAGTTACTAATATTGTACCTTTAGTATAGTTCATGAAATATCATCTACTCATATAATATAAACAATAGTTTTCACTAGAAATCTACTATATTACTCACATTTTGGACAACAAAACAGGTAGGGTCTCTGTAGTGCAAACTTCATGTGTATTTTTTACAACATGGTTCCTAGCTACTTCCAGTTCTGTATAAGAAATATGTGCCATTCCATTCAAGGGCTGGAGTTTGTGGTCTTTGCTGAGAAAGAATCATTATTCAGGAAGCTAGGCTATAGATACTAGAAGGATAAACCCTGATCTTCAGGTTCCTGACAGATTGCTTCCCCCTTCCATGGGTTAAGGTTTAAATGCACTTATGATGTCTCTGGGACTTGTGATAGTTGTTTTTAGCCAATGACATGGAAAAAAAAAAGTTTCCAGAAGCCAAAAAATGTTAAGGACAGAGATAACATTTGTGCCAAGTTAAACTATGCCAGTTTATTCCACAATCAGAGCTGACAAGGTTAAATTTCTGATTTTCTTTCATTGAATAAGCCACCATTTAGAGAAATATAAGGATGTCTTCCATTTTCCTACTCTATAATTTACTTAGAAAAGTGGCACTTAAGAATGATCCTTGTGTAGAAATACTGTATGTATTTTCTATAGGGTCACTGTTCCTGTTACATATATTTAATCCAAGAATACATCAGTGTAAGGTCACTCATTTTATTCAGAATTGTCAAAGTTAATGTTTTTGGTTGCTATTTAATGAATACAAGTATTTTCAAAAGATACTGAGAAAAAAGTCTCAACATTGGATTGACTATGCGATCTTATGTCCATGGAGTTGGACTGAATTAGAAAGAAAGAGTTCTGAAGCAGAGGTTCATTACAGCCGTAATGAAGCAAAACTGGCAGATCATTCCCACCTCTTATTCAGAAATCTGATGTGAACTGTGGCTTATTTTTTTTCCTTGTAATATGTCTCAGGTACTTTATTCCTCTCATTATTCTATCAAACCTCCATTCAGTTTCTGGTTGTTTCACATTCAGGAAACTCTAACAGCCTTGTTTTCACCAGCCCCATGCTTCCCACATTTTTGGCTAGTCTGCACTAAACACCATGACAACAAAATTATATTCCTCCCATTACCTTGATTACACCTTCATAAGGTTTAAACCAGGGCATGGATGGTTAAAACTTAAACACATAATTATCCAGTCTTTCCCACTTCCATGTATTTAACCCCATGGGTATTCTCTTGGCTATCTATTCCCCAGTCTCTCATCTTTCCCAGTTGTAAATCTTTGAGGCTAACACCCATGTCCTCTACATTATTTTATAAATACCCACTGATACCAGGGCAATTCCACAGATGAATAAGGCATCTTAATTCATGATCATTATACTCCCATGGGTGAAATTAATGAAAAAGGTATTATGAAATTTTATTCAATTTTTATACTTTATAGATAAAAATAAATTTACTGAATTTAAATAAAAACAAGCTATTAAAATTATAAAGCAAATGCTTCCTCTCCACAACCAACCTAAGCACACTGCCTTAGTTTAAAAGTTGCCATCTCTCACTCGGACAACCTCAGTACATTTAGATTGGGCTCTCTCTTTCCACAGAGACTCTTTCCTTTAGTTTTTCTCTCCAATGAAGTCACAATCATCTTTCTTAATATAATTATCTTTCAAATGATTAAGACACTTCTGTATACAAAGCCAGAGAAATAGGCTTAAGTATTGCCTTAGAGAACTCTGAAACGGTCGCACCAAGTCCCAGTTTTAAGAATGGAATCCCTGCTTATTTGCTTTGGATGCTAAGGAAAAACCTCCATAACAACCTCACAAACAAACCGGCATGAGTTACACTTCTGATAATAGGGATGCTTTTGGTGTTTTGGCTAATCTAAATCCCTCATCCTATATGAGAAAGCCGCGGCATTTTATTTTATAGTTGGTAGAAAGGAGAATAATCGACTACTAATCTCTTTAAATGTGATTTTATTTACTTTGGTTTGGGGGAGCTTGCCTCTGTGAGTAGGAGTATGTGAGACCATGTGGTACAGGACTTTGAGAAGCAAAAGAAATTAGTTTGTCCTGAAATATGTCCTTCACAAGTCTTCCCTTTTTCCTAAATGTACCCTGTTAGCCACTCCTTTAAAAATATTAACCTGGGAATAACCAAAACAATGAACTATATAAATATGTGAAACATAGTCTCATGAGAGGCAGCCTAGTGTGGGTGAAAGAACTCTAGACTCGCTTCTGAGCACCAAGGTTCAAACACCTGTGTTATCACAGGCAGTGACATTGGGGTCTTATCTAACATCTCTGTACCGTTAATTCACCTCTAAAATTGTAGACAATAATACTCGATTCATTATGAGGTTATTGGGAGCATCAAAATCAGTTGGATACATTAACTAGGTGACAGTTGTGCATAATCAGTATAAAAATGAAATGAAAGTTATATAGCCATTGCAGCCAAATTTTTGTGTTTTATCTTCCTCAGTTGTGAAACCTACAATAAACTTAGTTTTATTTATTCCTATGTCTTTAATCTTTCTAAAACTATTTGTATTTTTCCACAATCCTCAGAACTGATTTAGCATCACCTAACAAGTAAAACTAAAGGCTTATTAATTGGATGTCAGATGATGCCAAATTAAAGATCAATGTTGAAAACATAAATAAAATATCACTAACCCTTCAAAGAGCCCATTAGGTATCAAAAATGCATGTAGGATACTTTAAAATTAGTTGTTGCATGAAATTTATCAGTCAATGTTTAATCTCCTTAGGTTTACTCTCATCAAAGCCAGACATATTTTCTCTCTCCAAAGTATTTTTGAGCATCAAACAAAATGCTTTACCTAACTACTAACATTTATTACTTTTATCCTCTGGTTTTGTAATTACAGAAACCAAACAAAGGATACATTTCAGTCATAAGTAATATCAGCTCAGGTCTGTGATTCAGTGGGTTCATGCCATTTAAACACATGAGCACCTTGATAGCATCAGAAGAAAAGTACTATGAAAGTAAGAAGTGCCTTGGAAGTATGATATTGTCATTTATAGCAATTGATGCAGTTGCTAAGGTAGGACATAAATATGTCATTTTCAATTACTTTATTTTATTTTTCATATAAAATACAGAACATTGACAATGTGATGTTATGATCAAACCTCTGTGGGTCTCAGGAGCCCTCCTGGGCTGCCCTTCATTCCCACTGAACATCCAGATA
This sequence comes from Balaenoptera physalus, assembly GCF_965194825.1. Classification (NCBI taxonomy): domain Eukaryota; kingdom Metazoa; phylum Chordata; class Mammalia; order Artiodactyla; family Balaenopteridae; genus Balaenoptera; species Balaenoptera physalus. The sequence goes on along the minus strand of NC_138899.1, from coordinate 39,765,056 downwards.
ACTTCTGTGAGAGTGGACATCTGCATGTCTTCAGGGCAGCAGAGTGGTTTATATTCTTTCCAATTGATCCATGTTAACTGAGAATGGGTTTTCTGCCTGGATTGAGGACAGTCACCAAGTGTTACGAGTATGACTGACAGCAGCAACACGAGTAAGCACTTCAGTGTTTCAATATGACTTCTACAGTCAAGATGTGATTTTTCTTCCCTTAGACAAAGATATTGAATTGAGCTTCAAAGGAATAGCAAAGCCTATTTTCTTGGAGACTGGCCTTAAAAGTTGAATGTTCTTTTTAATAATGGAACATAAAGAAGCCATTCTTAAACACCACTTTGAAAGACTGGTTAATATTTTGTCAGCTTTTAGTTAATCATTCAAAGATGCCATTTTCTTGCAACACTTCCTTTTACTATTTTCTTTTGTCATTTTCAAGAAAGTAAGTTTCAAATATAGTTCCTTTTTGGAGATAATTCTATATTTTTATCTTTATGTTCACTATCAGGATTTAAGAATCTGTAAAATGATAATTGAAGAAGATAGAGAACAGGTAGCAAGTCACACCATACAGTACATATTATTTAACCAAGACAGGCTTTCTGCCAACTAAACCTTTGTAATTTCAGTACTTTTACATTTGTAACTTTGAGTCAAAGCCCTCAGTCAGAGTTGCCCGTGTGACTGTGTGACAAGTAGATTCTGAATGCTTAGCAATTATTCTGATTTGTCCTGCAATGTGGAAAAGCTGTGTTAAACAACTTGAAAAAAAAAAAAAAAAGAAGTTACCATCTACTGATTCTGGGAGTGTGAAGATTCAATTCATGTGTGTAATTTCAAGTGATTATCCCACTTCGCCTCATCAACCCCATCTTCCAGCTCTGTGGCCCAGAGGAATCTACCTTTAATGTTTTTCCAATGCCTTTTTCCTTGAGAAAGCGTAGCACACTAAGGAGAATGTCTCCAGCTGGTGAAGGACACCATGATTCATGATGCTCTCCAACGTCTTTCCCTGTGGCTAACACATGGAACGAGCTTTTAATAAAGTGTTCAGAGTTTCCTTTTTAACTCTTTTCAACCAAGGGAAATCTTGCTATTTGTTGCTCAACTCTTAAGAGGTAGTGTGTGCCTGCATGTGCACATGCGTGTTGTGGAGGATGTGTGTGAACATCTGTGTACACAGGTAGACTGAATGGAGAGTGTAAAAGCAAGGATTTCCTAAAAATGATAGAGACAACACCATAAACATGAATTTTCTTTTCTCAGCTGAGGCACCACCTACTGAAGCAAAACAGTTATTTCTTATTATATGAAAGTACTGATTTCTAGAAGAAGAAAATGCATAACTTCACAACATCTACATTGAAAAACATCTGGTAGCTGTTCTGAATATAAACGTTTTATTAAACACTTAAACTGCATCTTTTCAGTGCTAATTAAATGAACTTAACCCAATTAGAGGATTAAAAACACTTCGTAAGCGCTCCATAGCAGGACTGCCTGAGAATCATTACGCTCCCTCACTCCTGCTCCTTACATGCCACTTGCACATGGCATGGATCACGGAAGTCTGTTTAGTGCTTATTTTGATAGTTGTTTCCTGTTTTTCTTTGCTCTTTAAAATCCTCTTGTCCAATAGCTTGGCCCTCGCGGCTTATTCGGGATGCTTGCTAATTCACTACGTAATTGCTCAGAGGGACCCATTTTCAGAATTGAAAAATAGGAGTGGGGAGATCTTCGGTTTCCTGCTGATACAGGGACATATTTAGAAGCAGTTGTCTATACAAGTGTCTGCCTCAGCATGTCCTGCGGCAAAATTCAGCACCAGAAGCACTTGCCTGTGCTGCATATTTACCATGTTTCAGACACTTGTCCTTTCTGCCAACACCTACTGTGCTTCCACTATGGCCCACTGGACAGATTTGTTGCCCGTGCTTGGTTTGTTTTTCCACCCTACTTCCTACTAAGGCAAAAGGAGGGAAATGTGATAAACAAAACCATATCTTAAAAGGAAAAACCAAGGACAAAATAAATCCCAGAAAGAATTCTTTAGGATTCTTCTGGTATAGCTGAGGTAGGGTATAGACCTTAAAGACTTTCAAGCCTTATTTTTCACTTGAGAGGAAAAAATCCTGCACATAATCATACAATTCTGTATGAAACAAATGCCTGCAGTATGTTATGTGTTCAAGTACAAATGGCCTCTATTCATTACATCCAGCCTTAGCATAAGATAGCTTCTGAAATGATTACTATATTTTAAATAAAGAGGATACTGTTTAGAAAACATTAGGCTCACATCTGAAGCCTAGGTAGTTTGCTGGGAATAAATATATATTGTGGGATATTTTATGTATGTCTGAGATAGTATCTCACAAAATTCATTTCTCTCTTTTAAAAGAAAAGTATAGTCGGAAGCACCCTGATTAGGAACTGGTTGAATCAGTCTAAGAAAATTATGGACACAAACTTAAACTTCGCTCAGAAGAGAAGGTTTGTGTGTGCATGTTTGTGTGTATGTGTTTGTGTTTCCTGGAATGTACTCAGTTACTTAAAACAAGCATTAATACTGCATGTAAAATATAGGGTAAACAAGTCCTTGTGATTTCCAGACAACTTGGGAGGCTTTGCAAATTAAAGTGGATTCATATCTGATTGTCACTGAAAAATATTTGAGCCTCAGCAAATCCATTAACGAAAGGGATGAAGTTTGGCCAACAAACACTGAAATACTTTTATGGGAGCACTGTGGTCCCAAACTACATGAGTGCCAGAAGAAAGATAGATGGTTACAATAATTCTCTCTGTTTGATTTAATGTTTGCTGGAATTTATCATTAAGCATGTCTATGTGAACTAATAAACAATCATATAAGTGATACAAAATTCTCTGAGGATGCGATTTTAAAAAATTATTTTAAGTAGCATAAAATGGTGTAAGAAGTTTTATGACTTACTGAAAAACTTAGTTAAACTGGTGACCAAGTCAAATGAGTTGGCAGGAGGTTTGTGATTCAGCAGGCCTTTAGTGATCCCCTGGTTGTTTCAGTCACTGCTAAGTACAGGAACACAGCTAGGAACAAGGCAGTGTTCTCCCAGGAGGATTGCAATTTAGTGGCAACAAATGAGCAAACATGTCAGACTTTCTCTATGTGGAAACCTGGCAGCAGCAAGTTGCTTGGCAAGCGAGCTAAGAGACTTCACCTGAAAAAAAATATATTTATTAATTTCCATGTTTTATTTGGGGCGTAAGCATTTGAATGGTTTAATGGAAATGGAGAGGAGATGCAGAAGGAAGGATTCTGTATTGCCTCTCTGGTAATGCAGTGAAATAACCAAACACTTAAAAATAATTACAGATGGTGATAAGTGCTATAAAGCTAAGGGAGAGTGTGCAGTGAGAGAGAAGAGTAGAGAATCAAAGTTGCCAGCAGGTGTTTTCTGAAAAGCAAAGAGAAGGCTGCTTTCAGTGGTCCCACTAAGAAGAGGATTCAAAGGACTCTCCACACTTCCCTTGGTTCACCCAGAAGAAAAGTGCCTTCCAAAATGCTGAGGCATTCACGAGTGCTAAGTTACTCTCCACTTTGAAGTGATACTGCTGTGCCCATTCAGGGAAGACGAAGGGAACTAGAAACAAAAAGAACGATGCTGTATGAGAGGCAGAGTATGCCATGTTGAAGAGCCCTTAATCAACTGTTGACAAGCCACAGTGGCCTGTCCATGACCATCTCTATTTTGTCAAAAAAGAATGTTGTCAAGCACTGTTATTAATGCAATCTTCAGAGTTCTATCATCATTCTTGAATCAGTAGAACTCACCAGGTGTTTACTGATTTATTACTTTATGTTAATGTATTCACTCAACAAATACTTATTGTGCAGACCTCAGTGCGGTGTTCTGGGGAAACAAAGACCTCAGGGGAACCCACAATCTCACACGTGAGGCATACAGGTTGACAGGTAAGGTGGCAGATGCTATGACAGAGGTGTACTCGTGTGCTATAGGAGCACTGGGGTCTGGCCTCTCATGGGAGGGGTGGTCAGGGCAAGCGGGGGAAGTGGCTCCTGGGATCAGTTCCATAGGAAGGGCATTTTGGGGAAGAGGAGTCAGAGGGGAAGGGGACAGGACAGCATGCGTTGGAAAATCAGCACAACTCTAAGGAAAGATTTATATATATCACTGTATGTGAAAATATATGTACTTATTAACTCTGCTCTTTTACAGAACTAAACAGGAATGTGTTTGTCAACCCTCATGGGGATGACAGGCTCATTTCAATGCAGTTCTAGTTTTACTCTCCTAGCATTTATGGCATTATTTGCTCTCTTACATTGATGCTGACAGATGCTTGGTTTATATTTAACCTACAGGTGGCATTTACAACAGCAAAGACTCTTAATTATGATGGAATTGAAAACATACAGGATTCCCGTTACAAGGAAGACTTTCTTACTAGCACATGTTTCCATTTAAAACACCAAATACAAGGTAAACTAACAAAGACAAGAGAAATAAGCATACAGTGTGTATATATTTTCAGGAGTCAGAATAGAGTTAATAGTCTCAAAATATTTGTCAAAGGATAAAATGGAAATTTTATTTTTAGCCTGGTCCCAGACATTAACTGCAGGAGCCATAGAAATCTGCAATGCCCTTTGTACACCAATATAACACTGGGGTAAAAGTGATGGACTAGACACCCCCTGTGAAGGCCGGACCAGCAGGGGTGCCAGGCTCTTCACATCACAGCCATGAGCAGCGGGTCTCCTTGCAATGCTCTTTCACCTCTGTCTTGAAGTAAAGAGTGGAGTCCCTGAGGACCAGATACTTCTGTGAAGGAGAAAAATTACTTTGGATGGAAAATTTTAAATGGAAATACTTAAGAACAAAGATCGTTATTTCTGTTTTTGTTTCTTCTGTTGTTATAAAAATTGTGGTTTTAAAATGGGAAGAAAAAAACTTAAATAAAAGATATCTTCTTCAGAAATAGATTTTGAAGGGTTATTCTGTTGTGTGTCTCTGGTGTTTGGAGTGTTTATTAGTAATAGAATAATTAGTTAATAACAAAGTGATTTAAATTCATTTCTGAAAAAAAATGGATAAAACCCTATGATGGTTAATTTTATGTGTCAATTTGGCTAGATCGTGATACCCAGATATTTGGACAAACACCAGCCTAGATGTCAGGATGAAGATATTTGTAAGAACAGATTAACATTTAAATTAGTAGACTTTGAGTAAAGCAGATAATCACTGTAATGTGGGTGGGCCTTATCCAATCAGTTGAAGTCCTTAAGAGATAAACGACAGACCTCCCCCAAGGAAGAAAGAATTCTGCCTCTAGAATGCACTCACCTCTTCCCTGGGTCTCTAGCTTGTCATCCTACCCTGCAGACCTTGGAATTAACAGCCTTCACAGTCACATAAACTAATTCCTTAAAATAAATCTTTCTCTGTCTCTGTATCTCTCGGTCTCTCTCAATATATATATTGTTCTGTTTCTCTGGAGGACCCTGACTAATACAGACCCTCTCAACAAGAGTCTTCTCTATTAAAAAACAAAACAAAACAAAACTTCCTGGTCAGATTATACTATCCAACTAATTTTTCTTTATGACTTACTTTTGATGTTCACTTGGTGGAATGATTATGATTGAGGCACAGATACCCATTCTTACAACACAAATTTTTCTTTTGATTCATCTTTTATAAAGAACAGATAGTGGCACGGCCCTTCATACTTGAACCTGTAATTATACACTATAAGGGTGTCCCTATTATCCTAGCAACTCCCCCAAATAATATTTTAATATTTTATAGCACATTTATCTTCATTAATTTCATATTATTGAGTTTCACACACACACACACCTAAGATACAGGTATTTTTTCACCTATCTAGTAGGTGATAAATGAGGCTGAGTCTTGCCCAAATCTTTACAATACAAGTGACTTTAAACCCCTGGTTTTTCCATCACATCACAGTCACCTAAGTCAAAAGCATGTACTACAGAAATCCTAAGCGTTTGCTTCAGGCTGTTTTTACATGGCAACCCAGAAGAACATAGAAAAGAAAGCATAAGGTGGACACCTCACTTCTGCATACTTCAAAGTATTAAGTTTCTGGATCTCAGTTTTTTTCTCCTTATTTGATATTTGAGAATTTTCTCATCTCTTACTTATCTCTTCTTAACACAGAGCCTGCTCTAGACCGTTTGTACATGCTTGATCCATCTAACATTTATGTATTTCCTAGCTTGTTATCTTGTTAGAAAATAATGTTAACAACAAAAATAACTGACACCAGCATAAAACAAATTAAATGAAAAAAAAACACAAAAAACTAGCATTCTTTGAGTACTTATGTACCAGGCACTATGCCAAGTATCTGATATGCATTATCTTTTAAAATTCTTAGTAACCTTGTGAGGCAAGTCTTTTGATTCTTATTTTAGCAAAGAAGAAACAGAAAGTCGGAGACATTAATTTGCATGAAATAGTTGAGCTAATAAGTGGCCAAACCAGGATTCAAATCCAGGGTTGTCTGATTACAAAACATACTTGTGGCCACAGTGGTAGGCAGGATGAAATATTCCCTTACTGTGAAATGTGGTTTGCCCCGACAACCTTTCCTCTTGGCAGTTTTTAATGATCTTTAATAATAAACAAGAGGAACTTGACTCTTCTCTTTGTAATCCAGTAAAACATCAGTAAAAAGTACAAGAGGCTTCTACAGAATTTGAAAGCATGGCTTTTTAATGCCTATATTGTCATTATCAATTAAGGTTTGCTGCAAAAGAGCGATGCAGCAATGACCTGGCCTTTGGCAGAGCTCACACTGGAAAATCCTATAAGAATAAATTGTCCATCTATATTGCCAACATGCCCTGGGCTGTCCCCTCTAAAATTATGCAATCGTGCGTGGAAATGGGCATAAAGGGGAGCAGAATACAACACCCCAGAATGTGCCACTTTGGCATGGGATGATTTTGAGCTGAAGGTAATCAGAGGCCCCGCAGACTCAGGAAGAGTCTTTTACCTCCTCCTTAACTTCCAAAAAGTATTTAGGCAGGGGGGTCTATACTAGGAAGAGAGCTATTACCAGAGATAACTTTTTATATCAGAAAGACTTATGTACATGACATAGCAAACACTTGTTTATCAAGCATTTGCTCTTCTTATCTTCTTGTGAATTGTCTTCCTCCACTTTGAAGCCTCAGACCCCTACTTACTTTTCCTTAGCTCAGGATGGCATGTAAGCCTCAATTACCTGACTGCCTGGGAGTCTCAGATTTTTATGGAGCTCTGTATGAAATTTGTTTTTCTCCTGTTAATCTGACTTATGTCAATTTAATTATTAGACCAGCCAAAGAACTTAGAGGGGAAGAGGGGAAAAGTTCTCCACCCCTCCCTATAGGCACTTGATAGAAAGAGAACCCTTCCAAATACAAACAGATGTGAAAGGCCTGAGCAAAAGAGGTCTATAGGAATTCCCTCCCTACTCACAAGAGTGAGAGTACTACTTGAGATCCTATTAACATTATCAATTTAAAGTGTCATTTAAAAATATATATATAAAACAATTAATTTCTCTATTTCCATACCCCAACCAAAGGCTTCAAGTGGCAGTATGCTTTTTGATTACAAAATCCACAGCACTATACCAGCTAAGAACACATGTTTGGACTGCCCGCACTAGGCTAAGATTTGGTGTCCAAATACAAAATTAAAATCTAGGCCTAAAAAAAAAAAAAAAAAAAAAATCTAGGCCTGATATGTCACATGTTATTCACTTCAGAGCTGGTCATACTGAGTTAGAAGGATGATATAACAGTCTGGAAAAAGCAAAAGCTATCTCAATTTTTTAACAATAGTGATCACTGAATAAAAATAGTCTAATCTAAATTAATAAAGTATGGAAAACATGTTAATATAAAATAGTCTGTAGAGTCTTTTAAAAATGCCAAATAACCTTTGAAGAGAACTGACTGGAGAAAAATAGTTTAATGTTCTTGTACTTTCTGTAAGAGGAAAATAAACGAGCTTTGTTATTTGGACACAAGTAGGCTAAAGGTAAATTTTAAAATGGGTATATTTTCTAAGTTGTAAGTGACAAAATGTATGCTGGTAATTTGTGACTCTTCAACATCATTTTTTTTATCCTAATGGAATATGTTAGTATAGATTCTATTTTTAAACTATTTTGTGAACCTCAGCCCAGAATATTTTCTCTTGTGTCTCATAAGAATCAGTTTCTTTCTAATTCCAAATCCCCTAGATCTCTTAGCAACTAAATATAGGCAGTTTTGATTAAATTATATTATATGCAAACTGTCTAAAAATTAAAAAGTAAAATAAAATGGACAGAAATAATAAGTAATCAAATTCTCTTTTGCAGCTATAGAAGATCCTGTGCAATAAGTAGACATTTTTCTTCTTATAAGATTTTTCCTTAGAGAATATTCTTTTCCTTAAAATAAAACTTGAAGGTATTTGAATATTAATCAACATTAAATACCAAATAGAGAGTTTAATTACTATGCATATGAAATCATCATAAGAATGTAATAATAATAAAGTAACATTTGTTATCCTTTTGCAATATCAAACTTAAAATAAATACTGACAATGACATGTGGTTTAATTAGGTTCAATAATAATTATGACTTTCCATTCAACTTATATATATTTAGAAACTTAAGATTGCTCTGAAAAATATTTCCTGATATTTGATTTGGTTTCTGGAGAGAGATGTAAACACACAAAAGAAGTAACTATTCTTGGAAAAATTAGGGGATTTCATTAAAGGGCCCAGTATTGATTGGTTAAAAGTTTTCCATTCTGGAAGGCCCTTGGTAACTGAGGTATGAGGCCATTATATTTGGCTTTTAGAATGGTCACATCCCTCTTAAAACAGGTTCTTCCTAAAACTTAAGCTACTGGGTTTTAGAACCATGGAATTCATGGTTCAGTATTTCAAACTGACCCCACAGGATATAAACTCACCTGGGGGTACATATGGAAAGAAGCAAACAAACCAAAACACAGACAAATTGACCTTTAATGTCTGTTAGTGACTTTGATTTCTGAATCTAAGTAAGTCAAGGACTGCACAAGTCACTTAGAGACATTTTAAATTTTCACAAGGCTCTTTTGAGGTTAAACCTTTCTTAACATTCCTTAAGGTTAAGAAAACCCTTAACCATAGCCTGATATATTACAGGCATATACATAACATAACATAACATAACATAACATAACATAATAATATATAATATAATAATAGACATTACATTATATACAAATGTTCAAAGTAAATAAAAGGAGAGTGGATCTCTAATTTATCTGAGAAACACTTATTTAAAGTAAAAAGCAATTTAATTAAATAAATCTTTAGAATGAACTTGGGAGGGAAATCTGTGCTCTTGATTTTAGAAAATCAATGTACCATTAAGAATATGGCAAAAGAGTTAGATAATGTATATAATGAGGGTGGGTAAAGGGAATGCCCACAATCAGTGAACGATTTTCTCTTCTACATTGGATTCAGATGAACTTGACTCCAGGTAATCTGTATATTCTATGTGTGAGCCTTATGACTTTGGGTAAATTAATTAAGTGGCCAGAATTTTATTTCAATTTTATAAAGTTTGAGATAGTAATGCCTACCGCTGAAAATTGTTGTGAAGTTTGTTAAAACGCATAAATAAAATCATGTAACATGGTACACAGAACATAGTAGGTGCCCAATAATATGTTTTACTCTTTCTTTTTCCTTCCTTTTTTGCTTCCCTGACATCTATCTTCCTGTATCACTCAGTTGAAGGACAAAATTATAACAGTCCTTACTGAATCATATACATGTGAACACATTCTTGACATATTAAAAACATTATTTAGCATAAACATTATCTAGTATCACTGGTGATTATTAATTTAACATTTTCTGATAACTAATAATCAAAATGAGGTTTTTTACTAACTTTGATATGGTAAGAAATGGATGCACATGCATCAGTGTTATAACCTGGGCATGGTAGGGTCAGTAAATCTATCCCAAAAGTCTTATATTTGGTTTCATATTTATTTAGAATATTTGGTAAACGTAATTAACAGTGTTCTTAAACAGGAGCACACCTTTTTAAAGACATTATACTCACTGAGTGCTTTCTCTCCTTCTCAGTATAATTTGCCATGAAGGATAGGGTGGGTTTCTCTGTGCAGAAATTCTATCTACCCCCTAGCTAAGTTTGCTTCAGTGGAAATGAGATCCTGACCACTGGGCTGATGAATGTACACATAACTGACTTGTTCAATTCTAATTTAATTCTGGAAATCTATCTCCTTTATGACTTTAATTTTTCTGACATGAAAATGTTCTATCTTTTTAGGCTTCCATTGCTTCTGCAGAACAGAAGCATTCTCTTGGTGGAGGAGGAAAAAAGCAGTAAAGAAGCAGCAATAAACAATCTCGCAAAACTAATTTTCACATTGGCAGAAAACCACAAGAACTCCAGATAGCCATAACTTGCAACAGTGGCAGATCCTTGGCAACGTATCATTTGAAATTATTAATGAAAACTTTCACCACAAACATGCACATCTTTTAGTTTCAGGAGACTTGAGCTTCTCACATAGGTAATAGTCTAAAAGTGTTATTAGACCAGAAGAGAGAAAACATAGCTTCCACTCTTAGCATGGCTACAGTTATAACCTTTATCACAGGTGAGCTGAAACAGACCAGTAAGGTATTCCTTTCAATTTTCTATAGTATATAGTAATGAGAACAAAAAGAAGCACAAGAACAATCCTAAGAGAACTCTTCCTACATCTCTTTGCTTATCCCAAGTCTTAGACATGACTTAAATCCTCTAACTTTATAGTTGCATTAATAATTAGTCGGGTTTTTTTAAATAAGAGAAATATTTCCTTGCCTCTTATGTCGCAAATATTTTGTTGAAAATTTTTGTGATGATATATCTAGGTACTAGACACTTTTTTTTCAACACAAGTATCTGAAATCTTTTGAACAATGTGTATCAAGACAGACTCAGAAACACTTCACTAAAAGAAACAACAAAAAATTCTGAATATTATAGCAACCTGTGGCTTCTTGCAACCACTGCCTTGGTTTTCTTCAACCCTCCATCATATAAAAAATGCTCTTTATTCATTTTTTTTGGTTGCTCTTGGCATATAATTTCATTCTCTTTGAAGCAGACTCCCTCACCACCTCTTAAAAATCTATTGTTCCTTAGGCTCAGTAACCTATTGACATAAACTTCCTCCTTCAGAGTCCCTGTGCAAGGCTACGTGAGGGAATAGATGAGGAGAGAGACACGTTTTTAAACCAAAGCTTATCCATTGTTTTCCTCAATTATTAGAAATTATTAGAATGAGAAACTAGAAATAGAATTTCTATGTAGAAATTAGAAACTCCAGAGTAATTACATATATCCAGTCACTCAAGTAAATAATGTGATGATGCCATATTATTTTCAAATATTTCAAATTAAACTCCTTGTACATGAAACCAAAATTCATTTGGTAAGAATCAGCTAACATTTTAAATGTCCTGAGGATCTTTTCTATTTTGTTCTCAATTAGTTTGATCCTAGCAAATTTTCTCAGCTAGGAGAAATTTAGAATTGGGAAATATGAAAGATGCCGTTCTTTTTCTTGAGGTAATAGTTTTCTTGGTGATACTTTTCTACTATGTGGTTTGTTTTTCCTGCCCAAACCAATGGGCTTAAAATCTATCTAAATGATATGAAACACCGGCAAGGCTAGATCTAGAGTTTGAATGACAATCAAACAGTTCCTTCCGTATTTTAGCTACGCCTGTAGAATGGTAACTTCATAATGACAGCTAAACTTTCCCTTAAAAATATTCTTCAGCAAGGATCTGCCAAATATATACCTTCTCATACCTGTGGAATTTTTGAGAAGAGTTTATTCCTTTAATCTAAACATTTTTCTAAGTTATTTACATAGTTAATTCATTTAATTCTTACATACAAACTCTAGTCCCAGTAACAGCAATATCCGCCCCCCCCCCCACTATACCAAGAGGTTAGTGGACCTATTCAAGGTCACTTGCTACAAGTCACTCACAGGTAAACCAACATTGACTCTTTTCCAAAATCTGAATTACTAGAGAATGTTTTATACTAGGTTTTCTGTATGTATTAATACTAATGTCCTAATATCAAATACTTTTATTTCAAGGGAAATTATTTAAGTTTAACATAGAGACCTTTATCTTGATTACAGTTGTCCTTACATAAGAGCAGATACCAAATTTATATTCTCATAGTAAAATGTAAGTATTTTGAAATGATTAAGAATTAGAGTGCATATTCCAAATAAACTTGTCCCTTTTTCATAGGTGACAATGACTTGCTTAAAAAGAAGATAAAGTTTAAACGATGCTCTGCAAAGCGTGGGCAGGAACGGTAGCTGGAGCACCACCATCAGGGAGGTTGTTAGAAATATTGACTCAGCCCCACCTCAGAGCTCCTGAATCTGCATCTGCATTTCAACAAACCATTGGTGACTCCTGTGCACACTGGAGATTGAGGAACACCGATCTAATTATTGACTCTTTTGATATTTGGCTGCCCAGGTGACCCAAAGAGAAAACAAACATCTTACATCTCTGTGTGTTCTGAGGTACAGGTGGACGTTTGCACTGAGGGGTTTGCTGGAACGACTCCTGCACTAATAGCACAGGACTTTGGTGCAGCAATGGCCATAAATCTCCAGAATGAGGGCATGGTCAGGGCAGAACAGAGGCAGAATGCAGGAGAGTTTGTGGCCCCACTGCACTCCAGGGAATCATAAACATGCACCGCTGAAGTGTGTGTTTACATACGCTCTGCTCACAGCTGCCCAGGTTGCCAGTGTCCACCTTACTCAGATGGAAGTCCCAGTAAAACTGAAAAAGTGAGAAAGGGGACTCTCGTCTCTTCTGCTCTGGGCTGGGTGGGGACAGCAGGCTCATGACTAATGTCTTCATAATTTCCAAGGGAGAAACTGACAGTTTCAAAAAGGCAAGAATTTTTACTAAAACTGTTAACTCTATCTCACTGATATTAAAATTAATCTGAACATAGAGATTTTTAAGTGTCCAAACTCTGGAGGCATCTCCCATGTGGGCTCAGTATCACCTAAGGACATGTTTTGATTTTAAAAGAAGTATCAATTCTGCTTCAAAATTTTATGCACAAAGACTATTACTATTATATTTCAAACATATTAAAATTAATAAAATTTATAATTTTATTGTAAATTAATAAAACATGACAATTCCCATAAGGTTTCTATTGAAATAGCTAAATGCATTATTTACAGCTATAAAAATGGACAAACATAATAATCATCAAAATAATTAATATTTATAAAGCACTTAGTGTATGCCAAATGTTACATGTGTTAACTTATTCTGCATAACAGGATAGGTACTATTATTATTCTCCCCTTACAGATAAAGAAACCAAGGCACAGAGAGGTTAAGAAACTTGCCTGAGTTCACACAGCTAATAAGTGAGTCAGGATTCAAACCCTTGCAGTCTATCTCCAGAGTCCATTTAATCAAATATTACGCCCTGCTACCTTCTGACTTGTTATGTTTTTGATGATCAGGAATCACTTTTCATTCTCACTCCCCAAATAAGCAAGCAAACAAGCAATAAACAAACAACCCACAACAACTTCACTGGTATATTTAATTGCTGCAGCTGGTAACAAGTATTTAGTCCCATAAATAAAAATAATGGCTAAACTACAGATATTCCCATGAAGGGTAAACTTCAGAAAGAATACCAGAGGACAGGTATATTAATTTTCTATTGCTAAAGTAACAAATTACCCTAAATTAATGGCTTAACTGGTTTGCAAGGCAGAAATAGAGACACAGATGTAGAGAACAAACGTATGGACACCAAGGAGGGCAAGCGGGGGTGGTGGGGTGGTGGTGAGATGAATTGGGAGATTGGGATTGACATATATACACTAATGTGGATAAAATGGATAACTAATACGAACCTGCTGTATTAAAAAAAAATAAAATAAAATTCAAAAAGAAAAAGAAAAGAAAAGAAACACATGGAGTACTACAAAAAAATCCACTTATTATCTCATAGTTTCGTAGATCAGAAGTCTGGGTACAGAGTGACTTATCTGGGTCCTTAGGGTCTCACAAAGTCAGACTCGAGGTATTCGCATTCCTTTCTGGAGGTTCTGGTGATGAAAAGGCTTCCAAGCACATTCAGGTTGTTGGCTGACTTCGGTTTCTTGTGGTTGTTGGGTGGAGAGCCCTCCTTCTTTGCTGGCTCTCAGTTGGGAGCCATGCTCAGCAACTTAAGGTCTCCTGGATTCCTCACCCCATTGCCCCCTCCATCTTCAAAGCATCAGCAGTGTATAAGTCCTTCACCCACTTTTAAATCTCTCTGATTTCTTCTATCCTATATCTTTTGGCTCCAGCCAGAGAAAATTATCTGCTTTTAAGGGTTTAATGTGATTAGGTTGGGTCCACCGAGATAATCCAGGAAAATCTCCACATTTTAAGATACATAATCAAAATCTGCAAGGTCCTTCTGCCATGTAAAGTGCCATATTCACAGATTCCAGGGGTTAGGCAGGGACATCTTTGAGAAGGGGGTATTCTTCCTCTAATGCTAGGTTTGGAAGGGGTGAAGGATGGTAGGAGCTCAGACAGCCTGATGGGGAGAACTAAAACTAAACCTGACAATCACCTAATTTTGTTTAACAGAATACTCACCTCTCACACATTATCTTTGCTTTATGTAAATCTTTTTCGCTTTATGCAAGAAAATGCCTTAACTAACTTACCAGATATTCATCAAAAAGGGAATTGTAAAAAAATCATTTGCCCATGTAATTTAAGTAAAAAATCTGATAAAAGTGTCAGTATCCTCATTAGCTTTTGTCCAAAAAAAAATTATAAACTGGATGAGAAAATAAAATCTTTTAACTCTTAACCTGACAGGGCTTCAAAAGTGTACCACCAAGTGGACTCAGATGTAAGGTTTGCTAGTATAATGTAGTGAAGAAATGTGAATCTTAACACAACAAAATGTACCAACTGTGCTACTCAAGTCTCAAAGTAGATAGTGTAATGTGCTTCACTTTGTGTAGAAATGTAGCATCCATTATAGGGGGCAAAATAAATTTTGAAGTCCTGCTCTTAAGCTCTATGATGGCTTTATTTTTATAATGTCTTTATTCTTTGAGATATTACATACTGTCATTACTAACTCTCTAAATACGGCAGGCCTGCTGCTGTGGTTTTTAATGTTTTTTTAACTGTCCCATCTGTAAATAACATGCAGCTTAAACCCAAACAAACACGCACGTTTCTGGAGTAGGAGACTGACACAGGACCGCTGGCACATGAATGGGACACTTTGTCTAACTAACACAAAAATGCAAATGAATTGCAGAGAAAGAAAACTACATAATTCAAAGACTTTCTTGATTGCCTTCTTTAAAATGCCAAGAACTTAAGCTGGCCTTTCTTATCTTCCACTACATGCATGTGACACTTTAGGAGGTCTTTCTTATAGTACTATAATTCAGGGATTGTTCCAGCTCTGTGCTCCATGCCTTTTTCCAAAGGGCAGCCTGAGATGTATAATTCGGGTAATGAACAGCTGCATAATTTAAGGGTCGAGCTAGTATAGGGCACTGTTCCTTATTTGTGTTGCTTTAGCAGTTGCCAAGACGTTCCAAGCCTATTTAGGAATACAATTTTTTGACTGCTTTATTTCTCTCCAATGATATATGCTGGGATTTGGTTGTGTTCCAGAAAGTGAATTTTATCAGCAGAAGTACCAGAGCAAGCATTTCTCTCATTTTACTCCAAAGGGCAACAGCGCTGAGCTATAATGAGGTAATTTTTTTTCCAGCCATGCACACTCTGTATTCTATCAGGCAGGGTTGTTTAAACTTAGTCCTGTCCCTTTCCAAAGCCTGATAGACTCAATCACTGAGCTATCAAAGGCATTTCCACACTACATCCCTCTCACATGAGGCCAATCTCCTGAACGTTGAAAAGGGCCGGGCAGCGAGACCCTTCAAGATGAAGGCTGCATGCTGATTAATCAGTTACTTTTTTATTCCGTCTTGGCAAGCATTCCCTGTTTGTAAATAAAAGATTTACCCTGAATTTCCTGTACACTCACAGGCAGAAGGCTGATTTGGACATTAGTCCAAATCAGGACTGCCTGCTATCCAATCCACAGAGATGTGCTGTAGCCACAGTCATCAATACTCCTTCAGGTGTCTTGAAGCATATCCTGGGTATGAGCTAATCTGAAAACAATTGTCATTTCATATCATAAAGCAGACCTGGCAGACTCAAAATTTTTTTTTTCCATCTTTTACTATAACATTCCCTGTTTGGGGGAAAGATCCTAGTGAGCATTTGCAAAGGCACCAGAGTATAGATCACACAACAATAATTTTGTAAGGGGAAAAGCATCAATAAAACAGAATATCTTTTTCCAAAAAATAAACTAGTGCCCTCTTTCCCTCGTCAGATGGTAAATAGCTAATGGAAAAGGAATGTGACAGACCAGGAGGACTAGGAACTGTCTGCAAACTGGCAGGCTCAGTGATTTGCTGATGACCCAAATTATTTCCAGGCGGTTTGGCACATCCCTATTTGTCACACTTACACGACCAAGCCAAATGCATCCAATCAATAGGGAGTATTTTCCTTTTCTTGAAGTTGGAACAAAACAGCAAGCATTTCTTGATTGCTCTCAAACACTGGCAAACAGCAAGAATTCTAAGCCTCTTGTCATCACCCACCTTGGGGTATCTCCCATGATGAACGCACAACTATGGAGAGAGTCCTTCTGGACTAGGGAGTTTTGTGCAGACGAAACACGTCTACCACATGCACTGTTGTATGAGCTCCAAGAGCTTAGAAAATGTGGTTGTTGAAATAACCTTTTGCAGTAAAACTCTGGCATTTTCCCTCAGTTTTGAAAGCAAGGTGAAGAGGCTGATTTTGTGAGACACCTTCTGAATCAATACCAGAGGTTGACACTCCTATACAGACCCATTCATCACGATGCAGCAACTATAGCAATGCCTCACTACATGGCCCCTGGGGTTGGTAGGGCAGCTTGAGTTTCTGGAAGGGTACTTATGGAAAGGCAGGAATGTGAGTTTTCTTTCTAAAATCCCTTCCGCAGTGAGACAGAATACCTGAGCTGTGCAGTCCAGAAAGCACTGGCTAGAGGCCCTTGCTTCCAGGCCCAGCTTTGCCCCTACCTGGCTGTGCCAGGGAACCTGTGCTGTCATGGCTCTACACATCCTTAAAATGCGGAATTAATGTGGAGGAATGCAAATGGCACCTCCCAGCCCTAGGAGTCTGTAAATCACAGACAGCCTGAGCAATGTTTGTATTAATTCTAGATGAATGCATAACAGTCAGAAAGGCTCACAACAATAGCAAGCAAAGGTAGTGAAAATAGAAATGCTAATTCCCCCCAAATAAAGTCATTTCATTGTATTAAATTTAGGATTAAGGGGGTACTTTAACTCTTTCAGGCCTTGAGGGGTTTTGTGTCAAAAGAACAAATCTTTACAACTAACAATGTACTATGTATTACAATTATAAGTTACTGCTGGCTATATAAATTTTATACAATGATATAAAATGTACCTGGCACAGGAAATTTAAGAATGTCTCCAGAGAAAAATATATTAAAGCTCCCATTCAATTGCAGACCGAGTGCATTTTAATGTATTCATGTTTCTGAACATATGTAATACACAAATAGAATGCAATAGTATTTTGCATTTACATCTTGAATTTTAATAGTTTTAGTGAGTCACTCTGTTTAAGATGGAAAAAATATCTTTAACAGGTACAATTCCCTTATCATTCAGTGTACTTAAAATGCATAAATTTTGCAGGCCTTAGGCTGTCGTTGAGACAGCAAATTAGAAACCAAAAAGAATGTCAAAATAGGCAAAAATGATTCTACCACTCAGAATGACACCACTCCCCAAAAACTTGACTTCTGAAATTATCTACAAATAAAATTCACCTCATTTTCTTTCTTTTGCCTATGGACCATATTCTTCATCCTAACTGAGACCTATAGTACCTCAGGCACTTTCTATTCTCTGGTTTATTAACTCCTTACTGCCCTCTCTTGCCCTCATGCCCAGCCTCTGCCCCGTGGGCAGCCACTCCAGATGCTCCTGCAAGGATCTTACGAAGCCTGGCTCTGCTAAGCCTCAGCTTCACCCTCTTGCTAATTTTCGTCCTGCAAAAGCCTCACTCTCTGCTTTTTTGCTTCTTTCCTGAGCTGCCAGCTATTGCTGGAGTGACTCCGAAACTGGGGTTGACAGGCTCTTCTACAAATCTGTGCTGTTCAACCTCAACCTGACCTCACTGGTGTTCAGCAATCCTTTCATCATTACGTATGACTCACGGGAGTGTTCAATATGGTTACTTTTCCTCAGGCCTCAGTTTGGGCCTAAACGCCTCATTCTTGGCAAATGACGCCATCTGTTACATAAACGGGACTGCTGAAGCCCTCATTTTCTTTATCTCTTCTCCTTTACACTCATTCCTTTTCTTCCTTAGTCTCTCAGAGAAAGAATCTATCCTCTGCTTTCCCTCTAATCTTTCACCTGTTTTCTTTCACCCTTTTCTCTGTCACCTTCCTAGCATCTTGCTGTCTTATCTGCACACCACTGGATTTTGATCAGTCAATCACCTCCCCTTCCCCATCACAAAGATACACTTCTGTTCAATTTCCCTGTCTGCAGGCTCCTTCCACTGTCCAAAAGTGCCATAACTAGCCCCCTGTTAAAAACCAAGAAACAAAATCCAACAACAAACAACACTTTCCCCTAACCTTATTGCTGTATCTCTCAAGGGCTTATATGGTTGCAATTTACCTTTCTTTTCACTACCCAGCTCCGCTAATGATTAATATCCTAATGCCTAATAGAGTCCACTTCCATATCACCTTTTAAATCCTTGCAATCAGCGCCCTCCCTCTGACTGAAATTATTTTTTCAAGGTCACATTTGACTTCCATGTGAACCAATTACGTTTTACTTCCTGATGACATTGTTCTTTTTCTTCTCTCCAGCGTTTGTGTAACTCATCACACTTGTAAGCTTCCTCTGTCTTCGCACACTGGAACTTTCAGCCTGAGATTTAAACCTCATGCACATGTATGATTCAGACATAAATAGGATGCCAAAAGAAGTGGTGACCAACCATATCTGCCCACCAGATCTATTAGAAAAACAGATTCCCGAGTTCACATGAGACCTCCTAAATCAGAAACTGCAGTGGTGCAGCGATTCTAAAGTACTGAGAGTTTGTCAAGCATGGATCCAGAGACCTACTGGGATGAGGTTCGCCACATGAGGAAAACACCCCATCGTACAAGGTAACCAGCAGGCAATGTTGGCTGGAAGAAGGACGCTGGCACATATTAGGTTCTCAATAAATATTTGCATAAAAAATGAACTTATGAAAGCCTGCCTTGGTTGTTGGAAGAAAGGAATGATTAAGAGTATAATCCTGTGTTTTTCCCTCTTTTTGTCCTCTGCTCAGTTGCTGTTATCTCAGGGATGACAAGTCATTGCTGTTAGATATCTGAGCCCCAAAGCAGAAATGCTTGTGATCAACACAGAGCAGCAAAGAGTGGGTTTTCTCCTTTGAATCGTAGTGTGACATTGTGCTTTGGAGGAGACAGAAAATGCGTCATGGCTTTGGCAAGTCCAGAACTGTTTGCACAGCAGCACTGCCCGCAGCCCTGGCAGGGCTCCTAGCATCCACTGTGCCAGGGGAACCAAGTGCCAACATCTTCTACAGCAGCTGATGAGGGCACAAGTGGCTTTAGAGCAATAGGAGAGAACATTACCTATAGCAGTCCCCAACAGCAGTCGTGCTACCTTTACCTGACAGTGAGTGGTGTAAACTTTGCCAACTGTATAAACAGAGGAGGGCTGAAGAAAATATCAGATACCAGTTACAAGCTGAGAGAGTGGAGGTCACAGAGGCTGCACATCTTACAATGTTGGAAGGGTTAATGCTAGGGAACCACTGATTCTTACTACTGACCTGATTACATTTTCAGCCACTGATTTGTGTAGTCAAAATAAATAAATCCTTGACTTCAAAAATATTATACAGTCCCGGTTCTGTTCATATTGTTCCTCCTGCCCCTCCCCCTTTGTAAATATTTTCTATCCTACCCTTAAATGTTAGGTATTCCCTAGATACTTCCATTGGTCACTTCAAACTCTACACAATCATTGGTATTACCCAATTCCAAAACTCCAGCATAATCTCTATTCATATGATACTCAGCCTATAACTTCCAGTCCGGATCTAGCTCTGACCTCCAGATTCACATTTCAAGTCAAATATATCTGATTTCATGTCTCACCCAGGCCATGAATTCAACTTTCTAAAGTAAATTCATTAGCTTCTGCCCCAAACCTCTTCTTTCTGACTCCCAATGCATATTAAAAGTAATATTATTTTCCATTCATAGAGGCTTGACATCTTCAATTAATTTCATCCCTTTACACACAGCTTTGGACACAGTTGATCACTTCCTCTTTCTTGAAATACTGTGTTTTTCTCCATTTGGCTCTGAGAAAACACCCTCTTGGAGGTCTTCTCTGACATCACTGCCCACTTCCTCTCCAATTGCTATATTACAGCTAGTAAGCATTGAAGCATCACAAAGCACAGTCCTTAGCCCTCAGACCTCTTCTCTTCTCTACATTCATTGCAGTTGGAACTGCATCTAGTCTCAATTTTCCTTTGTCTCACTCTCAACAAAGGAAAAATCAATTCTCCTGGTGTCTCAACACAAAAAATCTTGTAGTTATTTCATATGACTATCTTTTACTCCACCCCATTTTCAATGCATAATCATATTCTGTGAATCTTTTTAAGAAATCCAAAGTCTGACACTTCTCATCACTTCTAGCACCCTTGCCAAATTGCTGTTACTTCCTGCCTAGATTATTGCAGTAACCTCCTAACCGGTCTCCATGCCTCTTGTTTTCTATGTCTATTTTTCAAACAGAACCAGAGTGAATCTCTCAATATTTATCTCAGATTATGTCATTCTTCCCTTCACAACTTTCTATAACTTTCATCTCATTTTAATCACTGGGTCATTGAGAATGTCTATGTTACTTGATAGCTTTAGGAATAGATAATATTATAGACCAAAATGCTGTTTGCCTTCTTACCAAACTTCATGGATAGTGTTTTCTCATTTACATTGTTCCAAATAATACAAGACCAACTGTATATACCCAAGAAGATGGACTGTGTGACTCATAGGATAAATATTATAATATTAATAATGATAGAAATTAATAATAACTATATCAGCAGTAACCATTTATGAAGAACTTATTCCAGGCCAGATACAACACTAAACACTTCACATGTATTTTCTCATTTAATTCCCTCTGCAACCCCATAATTTAGTCATTAAAATTATCCTTCTTTGGAAGGATAGCCAAGTTTTGGCAGATAAGCCCAGCCTGGCCAGGTGTATCTGGGACAAGTTCATTTAATGAGTACTAGAAGATAATGGGATTATGACAGGAGTTAATAATGGAAAAGTAACTTGACCCACTTTAGATCTTTATACCAGGAGTCTTCTACCACTAACAATACCAAAAACTACCAGTCATGAGGTTACTTCTTTCCCTTCTAAGAAACTGGTTGTTCATTATATATCTAGAGCAAGGAATGGGTAAAAGGAGAAAAATGCATGTTTGATTTATAGTGATCTTAAAGGAAAAACACAATGTTTTCTTTAATTGGGTCAATATTTAGGAAATAATGGAAAATAGGAACAGCATTCCAAACTCTCAAGTATTTTTTAGTTCCTCTTAGGTACCAAGCACTGAGCTAAACTAGTTCATATTACCTCATTTAATCCTCACAATAACCATGCAGAGTATTATTATCCAGATGTTACACATGAAGAAACTATATTTTAAAGAGATTAATTCACATGCCCAGGATCATAAAGCACAAAATTAACTGAATCAATATTCCAAGCTATATCTTCTCAGTGTTGGTCCATTGAAACTCCTCACTATAACAAAATGAAAAACAAAGTGGCTTCACCTTATACATTCTTTTCTTCTATTGCATTCTTTCCTCATTCTCAAAAGAGCTTCCTAACTTGAATCAGAAATTAATAAATGTTCCCATCAAAGATACCTCCTTTGTCCCTTTGTAAATCATCTTATCCAGAGGTTTATTTGACATTCTCCATGCCTGTGTCTGTCCTTACTCTTTTTTATACCCTATATAACAGTATTAGTACACTCAACAAAATGCTACTGCTGCCATAACAAAATACTATTGGATGGCTTAAATAACAGAAATTTATTTCTCAGTTATGGAGGCTGAGAAGTCCAAGATCAAGATGCCAACAAGGTAGGTCTCATTCTGAAGCCTCTTCTTGTGTCTTGTGGGCAGTTGCCACTTTGCTGTGTGCGCACAAGACCTCATTTATTTGCTCCTACGAAGAGAGCAAGCTCTCTGGTGTCTCTTCTTATAAGGACACTAATCTTACCAATCAGTACCCCATGCTTATGCCCTCAAACCTTAATTACTTCTTTAGAGGACCCGTCCCCAAATACAGCCACACAGGTGGTGAGGGCTTCACATGTGAATTTTGGCGGGACACAAATATTCAGTCCATAACAACAATCCATCTTTTCATTGGTTCTGTATGACGTGCTTTAAAACCAATAGCTGAAATTGTTTCTAGGAGGTTACAACTCCAATATAAAACTGCTAGTTGACACTGATTATCATAAACATCTGGCAACTTACAGGTAGATCACAATGCTATGGAACACTTAAATGGATTCTCCCATTTTGTTCTGTCCATTAAATGATAACCATGACCTAATGCATAGTCACGATCAATACAAATGTACATAGTGGCTATAAAATAGCCTCTCTAACTAGAGAGGGTAATCCTGTATTCTACAGATTTGAAGAGCCAATCAATTAAATGCAAGATAAGGTCAAATACTATTGATTCAAGATTCAATGAAATCCCTTCCTTTACCTTTCTCTCTTTTGATTTTTCTTGTGATCTAAGTATGGTTCCCTTAAAATACATTTTTACGATAGCTGCACTTACATACTGGTAGAAAGCAAGTTGTTCTCAAAAAACATAATGATTCACTGGCTCTGAAATCAATAGTGTTATAAAACCTTGAAGACATGAAAAGGTTGAAAAATAAAAATATGAATACCTCAACTTCTAGAGCATACTTAAGAAGTAGAATTTTAAGAGATGCCCATTGCCGGCGGGAGTTCGTACATCTATTTAGAGAAACGATTTCCTACAGTGTATCTGTGAATGTTGAAAAAAAAAAAAAGTATAACGTTAATGATGTGTTTAAGTATCACTCTTCATTCACACACTGATTTTTGACACAATTTCAGATTATTTCTTGAAAGTGCTCTCAGTGCTCACAAGGCAAGTTTTTAAATGTATATTTTACTATTTATTCTGTACCACTTTTGGTTTTACTGACACCTTCTTTTTATCTATACAACCGATAAGGTTTCTAGATTTTTACCTCATAGTCTAAAGTCAATTACTTAATATAATGCTTTTTTAATCTCTGTAGATACATTTAAAAATGTCTTTTGTATGTAAAACTGCATTTCAGGGCTCTGTCTTCATTTGAGTCTCAGATACTTAAGTACATTCCTCTATCTGGGAAAGAACTATTTGCTGTTGCATTTTTATCTGTCTCCAGGAACTAGTAAATAGAGAATTGTAAATATTGCATACTTGGAAAAATTCCACTTGGCACAAATCAGTCACAAGGTGGCTGAATATTGTGAATGGAAACAACTGGCAAGAAGGGAAATTCTTTTGTTAAAAGACAGCCGCACATAAGTGCTCCACAGTAACATGAAAACAACAATTTGCTTTTGAGGAGCTTTGATAATACTTTAGTGGAAACAATATGCTTTCCCTTTTTACTCGTTTTCTTTTTTCATAACCACATGCATTTTGAACTTGGTTTATCACAAGCATTTTGAGATGTGATAACCAAACCTTGGTTTGAGAGGGTTTTCTTTCCCTTTTTTTTTTTTTTTTTGGTTTTCACTTTTTCCAAAGTAAAGCTGGAAAATATAAGATTAAACATTAGGTTCAGGGGCTTCCCTTGTGGCGCAGAGGTTAAGAACCTGCCTGCCAATGTAGGGGCCACGGGTTTGAACCCTGGTCCGGGAAGATCCCACGTGTCATGGAACAGCTAAGCCCGTACACCACGACTGCTGAGCCTGCCCTCTGGAGCTTGCGAGCCACAACTATTGAGCCTGTGTGCTACAACTACTGAAGCCCGAGCACCTGGAGCCCGTGCTCCGCAACGGGAGAAGCCACCGCAATGAGAAGCCCGTGCATCGCAACGAAGAGTAGCCCCCGCTCACCGCAACTAGAGAAAGCCCGCGCACAGCAATGAAGACCCAATAGACCCAGTGCAACTAAAAATAAATAATAATTAATTAATTTAAAAAAGAATGTATTAAAAAAAACAAAAACAAAACAAAAAAAAACATTAGGTTCCCTCTGATTTTCCAGGAGATCTACTCTGTAGTTGGAAGTCTCTTTGACATATTTTAAAAAAGAGAGACATTCTTTAATTGTTTCAAAAAGGCATAAATTAAATATGCAGGTACATATTTAACACCACAGCAACTCACTAAAGATACTCTAATGTGGTCACCTCTTTCTTTTAAGATGAAGGTGAGTTGTCTTCTGTTTCTTTGTTGTGTTTTGTTTATAAGGAGAAAAAGTTATATGCCTATAAGATCTTGAGAGTTGTATTTTTAAAATCTAATTTCGGGTCTTCCCTGGTGACGCAGTGGTTGAGAATCCGCCTGCCAATGCAGGGGACACAGGTTCGAGCCCTGGTCTGGGAAGATCCCACATGCCGCGGAGCAACTAGGCCCGTGAACCACAATTACTGAGCCTGCGCGTCTGGAGCCTGTGCTCCGCAACAAGAGAGGCCACGATAAGGAGAGACCCGCGCACCGCGATGAAGAGTGGCCCCCACTTGCCGCAACTAGAGAAAGCCCTCGCACAGAAACGAAGACCCAACACAGCCATAAATAAATAAATAAATAAATAAATCCAAAAGTTAAAAAAAAAAATCTAATTTCTTCTATCAGTTGCAAAGCTCCTTCTTAGAAAAAAATATATCGACACATCTTTTTAATGTAATGAAGTCATAGTAGAAATGGAAAAAGTGTAGAATGGAAAAGAGCTGCAGTGGCTGAAAAAAATGGATTTTCAGGATATAATGCTTATAAAACAAGATAAAAAATGCAAAGGCTTTCACTTCAACAGAGATAATGTAGCTGTGTAATAAAAATGCCCCTTCCTCTTTCTCTCACCACTAGGGCCCACTGCTCCCATCGTTGCATTTCTATAGCATTTAAAGAATTTTCATATAAACTTGCCTCATTCAGTTTTTTTCCTGGACATACAGGACAGAATTTATTAGCACTGTACTGATAAGAGATTAGTTCACTACATGCCTTGACTCATGCTGTTCAAACCTTAATATGCATACAAATTGCTATAATGTCTATTCTGATGCAGTAAGTCTGGGGTGGAGCCTGAGAGTCTGCATTTCTAACAAGGTCTTGGATGTATCAGTGCTGTGGATCCATCGACCACACTGGAGTGACAAGGCTAGAGCACAACCTGAAGTCTTGACATTTTCACAATTCAGTCCATCAGCACGTGTACAGATGTGTCATTGCTTGACTGCACATGGTGGTTTCCCACCTGAGTAGCAACCCAAGCCAAGTAATCCCCCAGTTGGATGAGGAAACACATGCAGTAAGTCATCCTTATTCATGGATTTTGAATTTGCAAATTTGCCTATTGTAACCACAGAGTTACACAAAATTTCTCTGTAACCACAAACATCAATGACCACACATTTTCAGTCCATCATGGACATGTTCACGCACAGAGCAAAAGAAAATCTGAGTTGCCTGATGTCCACGTTCATAGGGTAAATTTCTGCCTTCTTGTTTCTGCTCTTATACTGTAAAAAAGTGTCCTTTTCAAGGTCTACTTACTGCCACGTTTTGGGCAACATTTTTGTGCTTTTTGTTGGTGACTTCACTTGTTTAAAATGACCCCAAGCATAGGGCTGAAGTCCTGTCTAGTGTTCTTAAGAGGAAGAGCTGTGATGTGCCTTTTGGAAAAGTGCATGTGTTAGATAACATTTGCTCAGGCATGAGTTATGGCGCTGTTGGCCATGAGTTCAATGTTCATGAATCAACAGTATATATTAAAAATGTGTCTTTAAACAGAAGCACACATAAAACAAGATTATGTATTGATTGTTTGAAGAAAATATTGTGACCAGATGCTCATAGGAACCTAACCCTATATTTCCCCAAGGAACAATGATTCAGTGTTGGCTAATTCAGTGTTCCTGGAGACTTCATAGAACAAAAGTACTGCAAATTACAAGAACTGACTATGCCTTCTAAACTATTCTCAGGAGAAAACTTCATTGGAACTATAGACTCCAAATTGAAGTCTCCTCTAAGAATATTCATTTTTGGGTGTCCACACCAACTGACTTTCAAATCAGATATTTTCAAACTATTTTTAAGCAGTAAAAACAGTTTATTAAGTGAAAAATTGTATAGAAACCAACAAATATTACAGGCAAGATGAAATTGTATTAGAATCAGTGAATCCTATGCTCTACAAACTAAAATATTTGCTAATAAAAACCAGTTAGTCGGGCCTCGGGAAGATGGCGGAAGAGTAAGACGCGGAGATCACCTTCCTTCCCACAGATACAGTAGAAATACATCTACACGTGGAACTGCTCCTACAGAACACCCACTGAACGCTGGCAGAAAACGTCCGACCTCCAAAAAGGCAAGAAACTCCCCCCGTACTTGGGTAGGGCAAAAGAAAAAAGAAATAACAGAGACAAAAGAATAGGGACGGCACCTGCACTAGGGGGAGGGAGCCGTGAAGGAGGAAAGATTTCCACGCACTAAGAAGCCCCTTCGCGGGCAGAGATTGCGGGTGGCAGAGGGGGGAAGCTTCGGAGCCACGGAGGAGAGCGCAGCCACAGGGGTGCGGAGGGCAAAGCGGAGAGGTTCCCGCACGGAGGCTCGGCGCCGAGCAGCACTCTCCAGCCCGAGAGGCTTGTCTGCTCACCCGCCGGGGCGGGCGGGGCTGGGAGCTGAGGCTCGGGCTTCGGTCGGATCGCAGGGAGAGGACTGGGGTTGGCGGCATGAACACAGCCTGAAGAGGTTAGTGCACCACAGCTAGCCGAGAGGGAGTCCGGGAAAAAGTCTGCAGCTGCCGAAGAGGCAAGAGACTTTTTCTTCCCTCTTTGTTTCCTGGTGCGCGAGGAGAGGGGATTCAGAGCGCTGCCTAAACGAACTTCAGAGACAGGCGCGAGCCGCAGCTACCAGCGCGGATCCCACAGCAACAGGGGCGCAGAGGGAAAAACGGAGAGATTCCCGCACAGAGGCTCGGCGCCGAGCAGCACTCTCCAGCCCGAGAGGCTTGTCTGCTCCCCCGCCGGGGCGGGCGGGGCTGGGAGCTGAGGCTCGGCTTCGGTCGGATCGCAGGGAGAGGACTGAGGCTGGCAGCGTGAACACAGCCTGAAGGGATTAGCGCACAACAGCTGGCTGGGAGGGAGACCGGGAAAAGGTCTGCAGCTGCCGAAGAGGCAAGAGACTTTTTCTTGCCTCTTTGTTTCGCGGCGCGCAAGGAGAGGGGATTCAGAGCGCCGCCTAAACGAACTCCAGAGAAGGGCGCGAGCCGCGGCGATCACCGCAGACCCCACAGCAACAGGGGCACAGAGGAAAAAACGGAGAGACTCCCGCACAGAGGCTCGGCGCTGAGCAGCACTCACCAGCCCGAGAGGCTTGGCTGCTCGGCGGGCGGGGCTGGGAGCTGAGGCTCGGGCTTCGGTTGGATCGCAGGGAGAGGACTGGGGCTGACGGCGTGAACACAGCCTGAAGGGGTTAGCGCACCACAGCTGGCTGGGAGGGAGACCAGGAAGAGGTCTGCAGCTGCCGAAGAGGCAAGAGACTTTTTCTTGCCTCTTTGTTTCGCTGAGCGCAAGGAGAGGGGATTCAGAGTGCCGCCTAAACGAACTCCAGAGAAAGGCGCGAGCCGCGGCGATCAGCACGGACCCCAGAGACGGGCGTGAGACGCTGGGGCTGCTGCTGCCGCCTCCAAAAAGCCTGTGTGTGAGCACAGGTCACTCTCCACATCGCCCCTCCCGGGAGCCTGTGCAGCCCGCCACTGCCAGGGTCCCGTGATCCGGGGACAAGTTCCCCAGGAGAACGCACTGCCCGCCTCAGGCTGGTGCAACGTCACGCCGGCCTCGGCCGCCGCAGGCTCACCCCGCCTCCTCTGTACACCTCCCTCCCCGCGGCCTGAGTGAGCCAGAGCCCCCGAAGCAGCTGCTCCTTTAACCCCGTCCTGTCTGTGCGGGGAATAGACGCCCTCAGGCGACCTACACGCAGAGGCGGGTCCAAATCCAAAGCTGAACCCCAGGAGCTGTGCGAACAGGGAAGATAAGGGGAAATCTCTCCCAGCAGCCTTAGAAGCAGCGGATTAAAACTCCACAAACAACTTGATGTGCCTGCATCTGGTGAATACCTGAATAGACAACGAATCATCCCAAATTCAGGAGGTGGACTTTGGGAGCAGGATATATTAATTTTTCCCCTTTTCCTTTTATTTGTGAGTGTATATGTATATGCTTCTGGGTGCGATTTTGTCTGTATAGCTTTGCTTTACAATAGCTTTATTTTACTTCACTATATTATAGCCTCTTTCTTTCTTTCTTTCTTTCTATTTTTTCTCCCTTTTACTCTGAGCCGTGTGGACGAAAGGCTCTTGGTGCTCCAGCCAGGCATCAGGGCCGTGCCTCTGAGGTGGGAGAGCCAACTTCAGGACACTGGTCCACAAGAGACCTCCCAGCTCCACGTAATACCAAACGGCAAAAATCTCTCAGAGATCTCCATCTCAACATCAAGACCCAGCTTCACTCAACGACCAGCAAGCTACAGTGCTGGACACCCTATGCCAAACAACTAGCAAGACAGGAACACAGCCCCATCCATTAGCAGAGAGGCTGCCTAAAATCATAATAAGGCCACAGACACCCCAAAATACACCACCAGACGTGGACGTGCCCACCAGAAAGACAAGATCCAACCTCATCCACCAGAGCTCAGGCACTAGTTCCCTCCACCAGGAAGCCTACACAACCCACTGAACCAACCTTAGCCACTGGGGACAGATACCAAAAACAACAGGAACTACGAACCTGCAGCCTGTGAAAAGGAGACCCCAAACACAGTAAGATAAGCAAAATGAGACAACAGAAAAACACACAGCAGATGAAGGAGCAGGGTCAGAACATACCAGACTTAACAAATGAAGAGGAAATAGGTAGTCTACCTGAAAAAGAATTCAGAATAATGATAGTAAGGATGATCCAAAATCTTGGAAATAGAATAGACAAAATGCAAGAAACATTTAACAAGGACGTAGAAGAACTAAAGAGGAACCAAGCAATGATGAAAACCACAATAAATGAAATTAAAAATACTCTAGATGGGATCAATAGCAGAATAACTGAGGCAGAA
This sequence comes from Balaenoptera physalus, assembly GCF_965194825.1. Taxonomy (NCBI): domain Eukaryota; kingdom Metazoa; phylum Chordata; class Mammalia; order Artiodactyla; family Balaenopteridae; genus Balaenoptera; species Balaenoptera physalus. Next base: position 39,735,326 of record NC_138899.1, on the reverse strand, counting down.
GAAAGGATAAGTGACCTGGAAGATAAAATGGTGGAAATAACTACTGCAGAGCAGGATAAAGAAAAAAGAATGAAAAGAACTGAGGACAGTCTCAGAGACCTCTGGGACAATATTAAACGCGCCAACATTCGAATTATAGGGGTCCCAGAAGAAGAAGAGAAAAAGAAAGGGACTGAGAAGATATTTGAAGAGATTATAGTTGAAAACTTCCCTAATATGGGAAAGGAAATAGTTAATCAAGTCCTGGAAGCACAGAGAGTCCCATACAGGATAAACCCAAGGAGAAACACACCAAGACACATATTAATCAAACTGTCAAAAATTAAATATAAGGAAAACATATTAAAGGCAGCAAGGGAAAAGAAACAAATAACACACAAGGGAATCCCCATAAGGTTAACATCTGATCTTTCAGCAGAAACTCTGCAAGCCAGAAGGGAGTGGCAGGATATACTTAAAGTGATGAAGGAGAAAAACCTGCAACCAAGATTACACTACCCAGCAAGGATCTCATTCAGATTCGATGGAGAAATTAAAACCTTTACAGACAAGCAAAAGCTGAGAGAGTTCAGCACCACCAAACCAGCTTTACAACAAATGCTAAAGGAACTTATCTAGGCGAGAAACACAAGAGAAGGAAAACACCTACAATAACAAACCCAAAACATTTAAGAAAATGGGAATAGGAACATACATATCGATAATTACCTTGAATGTAAATGGATTAAATGCTCCCACCAAAAGACACAGGCTGGCTGAATGGATACAAAAACAAGACCCATATATATGCTGTCTACAAGAGACCCACTTCAGACCTAGAGACACATATAGACTGAAAGTGAGGGGATGGAAAAAGATATTCCATGCAAATGGAAATCAAAAGAAAGCTGGAGTAGCAATTCTCATATCAGACAAAATAGACTTTAAAATAAAGACTATTACAAGAGACAAAGAAGGACACTATATAATGATCAAGGGATCGATCCAAGAGGAAGGTATAAAAATTGTAAATATTTATGCACCCAACATAGGAGCACCTCAATACATAAGGCAAATACTAACAGCCATAAAAGGGGAAATCGACAGCAACACAATCATAGTAGGGGACTTTAACACCCCACTCTCACCAATGGACAGATCATCCAAAATGAAAATAAATAAGGAAACACAAGCTTTAAATGATACATTAAACAAGATGGACTTAATTGATATTTATAGGACATTCCACCCAAAAACAACAGAATACACATTTTTCTCAAGTGCTCATGGAACATTCTCCAGAATAGATCATATCTTGGGTCACAAATCAAGCCTTGGTAAATTTAAGAAAATTGAAATCGTATCAAGTATCTTTTCCGACCACAATGCTATGAGACTAGATATCAATTACAGGAAAAGATCTGTAAAAAATACAAACACATGGAGGCTACACAATACATTACTTAATAACGAAGTGATCACTGAAGAAATCAAAGGGGAAATCAAAAAATACCTAGAAACAAATGACAATGGAGATACGACGACCCAAAACCTATGGGACGCAGCAAAAGCAGTGCTAAGAGGGAAGTTTATAGCAATACAAGCCTACCTCAAGAAACAGGAAACATCTCGAATAAACAACCTAACCTTGCACCTAAAGCAATTAGAGAAAGAAGAACAAAAAAACCCCAAAGCCAGCAGAAGGAAAGAAATTATAAAGATCAGGTCAGAAATAAATGAAAAAGAAATGAAGGAAACAATAGCAAAAATCAATGAAACTAAAAGCTGGTTCTTTGAGAAGATAAACAAAATTGATAAACCATTAGCCAGACTCATCAAGAGAAAAAGGGAGAAGACTCTGATCAATAGAATTAGAAATGAAAAAGGAGAAGTAACCACTGACACTGCAGAAATACAAAAGATCATGAGAGATTACTACAAGCAACTCTATGCCAATAAAATGGACAACCTGGAAGAAATGGACAGATTCTTAGAAATGCACAAACTGCCGAGACTGAACCAGGAAGAAATAGAAAATATGAACAGACCAATCACAAGCACTGAAATTGAAACTGTGATTAAAAACCTTCCAACAAACAAAAGCCCAGGACCAGATGGCTTCACAGGTGAATTCTATCAAACATTTAGAGAAGAGCTAACACCTATCCTTCTCAAACTCTTCCAAAATATTGCAGAGGGAGGAACACTCCCAAACTCATTCTACGAGGCCACCATCACCCTGATACCAAAACCAGACAAAGATGTCACAAAGAAAGAAAACTACAGGCCAATATCACTGATGAACATAGATGCAAAAATCCTCAACAGAATACTAGCAAACAGAATCCAACAGCACATTAAAAGGATCATACACCATGATCAAGTGGGGTTTATCCCAGGAATGCAAGGATTCTTCAATATACGCAAATCAATCAATGTGATACATCATATTAACAAACTGAAGGAGAAAAACCATATGATCATCTCAATAGATGCAGAGAAAGCTTTCGACAAAATTCAACACCCATTTATGATAAAAGCCCTGCAGAAAGTAGGCATAGAGGGAACTTTCCTCAACATAATAAAGGCCATATATGACAAACCCACAGCCAACATTGTCCTCAATGGTGAAAAACTGAAACCATTTCCACTAAGATCAGGAACAAGACAAGGCTGCCCACTCTCACCACTATTATTCAACATAGTTTTGGAAGTGTTAGCCACAGCAATCAGAGAAGACAAAGAAATAAAAGGAATCCAAATCGGAAAAGAAGAAGTAAAGCTGTCACTATTTGCAGATGACATGATACTATACATAGAGAATCCTAAAGATGCTACCAGAAAACTCCTAGAGCTAATCAATGAATTTGGTAAAGTAGCAGGATACAAAATTAATGCACAGAAATCTCTTGCATTTCTATACACTAATGACGAAAAATCTGAAAGTGAAATTAAGAAAACACTCCCATTTACCATTGCAACAAAAAGAATAAAATATCTAGGAATAAACCTACCTAAGGAGACAAAAGACCTGTATGCAGAAAATTATAAGACACTGATGAAAGAAATTAAAGATGATACAAATAGATGGAGAGATATACCATGTTCCTGGATTGGAAGAATCAACATTGTGAAAATGACTCTACTACCCAAAGCAATCTACAGATTCAATGCAATCCCTATCAAACTACCACTGGCATTTTTCACAGAACTAGAACAAAAAATTTCACAATTTGTATGGAAACACAAAAGACCCCGAATAGCCAAAGCAATCTTGAGAACGAAAAATGGAGCTGGGGGAATCAGGCTCCCTGACTTCAGACTATATTACAAAGCTTCAGTAATCAAGACAGTTTGGTACTGGCACAAAAACAGAAATATAGATCAATGGAACAGGATAGAAAGCCCAGAGATAAACCCACACACATATGGGCACCTTATTTTTGATAAAGGAGGCAAGCATATACAGTGGAGAAAAGACAGCCTCTTCAATAAGTGGTGCTGGGAAAATTGGACAGGTACATGTAAAAGTATGAAAATAGAACACTCCCTGACACCATGAACAAAAATAAACTCAAAATGGATTAAAGACCTAAGTGTAAGGGCAGACACTATCAAACTCTTAGAGGAAAACATAGGCAGAACACTCTATGACATACATCACAGCAAGATTCTTTTTGACCCAGCTCCCAGAGAAATGGAAATAAGAACACAAATAAACAAATGGGACCTAATGAAACTTAAAAGCTTTTGCACAGCAAAGGAAACCATAAACAAGACCAAAAGACAACCATCAGAATGGGAGAAAATATTTGCAAATGAAGCAACTGACAAAGGATTAATCTCCAAGATTTACAAGCAGCTCATGCAGCTCAATAACAAAAAAACGAACAACCCAATCCAAAAATGGGCCGAAGACCTAAATAGACATTTCTCCAAAGAAGATATACAGATGGCCTACAGACACATGAAAGAATGCTCAACATCATTAATCATTAGAGAAATGCAAATCAAAACTACAATGAGATATCATCTCACACCGGTCAGAATGGCCATCATCAAAAAATCTAGAAACAATAAATGCTGGAGAGGGTGTGGAGGAAAGGGAACACTCTTGCACTGTTGGTGGGAATGTAAATTGATACAGCCACTATGGAGAACAGTATGGAGGTTCCTTAAAAAACTACAAATAGAACTACCATACGACCCAGCAATCCCACTACTGGGCATATACCCTGAGAAAACCATAGGTCAAAAAGAGTCATGTACCAAAATGTTCATTGCAGCTCTATTTACAATAGCCAGGACATGGAAGCAACCTACATGTCCATCGACAGATGAATGGATAAAGAAGATGTGGCACATATATACAATGGAATATTACTCAGCCATAAAAAGAAATGAAATGGAGGTATTTGTAATGAGGTGGATGGAGTTAGAGTCTGTCATACAGAGTGAAGTAAGTCAGAAAGAGAAAAACAAATACAGTATGCTAACACATATATACGGAATCTAAGGGAAAAAAAAAAAAAAAAAAAAAGGCCATGAAGAACCTAGTGGCAAGACGGGAATAAAGACACAGACCTACTAGAGAATGGACTTGAGGATATGGGGAGGGGGTGGGGTGAGATGTGACAGGGTAAGAGAGTGTCATGGACATATATACACTACCAAATGTAAAATAGATAACTAGTGGGAAGCAGCCGCATAGCACAGGGAGATCAGCTCAGTGCTTTGTGACCACCTAGAGGGATGGGATGGGGAGGGTGGGAGGGAGGGAGATGCAAGAGGGAAGAGAAATGGGAACATATTGTATATGTATAACTGATTCACTTTGTTATAAAGCAGAAGCTAACACACCATTGTAAGGCAATTATACTTCAATAAAGATGTTAAAAAAAAAAAAAAAAAAAAAAAAAAAAAAAAACCAGTTAGTCAAAACAGAAGTTACAGTATTGGAGGGCTCCAATATATTAATGATTTGAAAATACAATATGTTTAAATGGTTATTTTAAAAACTACATCCTTAATACCATACAAACCATACAGCCTTAAAACCATAAAAAACATTTCAAACTGAAATTAAACTTTTACAGAATCCCTGAAGTACCTTCACAGAAGTCTTGCATTTTAAAGGTTAGCTTGAAAACCACTCTTCTCTTTAGACATTTGACAAAGTCATCAATTTCTATAATATACTTCCTCTTTCAATTCCTGTCTTTGAGAAACCAAAATCTTTTTTTTTCAAATCTCTTCTACATGCCCCTCATACAGGTTCATATTTCTTGTTCTACAATTATCATAGCCTGTGCTTGTCTCTCTCAGCAATATTTTCTTTTGTTTTTTTTTTTTTTTTGGTCAGTCTTTTTGTTTCCCCTTACCCCACCCCCACAAAAATGAAGACATTTAAAAGTCATCACTGTATCAAAAACACTAATGTAACTTCTTCACTAAAGGCAAGGAAGACAAAGTGAAAAAGCAAAGATGTGTCAGGACCATGATGGCAATGGTATTGGGTCCAGTTAGAGTAAATTAAAGACTATTCCTTAAAAGCAAAAAGTCACCCTAGAGTGATAGACAAAACACCTACCCACTGAACAAATATATGCTAAAACACCTACTAAGTGAGATAAAGCTCTCTGAATGAGTTAAATAGCTTATTTGATCCTCATAACATTCCTATGATGACAGGACTATAATATGAGGAGACATGCATAATGCTAGGGTAATTTGCTCAAGGCCAAAAAGTCGGTACATGGCACAGCTGGAAAGCAAGCCTGGCATGTACTCCAAGGTGTACTTTTCCACTCCTCTGTCCCAGTGTGCAGGAAAAAAATAATTAGAGTGATAAGTAAGGTCTACTCCCTTCCACAACAGAACTTGCAGCTTCTCAAAAGAGAGAAAAGGAGCACAAAGTATGATAAAACAAAACATGATCAGGATTCCAGATGAATTAAGAAAGATAAATAAATTCAGAAGACTCATTCAAACTGTTATAAAGAAGATTGCAGCAAGATGGGCTTTGGTGAATGGGCAAGATTCCAACATGTAAAGAAAGAGAAATGTGACTATAGCAGTTCTATCAAGAGGAGTGGAGAAACATACAACAAAAAGGTAAATGGTTTGAATGAGGACACTGGTGAAATCAGATTTTCTTTTCATTTTTTTTTTTCTTGAATAAATTTGACTTGTAACATCCAGTCAGTTTAAGGTGTACAGCCTGTTACTTTGGTATATTTATATGTTGTAATATGATTGCTTGTAGCAATATTTATCACATTACATAATTATAGTACAATGTTACTGTCTATATTCATTATACTGTGCATTGGATCTCTATGGCTCATTTACTAGTACTTACAAGTTAGTATCCTTAAACACCATCACTCTTCCCTGATCCCCATCCACCGGTAACCACCATTTTATTCTCTGTTTTATATAGGGTTAACTTTTTTTTTTTTTTTATGAAATCAGATTATCTGGATAGGAGGATTTCTTCAGGGCAATGTTAGGGAAATAAACCTGGAAAGGCTCGTTGTTAGGAAAACTGAACGGTTTCTAGTTGAAGGCAAGGGGTACACTGTCTAATCTAATGGAGATTAGCCACAGATGCCAAAATAAATGAAACAATGTATCAGTTGAGTAGTTTAAACAGCAGGCTCTCAAATCCCTTATAGCCACCCTCAGACTCTTCATGGAAGAAGGTAAATCATAAACATAGTTGCATATTTGACAGCACATGTTAAAACTCCCAGTTGCTAAATTGCAGGCAAAGATTCAACCCCATGGGATTACTTTCTTTCGGATGTCTATTCCTTACACTGTAAGACCACAAAGAAATCAAGAATAAAAATTATCTTGTGATCAATGTTTATTATATCACTGAGCTATACTTTGATTAAAACTCATTTGTATGCTCTCACAACAATTTCTCTATGAATGAAAAGATGAAATTTAGATAACTATAAACCACTTCTGCATTCCACATTCACCTTTGAATATTAGCACAAATGCCCTTCAAATGTAATCTATATCATATACTTTTAGGTTATTTCCTGATATCATTCAGTAAGTTTATCAATGCAGAAAACTCACAAGATTTTAAATTTTATATTCATAGCAAACGGAAAAAAATATTTGTATAACTAGCATAAAATATTCATCAGTGATATACTCTGAGTAATGTAATATGAGTTGTAATTCTAATTAAAATTAAAATTTGATACTATGTTAGCAATATAATTAAATTGCTTACCAATGTTGAGTTTAGGTTGATGATTATATAATGATAATACTCTGATATAATTTCATCATTTCCCTAATACAGTGTGAAGTAATTATTAAAAAATTAATTATTTTAATTGAAACAGAACTACTAATTAAAGGAAAATATTGGTATTATCAGATGTTAATAGCATGGTCATTTTTATATCAGGATGGAACCTTTGGTAGGATTTTAATTATTTCCTGAATTTTTATTACCCTTTCTTTAGAAATAAAGTATTTAAGATATTAGAAAGAATTTATCAGATTTTATATAGCTATTGTTACCTAGAAATAAGAATATACATAATATATTCACATATTATGCTTTTTATGTATATAAATATATATGTATATACATGTACTTTTCACAGTTTGCATGGTGGAAAAAGATCCTGCATAAATTCAAAATTGATTTTAAAAGTAGTTAAATTCACTTTTCTACACTGGACAATTAGAAACTCTCATTTAAAAATATTAATCAATATATAAGGAAAACTTTTTTTCATAATGCACACTGATGTTTATGAATGTTGATTTGTATTGAATTTATTTTTTTTATAAACTATTACAAAACTGTTGGCAACTGGATTTCAACATTAGTATAAAACTTGAATGTGAAAGAGAATAAGAGAGCAAATCTGTCTCTTCTACACAAAATAAGTGTATTGGTACAATATGGGCTACTTCCATCTTCAATCTAACCATTAGTTCATTAATATGTTTGTTTGCCTATGGTATTTTTCATATGAGGACAAATGACCTCTCCGAAGATGATTTATAATTAAAAGTCCCTAAAATGTTAACATACAAAATGTCACATTCATTTTCAGGGCTTCTTTTTGGCTACTTTCAAGTATAATCAAGCCTGAGGGATATCAAAGGAGTAAAACAAAACATCTAAAGGAACACGGTTGACATTGAGTAATATAATTTCACAGCTTCATCATAAATTTGACTACATTTTGATGCCTAAAATTTTAATTCAGTACCTAAAAGCCCAAGAAAAACATTACATTCCTTATTATATCAGTTATCCTCTGAAAGACATCTGAGCCATCCTGAAGGTTTCTTAGTTTGAAAGAATGTCAAGATTCCACAAAGGCTGTTCATATTCTTCATTAGCTATAACATAGTTAAAATGTAGCACCTGCAATAAATCAAAGTATTGGAAGATTGCATTAAAACTTATGACAGTTACAGAGTTTGGTGAGTGTTGGTTGTTTTTTCCTCCCAGTATTCTAGGGTCATCATTCATAATAGTGAAAAGTATAACATAAAGAGGAAAAAACTTCAGACGTTTCCTAAAAATAAAATAGAAAGCCCTCAGGAGCCCTTTCAGAACAACAATAAAAAGTATTGCTAGCTGTAAAATTTGTAAGCAGTTTCCATCCTGTCGGCACAGGAACAATGAAGATGAATTACATTCTAGGAGAAACATTGGAGGCTGTCTGGAAACAGTGGCAAATCTACTACAGGGAGGACAAAGCACAACTATTTCTTCTGTGTCTTAAGTTGAAGATGTCAGAACAGGAAGGTATGAATTAAATTGTAACAAAGGACCATGTTCAGAAATTTTCTCCTTAACCATTCAATTCACTCATTTGGCCACTGTTTGGACTACTCAGTTTTCAGAATCTCTGTATTACTTCTGAGCTCATAAAGACCAGTGCATAATCATATGTGCTAAAGGTCTAAGTATATACACTTTTATACACAATAGAGGAATATGAGTTAGGGTGATGGCAGTTATTTATATCTCTTTCAAATATCTTTAGGTGTGATGGAGAACAAGTTTGAGGTTTGTTTGGCTAGCTGGAAGCAAAGGTGCTTTTGTCTCAGGTGAAAGAACATTTGATCTGCTTGGGAGATGTTGGCAGCTGGTAGGAAATGTTGGGGAGGACCTCACAGAGCCCTGCAGAACAGACCTACTACTTAGTAACTCATCTGCACAAGAACTAGGAGACCTGTTTTGCATATGTCCTTGTTTGATGCCCTGGATATTAGTGTCAGAGCTGAAAAGACATGCTGCTAAAATGTGGATAGGGGTTGTTTTGAAAAAGCTAATGCCCACCTTGATGGCAGGTTGTAAGTTTAATAACAAACTTTCCACATCCTAAACCAAGGTCAGCATATGCAAAATGAAACTCACACCACAGCAGAAACAGGGAGAGTGTTTATTAAACTGTAACTTTGATTCTCAAAGGATGTTTAGGTGTGCAATATGCTTACCTTCTACTAAAACAGCTTGACTTTTAAAATTAAAACTCAGAGGTTTTCTTCCTTATGTGTTTATGAATGTTAATTAAAAGAGACATCAGATAGTTTGAGCAACTATTTAGAGTCTTTCATTGACAGTATTTGAAAGTTGCTTTCCTTTTATGCTGGTATTCAAATTTTCTACCTATAGTAATGAATGTGGCTTGAGTTAATTGTACATTAAAAATTGAAAGTAATATTAGGTTCTCTGAAAATCACTGAAAACTGCCATAGTACATGTTACAGAGTTTCAGTGATTGATTGCATTAAAGCAGTAGTGGAATTCAAGGTGAATTGAAATAAATGTTAAATGAAGGTACTTTTTAGCCTCATCAATACCTTTCTAATACATCAATTTTTTTTGAACTGGAAGGACAACTAATGGTAACCAAATCTCAAGCAATTACCCAGCAGTAGATATGGTATCTGTTTGAGTACCTAATAATCTCTTAAACCTTTGTTTTTCACAGCTGAGCTAATTTTTGATGGAACACTATTGAGGACAATAGGTCACTGAGAGCAAATGAAGTGGGGCCACCACTGTGTTTCCTCAAGTGTTCTCCCATAGCCTTGCCTTGGATGGCTGATGAGGTAATCTGCATAATAACATGGCCCTAGTGTGTTTCTATTAAGTCAATGGGGCATTGACTATCTACAAAAGCACCACTGGCATCTATTAAGTGGACTGGATCCACAGACCCACAACGACTTTACTCATCTGACAGGAAGAGTTGTGCACTAATCTCATAATTATACCCCTTTCCTCCTGTACTCAGTTCACATTTTGTCTGTTGGCAGTAAAATAAGTATCATTCCAAATATCAATATAATCCTAATTAAATAAGTTAAAATGCACGGCTCATAATTTGTGTATGTATGCTGTGTGGACTAAATGTGTATAAATAATTATTAATTCAAATTAAAGAATTTTGATGGAAATGTATCTAAAACAATACAGAATAGTATTCATTTGGAGCTAGAAATAAGTAAAAATGTGATGTAATTAGGTAGTAATAAATACATTAGTCTTTCCTGTCATTAGTTTTTCTTGTTGAAACAGTATTCTAGGATGTCACGCATTTGATATCTCCAGTGTCAGGAAAATCATAGTAAAGATGAGATTTCAAAAATTGAGTTCTCACAATAATTTTAAAGCAAGAAAGGAGTAAAACACAAATATCTACTACATAAATTCCATTTATTTTATCTATTGATCACCAGGATATACAGTTTAAGGTAGAATAAAGTTTGATCTATCAATAGCTCAAAGTAGTGAATTTTTTAAAGGTATATGCTATAGGATGAGTGCACTAAACTATGTGTAGGTTTATGTGCAGTGCTAGCCACTGCCTCTGTTACTGTTTGAGCAGCTATCCAAAATTGCACACTTAGCTGCCTAATGCGATACCATCTCTTGGGGTATGTCAAAATTAACATTTTTAAACTTAGAAGAAAAAAATCTCAATTTTGCAATGTCAGATTTTTTAATGGATAAGATTTTTGATTAAATTAGGCAGAGTTTTATTTTAAATCCCAGCTCAAGATTTTATATTTATCTTTTTTACTATAACGTCTTTTTGGGAATTGCTGCAGAGTACTTAGTGTCATTAGAATGCACATTAAATGTGATCTGCATTTCCTCTGCTATCTTTCAATAAAATTAATCAATAACATTTTCAAATGAATAGAGTTACTTGTGTGTTTTAACAATAATTTAAAATATTTTTAGGAGAAGTTTAAATTCAATCTATCAGACTTCCCTGGTGGCGCAGTGGTTAAGAATCCACCTGCCAATGCAGGGGACACAGGTTCGAGCCCTGGTCCGGGAAGATCCCACATGCCATGGAGCAACTAAGCCTGTGCGCCACAACTACTGAGCCATGCACCACAACTACTGAAGCCCGCATGTTCCAGGGCCAGCATGCTGCAACTACTGAGCCTGCGCACTGCAACTACTGAATCCTGCTTGCCTAAAGCCCGTGCTCCACAACAAGACAAACCACCACAATGAGAAGACCATGCACCACAACGAAGAGTAGCCCCTGCTTGCTGCAACTAGAGAGAAAGCCCGCGTGCAGCAATGAAGACCCAACACAGCCAAAAATAAATAAATAAATTTATTTTAAAAATAAAAAATAAATAAAATAAATTCAGCCTATCAACTTAAAGCAAGTTATTTCCCAATAATTTATAAACATAATGGAAATCTACCTTTTAGTCAAAATTGTCGTTTCATAGAATACTCTCGTGTGAGAGCCACATGTCAAAAATATCTATGTTAAGCATTAGTCACATTTTGGGCCCTCCCATAGGGGAGGTTTTCTCCAAGTCATTACTACACGATGATCCCAACAATGTATGGATCTGACTGGGATTCTGGAGGTGAAAGTCGCAGATGAGAATGTATGATGGTGAAAGCCTCTATTCATTATGAGAAGTCGCTATGCATGGATATGTCTTTCTGGACATTTTCTTTTTATGAAATAAAATGACTACCATCTTACAAGCTCCCAGAACTGAAGGGTGTGTATATGCATGTGTCTTCCGCCCTACCCTTCTCTCTCTCTCTCTCACTCTCTTTGTATGTGGGTTTGGTCATGGATGTGGCTGAGGGGGGTGTGTGTGTGTGTGTGTGTGTGTGTGTGTGTGTTGTGTGTGTGTGTGATTTTGGAAACTGATCAAGACTAATCAAGGCACAAAGTGTAATAAAAGGACAATCTAATTGCAGTTCTTGTGCTAACTATAAGCAATATCTTACGCAAGTCACATATTTTATTTAGCTTGTATCTCCCTTCATCCATAGAGAAAGATAATTACGTAAAGATCCTTATTTTCTTGTGACTGTCAGTGTGACTAAATGATTCAAAACCTTTTAGATTTATTTTACTTATAATTGTATCAGACCTTGTGATTTTTCTCCATTGGTAATATTAACAATACAATATATTTCCCTGTATCTTTTAAGCCCTGTGGCAAAAAAGAAAAGAATCAAGGTTTAGATTGACCACTAGAATACCCAGTTTAAGAATTAGTCAGAAATCAATTGCAAACTCTACATATCACGTTCAGGAGAAGTAAGAAGAAAAACCTTGAAATTAGAATAAAGAAAATTATAAAATAGAAGCTTGGTATTAAAATAATACTTTTGGGGGGTTCACCCCTAAAAGTACACCCTTAGAATTTAAACAGAAATTATGAAGATTATTCCAAGTCCTCGTTGCCTATTTTATAGATTCAAGGCAAACTCCATAGTAAATTCTAAAACCAAAATACATAAAATCCAGATGGCAGAGTTCAATTTTACTGAATTTAACATGAGAAAATGTACTTAAATATGAACAACTATATTTGTACATGCAAATATATTCTATTCATGCATATACATTATTTTGCCCATGTCAGTGTGTACATATGAACACACATTGAGGCTTAGCATAATGATGTTTGGCCTACTACTGTCGCAGTTTCTAAAGAAACAAAGTTTACTGTCTCATTTCTCTTTCACTTTTGTGCTTATTTTATTTAAGTATACATTCATACAGTAGAGCAGGTTTGATAAACCACCCTTGATTTGATTGCCTACAAATATACAGATACCTTTAGCCATTGAGCTGCAGTTTGGAAGAGGCCCTAAATCTTCCATCAGGTTTGACTCTTTGATCAGTCTAAATCCTCAGCAAGTCCTCCATCACCAGAACTTTAATACTGATGGAAATTGGTAAACATTTAAGATGTATGTACTGAAAAAAAGATGATTTTATTCCAACAGCTGTCTGAAGCATGATCTTACCTAGCAATAAGTTTGTTTTTTTAAAGCCTTCTTTGCAGAACTAATATACTTAGGATATACGGGGAAATAATTAGGAATATCGCCTTTCTACCTACTGCATTAAATTGCCTAATTTTCTGACAGCTAGAAATACAGTACTAGTGGTCATAGAAAATTGAATGAAATAGAGGGCGAAACCCTACTGCTGATTAAGAAAGAAAAAATCATATCTATATAAGAAGGAAAACCTTGGAGAGAAGAAATAGCTAGATACTGCTACATCCTTCATATATGTGAGTCAAAGATTGATTTTCTTGCATTCTGCAAAGTAGATGCAAAAATTATGCTGAAAACAGGAGAGAACATAATTGTACAACTGCCAATGTGAACTGAAGATTCAAGTCGAATACAGGCTCTGATGCTAACAAATTCAAAACCAGGGTAAGGCTCAGGAGGTATTTCTCACAAACTTTTCTATTCCTTTAATTCTCTAGCTCTTCATTTCAGAAGGGATGGGTGCATTTTCAGATACGGTTTTTATCATGACTTTCCTTTTTGAAGCACTGGCCCTTCCTTTGTCATAAAAGGAGGTAACACAAATGAACTTAATCTCTTTTATTTTATGCTGTACATAGTTGGAGTAAAAATACTTCTCACATTTCCATGCGTTCAGTACCTTCCTTCGTTCTATTTTCTGGCACATCACATTGCCAGAATGAAGCCCTGCAGTAGGCAATGAACAGAACAACAAGGTTCCCTCTTGGAGAAATGTCATCTAATGGCTCTTGTAGTCCAAGTGATGTGCCACCTCTGGAGAACACGGTCGTCTGACAGTTGTTTCTGAGTCATCTTGGTGTATTTGAAACAGTTGGTTCTCTATCTTAGACACTTGTCAACATGGGCAGATGATGCTTTAATTGGCATATTGTCACCAGCTACATCAAATCAGGAGAAGCTGAGTAGCTGTGAAGACTGTGACTTCCAGCTCAAGAAAGCATTAGGGTACTAGAAGCAGAAACATACTAATTCAGAGCAGGTGCTTTTTTAAAAAATCCTTCAAATATGTGACTATTGTGTTAATTAATGTGATGTTTATATTTTCTTTCCTTTGCCTTTCTTGCATCCTGGTAGAGATGACTGGGAGACATGGGCTTGTTAAACTAAAAATAGAGAAAAATTATCAAATGGTATTTTGTTATTTATGTGGATGGCAAGTACAAATCACTCAGATTCCATCCCAAATAGCCTGTGATTTTTCTCTTTGCAGTAACAAATTTTGTTTTTCTTTGAATCATCAGTGTCTAGTACATTTCTTGATATATAACAAGGGTCCAATAAGCCTTTATTGAATACTGAATGATTTAATTATTATAAAACAAATTATTATAATATATAGAATTCATATCATATAGGAAAAATAGGAAGTTAGCATAAAACTATTTTTGCAAATTTTAAAGGTATCACTTGTGACATATTATGAAAGTTTCAAAAAACTTAAAATGTAGATGTAGTGAAAGTTTCTATCAAGTTATATTAATGTTAGGATTCACAAAATCAAAATGAGGGCATAAAACAATAGCAAAGAGAATCTATTATTTCTTCCTTGGGCTTCAGATTGAACCTGGATCATTTCAATTTCACATGTTCAGGTTTAAAAAAAATCTTTTTCCTACCCAAAGTGCTATTTTTGTTATCACAAAATTGACCTTTGCAGAATTATATAGTTTACTTCCTGATTATAATGATTCTTTAATTCTATTTACATATCACCTAAAGCCAACAGATTATTTCCATGAAATAAATGCATAAGCTAAATTTACTGACTAAAGTAATATTTTCTTAAGAATCTTTGGTATTTTTCTCCTCCATTACAATATCTTTCAATTTTCCCTAACTCTGACTCCATCTTTCTATCAAATTATAACAAAATTAATTTTTCTCTCTTTTAAAACCTCCTAATAGCCTTCATTATTTGTAAAATTAGTCATAAGCCATGAGATTTCTATTATTGTCTTGATAATTTTAAAAAATATATTTGTGTGAGTATATCATTTACCTAATTAGACTGCCTGTCCTTGGAGGGAAGTGAGTCATACTTTTAATAATTCTCAAAGAACATTGCATAGTTCTTAGACTAAATGTGTACAAATCTCCTAAACACATAGTATCTAAAAATATTAGCTGATAAAAATAACAGAAGCTCAATAAATAATTGGTTTCCTCATAATGCAAAATACCTGGACAGTATATGTCATTAAGAGTAATAGGGTGAACCAGACTAATTTAATTATAAAGTATATGGTAAAAAGAGTAATACCCACAACTGCCCATCAGCATAACCTACCTCAACTCCTACATGCCCATTAAATTCCAGAAATTCACATAAACTGTGGTTATGTTTAACAAGGTTCAACACTAATCATAATTTTATTTTGTATTTTGGATATCACACATACTGTATAACAGAACTTATTTTCACATTCTTTTGTCCTGCTAATAAGCAACTTTTCAATATCATTCACATGTCTACCCAAACCAAACCAACATAAAACAAGTATTACGTAGGTCAAACACCCATTTTGCTTGTTTTCACCCATACTAACATTTTATTTTTATTGTGTATCCATTCACTTAAAAAATAAATTGTGGACTTCCTTGGTGGCTCAGTGGTTAAGAATCCACCTGCCAATGAAGGGGACACAGGTTCAATCCCTGGTCCGGGAAGATCCCACATGACGCAGAGCAACTAAGCCCGTGCACCACAACTACTGAGCCTGCACTCTACAGCCCACGAGCCACAACTACTGAGCCCATGTGCCACAACTACTGAAGCCCATGTGCCTAGAGCCCGTGCTCCACAACAAGAGAAGCCACCGCCCACTGCAATGAGAAGCCCGCAAACTGCAACGAATAGTAACCCCTGCTCACCACAACTAGAGAAAGCCCACGCGCAGCAACAAAGACCCAATGCAGCCAAAACTAAATAAATAAATAAATTAATTAATTAATTAAAAAATGAATTGTATTAGTAACCAATAGATTGAGTCATTTTAAGATAAAATTGTATGCAGAGGGAAAAAAATGTTTACAATGGTAAATGAAACAGAGCCTATGTCTACACAAGTTTAAAATAGAGCTACAAAATATAAAAGTCAAGCAACAATTATTTAAAATAAATACATATTTTATAACCTTTCCTTGTCAACCCAAACATGGCGATTCTAAATATTGTGTTGGAATTGCCATTAAAGGCTGAATCTTAAAACTCAGCTATCACTTTCCAAGGAAGCACTTTTTAAAAAGCATTCTTGACAGATTAATTGGAATATAAAGTCGAGACTGAAAAATTCTGGGTTAAAGGTGGCAGGTGAAAGGAAGAGGTTTCACACAACCTTGCAGAAAGAAAGAAAATACAGAGCAGGAAGCTCTCGATACAGAGCCCTGGGTGTGTGAGGGAGGCTGATGGTAGAAGCCTGAGAAAGTAAAACAAACGACCTTTCATGAAGGGCTTTTATACACTGCTCAGGCTTTTGGACTTTATTATGATGATGAGGAGAAGCCATTAAAATATTTTTGAAGAAATGTAATACAATTTGCTTTAGAAAGATAACTCCAGGAACTCTGTAGAGCCTAGAAAGAATGGAAAAGATGCCTACAGAACAGAACCCAAGAAACGGAATCTATTTTTGCACAACTTCCATGCAATCCTTAGCCCTTATATTAAAACTCTGCATCTCTTAAAGTGTAATCAAGATGTCAAGATGCCAATATATTTTTGAAATGCAAATTGAACATTTAAACTAAGAAATTTAAATGACAAATTAAATATTTGAGGCAAAAATAAATAAAGTATACACAATTTAGTTTAAAAAGAGAAGAACAATGGACTCTTTATTTGTAAGAATAACAATTAAATTTAACATTTCTAGAACAGATAATGAACATTTTCTTGATGTCTTTGTTAACCCTACTAAATGAGTTAAAATTTTAATGCAAAAGTTAATTTGATACTGTGCAAGTTTGTCTTCCTTTCACTAATGGATGTATCCAGAATTATTTTCCAGTATTTTCAAGATAGAATCAAAATATGTACCCAAATTATTAAATATATTATCAAAGCAAAATTTTAAGATAATCTCCCTTTTTTCTTCAATAGGTGTTTGTTATTTATTTTTAATGTTCAAATATTGATTTATATTGGGTTTACTAAAATCAGCAACACCTCTAATTTTATATTACATAAAAATAACATAAATCTTCCTGGTAAATTTCAGAAACAGAGTCTGTGAAACAAAACATTAAATATTATGAATTTAAGTTCAATACAAACTGTAAAATATATATGGCTGGAGAGCAAATGTTGGATTAATTAAACTGCCACATTTGTATAATCAAGATCCTTGTTTTGGTTTTCTTGTTAAAATAAAAGTAAGAAAGTTCAAAAAAATTTTTCTTTGGTTTGGGTGTGTTTACAAGAGTACTTAGTACTCTAGGAATGGCTGCATCTGCAGAGCATAAATGTGTCTTAATTATAGGATTTTTTTAGGGTGAACGTCTATGCCCTTTTCTGCAACTGTGTAGACACTTTGATGGTTCTCTGAGAATATGTGGTTAAATTTGTACACTGTACTTACTTGCTAATTCACTTTATTTAGTATAAATCGGACTACTTAAAAGGTTTACCTGTATCACTTTGACATGTCACTTGACACTAACACAGTTTTGTTTTCTATAATTAGTTTAAAATATAAAATTAGAATCATATAAGTTTATTTATTGGGATTTTGAATTGGTGAGAAGAAACCTTAAAATCTCCATTTCTTTTTTTTTTTTTTTTTTTAGTAAAATGCTAGTTTCTTGAGGTAGAGAACAGAGTTCCCTTTTCTTGTCACACTCTGATAATCACTTTGACTCTAAAATAGCATGCTACCTAGGAAAGTATAATGCCATATATTTTTTTAAAGAAAGTTATTATCTTACTTGTTTTATTATATAAATAGCTCTAACACAGATGGAAAAATATAGGCAAACCCTTTAGCCACAGAATATGAACTTAAACACTTAGAATCACCAGTAGTTCTTTCTGTAGGAGCAAGTAAGTAAGCATGGCATATGGTCGGGGTGGACTGGGAATGATTCAGCAAGAAATACTTTTGATAGAAAGACTGGTATTTGGAAATTGTTGACAGAAGGCCTAAAAATTGTACTTAGGGGATTATATCTAATCCCCTAAGTATTGCATTTTGTCAAAAGTATTGAAAATTAACTTTCCCCAGAGCACAGAGGAAGTACCTCCTCTGGAAAGAATTCTTGTCATATTTTGGGTCATAATCACTCGAGTGAAAAGTGTAGCCAAGAAGAAATTTGAAATTTTTGCTAGATTAGCTAACAGTCTTAAAAAGCAAATATTTACTGTGACCAAGAAGACCTTAACATTCCCTCAGCGTGACTCAACTTTAGACAGGCTTCTTCCCAGCTCTAGGCCCCTGACCTCCTTTTTTCTTAAAGCATTAACTTTTGAAAACTTGCAATGGTAAATTCTTTCTCCACTCCTTTGAGATATAAATCTCCTAACAACCCAGGAATATCTTTCTCCAGGACCTCGGAGCCATCCCTTTGAAATGTAATTATCAAGAAAAATAGGACCCCTGTCTCCTAATTCCTAGGAGAAGATAGAAGACTAACTTGGATAAAAGACAGTTAACAAACACCAGTGACCTAATCATTTAGACCAACCTCCTTCCTAGAGTGCTTTTTCCATTAGCTCACCCCTCTTCTGTTTCAGCAGAGTGAGTTCAACTTTCTTTTCTATTGCAATAGTCTTGACTCCTGCCTATCACAATAATCTTGAATAAAGTCTTCCTTGCTATTTTTAACAAGTGCCTGGTACAATTTTTCTTTCTATAACTGTCACTGTTTCTTTGAATTTATGAATTAGAATCATGTTATTCAGTTATAACTGAAACTTCTGGGCACAGGTAAATTCACAAGGTAATATTTTGCTGCATTTATTAGAAAGTTATAGATGTGATAATGACACACTTAGTTGATTATGATTTAATGAGCTTTGGAGAAAATCATAAATGTTCTTTTTTGATTATAAGACCATCATTCCTGATGATATAAGATGATTTTTGAAAAGTAATATTGTAAGTTCAAAAATAGTACAGCAGTGGTAAAATTGTTGTCTATATTTAAGAAAATCTTTAATGAGTCATATTTTTCCAAATTTTTCGTTATTAATTTTAAAGAAGCATTTCCCAGAAACCAAGTCAATCATCATGGGGAATGTGAGGGAATTAGTTCAGTGATGTTTCAGTTAACTTGTTATTACCACATGATAGTGAGATTTTATTGAATACTTGGCGATCATACATTCTTACTATTCAAACATCCATACAATTTACCAGGAAGCTACTTGACTTCCGGTGTACTCTGTCTGTACAGAAGAAAGTTCGTATTTCAAAAAGATAATTTTGTTTCAGTTAATTAAAGATTCGCCCTTTATAGGAGATATCGGTACTGAAATGTATTTTGTAATGTTTCTAAGGAAAAATTGTGTTCAAAATGATAGATCCTTTACATCTACTTGACTACAGTTAAACTCTTTAAAGTATTTTTTCTTCAATTTGTTAAAACTCTTGTAATAAAACGGATATAACTTGAAGCACCTATCACACTAAAGTAACTCAAATTAATTTTAAATTGAGCTAATGTTTTAGCTTTCAGGCTAATAAACTAAAAAAAGTAATACATAATTTTAAATAAAGGATGCTAATCACCAAATAAAATATACTTTTCCTTAATAAGCAAAATCCTATTGCCATTAATTACAAATTTTCCTCAAAGCATACATTTCAGAAGCCAAAGTTTTCTTCATTGTTTTTGGTTTGTTTCCTCAAAAATCTCCTCAATGCACAGAAAAGTTGCAAATACTTTGCAAAATCTTTTAGATTTGTGGCTTCAGGCTCAAATGCCAGCCCTGTTTGAATACCTCTCTCCCTGCTTCCTCTCAGCTTAGCAAATATAAAACTTTTACCACTTTAAGAATCTGAAGAAACTATGGCTGTCCCATTCCACAATACTTATGTTAATTTGCTCATTGATTCATTCCCTCAAAACATATGTATTGATTGCTAATTGTGTGCAAAGTACTCTGTAATGTACTGGAGAAGACAAAAAGATTAAAACACAAACACACAATATCTGCCTTCAAGCTGTAGCTTGGGAGCTAAATCTTGTATGAAATTTAAGGTACATAACTAACTATTGTACAAGATAGAAAGTGATAAATGCTGTAGAAGAACAATCAATAAAATGCTATCAGGGTACTGGGTTTGGAAAAGTTCTATAAAACAATGAAATCAGGGATGGTTTCAGAATTTTTAGCTTGGGGTTGAAGGATATGAAGGATTTGGATGAGAGAGAGAGACAAAGTATGTTTAAAAACATTCCAGATGGTGACCAGCATATAAATAGGCAAGGATAGCAGAAAGTTAAAAGTGTATAAAATATGTAAGTGATTTCCACCTGGCTATAAATCAGGCTTGGTGAATTGAAATAGTGAAAGCTGGGTTGAAAAAGGTTAAAATTATATTATAGAAAATCTTGACCACCAGACTAAGCAGGTTTGATTTTACACAGTAGCCAATGAATGGGGAGACATTTAAATATCAAACAAACAAAAATCACCTTACGTTAAAGAAAAAAAAAAAAAGTAGAAAAAAAAAAACCTACAGTATTACAGCTATGCTATAAAAAGATTATGTGGTAGGAGTTTAAAAAATGTTAGAGAGAGGAAATAACCATTGGCAAGATAAACCCCAAGCACATAATTATAATTATCTGGGTATGAGGTAATTTGGTGTGTAAGCATGGAAGCACCAGGGTATGTTGAAGAGGCAGAAAATGTAAAACATGATCAGTGATTGGATGTGAAGAATAAGGCGGAGAGCAGAGAGTCCTAGGTGACTCTAACTTAGTTTGGTTCCTAGGAGGTGCTGATGGCTGACACAACTGATATAGAAAACAATATGACGGTTCTTCAAAAATAAAGAAAAGAATTACCATATAATCTAGTCATATCACTTCTGAGCATATATCCAAAGGAATTGAAAGTAGGGTCTCTTAGAGATAGGTGTATACCCATGTTCATAGCAGTATTATTTCAATAACCAAAAGGTGGAAACAACCCAAATATTCATTGACAGATGAATGAATAAATAAAATGTGTTTCTGTACAATGGAATATTATTTAGTCATTAAAAGGAAAGAAATTCTGACACATGATACAACATGGATGAACCTCGAGGACACCATGCTAACTGAAATAAGGCAGTCACAAAAAGACAAATACTGTATGACTTCACTTACATGAGCTATCAAGTATAGTTAAATTTATAGTAACAGAAGGTAGAATGGTGGTTGCCAGGTGCTCAGAGGAGGGGAGAAAAGGGAGTTATTGTTTAATGGGTATAGAGTTTTGGTTTTGCAAGATGAAAAAGTTCTGGAGATTGGCTGTACAATGTGAGTATACTTCACACTCCTGAACTGTAGGCTTAAAAATGTTTATGGTGGTGAATTTTATGTCATATGATTTTATCTCAATTCAAATTTTTAAAAAAAAAAGAAAAAGGGACGTAAAGAAAAAAGAAGAAAAAGGGCAAAGAACAAAAAGAAATATACAACCATATACATATATATTTAATCAGAATTATTTCTTCAATACAGCTCAGAGTAGAAAGAGAATGGCAACCAGAAAAGACCTTTAAAAATTACCAGAATTTATTTAAGAGCCATATAACATGAACAAAGGAGAAACAACTTGGTCTATTTAAGGGTTGGTGGTATACTTTTAACAGAAGGATACAATTCACTATTGGAAATTGTTGAAGAAAGAGTTTCAAAGAGTCCCCCCCACGCCGTGGCAGTGTGAGAATCATGTAATAGGAGGCCAGTCCCATTCCTGACACTTTCTATTTATAAGATCTTGGAAAAGTCACTTAATGACTCCATTAAAACAAACAATCATAAATAATAATACCTGCTTATCTCATGGGATTATTATGAGATTTAAATAATGCATTTATTAGTACTTGGTATACAAGAAAGGGAAGTGTTATAATCATCTGCTGACCTCCTTGATGGGTTTTGTGTAAACAATGAGAGCAATTTCTAGGTTAATAGCTGCAGAGAGCATTGCCAGAGACTGTCAAAGGCAGGTCGAGACCAGTAACAGCTATAACATCACACAGGGCATTGTGGTCGGTGATAAGAACAAACTAGGTAATTTAGACTCAAAGTTTAGATTCATTTGCTAGGTCTGTACATTTACATTAATATAATTTACTTTAAAAAATCCAGCACTTATTTCTTCCATGTTGCATATTGTTAAAAAGTGTTGATCATTCAGGTAAATTCTCTCCACAGCAGTAGAAAGGAAGGAATGGGAACAAGGGACCTATGTGAATTTGACAGAACATGAACAGGAGATAGGAAAAATGAGCATCAAGGAGGAACTAAAAGTGATGGGATAACATGACTTTTAGAAATTTGATTAGGGAATTCTCATTCATTTAGATTGCAGCCAGCAGGAATCTGGGGAGAGAGGGAACAGCAGTTTCCATCATGGAGCTCAGCACTATACACATATTATTTTATTCAATTTTCACAATTCTAGAAGATACAATTTTATCCTCATTTTTTAGATAAGGACACTGTAAGTAATTTGGCCCAAAGCACACTAGTAGTAAATGGTGGGTGGGTGGTTCTCCAGTCAATTCTTTCTCTCTTGCTCCCATGCCCAGGCATTTTCTATAATACCATGGACCAAATGTCCACATCTCAAAATGCACTCAGGTGGTTAACCAGGAAGATCACACCTCAATGGCATTTTATCTTCTCAATCTAAATGGTCTCTAACTGGAGGGCATATGTTTATAAAATAGTGTAGATTACTTTGCTGAACAGCAAAATATGTTCCTTCCATGAGGACAGACAGGTCACAGTTGTTCCAAGCTGAAAGAAGTCTCAGAGATCAGCACAGCTGAGGTTCTCATTGAGGACAGTTAGACACAGAGAAATGAAAGAATTTGTCCAAAGGCACTCTTCCTGTACACTGTGCTACCACTTCAGAAAACATTGCCAATTTTAGGTAAACTGACTTAAGTTGTTAAGTATTGCTTATAAATATTCTAAAGCCATTCAGGGATTAATAAGACTACTGTCTAATGCGTGATTAACTCTATTAACAACATCTAACTTGTCATTAAATGATAACTGAAATTTCATTGCCAACAGCATACTTTATTAAAAGTCATATTTGCCAGATGGAGATAGACCACCCTTTTGTAATTCCATATTACTACTCGGGTGCTTACTGATAAGTTATATTCTTAACTCTATCATCAAAATTCTTGGAAGTAACCCCACACTATTACCTGTAATCAGTAAAAGGTAGATTGGTCTAGCAACCCTGGTACTTTGGAGTTCCTACCCTTGCAGTGAATATGATGTTTTCCTGATTTTGGCTCCCTACTCATTTCATCCTCTTTTCACTAGTCCCTAAAGCTAGGCTATTGTTTTGTTTTGATCAACATGGCAAGAAAACATATGTGGTATATTTGTCTTTCCATTCTCTTTCATGACAGGTAACACTTGTATATTTTACTATGATTTTAATAAGAAACATCAGGACAAGTAACAGAACCATGCTTCTTCAATACTTAATGAGTATGACTTACAGGACTTTAAAGTTCATCTTGCAGTATTTCTTATTGACTATAAGGTGAATATAGCCATGTCAGAAAACACTCATTAAGCTGCATACAATATTAAGAAAGTACGGTAACAAATTGAGACTAGTTAATGATAATGGAGTCAACTATTATTTAAAATGAAATACAATTTGAATAAACATAGTATTTTGGAGTTAAAATTATTATTTTGGAGCCAGGAATGTACCCCTCCTCCATCACCACCTCTACTCCATCACCCATAGCAGAGTTGAGCCTCCATTAGAGTCAAAGTCCCGCATGAGATATTTCAAAAAAAATTATGTTTCAGTTCTCCTCTGTGAGCACTGTGCCTTTAATGAGAAACAGATGTTCAACTTACTTACACAGAAACAAAAAATGAAAAAAAAAGTAAATAAAGGCAGAGCATCCTCATAACTGACTTCCCATGGAGTTAGACCACTCAAAGTTTCCTAAGGATAATAATCACTCAGCCCAAGCCCCCAAATTTACCATCATCTAAATAGAAGGAATCAAACAAGGTTAACTGAGTCTGAGAACCTAGTATATTAGCCTATAGCCTAATACAGTGGACACTTGAACAACATGGGGTGTGGGATGCTGACCCTCTCCCACTGTGGAAAATCCATGAATAATTTATGTTGGGTCCTCCTGTTTCATTCCTCCTTATCCAAGATTCCTCTGTATCCATGGTTCCACATCCTGGGATTCAACTAACCTCCTGTAGAACTGATGGTATTTACTCTTGAAAAAAATCTGAATATAAGTGGACCCGCAGAGTTCAAGTCCAAGTCCTTCAAGAGTAACTGTATATTAGAGGGTCACTTATCAACCCGCCGTTGCTGTCTAAAGCCTGAAGACAGAACTCTCTCACTGGATACTGAGGATAAGGGGTGAGGGTGGTAGCTTCTCTGGTTCACCAGCTGCTGTACTTCAGTGCTCACCCACCCACTCACCTGCTGCCTGCTAACCAGGTTACTTTTGATTGTTTTCAAATTTGATCTTAATATTGAGGCTGTTTTTTTAATTGACTAATTTAGTTAATATGATCTTTTCATTGCAATTGTTCTTATAAATATCTAATTAAATATTTTATGCATCATTAAAATGTAAGTGTAAAATAATGAGGTTTTTTTCCTGAAAACTACTGTGATTTCTGTAAAAGGCAAAATGAAAGCACATTACCCAAACAAAAACGAAACAAAAACTACTTTTGAATTGTGTGTGGGTAAAACGTATAAAAGTTGGGGGAGAAACATAACAAAAATCCAGAAAAGTTCTGTATCAAAATGTCAGCTAAAGAATGTACCTCACCATCTGGTTCCACAAGGATTAGGTCACTGGCCACTGTAGTCACTGACCTTTAACACTCCCTGAAAGGAGTTCAGGGCTAAGACCGGGAATGAAGTACTCTGTGCTCTGGGAAAAAAATGGCAGAAGAGGCCTTCAGATAGTTAGATAGCTTCAGAAGATTTTATGAGTCCAATTTCTTGCATCTTCCCACACCTAGAAAAGCACTAAAATCATTAACAGAGACATCTGCTCCTCATGATTAGCAGCGACCGTCTGCCAAAGTGTGCGTTTGATTGCATGTACCCACTTCACAAAAATCACACACATACCGACCTCCCCCCAACCTCTTAGGAGCAATTCCTAGGAGTTGTGTGAGGGGCTGTCTCCCAGGTGATAGTCCTAGCTAGACCGCAAATCAAACTTAGTTCACAGCTCTTACATTGTGCTTTTTTTCAGTCAATGAAAATTTCTTTCTTTACATGTATCTTTAAATTCTGGCAAATTTTGTGCTTAAAAGAGTACAAAAATGGATGAATTATAGTATGGGTTAATCAAGAAAGAAAATACAGTTCTTTAAAGAAACTAACCAAAAGATGGCCCTGCCATTACATAAAACAGATTGACAAATGTTTATACATTTACATGTTTTAAACTAAAATGTTTTTGTTATTCCTACTTTCATCAATTTATTTAAATAATCAGCCACCTACCTGGGCCACTAGCATCAGGTACTAGGCCTTCTGTTATATGTAATTATGATGAGTAGTAAAATAATGAAAAGTGTCTGCGCTGAAAACACACTAGAAACCAGTTGAATCAAGATGCCCTCACAGAATGTAATAGGCACAGAGGGTGCTGTGCTTTGCTATGATTATCTTATCACATGTAAGCAATCACCATGACTGTGAACAAAATATAATTAAGCCTGAATTGTTAGTTTTCTGTGCATGTGGACTGAAGTAGGACAGGCAATCATATCATTTTTAGTGGACACCTACTCTGTCCAGCTCACTGTACAATGAGTGGGGTTTAGGCTAGCGGTTCTCAAATTAGAAGGATCAGAATCACCTGAGGGGCTTAACACCCCAGACCTCTGGGCCCCATCACTTGAGTTTCTGGTTCAAGAGGTCTGGGATGAGGGTGCAGGACTGCATTTTGAATGAGTTCCCAAGTGATATTGCTCCTGCTGGTCCAGGGACCACATTTTAGAAACCACTATTTCAGGACGTTAAACAAACAAACGAACAAACAAACTAGTTTTACTGTAGAAAATGTTGCACTCTAAAAAAACTCAGATAGGATGAAATCACATGCAAAAAGCAAGGCACATGCATAATTCAATAGATAAATTAACCAATTGGTTGTCCACCAATCCATCCCAGAGTTCGTTGGAGTCAATGATATAAAGGGTTTTGAAGAAATTAGCCAGAAAATCTTCTCCTTCCCAAGAATAAAGGAGGGTGATTAAATATGTATAGGAACAAACAATTATGACCTAGCATGTGCTAAGAAATATTTTGAAAGCATACTGATAAAATTATATCTGTCTCTTTTCTTAAATTTGACTATGCAATTTAGAGAGAACTGAAAAGATTCCTACTATCTACATTCTCATATCTATATGCCTATCTTTATTTTCACCATACATTTTTCTGCCTGGTGTTCTCTTTTTCTCTTTCTAATGTTTCTTTCTCTCTGTGTTTCTAGGTGTAGTCACAATCACAAATGAGTTTCTTAAAGTCAATATTTCAGTAATTCCTCCAACTGTGTTCACAAACTGATCCTAAATGTACAATTCTGTTCATTAGTGTAATAGATTAAAATCGATTTGGAAAACATTTTTCAAAGAAATTTAAATTGTGGAGAGAAAGGAAAATTCATTCAGAGAAAGACTGTAGGTTACATTTTCTATTCCTCTTTAAAGGACTGATCATAAAAATAACTGCTGGAAAGCCCTGAAGATGAAGAGAAGTGCCGACTGTGTGTTTAAATGAAAACAGATTTAATCACATGAACTGTGCTGGAATTATTTTCATTCAACATTTCAAAGATGTAGTAATTTTTTTATATCGTCTTGCCCGAGTCCTGGTTTTTGTGACAAGTAATCCATCCTGAGTTCATTGTATAGTTGTTAACTCCTTAACTGGGGATGGGTAAGTGCTTTCCTTGTATCCAAGCTATGCTCTCTTTAAAACAGTACTTTGAGATTGGGACAGTAAGTAACCTTTGTGTGTGTGTGTGTGTGTGTGTGTGTGTGTGTGCTTTAAACTATACATTTTCACACTAACTCTATCAGAAAGTGACATTAAGTCACTGGGGGGGGACATTTTTTAAAAGCTAAATGAGAAACCTGAAAACAATAGGAGGCTCAGTTTTTTAGGGCATGCACTAAAGAACTATGATTCTAGAATGTAACTCTGCCTTACTATATAAAGGTGGTACATTTTTTTCACAGAACTGTTTATATATGCTCCATGTACAAAATGAGCATATTAAAATTACTTCTGAGTGCATGCAGAGAGTAAAGAGTGATCACAGATTTAGGCTTATAAACAGACACATGAGAAAACTAAATTTTGATGTTTCCTTTATTAAATACAAAGTAGTATATATTAAAAATCAGTTTTCAATAGAATATTAAGTAAATGCCATGTATTCTGGATTTTAATGCAGTTGCTGAATACAATTATGGTAAGACATTAAAACCTAATTCATTTTGAATACCATGCTATCCAAAAGAGAAAAATATTACAATGCACACCATTATTCTAAGCATCATACTTTACAAGTGTAATTTTATAGTTCTGTGTTTCCCAGATAAGTAAGAACATATCCATTCCCACCTACCCCAACCCCAAGCATAATATATACTTCAAAGAAGCTATGAGTCTTTATTTCTTCAAGTAGACTTGAGACCACTTAAGGTTAGGAAATGTTATTTTGTATCCTCATCTTATTCATTGTTCCTAAATATGTATTTATTAAATATTATTAAAGAAGAAAGATTTAAAAAGACTGTTACTTTGTAGCTTTTAGACCTTGGTATGTCTGTGTATTAACCACTTGACTGTTTACACATAAAAGGACTAGACTTAGGATTTACTCCCTCATTCATAGCCAAGACCAAAATGTAAGGTTAGGAATTTTAGAGGTCTTAAGATAAAGGAAAGATTGTGAACCTACAGTTTGCTGCTGAATTAGGAAGATGTCAAAAGTTCACCAGGTAAGTCACCTTCAAGCTGTCAATATATGGCCTTTGCCTCTCAAGGGAAACCATGCAGAAACAGACACTTAAAATTTTTCCACTGTATCCCTACCTAATTGTTTAGCAGCAAGGATCCCAACAATCTGTACAGCAGATGTGACTACCTCACTTAATACTATCATAGGAAGGGAATAAGGGCAGAAGAGTCATATGCTAATGGTAAAGATGCACAGAGAAACTGCTGCCTGAGCACAGATAACACTCCTCTCTCCAGCCGTCTGTCCCACCATGTGTGCTGCACATCACAGGAGGATATGAGAGGGGTGGACAGCTGATAAGTTTTTCAGAGTGGCAAAAGAATGGCTTTCAACAGCAGTGTGATACTAGAGGATAAGGGTTTTTATTAATATTGCAAGGAATGTATTATTAATGTTACTTAAAGGACCAAAGGTTTTAGTATTGCATATTTAAAAAAATAAATTAATGTCATGTTATTCCTTTCTCTCACTCACTGCATTCTGATGTTCTTTCTTGAGTGGCAGGGAGAGATGCATAGTTACAGCTGAAATGCAAAAATGGCACAGTGTTGTTTCTGGTGTATGACACCCACTCTGCATACACAGATGAGACCAAGGTGGAGAGGGGCTGCTGAAGGAAATCACAGACTGGGTTCTGAGCCAGAGGTATGGTGTCTATCCTGCTGGACTACCCTGATATTAGTATTGCCATCAGGTCAGAACTCAGAATAATATTTTAATGTAGTTTATGTGTTGCATTAACTAATCCTTACTCTCAAAGCCTAAATGTTGTGGGATAAGGGAAATTCTGTTCCTGGCATACGTAACTGGATAAATAAATCTTTGTTGAATTATTGCAAAAATAGAATCATTTCATTGATATAGACGGAAGTGGTACAGAGAAGCAGGATCTGGTGGTAGATAAACTAGGCAGTGCTGCCATCAGCCTCGGTGGAGCTGAGATTCCTCTCAGGGGCTGACTGGGCTGTGTGTAGGTGCGGGTGCAAACTGCTTTGCTGTGTGCCTCAGTAACCTAGTTGAAGAAGAGGAAGAGGGAGAGAGGGAGGGAGAGAGAGGGGAAGGGGGCAGGGGGAAAAGAGGAGAGGACAGAAGGAGAGAAGAAAGAGAAGGAGAAAGAAGAGATGGAGAGGAAAATCTACTTGGAGAAATGGAACATGAACAAATAAAAAGTTTAAAATCATATCTCTGTGTTATATCTGTGCATGTGTATATAAAGCTGATGCAGGCAATTAGCTTTCCAGAGTTACTGCTTATAAAGGAGAAACCACTATTAATTGTTTAATAAGAAAAGCATTCTGAATGGTAGGGGGAAAGGGCCTGTGTCTTAAGAACAAACAATAAACAAAACACAAAAGTGAGGCTGTTGCTTTCCAGTGAGCGAAGAAGCAAAAGATCAGTCAAGAAGGATCACATTTAGAACATATATGTACTGGGTGAAATCAAAAGTTATCCAAACACAGAGCTGAGATCAGAGATTCATATGCAGAGTATAGAAAAAAGTACATAATTTCTTTGAGAACAAATTGGCTCTTTAGTTATAAACAATTTAGAAGCAGCCATAAAAATTTCAATCCTGAGGAATATATTCAGGTTTCATGGATGAATGGACCTTTGATAAGTAGCTTCCCAATACTAGGATAATAAGACAGAGTCAAACTAGATAAAATGGTAGCTCTATGTTTGGAATTTCAAGACAAAAACTTCAAAACTTTTGTCCATTCCAATGTCATCTGACGATATCACATATTATTTTCCTATTTCAGGGATTTCATTAAACTGTACACTGAAATAACTGTAAACAGAGGAATTTGGGAAGTGCTAAGATGTAAGCAATACAACCTCCACAGCGAATTGACATAGTAGCAAGTATAGTAGATGGCACATACTGCCAGAGAAAAAAGATGGAGAAGGGATTGTGGTTGTTTTAAGGGAGAAAGTCACATTTTCCTCCAGGGTCTATGAAATATATTATCGGTGTTCCTTTACGAGACCCAGAAATGAACCCCTGATTCAAGTTGAGAAAGAAATACTCATGTCAACCTTCAGTAAGAGAAATACAAAGAAATGTTTCTAACAGTGCACATAATGCTTGCAAAACTATCTAGTTACCTTGTCTCATGCCTGCAAAAAACTCATTCTATTTATTTGAAAAATAGAATTTTAAATTATATTTTTAAAATAGCTGTTAAAATATTTCTCCTTTTGAAGACCATTGTCTTGGCAATAGCCTCTCAATTAAGAATAGTGTTTTCATTTCTTAACTCAATCAGGTCTTTAAATTCTGTTTTTAAGGGGACAAACTTATATCTCACAATTTATAAAAGATTAGAATTCATTATGGGAAAAAATAGAGATTTAGCATTTGACAGTAAAGAAAACATACAGAATAAGTGTTTGGAGCATCTATTTCTGTTTTACAGTGACATAAAGTATCTGATTAAAACATATGCTCTCAAATAATAAGAGAAACTTAGGTGTATAAAATCTGTCATATGTATTTAAAACAGATACTAAATGAGTTCAAGATAACTCAGGATGATGTTCTTTCTGTCAGACTTTGTAATGTTTAATTTTAGAACTGAAATTAAGTAATATTAAATTTTTATGATTTATAACAGTTTTCTCTGAAAACACACACACACACACACACACACACATATACCAAAAAGGTCCTAAGTCAGAAGTATAGCAAAAGGTTCTTATAAGGCCGTCTCAGAAAATATAAACATAAAGCTAGTCAATTAAGTCATCAAATTCTAAGTCACAGCTAAAGGAGTTAAACTTTTAACCTAGGCCTGGTCAAGTGACTTTAATTATGTAGGAGTCTCTTGATTCTTTCATTTCTCCTTGAAAAAACATGCAAACTGTACAAACCTCCCTGTAAGCATCTTATCTATTAGTTTCCAAACTTTCAAACACTCATCCAGACTCTACTTTAGAACTGCAGTAAGTTAGATAGGCGTTTTTAAATTGTCTCTAAATGGCTATAATTAAACCCTCACTTAAAGCTTTACCATCTATACCAAGGGCAAACTCAATGTGATAAGGAATGCATAAGAGTAGAATTATTAAAAAGCAAAAAAAAAAAAGAAAGAAAACCTGTGACTTGGCATAGATTCCTGTGTAAAGGGTGCAGGCTAGGTACTCCAATATTTCCTCTGAAAAAAGTTATATGAAGATCAGAAAGGGTAGGTGAGTAAAAGAAAAATAATTCAACCTTTCTTTATAAAGCTATGTGCAAAAGTGAACTCTTACCCAGGAAATCTATTAATTGTTAATCTTTTCCTCTTTTAAATCACCGTGAAAACAAATGTACTTCTTGAAAATGACGTTAATTCAAATCCAGTGTGTACTGATCGGTCAAATTCTCTGAAACAAATCTAATTAACAAGAATAGGCCACCTAGCCTATGGATAAGGAAAGCGATCAGATAAGCCCTAGAAATAAAATGGTATTAATGTCAGGAATGGCAGAAATGGCAGCTACTGACGCCATATAGTTGCTAAGTTGAGTGAAAAAAACAATAACAAAAAGAAAAGAGTGTACTCTTAGAGACAAGAAGGGAATTACAAATTACTCTTTCTCTAGCTACTAAAAAACCTTAAAATAGAAGTAAATACATATGTTTGAATGATTTTTATGAACTTACTTGGTCATTTAATAAACTACTTTGCCATCTAATAAACTATTTTTTGGAACAAAACTATTTTCAGAGATGAACTGAACATTTATCAGAAAGTTGCTGTCCAAGAGCGAGGATTTGTGATTTTGCTATCACTAAAAGACCATTTTCAACTATGATCTAAGGATAACAAAATATCTTTAATTTTTTCCTATATGAGGAAAAGGTACCTTACCTTTACAAAAGCATAATATAGTTCACAGTCAATATTATCAGGCATTAATTTCTGTTGATCAAGAAGACTGTCAGAACAGAAGGAAAATTACATTCTGAACATTTATCTGATGAGGAAAATGAGATGCAATAAACACAAAAAAGTGACATGCTTCTATGAGTACTTCACCAAAATGTAAGTAGAAGGATCTTTGGACTCTTTCACCAAAATGTAAGTAGAAGGATCTTTGGACTCTTAGGTCATTGCCTTTTCCACCCCCAGAAGGTTGGTTTGAAAACACTGTATCCCATTACCTTTCTTCTAAGAAAATGTGAGTCCTTGGTGTTCATATTTCATTTGAAATGCTCAGAAATACCATGTCATTTTCAAGGATGGCACACATCGAGATTGGTTCAAGACAGCGGAGTAGAAGGACGTGCTCTCATTCCCTCTTGCAAGAACACCAGAATCACAACTAACTGCTGAACAATCATCAACAGGAAGACACTGGAACTCACCAAAAAAGATAAACCACATCCAAAGACAAAGGAGAAGCCACAGTGAGATGGTAGGAAGTGTACAATCACAATAAAATCAAATCCCATAACTGCTGGGTGGGTGACTCACAAACTGGAGAACACTTATACCACAGAAGTCCACCTAATGAGGTGAAGGTTCTGAGCCCCACGTCAGGCTTCCCAACCTGGGGGTCCAGCAATGGGAGGAGGAATTCCTAGAGAACCAGACTTTGAAGGCTAGCAGGATTTGATTGCAGGACTTCAACAGGACTGGGGGAGACAGAGACTAAACTCTTGGAGGGCACACAAAAAGTAGTGTGCGTATTGGGAACCAGGGGAAAGAGTAGTGACTCCAGGGGAGACTGAACCAGACCTACCTGCTAGTGTTGAAGGGTCTCCTGCAGAGGTTGTGGGTGGAGGGAAGGACTCTGTCTCACCGTGAGGACAAGGAAACTGTCAGCAGATCTTCTGGGGAGTATTCCTTGGCATGAGCCCCCACAGAGTCCACCATTAGCCCCAACAAAGAACCCAGGTAGGCTCCAGTGTTGGGTCACCTCAGGCCAAACAACCAACAGGGAGGGAACCCAGCCCCACCCATCAGTAGTCAAGCAGATTAAAGTTTTACTGAACTCTGCCCAACAGAGCTAGAGCCAGCTCTAACCAACAACAGTTGCTCCCATCAGGACACTTGCTCAAGCCTCTTAGATAGCCTCATCCATCAGAGGACAGACAGCAGAAGCAAGAAGAACTACAATGCTGCAGCCTGTGGGGGGAAAAAAAAAAAAAAGCACATTCACAGAGAGATAGACAAGATGAAAAGGCAGAGGGCTATGTACCAGATGAAGGAACAAGATAAAATCCTAGAA
Organism: Balaenoptera physalus; assembly: GCF_965194825.1. NCBI lineage: Eukaryota > Metazoa > Chordata > Mammalia > Artiodactyla > Balaenopteridae > Balaenoptera > Balaenoptera physalus. Next base: position 39,701,546 of record NC_138899.1, on the reverse strand, counting down.
AAACAACTAAATGAAGTGGAGATAAGCAACCTTCCAGAAAAAGAATTCAGAATAATGATAGTGAAGTTGATCCAGGACCTCAGAAAAAGAATGGAGGCAAAGATAGAGGAGATGCAAGAAATGATTAACAAAGACCTAGAAGAATTAAAGAATAAACAAACAGAGATGAACAATACAATAACTGAAATGAAAACTACACTAGAAGGAATCAATAGCAGACTAACTGAGGCAGAAGAACGGATAAGTGACCTGGAAGACAGAATGGTGGAATTCACTGCTGCAGAACAGAATAAAGAAAAAAGAATGAAAAGAAATGAAGAAAACCTAAGAGACCTCTGGGACAACATTAAGTGCAACAACATTAGCATTATAGGGGTCCCAGAAGGAGAAGAGAGAAAGGAACCAAGAAAATATTTGAAGAGATTATAGTCGAAAACTTCCCTAACATGGGAAAGGAAATAGCCACCCAAGCCCAGGAAGCACAGAGAGCCCCATACAGGATAAACCCAAGGAGAAACATGCTGAGACACATAGTAATCAAATTGGCAAAAATTAAAGACAAAGAAAAATTATTGAAAGCAGCAAGGGAAAAACGACAAGTGACATACAAGGGAACTCCCATAAGGTTAAGAGCTGATTTCTCAGCAGAAACTCTACAAGCCAGAAGGGAGTGTGATGACATATTAAAAGTGATGAAAGGGAAGAGCCTACAACTAAGATTACTCTACCCAGCAAAGATCTCATTCAGATTCAGTGGAGAAATCAAAAGCTTTACAGACAAGCAAAACCTAAGAGAATTCAGCACCACCAAAGCAGCTCTACAACAAATGCTAAAGGAACTTCTCTAAGTGGGAAACACAAGAGAAAAAAAGGACCTACAAAAAAAACCACAAAACAATTAAGAATATGGTAAAAGGAAGATACATACCGATAATTACCTTAAACCTGAATGGATTAAATGCTCCAACCAAAAGACACAGGCTCACTGAATGGATACAAAAGCAAGACCCATATATATGCTGTCTACAAGAGACCCACTTCAGACCTAGGGACATATACAGACTGAAAGTGAGGGGATGGAAAAAGATATTCCATGCAAATGGAAATCAAAAGAAAGCTGGAGTAGCAATACAAATGTCAGATAAAATAGACTTTAAAATAAAGAATGTTACCAGAGACAAGGAAGGACACTACATAATGATCAAGGGATCAATCCAAGAAGATATAACAATTTTAAATATATATGCTCCCAACATAGGAGCACCTCAATACATAAGGCAATTGCTAACAGCTATAAAAGAGGAAATCGACAGCAACACAATAATAGTGGGGGACTTTAACACCTCACTTACACCAATGGACAGATCATCCAAACAGAAAATTTATAAGGAAACACAAGCTGCAAATGACACAACAGACCAGATAGATTTAATTGATATTTATAGGACATGCCATCCCGAAACAGCAAATTACACTTTCTTCTCAAGTGTGCATGGAACATTCTCCAGGATATATCACATCTTGGGTCACAAATCAAACCTCAGTAAACTTAAGAAAATTGAAATCATATCAAGCATCTTTTCTGACCACAACGCTATGAGATTAGAAATCAATTACATGGAAAAAAATGTAAAAACAAAAACACATGGAGACTAAACAATACATTACTAAATAACCAAGAGATACCTGAAGAAATCAAAGAGAAAATCAAAAAATACCTAGAGACAAATGACAATGAAAACACGATGACCCAAAACCTATGTGATGCAGCAAAAGCAGTTCTAAGTGGGAAGTTCATAGCTATACAAGCCTACCTCAAGAAGCAAGAAAAATCTCAAATAAAGAATCTAACCTTACACCTAAAGGAACTAGAGGAAGAAGAACAAACAAAACCCAAAGATAGCAGAAGGAAAGAAATCATAAAGATCAGAGCAGAAATAAATGAAATAGAAAACAATAGCAAAGATCAATAAAACTAAAAGCTGGTTCTTTGAGAAGATAAACAAAATTGATAAACTATTAGCCAGACTCATCAAGAAAAAGAGGGAGAGGACTCAAATCAATAAAATTAGAAATGAAAAAGGAGAAGTTACCACAGACACCGCAGAAATACAAAGCATCCTAAGAGACTATTACAAGTTATTCTTTGCCAATAAAATGGACAACCTGGAAGAAATGGAAAAATTCATAGAAAAGTATAACCTTCTAAGATTGAACCAGGAAGAAATAGAAGATATGAACAGACCAATCACAAGTAATGAAATTGAAACTGTGATTAAAAATCTTCCAATAAACAGAAGTCCAGGACCAGATGGCTTCACAGGTGAATTCTATCAAACATTTAGAGAAGAGCTAACACTCATCCTTCTCAAACTCTTCCAAAAAATTGCAGAGTAAGGAACTCTCCCAAACTCATTCTATGAGGCCACCATCACCATGATACCAAAACCAGACAAAGATAATACAAAAAAAAGAAAATTACAGACCAATATCACTGATGAATATAAATGCAAAGATCCTCAACAAAATACTAGTAAACAGAATCCAACAACACATTAAAAGGATCATACAACATGATCAAGTGAGATTTATCCCAGGGATGCAAGGATTCTTCAATACATGCAAATCAATCAATGTGATACACCATATTAACAAATTGAAGAATAAAAACCATATGATCATCTCAATAGATGCAGAAAAAGCTTTTGACAAAATTCAACACCCATTTATGATAAAATCTCTCCAGAAAGTGGGCATAGAGGGAACCTACCTCAATATAATAAAGGCCGTATATGACAAACCCACAGCAAACATCATTCTCAATGGCGAGAAACTGAAAGCACTTCCTCTAAGATCAGGAACAAGACAAGGATGTCCACTCTCACCACTATTATTCAACATAGTTTGGAAGTCCTAGCCACAGCAATCAGAGAAGAAAAAGAAATAAAAGGTGTACAAATTGGAAAAGAAGAAGTAAAACTGTCACTGTTTGCAGATGACATGATACTATACATAGAGAAACCTATAGATGTCACCAGAAAACTACTAGAGCTAATCAATGAATTTGGTAAAGTTGCAGCATACAAAATTAATGCACATAAATCTCTTGCACTCCTATACACTAATGATGGAAAATATGAAAGAAATATTAAGGAAACGTTCCCATTTACCATTGTAATAAAAAGAATAAAATACCTAGGAATAAACCTACCTAGGGAGACAAAAGACCTGTATGCAGAAAACTATAAGACATTGATGAAAGAAATTAAAAATGATGCACACAAATGGAGAGATATACCATATTCTTGGATTGGAAGAATCAATATTGTGAAAATAACTATACTACCCAAAGCCATCTACAGATTCAATGCAATCCCTATCAAATTACCAATACCATTTTTTACAGAACTAGAACAAAAAATCTTAAAATTTGTATGGAGACACAAAAGACCCCGAATAGCCAAAGCAGTATTGAGCGAAGAAAAGGGAGCTGGAGGAATCAGACTCCCTGACTTCAGACTATACTACAAAGCTACAGTAATCAAGACAGTATAGTACTGGCACAAAAACAGAGATATATATCAGTGGAACAGGATAGAAAGCCTAGAGATAAACCCATGCACCTATGGTCAACTACTCTATGACAAAGGAGGCAAGGATATACAATGGAGAAAAGACAGTCTCTTCAATAAGTGGTGCTGGGAAAACTGGACAGCTACATGTAAAAGAATGAAATTAGAACACTCCCTAACACCATACACAAAAATAAACTCAAAATGGATTAGAGACCTGAATGTAAGACTGGACACTATAAAACTCTTAGAGGAAAACATAGGAAGAACACACTTTGACATAAATCATAGCAAGATCTTTTTTGATCCACCTCCTAAAGTAATGGAAATAAAAACAAAAATAAACAAATGAGACCTAATGAAACTTAAAAGCTTCTGCACAGCAAAGGAAACCATAAACAAGATGAAAAGACAACGCTCAGAATGGGAGAAAATATTTACAAACGAATCAACAGACAAAGGATTGATCTCCAAAATATATAAACAGCTCATGCAGCTCAATATTAAAAAAACAAACAACCCAATCCAAAAATGGGCAGAAGACGTAAACAGACATATCTCCAAAGAAGACATACAGATGGCCAAGAAGCACATGAAAAGCTACTCAGCATCACTAATTATTAGAGAAATGCCAATCAAAACTACAATGAGGTATCACCACACACCAGTTAGAATGGGCATCATCAGAAAATCTACACACAACAAATGCTGGAGAGGGTGTGGAGAAAAGGGCACCCTCTTTCACTGCTGGTGGGAATGTAAATTAATACAGCCACTATGGAGAACAGTATGGACGTTCCTTAAAAAACTAAAAATAGAATTACCATATGACCCAGCAATCCCACTACTGGGCATATACCCAGAGAAAACCATAATTCAAAAAGACACATGCACCCCATATTCATTGCAGCACTATTTACAATAGCCAGGTCATGGAAGCAACCTAAATGCCCATTGACAGATGAATGGATAAAGAAGATGTGGTACATATATACAATGTAATATTACTCAGCCATAAAAAGGAACAAAATCGGGTCATTTGTAGAGATGTGGATGGATCTAGAGACTGTCATACAGAGTGAAGTAAGTCAGAAAGAGAAAAACAAATATCGTATATTAACGCATATATGTGGAACCTAGAAAAATGGTACAGATGAACCAGTTTGCAGGGCAGAAGTGGAGACACAGGTGTAGAGAACAAACGTATGGACACCAAGGGGGGAAAGCGCCGGGGTTGGGGGTGGTGGTGTGGTGAATTGGGAGAATAGGATTGACATATATACACTGATTCGTATAAAATGGATGACTAATAAGAACCTGCTGTATAAAAAAATAAATAAAATAAAATTCAAAAATTCAGAAAAAAAAGGATGGCACACATCAAAGTCAATTTGCTAATTGGTTTTAGTTGTTTTCCAACAACTATGAATGCTACCTAGTTATTCCAGCACAAATACTAGAGGAAACAGACTGAACACTTGGCATCCAGATATCAGCAAAAAATTTTTAAAAATACAGTGTTACAATGGTTTTCACTATGCAGATATTAATATATATTTCTTGTTTGTGCCAGTGTTTCATTTATGACCTAATATCAGTCTTTTCACTTTCTGGGATTTTTTAACAATCACTCTAAGTTTCCAAATTCTCACTTTCCCTGTATGCAACACTTTTTTACAATCACTACAAACACTGTAAAATGTTTCCAAATGAAAATAATTAAAATGAAATTTCCTTAGCAAGATGATCTTCTAACGGAGGAACAATAACAACATTTCAAGGATATAATATTTCTACCGAAATGTGTTAACTGATTATAAATATTAATCATTTATAGGTGATTAGTGACCATTATTAAATATACCTGCCTGTTTTTTTTTTTCCTTAAATATGTTTATTTTTTACAGGACTTGGATTTCACAGAAATCTAAATCACTATATTCAGGTAAAAATACTTCTGATCAAAGTATAAATGGTAATTTTGACAACATGAAACTTATAGAAACAATTAACATATAAATGGAGAGTTCTCTATTTGTGCATTCAAACTACAGACATTATGCATATTCACCTCTGGTTTAAGCATATTAATATATTTACTTTGTTTACTAGTTAAGCATAGTACTTCAAAAATTTCATAAATCTAATGTTAACTGCATACATCTGTTGATAGTGCAAAGAAAGAGAGTTAAGACATATTTTAGGGTAAGAAAACACAAAGATATTTACGTTGGGCTATCAGAAAAGGTAAAAAAAAAAACAGTAAATATAAATGGAATCCACTATGCATTATTTCCTCATGCCTATCTCCACCCTGTTTCATCCTCCCCCCCAAAAAGTGCTTCAAAACCACTAATCCAACCACTAACTCAGCACAGGAATTCTCCTTTTCACCTATCCCAGTCCAACAAATTAATAACAGGGTGTTTCATGTTACCCGAATCAGGTGTTGATGATGTGATGGAAATAAACAGATTTAAGATGATATGATCAACAGTTTTTCAGAGCTTTTGCCTTCTTATTCTTCTTTTAATTTAAATGTATAGCTTGTAGTAAAATGGTTATGGATTTTTAGAGGATTCTAAAAAGTAAAATTAAGAGAAGGCAGTCAGACATATCATAATAGAGTTAAAAGGGTTCAGTTACATTTTAATTCTAACAGTGGTTTCAAATATAACCTGTCTGGTAGGGTTTAATAGAAAACAAAATCAAGTTGAGAACTATGGGGAATAATATGTCAATCTTGAGAGAAAGCATGGCATGTGAAAGTCTTTGGTGGACAGGCACTTAAATTGTTTAATGTAGCAAAGGAAATGTTAATGTTACAACTGTATTTTCTATTTTGTTCTAAGAAACATGTCTGATAAAGAAAGAGAAGAAAAGATATCTTTTAACTAGACTCAAAAATGTTGGTAATAAATCAGTTTAATGGCCCATAAGATTCTTCTCTTATACATGTATAAGTTATATGTTTTTGCAACAATGTTGCATATTATCATTAGTCCAAAACAGCACTGCATCTGCACTGTTCAAGAAATAATACTATGCATTTTTCTAATATATTTATTTCCCAAAATTATAACTTACTACTATTTTATGAAACTGACATTAAATCTTCTATCTCAATAGAAAATCTTGTGAAATGTATCCTCCTCTCCATTACTAAAGGTTGTTTTTTTGGTTTATTTTTTGAAAGTCAGATATTATATCTTTAACTCCTTTGCATTTCCACTCTACTCCATGAAGTCCCTAACATATAATGAATATGCCTTAGTTTTTTGGGGGTGAAATGATGAATTAAGTTTGAGTTGAATGAATGTTTTATACCACCAAAGAATAAAGACCGGGCTTACTAAATATAACTTTAAAACATAATGTTTTATTTCATTGTACTTACACAGCATAACCTTACTAGTAGTAGTAAAATTATTTGTAATTATTTTTCAATCAGATTAACCTGATATAGATTAATTACACTGTAGTCTCTACTTAGCAAGTGGGTTCCAAAAATTATGGTGTCATAGAAATATGCCAGTAGTGATTGGCAGAAATGGAGAGTTACTTCATTCTGAATTAATGACAAAATTGAGTGGTCCCCAACACCATTGTGCAGGTGTTCATGGCAACATTATTAACATTAATTTATTGGGAATAAAACACCAGAGAGAGAGATCTGTCAAACAGGCCAAGTTATTCAGCTATCCCACTAAACATCAGATTTGCTACATGATGTCACAGTTTCTCTGTTCTTCAACTCAAGTAGTAATGGCAAGATAGTTTACCTGCATTTGTATTAATTCTTAAGTGTTTTACTTTCTCCCCCCCCCAAAATCATAACTTGTCAATTTAATGGTCCCTGAGACACAAAAAGCAAGTCTGTAATTAATACTCAGTATTGAAATAACCATTTACATTTTGCACTCTAAGGATTATGTACTACTTTGGAGAAATGGTTTTCATGGATGTACTTGTTTAAAAAACAGACAAATAAACAAACAAAAACTCCTCAGACACAAAGCATTGCTTCTTACTCCCCCCACCCCTCCTGCCGACTATACACTATTGCCAGTTACAAGACTTTCTTCTCCAGCCAACCAATTAAGCAACAAAAGTCCTCACCTTTTGAATGATTTCTATTCATCCCCCAGATATATCTCAAAAGTTATTTTCAGTGTGAATTTCCCATAAAATTACAGAGAGTTAACTATTTCTTCCTTTGAGCTTCCCAGTTAGGTTTACTGACAAAACCACCTTTATTGTAATTATTTCTTTTGTAATTTTGACTGGGAGCTTCTCAAAGGCTGTTTCATTTTCACCTCTGTCTCCAGAGCCTACTATGTGCCTGATGCATAGTTGCACCAATTATTTGATGAATAAATAACTGAATGAATTCAATTGATATAAACAGGGTTCTTTCCCCCAAGCTGATATTGCACAGTTTTTAAAAGTCAGCCTCCTATTATCTAGATGCCAGTCAAATTCCTTGGATTAAGTATCTCAGGAGAGGATGATTATTGCAAATGTATTTTCAAAGAGCCTTCTATTATAGGATTTCATTAATTTATAGTTGTCTTGATTTTTGCCTATGACCACTCAAAGTTAAGATATATTTCCTTTAAATAATTGTGCTTGCCAACACAATGAATTCTTCTAGACTAAAAGGATTGGGAGATATATCATCTATATTTATGAAACTCTGAGATGTGTGACTACCTTTACACTCATATAAATTATATTTCCTACTCACTGGAAATAGAATTAGTCTATTTGGATAATGATTTTCCCTTCAGTGAACTGATTTTAGCTTTTTCATTTATTGGATTAATATAGATTTCACAGTGACTGTTACCAAGGTTCAAAGATAGTCAATGTGGTATTTATGATTTTATCAAGTTTTTTTCCTTATAATTCCCACCACAACCACTTCACTGGACTTTTCAGTAATAGTTAATGGTATTATGTGGTGACTTTAAAGACTTAAAGGTTTTTATTTTTGACTGTGAGAAGTTTACATAGTTTTCTGTTAAGCTTCTTTTTTCAAGAATTAAAATAATAATGTTTATGCCTTTGATTCAAGCGTTGTGATTTAATATTCACAAGTCAATAAGAAAAAATTTTAAAAGTTCCTTGTAATCTGAGGGCAGACATTACATTTTATATGATACAGTTATTTATACTACTGGATATCATGAATACTTGTTTCAAACTCCTGTTAACCAACATCTATTTTCACAAACATGTAATCATACAAGTCCCTTGGAAAAAAGAAGCTATTCTTCATAAATATGTAAAGATGCAGCCTCTCAGAGAGTAAAGCCTACATATTCATTCAGATCACATTTTCAAGAAATGAAATTAGTAACAACCAATATAAATATTCTGTATTAAATTAGCCATATTTTATCATGCCTTCAATTATTCCAAAACAGATTATGATGTACAATTTTCCCTTAAATTATGTGTGCAAACATTATGTTCTGCAAACAATTCCTTATCATATTTCTTCTTCACACTCTTAAAACATACATTTGTAAAATCATTATAGTAACAGAAAATCATGCAAAAAGTAAACTCTACTTATTTTTAAATAAAATCACTGGATTAAGAACTTATCCATTTCAAATTTTAGCAGCTAATTTTGATCTTTATAATGTATTTTAAAGTACCATCTTGGGGCCCTTTTACCATCCTGTATTCCCCAACATCCAGCTTGCTCCCCTGTCCCAAACTCTGTTTTAAAATAATTAAGTCCAATGTGAAAGATCTTTGAAGAAATGTAACCTTTTTCTTAATATTGGATGCATATAGGAATTGATTCATGAAAAGTAATTTCTAAAAATAAATGAAGAAATATGTTCTGCCATATGTAAAAATCAAGTTCTGAGTCAGGGTTTAAGGGCGAATATATGAAACTATAACAAATCTCAAAAAAAATGTTTAATTTTCTAAGACTTTCAAAGATATAATTTTTACCAAATGGCTTTAAGATTTAATCATAAATTCTAAATTCTAAATTCATTTAAACATCATCCTCCTTGGATATGAAACAGGGTCCAAAAAGAGGCTTAAAAACTTGATGTTTATGTGTGCTCTCAGGTGGACCAAATTTAGTTGGTAAAGAGATTCCAATTCCCTTCACTAGTTAGAGGGACTAAACGTAATATCAGATAAGCAGAGCCATATTGATCTGCTTTTGCTTCCTAGAAGCTAATCTTACAGTTTCATGTAGATTCAAAAAAGTAGTTGATGACTTTAGTCATGAAAGTTCTTCTCATAGCAATCTTTATCTCAATTAAAAATTATTTGATAAAGCTTTCATTAGAATTATATACAGACATACATGTCTATTTAATTAAAATGACGTCTCCTTAATATTGTCTTTCCTGGAAGAAAACGTTGCCCTCCCCCCCACACACATAAAATCTTTTCAGAATCACAGATTTTTCATACAGAGAGAGAGAATCAGAAAAGAGACAGAGAGATAACTTCAAGGCACAAGACTACATCTCAGTATGTTTGTTTAGATCATTTTCCACTGGGAAAAAAAACATGCTCATATTCAATCAATGTCTAAAAGGCACATATTTATGTTTGTTTCGAAATACGAATACACAAGAGAATACATTTCCCCAGTGATATAATATAATTGCCTCTCCACTTAAATTCTGTGGACAAGTGGCAAGCATGGCAAACTAAATCTGAGTTAGTTCTGATATGAGGGATCAATTAGGGCCATGGGTCTGTTTTCTGGCTCTCATCTTTTTATTCACTCTGACCCAAAATTAGAAGTCACCCTGTAACCTTATAATTAGATCACATCCTCTGGTAGATCTCCTGAATAAATAAGAATTCCTGGGGGAAAGATCAACCAGAAAGAAATGGGACACTTAGTAGTTGTCTAAAAGTCTAAGCAAAACCATCCCACCCGCAACATTGTTTCATAGCCAGGACATTTTTTACAGTGTCCCACTGTCTCATGCTAGGGAATAGATGGGATCTGCATTATGAGGGTAGAAACTGTTACCGTGGAGAACTGGGACTAGCTTTCCAAGTCATTAAGGCATTCACACCTTCATTTATCTTATACCCTTGGCTGCCTTTTCTTTGTTTTTCCTTTCAAGGCTTCCCATACCATTACTTAAACTAGTATTTATCCCTATTAAGTGGAGGCTAGAGAATATCAAGGTATTTTTCCTAGCTCTATGCCTTCTGTCCCAATCCAGCATGTTGCTATTAGGAGAAGATCAAATGGGAAAACAGCTACAGTTTGGGGTCTACAGTCTTTCCAGAAAATAAACTCAAATGACAGCCTTATATTTTACTAGCACAGTCATTATAAATCAGCATGTAAATATGTTATGTTACCAGTATCGTCTCTTACTGTAACAGCGATCTGTAACTGGTTAATTCTTTTTTACCTTATTTCAGCAGAACGCTGTAATATGATACACTGTCACTAGTAAAATGACAAAAAATAACATCCAATAACAACCAACAATTTTATGAGCAAGTATTTTGCCACAATAAGTGATCAGAGCCTATTTAAAATTTTAGATCCTGCTTATGAACTGCCTGCTGACAAGCTGTGTAATTATAAATAACATTCGTCATGTTAACGTCTTGAGAGTTCCTAATGAAAGTTGTGCAATGTAACTAGGAGGCTCCAAATACTTTTAAACTCTACAAATGTTCTGTCTGTTTTATCATTTTCTTCAGCGAACAGGTACATTTTTAAGGCACCAAAGTGTCAACAAGTGTATCTAATAGAGGCTTGAGCTTCAGTGATTTCATAAAAGAGGAACTTGCCAACAAATTTAGGAAACTCACATTACATATTCAGGTTAGATTCACAAATTCAATGTTGCATGGCAAGAAGTCTATGCTCATTTCTTGGTATCATGAATTGCAATTTTTCCCCCAATTCAGAGAACCAAACCTAAACCTTCATAAATGAATGAACAACTGAAAGGTAGCTCATATCTTAGAAGTCTTAGAGAAGGAATTTATCATGTATTTAGTTTAAAGGGCTCAGTTTATGTCAGCCATGAAAGCGATCTATGCCCAATCTGCCCTGATATGGAGTCAGGTTGCTCAAAATAAATCTGATGTGCAACTTATAGTAAAAATACACTTCAGTCTCTTCATACACACACACACACACACACACACAAACACACACAAGTTTGAGTTTTTTAGTTTACATGGTAACTTCTGAGGAGAAAACAATATATTAACCGACACACTTGGAACCTTCTCAAAACCTGCTGCTATGTAAAGCTAGGAATTAGAAAGAGATTTTGAATCACTGAGGACAGAGAAATTTGTCTTGCTAGTTTGTATTACCTGAGTACTACAGTAACATATGTTAGATATCAAATATAATTTTGTCAAATGAAACTGACTTGAAATGCTGAGATTAAGTACTCACTGTAGAAAAACATATGCTTTCTCAAGGTAAACAATATTATTTCAGTTAATATTTGAGGAAATCATTTGTTAAGCCAATTTAGACATATATCTAAGGTAATAGTATTAAATACATATATTTTACTAATAGAATAAAAAGTAACAGTACAAAAAATTGTTATTCATGACATTTTTGAAAATTACTTAGCTATGTCATTATTGTCAAAATATATATTAAATTAATTTTAGAAATGTTTATATGGTTGGCTGGATATGTAATTCTGGTCATGTCTTTTATAATAAACCCCAAATCCACTTTTGCACTCACTGAATTAAAAGTAATAATAACATCATGTATTGTTTTCTCCCCACAACAAACTAACTCATTATTTCTTAAACTGTCCCTCTGAGTTTGTCTGCAGTGCAATTTTCTGTTATTCCTTAAATTTAAAAGAGTTGCTTGCCTCTGGAACTGAAAATGTTAAGGTCTGCAGAGCACAAAGTGAAGCAGGGATGGGTCAGTGTGTTAAACATATTCTCCTTGGCAGTCTACACTTCTGGGTGTGAATTGCACACTTTCATAACTTATGGAGATAAAATGGGTCAACGTTACTTCATGTTCAGCTATAAAAATTACTATGAAAGTCACATCTCTGTTCTGAATTGCCCACCCACAAACCTAGGAGAAGCCTCCCTATCTCTGCAGGCAACACTTTGCTCTTTTCAAATGAGCAGAGTAGGGTAAAAATATGGGCATTGCGTCTTTCCTAAGGTAGGACTTTAAAAATCCACTGGAAAAGGAATAATTGATTTATCTCTTGTGCAAACAACATTTATTACCTTGATAACTCTCTAAACCTTGGATGTTTTTCAGATGCAAATTAAAACACTACCACACACCTTCACTTTTATTGTTTTCTGTATATTTCACTGGACTTGTTGTGTGACCTTGAGTCCAGCTCAGGGAGGATTTGGACTTCTTTGTTCCAAGTGTAAATTTCTTTCTAGTCTTAAAATGATATAATTCTTATTTGTTGATGTTTAAGATTCTAGATCTAAACAATTGTTCTTCCAAATAAATCTGCACACAGATGATAGAAAAGTCAGACTATAAAGGACATTTCATGTCTGCAAATAGCCAATTGTCCACTCAGACAAGACAAGTAATGATTTATGTTGTAAGAATATTAATGATTTATGTTTTAAGACTAGGAAGACCTGTATCCAGATCCATGGGCACAGCACCACTGCTAATTCCTTTTATGTAAAGAGCTGACTTGGCACAGTATCATCTACGCTCTGCAAGGAGAGAAGCTGGCACAGGGGTCAAAGGAGATGATGTATGGCTGGGAACAGAAATGCAACAATATTGAAAATAATGCAAAGTATGGACACGTTGACGGACATAGGAGATTCGTGCCATTGGGGAAGGCCAGCAGGTATCCAAAGTAGCTTTTGGCTAAGACTGGTCATTAACACATAATTAATGCTGAAAAAATAATTATTGAAGGAGTGGATAACTTTAAAGGTATATCATGCATGCCACATAAATCAATAAAGCAAGTATGCACAAATTATAGACCTACTATGGGTAGGTGGAGGAGAATGGATCTAGGTTAACTGAAGGTAAGGGCATGTTTCTAGAGGTGACTCACGTCTCTTAAATGAAGAGTACACTAAGTTATTGGTAGCAGGACTGACGCTCATTTGTCTCTGATGGCTACTGGTTAGTTAAGAAAGCTTTACTGACTAGGAGAGAAGGGAGAGGATGAGGCAGGAAATGAATCTGTCAAGTTTGTTAAGGGCTAACTGGTGCAAGGCTAAGCACTTCACATTATGCTGTGGCTGATAAGAGAAATAGATGGGTACAAAGCTGAGGGAATAAAACACTATTTCATGTGGTAGGAATGTGGAAGGTGACTCAGTGAGCTGGAATTTCATGGCAGGGGGTCAAGTTAGAAAACTACTGTGATTATCCAGACAGAATGATGAGGATTTGATAACTTAGTGGCAGTGGAGAACCCTCTCAGATTTTCTGGGTCACTGGCTGAAACAATAAACTGTAAGGTTTACCTTTTATAGCATTTCAGTGAAACACATCTTCTTGAGTGAAGCACAGAAGAAGTTACCTTACCTTAAGAAATACTAGCATACAGATTTCCTTCTGTTAAAATTTCCTCTATCTTTTCCAGAAAGAAGTTAGTATAATATTTATTTGCATGGTGTTTACTTTACCTATTTGCTTGGGGATGGGAAGGAGAAGAAAGCCTGACTTAAAGACTGGGGATAGTAAATATTGCCATATTTTGTGACCCTTTTCTTTATAGCCAAACACAAATCACTTAAACACCAAAAATAAAACATAACAACTGACCACAACATAACTGTGTGTCCATAACAGATTAAATATTCTTATTTATGGGTGGCCCCGACATATTTGCATTCTCATTTTCTTAGTAAACTGTGGAAGAAGACTGAGAACATTCAAACTTCCATCGCATTTAAAATATATTAAGGGTTAATCATCTTTATAATGTCAACTGCCCTCTTTCTAATTTGATATTTCATTTAAATACTAAATGTTCTAATTAATATACAACTTTGAAAAATAGGCCAGAAAAAGGAATGGGATAGATGTCACTGCTTCGTCAATAAACATGTGCTACTTTTTAAGTGAATAAAAAGGACAATTATGCTCAGTAGAGGACACAGCACAGTTAATTAAATGTAGCTGTCTGACAAGCAGAACATGCAAGGAGACTATTCTATAATGAATAAAATATGCTAAATAGAAACACATTATTGTAATGTATGTCAATGATTAGGTCACGAACATATATATTTGAGTAATTTGCTGCTCTCTCAGTACGAGGGAGATTCCCAAAGTGGCAGAATTCAAGGGATTAACATATACACTACTATATATAAAATAGATAATCAACAAGGACCTACTGTATAGCACAGGGAACTCTACTCAATACTCTGTAATAGTCAATATGGGAAAAGAATCTGAAAAAGAATAGATATATGTATATGTATAATTGAATCACTTTGCTGTACACCTGAAACTAACACAACATTGTAAATCAACTATACTGCAATATAAAATTAAAAAAATTTAAAGGGAATATCCTTGCAAAAACAATATTGCTCATATACAATGTCTTTTTCTGTTCATTTGTTTGTTTGTACAGTTCTACATCTTGGGAAAGAGAAACATGATAGTTGACCTCCTATATAAGAACAGCTTCAAATGCCAATGAAACATTCAATAAAACTCTAAATTTTAATGTTGGGTCTCAAAGGACAGGGAAAAGTGAAGAATACTCCTTCCCTCTTTCCATTCAATGCACAATTAATGGATCTTCTTCAACGCTATTGATGTATTCAAGAATCTCATGCTTCCTTAAAGAGTGACCCCGTGAAAAAATAAATACCTATAGAAGGTTTGAAATAAGCAGGACTGAGCTCATACAGAACTCAGAGAATGTATTTATAAATATTTTGTATCAGCAAAATACTCTCCTTCTTGCTGGTTTATCTTAAACCAGAAAGTCACTATGCACTTGATTATTATGGAGTAAAATATGAGGTGAAAATTTGCACACTCAAAAATACAAAGAAGAAGTGCTTATATTATCTTTTCCATGATGTATTTGTATTAACTCTAAAGGCTCATTCCATTTTTGCTATTTATATATCAAACATTTTTAAATGCCCTACCAAGGGAAAAGCACTCATTAGTATAGGCTGACCCAAGTATAGATTGCAGAATGAGAACAAAAAATAAGATTTATTTCCTTGAAGATTTAAATCTATTAAGGGAGTTATATATAAACAAAAATATTTGGGGGAACTATGGGTAGGAAATCTGAGTTTGTATATACTATGTTTCTAACTAGTTTAAGTAGCATAACTGAGAAGAGGGGCTAAGGATAAGGACGTTAAGATTCAGAATTACCCTGTGAACTTGAGCAAAGTGCACATACCAAGTACTTCCTATCTCTCACAGAACATCAGAATATCAAAGGGGCCATCTAGGGGAGATAGGCAATCATTTCGATTGTCACAGAACTCAACTCCCTCTTCATTGATAGCCTTTTTACTAAAACATTAAGTTCTTCAAAGACAAGAACTTTTTCTTATTCACATTTTCTTAAATTCACATTTTTATTCCCAAGAGTCTAACAGCTCACAAAGGCATGGAAGCTTCTTTAGGGTATGTGATGAACTGACTTGATAGACTACGTGATGAACCCATGCTGAAGACTGACTTAGGGCCTACTTCACACAAACTGTTAACTGCCACTCAGTATGCCTCTAACACTGATCTCTAATGCCACAAATACTCATCAGCACCAGTCATTACAACCTGCAATGTTTGATTCCTATCTGTGATCACAAATGAATGAATGAATGAATGAGCAAAGAAACAAATAAGATCGGTGGGTCTGGGGGCAGCTCTGTTGAAGTAGAAGAAACTCTAGACTTGGAGTAAAAGAGTTTGAGTTCAGTCCCTTGCCTTCCTACATAATAATTCAACTGTGGATAGTAGTCCTTAATTCCTATAATTGTTGTAATAAATAAAATAATGTGTATGAAAGCACACATGATGAGGCCTGGCATTTCAGCTGACTAGACGACTCTAGGTTCTGAATTTGGAAGTTGAAGTCAACAAAGGGACATAAGCGACATAGGACCAAGCATGAGAAAAATAAATGAGAAGGAAATATTAATACAATAGGAAGGAAAAAAGGAGATGGGTGAATCATGGCGAATATATGTTGGTATCATTTTATGATAAGCATTACCATTTACACTTAAAAAGATAAATGTCACTGAAAATAACATGAAAATAGCCAGGCAAATGTAGATCTTCTATTAGTCTGATAACAAAACCAGAATCATTTGATGGAACAATAAGTTCAGCTTACTGAAAAAATGTTTGCCCATATCTCTGGAATCATAAACATGGTTTGAATTTAGGAAGTGTATCCACTCCAAGGAGATATCAGTGATTGATATCATGTAATCACTGATTACAATGTATTAAAGGAGTATTCAGTCCTGTTTCTAAACATAGTATTAGCAAATCATAAAAAGACTTTTAAAAAAAAACATTTTATTTTAAAATATCTTTGCAAAACTGTGTTCTATATGCTTCCTTGTTATCACTGACTGGCTAAATAGTTCTGTACTAATTACTGAACTAATTTTCCTTTCCTCTAAGTATCTTCTTTTGTTTTCCATAGAAGAGGAAAATAATTGGATGACAGTCTTCTCATACGAAGGCTTCATAGAAATTATTGGTGTGAAGTGACTACTACTACCTATACCAAACTTTAAGATCATTATTTCCTTTATGAAATAGCCAGGGGTTTTGAGAAAACAAAAATGAGATATACTCAAATTACAGAAGTAATAATGGCAATATATGTTTAGTTTCATATAATCCTAGTTATGCAAAACTGGAAAATACTCTGACCATTCGTTTTGTAGAATAGAACACTGAGATTCCAAACAGTTAAATGATCTGTCCAATGTCATATTGTACATGATAGGCAGAGTTAGGACTGATTGAAAAAAATGAGGCCACCAGAATCCTTACCCCATGCTTTAAAACAAAATCTGGCGTGAGAGGTGCAGCAAATAAGAAAATAGCTCTGTAAGATTAGATGATGCACATGAATTAAGGATAAATTTTCAGTAGAGAGTGCAGATTTTTTTGGTTACTATTTCTTGAATTATTGTTAAACAGTCAATAAATGTATTTAGAAATTCTGCTGTTGGAATGATTATGACTTGACTTTATAAATAATAGACTCAGGTTTAGATTCATATAAGTAAAGAACACAAAAAGATCTTGAAGATTTAGAGGTATTTTAATTAATTGAAGACTTAATCTATTTTTTAAAAATCTATATCCCCATTAGGTTTTCCTTACTCTCTCTTTTGTTGATTCTCACAAATACATAAAATTGAGGCATCCTCACTGAATATGAAAGAAGAAACCAGGAAAAATTTATATAATAGATCACATTTAAGTGAATTTTAAATTGAGTTCTGAAGTTAACAATATAATTTTAAATATATAAGAAAATAACATTTTGGTACCTACTAAGAAAGTTCAAAAACTAAGACCTATGCATTACTCATGTCAATCACCAGACTATAGCTAATATTTATTGAAATATATGAGTCATTTTTATTATAAATGAAATTATGATTTTCATCTACTGAATACAACAAACTTATAAAAAGAAAATAAAACAAATAACAAAAGTGATACATAGTTCATAGATGGCATGCACCTGGACAAAATAATTTTTAATTGCATACTGTGAGAATTGTTGATTAAGCTACCAAGGGATATGGTTGTACTGAATCCCACCTATCATTAAGGCAATAAGATTTTCCTGAGCTATGCAGTGGGAAAAGCCTGGAATTAGACACAGTTATAACCAAATCCGGGCACTACCACATACAATGGGAGACTCTGGACAAGTTACTATGCTTTTTGGAGCCTTGCTTTTTTTTTCCACTTATAAATATTGGGAATAATAATCCCTATCCTGCAGAGCTACAGTACTGCATAAATGAGCATGCACTTGAAGGGCCCTAGAATAGAGTCTGGCACCATAAGTGTTCAATTATTTTTCTCTCCTGAATAGTCAGCCTGGGTCTCTTCCTATGGTGTTCCACTAATCTGAACTGGACATATCCATAAGCTCACCTAAGGTGGATTGTGCCATTTCTGTTCTAGAAAGAAACTTCTGAAAGGTGTGTATTATGCCTGGGGTCGGCCTGCATCTTTCTATCTCTTGCCAGAAGCTTATTTTTGATGTTTAAGTGGTTTAGACAGGAGTGAAGATTTTCCACCTTCCCCCAGCCACCTCCCTCTTTTTTTTAAGCAGTGCTTAAAATAGGAAGCTGGGAAAATAAATTTGGTGATGTTACTGATACTTGTTTGGAATTAGAATGGAAAGTCAGAGTAAGTAAATATGAAAACACATTTGATTATTCCCTTAAGGTAGGATGTGTACCTAAGCCAAATGTTCATTTGTTCACTTTCGTCTAAGGCATATTAATAACATTTAAATTTAAAACAAACAAAACAGAATTGCAATTCCCCTATATACCTAGTCTAGAAAACAGCTTTTTGTTTAAAATAAAAAGGCAGAACAAAGCAAAAAAGAAACAAATAAACAAAGCTGGATTCTTAAGTAAAATACCACCCACAGGAAAAAAAGGAATCTGTTCATATACACAAATATTGTTAATTTGTTTAGATAAATTAAAAAAAAGTGAGTATTAGACACTGGGTTATAATTTATTGTCTTACATTTTTATTTTACGACTTTCCAGTTCAATTTAAGGGAAGAAAGCTGGGATTCATTAGGCAAAGCATGGCCAGTGCAGTCCAATGTCACTATCAGTGCTGTAACAATGTACGGGCTGCCACACTGGCTCACAGTCTACAATCACTTCCGGTCAGTGAAGCGTGTTCCTGACTTATCAATGCAAGAACTACCCGTTACCATGGATCATCTGAACAAAAATTGGGTTTAGACAAAGTATTCTATCTTCATGTTTTGGCATGAAGTCTATCCACTTTATTTCTAACAATCAGCTACATTTACAAGTTTCTTAGGATACAGGTGTGTTATCAATGCCAAAATAGAACCTGTTGATACATACAGTGAGTATCATTCCCAGGCAAGGAGGCACTATTAGTCAGAGTATAAAAATATTTTTTTAAATCCTTATAAATAAACATTAATCAAATGCAATGTATAAATAATAGATCCTATCTATACAATAAATTTCTAAGACAAAAATGTGTCATCATCATTTTTCCA
The DNA here is from genome assembly GCF_965194825.1 of Balaenoptera physalus. Taxonomy (NCBI): domain Eukaryota; kingdom Metazoa; phylum Chordata; class Mammalia; order Artiodactyla; family Balaenopteridae; genus Balaenoptera; species Balaenoptera physalus. Next base: position 39,681,709 of record NC_138899.1, on the reverse strand, counting down.
TAGTTAGCAGTTGTTCTCCAGTTATGGCTTTCCCTACTGAAAAGAGTCATACTATGGCCAGATAACTTTATCAATTTCTGTTTGCAGTAATGAAAATCAAGAGTGACAGACACAACCCCGTTCATATTATTAGGTTTCCAACAGAATGATATACTATTGAAATGATTGAACTTCTTGTAAATCATACTACTTGCTTAGACAAATGAAATTCCAAGCTCTTCTGCCACATAAAAACAATGGAAACAAGGAGCCTCTGTTAATTGCAAGTTTGCAAACACTTTTTGAATAGAGAACCGGGACAATAATGCAAGATACACCCATTACCTTCCTTCACTATTGCCAAGTAAAGCCAAACTCATGAAATCTCTATTCTCCAGGTAAACTGCAGTGGGCTAGTGGGCCCATTACTGGAAATGCCCAGTCTTAACAATGACTATACAACAAATATAATTTTTCAGAAAGGTGTTTGATTTCAACTTCCGAGTATAGTTTTTTTTAACTTCCGAGTATAGTTTTGGAGAGAAAAAAGGCCAGCAGGTCCCAAGACACTTTGCTCAGTGATTTTAATTGTTTTGTGCTTTAGAAGTTAAGAAGACACCACCAGAGACTGATAATGTAATCTAAAAGAATGTAATAAGGAATCTAGTCTCCCTGCAGAACTAACAGGAAAAAGGACACATCTTTCTCACACCACTTTAAATGTGCAGGGAAATCAGAAGTGTGTGAAAGCATTTCATAGACCTAATGCAGTGATATGCCTATGTGGAAATGCATCCTACTGGTTTAATCTTAGCACTGCTTGAGTCTTGAAACATACCCATGCAAGGGTGCAGAGAAATGCATAGTAATTGCCTTCAAACAAATACAATTTATAGAATGAAAACTGGCTTTTGAAATCACTTCAGACTTTTTATACCACCTAAGGCCCCAGATAATATCTTTCTGTTTGCCTTCCCACATGTCTACCTAGCTAACTCTTACTCTACCTTCTAGATTTGTATCACTTCGCCTCTATTCCTGTGTGACTCCCCCCAGGTCCTTGGACTGGGCTTCCTTACCATCTGGGTTTCTGAGCATCCTGTCTATGCCCCTGTTCTTATCACTTATCAATTATGGCAAAAGCTGTTAGTTTCCTATTCCACAAGAATGATCCCTCCCTTCCTAGCAGAACTGGCATATTTTTCACAATGTCAACGTGCTCAGCCTAGAAGGGGACTGAGAGGTATAAGCTAATTATTCAAATCTTTTAGTTTTTCCACCTGATATTCACTTTCTACGTTTTGCTTGCCCTAGGGGATTGCCATGTGACACACTTCTAGGCAGGGAGTCATTAGGTAGGAGAAGTCTGTTGGAGGGTTTCCAAGGAAATCTATTCTTCTGGTTTTAAAAAATTAATAAATAAATTATCTCTCTTTTTTACAGACTACATTCTGCCTTAGAAGACAGAGTTAATATGTGGAACTTGAATCTAGTGCAGCCATATTGAAACCAACAAGAGGAAAAAAAAGGTGACAGAGTTGAAAAACAGAAAACATTCAGCCCTTCATGACATAAACTGCTATTAAACCAATTCTGAAACTGAGTATAATCAACTTTCTTGTTAAGTAAACAAGAAATGTCTTTATGGTTTAGAGAAATCTGACTTATTTTATTTGCATATATTTCTTTAATAAGAGAAACACTGAACTTAAAAGCTTACATAAGAATATGTTCATTAACATACCTAATATCTATGTTATTGTCATTAAAATGTATTATTACTGGTTACATAAAGTAAATATCAATATAACTTAGATTAAAGATTTATATCCATCCTCCTAATTTAAGACTTTGAATTATAATGATCACAATCTGATTGTTGATTGACCTGGATCTTTGATTTATTAAATCATCTTAATGGATGCAGCAGGGATGCCACTATTAAATGTGTAATATGCTAAACTTACCTCTGCTGAAAAATTCTGTTTCTCAGCATTTTAAACTGAAATAATGTTAACTGTTAGCTTAGTCATGCAAAATGCACTTAACATAATAGTAAACAATGAAAAATAGAAGTTGTTTATCACATGGATACAATGACAGAGGTAATAAGCAAAAAGTTAATCTACATTCTGCCCTTATGTGTTTTAAATCAGCTTTCCAAATTGATTACTTATTTTTAAATAAATAATTGTTCATTTAAATAAATAATTAAATAAATTATTTATTTTTGTCAAAATGTGCTGGCAGTTGACTAAAATCATACTACTACTAATACCCTTTAATGAAATAAACACAAATGTCTCTTTCTCTAAATACTGTTTAACTAACAAAGCACTCTGTCCTCAGGCAAGAAAGCTTCTAGAGATATAACAGGTGTATTAAAGAATGAAAAACGCTCAAGAAATACTGGTAACTTTTAAGAGAAACTATCATAGAAAAGGCGGATAAAACCACTTCAGCTTAAGGTGTAAACTTGTAATTTCAACAAGTGTGAGAAATAAACAAAATATACTTGCAACTTTACACAAACTATATATAGTTTATAGTTATCATTGAGACTTGGTAATACACTACCTGGACTGGACTGTAGCAGCAGTTCTCAAATATTTTGGTCTCAGGAGCTCTTTTCACTCAAAAAATCTGAGGACCCTAAAGAGCTTTTGCTTATGTGTGTGTATATCTATCAATATTTACTATGTTAAAATTAAACAGAAAAATTTTAAACACAAGAATACCAAGTTCACCTCCGATTAGTGATCAGAACAATGAAGCCATCACATGTGATGCAGTCTTCGGCAAACTCCTCTCTACAGATGACAGAATGATGGTGGTAAAGGCAAAGAATGTCTCAGTCTTATTGTGAAACAGTTTTGACCTTCCAGACCCCCAGGAGTCCCCAGCCCTTACTTTGATAACCATTGGACCACAGTAATAGGAGAGAAAATTGGAGTAAGATGAATAGACTCAAGTTGCTGGGAAAGACACTGTTTTTCAGGCAAGTATACAAAGGGAACAATTGATTGGACAAAGAAAGATAGAGACAGATATTCTAGCAAAAAGCCTGCAACATGGAAAATGCCTTTTCTAATTCGGTTTGTGGCTGGCAGTGCTTATGGGACGGGTACATTAACTATCATGAAAACTGCTAGATGACTCAGTTATCTAAAATAGACTTTAAGACTTGCCTTGAAGTCAAATTTTATCTGACAGAAAGTAGAAATAAATAGAGCACTGCTTACTCCTAGCTTAATTCTGATAAACAGGGAAAAACTGATGTTTGTTTATGTGTAAATGACAGAAATCCTCGAAAGACATGGGCTGCTCATATTTTAAATAATAAAATAAACTACTGTCAGATGGGAATTTTAGATGAGCAGAGTCCAACATTCCTAAGAATAGAAACAGTTTTACTGCCAGAATTTTTGAAAAGTAGGACTAATAAGGGAGGGAGGAGACCCTAAAAACAAAAATATACTAGTATAACTGTATAGAAAGCTAATGAAGAAGAAGGGAGGCAAGACTCTTAAAAAATTAGATTCAGAAAGAGATTGATGACCTCAGAACTGTGAGTAAATAATTAAGTTAAAAAAAAAAAAAAAGAATGAAACAAGCAAGAAAAGAGGGATAGTGGGAAGGAAAAGAAAGTAAATGAAATTATGGGTCAGGGCATGAATCATTAAGTTTAAACACATCACTGAGATGCATAGTGTAATTGTAAACTGTATAATTGGCATATGCTGTTTTAATAGGTTTCTTTTTTGAAACTAATGAATCTTTTAATTTTTTTACTTGCATCTCTCTCTTCAATGACTTTTGCTTTGCTACTTTGAGTCTATTTAAGTTTTTATCAGATTAAGATATATTTTCTGTCAATTATGAGTTTTATACGAATTTTAGAATAAATTGTGGAAACTTTCCCGTTTATAACTACAATACTGTAAAACCAGATTGATAGTCCATCTTCCTTCCATTTATTTATAGCTTGCATGTTATTTAAATGTTATAACAGAAAAAGATGTTTTAAAAGCAATCAACTATCACAGGTATCACAGACACCTGGTAAAGATGAACAAGAAATTTTCAGCAAATTCACTGATCCTAAAACTCAATAAAATTGGAAGGAAATCATAATAGGTATTTTCTGTCTCATTTCTACTTGCTGTATTTTTTTTTTCCTTTCTTTCTTCCCCACACCTGGATTCAATCGCCTACTACACACTCTGCTTATCATCACTTCTCTTTATTCCTTTATAAATGATTTTACCTAGCAGTCAGTTTCTAAGATGTTGGTTGCAATAAGAAACTACAGCAAATAACTGGTGGTTTCCATGATAGCAAAATTTGCATTACAGCTTATAAATGCCTCTTCCTTTGCAGAGATACTTAGCTGGACTGAACAAACCATTTTACACAGCACATTTCCTCCCGAATGCATAGGTTGTGTATCTGGGCACTGACCGAAGGATTTGCAGGAGAAAATAAAATGTTTTTATCCACAGATCCTCTGAATGGAAAATAGATTATTTAAATGTTATAAGGAGAAGGTGCCAGTTATTCATCTCTGTTGGTCTGAAGGAGCAAAGAAAGGTGGAGGTTGTCACTACACAGCTGCAGCAGGTGACTGAATACAAACTGAAAGTGTGTTAATAATGTAGTGACATTACTCTGACCTTAAGGGGGAAATGTTTGTGTGTACATATATCAAGGCAAAGAGTGTTTCTCCCTTTTGTGCTCACTACTTTCTTAATCTAACACATAATCTAAACCTTGGATACATAAATAGAATGGTGGTACATCTTGGTTTCTCCAGGATGGAGCTTGTTTATAACTGGTAAACCAGAGTAATTATCATTGATGCCCTTTTTACTCCCACAAATGTCAAAGTTTGGAAGCTAAATTATACCGAAAGCTTACATATAAGGAGATAGATTTGGGATGGAATAAATCAGGGAGGAGGTGATGCTAGAGAGAGATTATTTTAATAGTGAATGGCCAAAATCTGCTCCAAGATTATATAACCAGAAGGCAGTTTTATGAGGAAGTTAGTTGACTGTCTTGCTGCTTCCAGAATGCAGGTTTGGGGACAGGGAAAGGTATAATTGGTTTCTCTCCCATGTAGGAAAAAAGAGAAAAATGGCTGCTCCAAGGAGTGCAAGCCTTGGATTGAGGATGAGATTAATGCAGTGGAAACACATGGGCTTTGGCATCAGATGAATGTGGTTCAAGTCTTTGTTTTGACAAGTAGCAGCTGTGAGACTTGGGCGAGTTTTAATTACTCTTGCCCTAAACCCCAGATTCTTCAACTGTAAACAGGACGACTAAACACACCTTACAGGATTGCTGGGAAGTTTGCAGATGGCATTTGTGACCCATACAAGTCAATGTACAAACTGCTCCTATTACTGTTAGGATCTTAGCGTGCGTCAAACAGTACTAATAACCAATATCTATTGTACACATCCTGGAAATGAAGTCCTGTCTTAGGCTCCTCACTTTAATTATGTAACCTAAGCTTCAAAAGAGTGATTATTATCTGTTATTTACCCATGAGAACATTGTGACTCAGAGTTTACAACATATCCATCTTCACGGGGCTAATATTTGGCCAAGATAGGATCACAGTTTAGTTCCGATTAAATTCAAAGTTATATCCTTAATCTCTGAATTACTTAGAATTTACACCCTCTAAGGAGAACTGTGTGGTTTTATTCACCACTTTATCACAAGTGCCTGGACAGTGCAAAAACAAAACAATAACAAAAAAACCAAACAAAACTCCTAATCCTAACCACATAATCGTTAATGACAATAAAATACATAGATATTATTTCTATAAATGCCACAAAGTTGTAGATTATTATCATATTTTTCATCTAATATTGCCAAATTTTTGTTTAAAATACGTATGAGATTTTTAGCTACAGGAAAATTTCTATTTTCCATGATTCAGCAAAACCATATATAGTGGTTTAGAAAGAGGCAACTAAAGAAAAGCACAAAACAGAGTTTATATGCCATCTCATGAACAGGGCACAGATCTCACTTGGAGCCCAAAGACACACTGAAAACTCATTTGAGGGTAAACCTTTCCACTGGAGCAATGTTCTCCTATTAAAGGACTTTCATCATTTCTCCTCAGAGATGGGGAACTTCTCAAAGTTTATAGTGTTATGATACCAACAAAACAATGAAAAAAGCCACAATAAATATGCTCAAGTGTAAATATATCTGAGAGAGAAAAAAACTTTCCAAGAAGAGGCTTAGGAATGCTCTCCAACAGAATCTCTTTCTTCTAAACTATGCTCACTCTTGCATGCTAAATACTGCATTCAATATAAAGGACCCAGGTTTGGACTCACTAACAGAGAGTCGTTCTTCATCACTGGAACTCTACTCTGTAACACTGCAGCAGAGGGGGGTCAGCTGTGGGGTCCGCCCTTCGGTAGAATTCATTTCCCAGTAGCTATGGGGGTATTTTTGCCTCTTAATGCTATTTCTATAAGTGTGATTTCTGTGTAGGTAAAAGATAATTTGGAGCATTTCAACAAGTCCTATCTTAAATATTTCATTGTAGCATCTATGACATTGATGGGAATATTGGTTTCATTTTCTCATTCCAAATTATTAGAAAACAACCTATGGTTGTCACTAATTTCTAACATGAAAGCTTGATATGTTGAGTATTTAACATGAAGACCTGCAGTCCATCAGTTTTGGTAATCCTGAGATTCCTGACAATTTAAAATAAAACAGAGTACATTTGTAGCCACTGAAACAAAACGTCCCTCAGATGGCTGCCTTATCATTCTTAAATTACATGTACTTGTTTAATGAAATTTTATCTAAGTAGTCTATCATATGTCAGTATTTTAAACATTGCTAAGGAAAATAAAAGTCAGGTTTGCTAGACCACAGTGAATTGCATAATTGAGACAGACAATTCAGACTTTAAACAAAGTTTGTGTTGAAAATATCCAGAATTGAAACAGGTCTTTTATTGGCAGGGGTCACTTTTGAAGGGCAGAGAAGCAGCTGAAACTAAGGTATGGCTAGTTATGAATTGTCCACATACCATTTTCTTGACAGGGGCTGCAAAATTTAAAATGCTGGTAAGTGTAACGGGAAGAACTATTTTGCTGGATATGCATTAGCACACAGAAGGGATAGATAGAATAATGGGAAAACACATGGATACGGTTTTGGCTAATATTCTTTAAAACTCTGGAAGGAGTAAAACATAATTGTGACTCGGTCTTAATTTGCTTTACTTTAGCTAAATAGTAGAACCTACTTTAAACACTTGGATGCTTCCTTGTGAAGGTCTAATTGCTCTGAGTCTTGAATAACCACATACAGATGCATACAATTTTTCTTTTCTTTCCCTCCTCCTGTCCCCACTCTATTCTTTTCCCTCCTCCTTTTGTTCTTTTTCCTTTTTTTCTTTTTTCAAATCATAATTATGGGGATCATGCACACTAAATTATTGAATAAGTTTAAGTTTAAGTTGAATGGCAGTAAATAGCAAACATTTTCCTGCTTCAACATTACAATTTCTGTTTCAGTTGATGAATGTTAGCTTTTGAGGTTTTCCATAAAAAAAAAAGTCTGTACTGACACATAAGGAAGAAACTCTTCCTACTTCGAAATTTATAGAAACATATTTAAGAGATTCTGTGAAGTAAAGCAGACAGTACAGAAATTCTTTACATGTAAGGATTAGGTAATATAATGGAAGGAAGACAGAAAGGAATAGGATGGGAGGTGAGAGAGAGGAAGAGATTAAAATTTGGAAAAAAAAAAAAAAATTTGGATGAGTACATGTGTGACAGGGTTATGTAGAAGCAGAGAGATTTAATGCTTGAATACCACACAGACTTTGATAAATGAAGAAAAGAAGCCAGGAAGCAAGAAAATATCCATAAATATGAGAAAATAAATACAGGGCTTATAATAAATTTTTTCTATATTCCAATGGAAAATGTCTTTAACATTATGTTCTCTTCCTATGAACTCTGTGATCTTTTAAGACATGATTTAAGTATTTTCTGTATTTCAAAATCTAGTTTCATATATCAGATTTAAATATTTAATATTGTACTAATTGTTTTTTTCACTTTTTTTTTTTCTATTGCAGCATATTTTGCAATGACAAACTCTATAATGCCAGAAATTCTCTTCCACAGTCAGGTTTACCATGAACAGTGAAGTTTCCAACCTTTTCTGCATCTAAACATCATCACAAATTCTTCAGCTCCAGAGTTTATCTCTTTTCTTAGATGTTCCTTTAATTTGTAGCCAGCACCAAAGCTATTTTTTTCTAACATATGCATCCTGAAAATTGCAATCAACTGGATTAAGCAATCCAGGTTTATAATAACATTTAAGTCTAGACCTGGGTTCCCAGGCGATCCATATATTCAAGATCATCCAATTTTTTATTGCTGAATCATGAATGTGAAATGGGTAGGAGGACATGATGGTGACATCTGTGCTTCTATCTCTGGCATTCAGCAACGTCAGTATCTAATAACTTAGTTAGTCCCACTGGTCTAAGTACAACTTGCCCTGCCTCAAATCCCTGGCAGACAGATATGCCTCCTCCATATTCTGAAAAGTTAAACCTGGCAATCCTATTTTAAGGTTCCCAGTAGCCACCTAACAGCAGTGAGAAGCAGCAGCGGGAAAGAACGAGCTTTGTCTTCCCCTCTCCTAAGCAGATGGTTGGCTAAGACTCGTTCACACAGGGAAATCAATTTTAGATTTTTAACTTGGATACCAAGTAATAAACCACAACTGCCAAGTATGAGAAAAGTAGCCTCTGCATTGATTTTTATCTGTAATGATAATAATGGAAATATGAAAAATAATATTGTATTTCAGACATCATTTATTCTCTTTTATTAAAAAAGAACCTCAGTGACATTAAAAGAATGACATTTTTAGGAAGGCTACAACGTGGAAGTGTGGCTCTCCACCTAAGTATTAGCATTCTAACATAGTTTTACAATGCTCAAACCTGTAGCATGTTCACACCTCTTGGGATAGTGCAGAATAGGAAATTATAATGGCAAGCAACTAATTTTTAGATATAATCCCAGAAGTAATGCTGAATATTCCTGAGTGGTCACCAAAAACTACAGCTTGTGCCAATGTCACTTTCTGATTATTTTGCTTAGTTATCGTGGCCAACTTTCAGAGCCAGATGTTACTGTTCAAAATGAATGATTTCTGGTGTTCCAGAAAAGTGGAAGTCCAGAGATCTGGGAACTGGTCAACCACTGCAGTCTTACCCAAAACTTTTGCTGAGCAGGTCAGTTCCTGCAGGACAAAAATGCTGCTGAACCTGGGGAGGGAAGGGGTTTAAGTGAGGGGCTGACTGTCACTCACTTAATGGGTACCTTCTGAATAGATTATGAGCTGGAATCATACAATTCTTTTTGGCTTACAAGTTGAGTATCAGCTACCTTAATGGAAAATAAAATGCTCATTTTTTTTTCCTAAGGAAGATGAAAGATTTTTAATTTTTTCCCTTCTTCTCAATTGCCAAAGATCTGGAAAAACTTCTGACTAAGAAATGGGCTGTATGAGTAGTATGATGGTCTAAAACCCACAAGTTCCAAATAACAGTGAAAGACCTAACTCCTGACAGAGTTCTTCAAATCCAACACTTGCTTCTGTTAGTCCTTGCAATGGTATTAAGTAAAATGTAAAAGAAATAAAATTCATCAGTATTTTATTTTATTTTCCCTTTTAATTTTGATCCAAATGTCCAAAACCTAGATTGTCTCTAATGCAATTGATATTCTTTAAGCATATCATTAGGAAAAAATATTTTGACCTTCTCAATGACTAGGGAGGTCTACCTGAAGGCTGACATCAGTAGAAAACTTTCCTTAAGTTGGATGAACTGGGTAATCACTTCTTGGTTCAGTGATTTAAAGAAATAAATTTATCTTTGTCTAAAATGTTACAGAAAAATTCCTGAAGTGCTGACAATTGCAATTTTGAAGACCTGGCTAACATGCTTGACTTTGACCAGTGAAAACAGATAGATAGATAATAGATAGATCCTAAAATAAACATTTTGGGGGCAGTGAGGAAGAGAAATTCAGTACCTGCATATATAAAAGATCAATTTCTTTTCTGAAGTATGTACAAATTTTAGTCATTTAAGGTCAACATTTTCTGAATGGTTTTATTTCAATATTGATCTAGACAGCTACTCACGATGCAGCAGTGGATACCAAATTCCAATATCATTCACTAGAATGGGGGCTGCTCCCATAGAAGCAGAAATATCACCCTGCAGATTATTTTCAAGTAGTCACTTCTCCCTTAAAACAATAAACAAATACTATGATCTACATTTGGAGCATAAGGATATATATCAAATAATTTTCTGCTGTTGAACTATTCCTGGGAGAACATATGTATAGAACTGTCAAGTCTAGTTTGACAGCAAATATAAACAGTTGGGACCCAGTACAAATGGCATCCAAAACTCAGGGTTACAGTATCTTACGGGGGACATCACTAACAGGCCCTTTCCTTATTAGCATATATGTAAACCAGGAAAGAGAGAGGATTTTTTTTTTAATGTGCTTTTCTTTAATAAGATTTTCTTTATTTGTTACTACATTTAGCATAGAGCTCATAAAGCCATTTTTATCTATGTATAAATTAAATAATCGCTTCTTTAATTTTAAATATTACTTTGTATTCTCTCAGTATTGGAAAGATAATTGGTATCTAGAATATAAGATGTAGTCAGATAATTGAACAATGCTATTAAGTTACATTCTATTTGCCTCAGGCTAACAACCTTTCTGTACCAATCCTGGTGTCCAAACTTATATTCACTTTTAGTATTTTAGTTGCTTCCCTTTGGCCACTGCTCAATTTTTGAGTAAAAATAATCTGGCATGATGTTGACTGAAATGAAGGCTGGATGTGGTAAATTGCCCTAGATATGTAAAATGTTGTATGGGGAAGTTGAAGGAACTGCTTGAGTCAGACAAACACACAGGGAATAAGTTCATTATTTGCCTCACCTATGCATAAAGGACATTTTCAGTGGGCTCTGCAGAGATGTGGATTAACAAGCCTTGTTACTGTTAACAAGCATCGTGTGTCTAATTCCAAGTACATTGTTCTTCAAGTTGACACCTACATGTTGGACTTAAACTGTCACAAGACAAGGAATCTTACAAGGGAAAAAAATGCAAGTACTCATAATTCATTCCCCATCTTTCCATATGCCCATTTACTTATGATCACAAGGATATAGTTGTTTATTTTAAAATACTTAAATTGCATTTAAATAAAGTAAAAATGAAATCATTGCAACATTTATAGATTCAGAATTATTTAGTCATATACTATTCTATGAATATCTATGTACCTATATTCCATAAATTTAATATATAAGCAACTGAAAAGCTATAGATATTCCTTTTAGATTAAAATATCTATTCCAAGAATTCTCAGGTTATTGACTATTTTTTGTTTGAAAAATCTTTGTTCAGAGAGTTCCCTACGGGTCCAGTGGTTAGAACACGACGCTTTTACTGCCACGGCCCGGGTTCAATCCCTTGTCAGGGAACTAAGATCCCACAAGCCACACGGCGTGGCCAAAAACAACAACAACAACAACAACAAAAACAAAAAACAAACTTTGTTAAAATTGAGCTGTAATAAATTGAGAAGAAAAAATTATTTGTGTCTCTAAATTAATGACTGACCTGTGATGTGGGGCAAACCAGCCAAAAACAAATGTCCCTCTAAACAGTATAACATTTCCTAATGCAGTTTCACATACTCAGTTTCAGATTTTAAACTGTCCCACTGGTATCTAATCTTAAAATGTGTTTTTTTCTTTCTTATATAAAATTCTTCTCTAGATTAATAGATAGAAAAGGGGCTTTTCTTCAAACACCTGAAAATTGAATGAAGAAAAGTACATTTCTATCTTAAAAAATTAAAAAGAAGAATACATTGAAAAAAGTTAAAGACTAGACATGTGTTTTATGCAGTTCATTTATTTTCATCTCTTTCCTAACACTTTAAATTTCACTCTGCAATTTGGAACAGATTTGATCAACTTGCTTTCATGTGTGAGTGTTTTTTCAACTGCAATGAAAATAAACAAATGGGTTTGGTTTTCTACAAAATTGTGGAGATGCTGACTTAACTACAACAGTTATTTACTTTGACATATGTCACACTGTACAGCTCTTATAGAATAAAATATTGTCTGGTTATCCAAAGTTTACATGAAACTCTGGAGTCTGCCTCAGTTTCCTTATATCAATAAAGCCCCTTTTAGACAGAAAGAAGAGTAGGTCTCTGCAATGGTTCCCCTCTTGTTAGAGAACATTTGGCATGACAAAAAACCACCAGAGGGTATGGATTACTTTATGATCCTGAGGAAGATATTCTGATTTTAACTCTATGGAAACATACATATATTTGCTTTGTGCACTTGAGCTCTGTATGGTCTACGAAAGTTGTTAATGAAGTCCAGGAGTTAAACAAGTTTAAAGGCTTAAAACTGTTGTAGGATGACACTAAACAGGACCAAAATGTGGAACATATGTAATTTCTGAGAGATAAGTATTACCCATGTTATCAAATTACTTGTACCACTCTTCTCACTATAATTTGTTGTCAGCTTTGGAACTGTAATATTTCAACATGAAAACTTTTATGTAATAATTTTTATTTTGCCCCCCAGAACATAAACAGATTTGAATTTCAAAATAGTAAAAATGTTATGGATGCATGAACAAAGCCAAATGCATATCTGCTTTCCTTTGTGAATGAATAGACTTATGAAAATAGGAAAAAATCTGACATCTAAAAGCATAAAAATAATACATTGTAAAAAGAACTAGCATTGCTCAGAGGAAGATGCACATAACTTCTTAGCCATCTATATGGTATTAATGGATGAAAAACTTGATGCTAAAAATATGAATAAGAAAAATTGATAAGACTGGGTAGAGCCAAATGTAATATCTGGGATTAAATTTTTAAAATAGACAAGCTGAATACATTTTGGAAGTTAATCTTTTAAAAAGAGATAGCATTCTGATTAAAGAGATACTTAAATATCAAACAAAACTTGGGTCGCCCTCCAACATATTTCCGCCTTCCACCTCTCACTCCTCTTATCTCATTACTATGCTTTTCTTGCTTAAGTGAAAATAGTTTTCCTATGAACTAAAAGCTCTAGTGAGTGTTTATAGTGGAAACAAAATCTGCCAAAATGCCTCCCCAAAGTCCATCTGTTCCAGAAAACATTTCAGATTCACTGACCACCTACTCCATGTTACCACACTTCCAATTCTGTCCACGTTATAAAAAATTTTATCTTTTCTTGGGTAGAATCTACTGCATATCATTTCCCACCACCCACAAGTAAATTCTACTATAACTGCCTAGGTAGTATCAAATGTATAACAACTGTCAGATTGTTTTGCTACAGAATGCTCTAGCACTTGCTGACTACTGTTATCTTACATTCCCTCATCCTCTGTCTTTCTTCAGAAGACACTTTCCATTTCCCTCTCACCCTCATTCAACTTTGCAGAAAAAGGACATATCATCTTAAAGGCAGACAGATAAGAATGCTAAGAATATAAAATAGAGACAAAAAATAAAAGAGATATAAAAAAAGAAAAACTAAAGGAACTGAACGAAGCATCACTCTTACACCTCATCTTTAGATGCTAAAATATAAATAATGTAAAAGTAGTATAAATATAAGATTTGTTGTCCTAATATACTGAGAGGCTGTAAATTAATTTGTATAAAATCACACAGTACTTCTCTTTTTAAAGAATTATAAGCGGTAAGAATGGACTTGTAATATTAGTGTATGCTTTTCAGAATATTTCTGAATTATTGTCAGGATTTTTTATTGGTTTCCCTTTGAAATCTGGACTATAGTAAAAATGTTAACAGATGTGAAACCAGAGGAATGCCTCATTGCTATCTTCTAAGTGTTGTTGCTTCAGTGAATTCCAAGCTGTTTTAATAGATACTGCTATTTTGTTGGGGCGGAGGGAAGGAATATTTTTTAAATGATTGATAACGGTGTATGGAATACAACCTTTTGTGTGTTTTTGTGTTCATGGGTACTCCAAAAGAAGTGTGACTTGAGAATTCTGAAACCATCTTCTCTTTTGATGGTGTGATTCAAAGTTGAAAGGAGATAACATCTGGATACTGTTGGCAATTTATGTGTTCCGGGTAGAAGTATACATTACTAGTTCAAAGAAGAAAAGCTTATTAAACAAAACAAAACAAAACAAAACTTTTAAATAAAAACCTAAAAAAAAGGAATCACAGGAATTTCTACAAATTCTGCTTCAGGTCATATCCAGGACTCCAAAAGTCTACTGATTGGGCAGATCTCAAGCTGTATTATTATCCCTACTTTCTTCCAAATATCTAATTTAATATTTTTCTAAAATTAAATAATGTCCTAAGGCAGAATACTATCTTCAGAAATCAGAGTTACAATGCACATTGCCCTGAATCTGTATTAGTTTATTAAATTTGGCAGACGGACTTTGCAACAGTGAGTTATCATGGGTGTGCACTTCATAGAGGTCCAGGCAAGCAGGGAAGCCCAAAAGGAAGGTTGCCTGGATGGTAGAAGCAACAGGCATTAACAAAGTTGTAGGCTTCACACTTAGAATTTTATCAGCAACAATGAATTTGATAGTCTAGCTTCTCTTCTGCATTGATCAGAGACCACTGGGATTATTGTGCTCAGTTCTGGGTGAGAAAGGGAAAACACAGAGAAGACATCAGAAGATACATTCTGAGAAAACAATCTGAATGGTGTAGGAGTTTATATCAACACCAGAAAGAGGAGATGTGCATCAGGAGAAAAGAAATGTCATCAAATTTTTTAAGTGTTATAATGTGGATGAAATATTAGACTTTTTCTGTGTGATCCTGAGTGGGATAAGTGTATGATGATGATAAGATGATTTTTTTAAAATTTATTTATTTATTTTTGGCTGTGTTGGGTCTTCATTTCTGTGCGAGGGCTTTCTCCAGTTGCGGCGAGTGGGGACCACTCTTCATCGGGGTGCGCGGGCCTCTCACTGTTGTGGCCTCTCCCATTGCGGAGCACAGGCTCCAGATGCGCAGGCTCAGTAGTTGTGGCTCACGGGCTTAGTTACTCCGCGGCATGTGGGATCCTCCCAGACCAGGGCTCGAACCTGTGTCCCCTGCATTGGCAGGCAGATTCCCAACCACTGCGCCACCAGGGAAGCCCGATAAGATGAATTTTTGTTCGATTTTTGAAAAAAGCAAAACTTTTAACTTAAGCAAGCCTAAGAGAATCGAGTTTCTTCAGAGGTAGGATGAGTTCCGTTCCCTGGAATCATTCAAACATGCTTAGAAGAACACTGGGAGTAATATAAAAATAATCTAAACTTCACGTCACCTGTAGAGATGGTTTCCTCTAACCCTGAGATTTTATCATCGAGAAACAGACCATAAAATGCAAACCTAAGATGAATTAAGTGAGAGTCTGTATATCTGATGATAACACTGCTTATTTCCCATTCACCTGGAAGCATTCACAATCATCCTGAAGACATCCCATTACAACATTCCTTGTACACTGGCCAAAGGTTTACATTAAGAAAACAAATACACTTGTATACAAAACATTTTTTACATACAAAAAAATGAGGAAAACGAGAAAGAAAAAGGTCATTAGATCATCAGATTCATCAATTTGTTTAATTATCCTTTGAGTAAATGCCTCTGTAGTTTGCAAGTAAGAATCACAGGGCTAAATCTATGTATAATCTTCTGCAAGCTTTGAGCAATACCTGAAATAATGCTAGTCAATTTTTAAGTACTTATATTGAAAAGTAAAGAAACATCTACCTGGAAACTTCATCAATGATACTTGCAATTAAACCTAAAAGCAATTATGGCACTTGCTGTTAGACACAAAAGAGTGATGAATACTGCACTATATGTCTTATTTGAATACATTCCGCTATCAAACAACACTGATCGCTCTTCCTACCTAAAGAGCTTTGTGAAAGACATTACAGATAAAGACTATTAAGGTTTGACAACTTTGGTCACAGTCAACTTTTATTTCCAATGCCTTCTGAAGTTATAACATTTAATGGTGCAGCAGACGCATAATTTAGACTGACTCAGTGACCTCTTATCGCAATGAATATATAACTCAAGTTTCCCATTGTTTGCCAATAATAAAAGCAAGAATATAACCAAAACATAGCTAATAAATCATAGGTTTATTTTTAAATATTCCAATCTCATCAAAGACCTTTATGTCCAATTTCTGGGGGAAGAAAATCCATCCCAGTGGCTGTAGAGTTTATCCTACTTCCAGAAAATGGAAAAAAAAAAAAAAAATCCCGTGGATGTGCCTTTGTTCAACAAGAGTTCTCTTTAAAAAATTCTCCAAAGGCATGTATTACATTTTGGGGATGGAGGTGGGAGCTGGCTAGATGTATATTCAGGTCAGCAAGGTTATCTATCATAGTGTTTTACATTGCATATATACAGGCCAAACTTTGGGGGATAGAGTTTTTATACTGAATCATTCTGGTTAGAATTACTAGTATTTATGATAAATTGGATGAATTTGGACCTTTATGGATGGTATACCAACTTTAAAAAAAAGTGTCCTAAGAAAAATCTGGTAAATGTGCTCTTTGTTGAAGAGTCAAGGGTGACTTTTGATGCTCATTAAAAATTCTAAATAAAACCAAAATGGATTAAAGACCTAAATGTAAGGCCAGACACTATAAAACTCTTAGAGTAAAACATAGGCAGAGCACTCTATGACATAAATCACAGCAAGATCCTTTTTGACCCACCTCCTAGAGAAATAGAAATAAAAAAATAAATAAACAAATGGGACCTAATGAAACTTAAAAGCTTTTGCACAGCAAAGGAAACCATAAACAAGACGAAAAGACAACCCTCAGAATGGGAGAAAATATTTGCAAATGAAGCAACTGACAAAGGACTAATCTCCAAAATTTACAAGCAGCTCATGCAGCTCAATATCAAAAAAACAAACAACCCAATCCAAAAATGGGCAGAAGACCTAAATAGACATTTCTCCAGAGAAGATATACAGATTACCAACAAACACATGAAAGAAACATCACTAATGTTAAAAGCTCAACATCACTAATCATTAGAGAACTGCAAATCAAAACTACAATGAGATATCATCTCACACCGGTCAGAATGGCCATCATCAAGAAATCTACAAACAATAAGTGCTGGAGAGTTTGTGGAGAAAAGGGAACCCTCTTGCACTGTTGGTGGGAATGTAAATTGATACAGCCACTATGGAGAACAGTATTGAGGTTCCTTAAAAAACTAAAAATAGAACTACCATACCACCCAGCAATCCCACTACTGGAAATATACCCCAGGAAAAATATAATTCAAAAAAAGTCATGTAGCACAATGTTCATTGCAGCTCTATTTGCAATAGCCAGGACATGGAAGCAACCTAAGTGCCCATCAACAGATGAATGGCTAAAGAAGATGTGGCACATATATACAATGGAATATTACTCAGACATAAAAAGAAACAAAATTGAATTATTTGTAGTGAGGTGGATGGACCTAGAGTCTGTCATATGGAGTGAAGTAAGTCCGAAAGAGAGAAAAAAAAAAATACCATATGCTAACACATATATATGTAATCTAAAAAACAAAAGAGGTTCTGAAGAACCTAGGGGCAGGACAGGAATAAAGACGCAGACATAGAGAATGGACTTGAGGCCACAGGGAGTGGGAAGGGTAAGCTGGGACGAAGTGAGAGAGTGGCATGGATATATATACACTACCAAATGTAAAATAGATAGCTAGTGGGAAGCAGTCTTATAGCACAGGGAGATCAGCTCAGTGCTTTGTGTCCACCTAGAGGGGTGGGATAGGGAAGGTGGGAGGGAGACACAAGAGGGAGGAGATATGGGGATATATGTTAAAAAAAAGAAAAGGTGCATCAGGCTAGAATTGCTTTATGATGGTGTGTTAGTTTCTGCTTTATAACAAAGTGAATCAGTTATACATATACAATATGTTCCCATATCTCTTCCCTCTTGCATCTCCTTCCCTCTCACCCTCCCTATCCCACCCCTCTAGGTGGTCACAAAGCACCGAGCTGATCTCCCTGTGCTATGTGGTTGCTTCCACTAGCTATCTTTTTTACCTTTGGTAGTGTATATATGTCTATGACACTCTCTCACCCTGTCACATCTTACTCTTCCCCCTCCTCATATCCTCAAGTCCATTCTCTAGTAGGTCTGTGTCTTTATTCCCGTCTTGCCACTAGGTTCTTCATGACCTTTATTTTCCCTTAGATTCCATATATATGTGTTAGCATACTGTATTTGTTTTTCTCTTTCTGACTTACTTCACTCTGTATGACAGACTCTAACTCCATCCACCTCACTACAAATACCTCCATTTCATTTCTTTTTATGGCTGAGTAATATTCCATTGTATATATGTGCCACATCTTCTTTATCCATTCATCTGATGATGGACACTTAGGTTGCTTCCATGTTCTGGCTATTGTAAATAGAGCTGCAATGAACATTTTGGTACATGACTCTTTTTTTTTTTTAAGTCACTCACAATTTATTTCCTAAGAATTAATTTGCATATATCATATAATACCGTTTATATGTGGAGTCTAAAAAAGTGATACAAATGAACTTATTTACAAAACAGAAATAGACTCAACAGACATAGAAAACAAACTTATGGTTACCAAAAGGGAAAGAGGAGAAGGGATAAATTAGGAGTTTGGGATTAACAGATACACAACTACTGTATACAAAATAGATAAACAACAAGGACCTTCTGTATAGCACAGGAAACTATATGCAATATATATATATTTTTTGGCTTTTATTTTTTTTATTTTTAAACATCTTTATTGAAGTATAATTGCCTTACAATGGTGTGTTAGCTTCTGCTTTATAACAAAGTGAATCAGTTATACATATGCAATATTTCCCATATCTCTTCCCTCTTGCATCTCCCTCCCTCCCACCCTCCCCATCCCACCCCTCTAGGTGGTCACAAAGCACCGAGCTGATCTCCCTGTGTTATGCGGCTGCTTCCCACTATCTATTTTACATTTGGTAGTGTATATATGTCCATGACACTCTCTCACCCTGTCACCTCTCACCCCACCCCCTCCCCATATCCTCAAGTCCATTCTCTAGTAGGTCTGTGTCTTTATTCCCGTCTTGCCACTAGGTTCTTCATGGCCTTTTTTTTTTTTTTTCCTTAGATTCCGTATATATGTGTTAGCATACTGTATTTGTTTTTCTCTTTCTGACTTACTTCACTCTGTATGACAGACTCTAACTCCATCCACCTCATTACAAATACCTCCATTTCATTTCTTTTTATGGCTGAGTAATATTCCATTGTATATATGTGCCACATCTTCTTTATCCATTCATCTGTCGATGGACATTTAGGTTGCTTCCATGTTCTGGCTATTGTAAATAGAGCTGCAGTGAACATTTTGGTACATGACTCTTTTTGAACTATGGTTTTCTCAGGGTATATGCCCAGGAGTGGGATTGCTGGGTCGTATGGTAGTTCTATTTTTAGTTTTTTAAGGAACCTCCATACTGTTCTCCATAGTGGCTGTATCAATTTACATTCCCACCAACAGTGCAAGAGGGTTCCCTTTTCTCCACACCCTCTCCAGCATTTATTGTTTCTAGATTTTTTGATGATGGCCATTCCGACCGGTGTGAGATGATATCTCATTGTAGTTTTGATTTGCATTTCTCTAATCATTAATGATGTTGAGCATTCTTTCATGTGTCTGTTGGCCATCTGTATATCTTCGTTGGAGAAATGTCTATTTAGGTCTTCTGTCCATTTTTGGATTGGATTTTTTTTTTTTTTTGTTATTGAGCTGCATGAGCTGCTTGTAAATCTTGGAGATTAATCCTTTGTCAGTTGCTTCATTTGCAAATATTTTCTCCCATTCTGAGGGTTGTCTTTTGGTCTTGTTTATGGTTTCCTTTGCTGTGCAAAAGCTTTTAAGTTTCATTAGGTCCCATTTGTTTATTTGTGTTTTTATTTCCATTTCTCTAGGAGGTGAGTCAAAAAGGATCTTGCTGTGATTTATGTCATAGAGTGTTTTGCTTATGTTTTACTCTAACAGTTTGATAGTGTCTGGCCTTACACTTAGGTCTTCAATCCATTTTGAGTTTATTTTTGTGTATGGTGTCAGGGAGTGTTCTAATTTCATACTTTTACATGTATCTGTCCAATTTTCCCAGCACCACTTATTGAAGAGGCTGTCTTTTCTCCGCTGTATATGCTTGCCTCCTTTATCAAAAATAAGGTGACCATATGTGCGTGGATTTATCTCTGGGCTTTCTATCCTGTTCCATTGATCTATATTTCTGTTTTTGTGCCAGTACCAAACTGTCTTGATTACTATAGCTTTGTAATATAGTCTGAAGTCAGGGAGCCTGATTCCCCTAGCTCCATTTTTCGTTCTCAAGATTGCTTTGGCTATTCGGGGTCTTTTGTGTTTCCATACAAATTGTGAAATTTTTTGTTCTAGTTCTGTGAAAAATGCCAGTGGTAGTTTGATAGGGATTGTATTGAATCTGTATATTGCTTTAGGTAGTAGAGTCATTTTCACAATGTTGATTCTTCCAATTCAAGAACATGGTATATCTCTCCATCTAATTGTATCATCTTTAATTTCTTTCATCAGTGTCTTATAATTTTCTGCATACAGGTGTTTTGTCTCCTTAGGTAGGTTTATTCCTAGATATTTTATTCTTTTTGTTGCCATGGTAAACGGGAGTGTTTTCTTAATTTCACTTTCAGATTTTTCATCATTAGTGTATAGAAATGCAAGAGATTTCTAGTAAATGTCTTATGTTAGTAATGATAAAAGAAAATTAACCAAGTTCAATAATAATGTCAATAGATATAAATAATACAAATAAAGAACCAGCATTATGTATTTTAAGTAATCAAACATTATTAAGTACCAAAAACTAAAGCTTTGATATCTTCCTTTCTTCAGGATTATAAAAATATTTATAATATTTTATAATATATAATATCATAAACCATATTTAGCTGTAAGTAGCTGTGTTTTGGGCTTTACTGTTTTTGTCGATATTTTGAAAAAGTTCAACATAAGTTTTGCACACCAGTCTCCATACTAGATGGTGGATCATGTTTTACTACAATCTTTAAAAAATATCTGATGTTGTTCTCTATAACCCAATGCATAATGGATAAGAAAAACATCACAATGAGTGACTCTAGAAATGTTAGGAAAACTTCTCTTAGGTAAGTCAGGACTAACTTGGATATATTAATAAACATATTAAGAATCAATATGTGTCCTTGCGGAACCTTTAGACCTAAAGGTTCCTTGTGGAACTTTAAATTTGAACCATCAGCTTGACTTACTGTCCCATAGGACTAGACTGAGGTCCTGGCAAGTAATTGTATAGAACGCATGTAAAATTAAAGCACTTTGAACTCCCTCAGGACAGGCCTTAGAACTGTCGTCTTTTTATTGATAAATAGTAGTCTGCAAATGTAGTGAAATGTAAAAACTATAGATTGCTAATACCTACTTTCAGGCATGATAAGCTTTTTATCCCCAGCTGCCTCATCAGTAAAGCAGGGGGAAAAATATCTACTACTATAGTGTTACCGTAAGCACTGCATATACACACACACACGTATGCTGAATACATACATACACACACACGTATGCTGAACACACATGTATTCATTCATTCATGTATGTATTCATACGTGAACGACTGAACGTATGGGATATGTAGGATTAATGGGTTTGTATCATTCCCAGATAGTCCTCCTTACTTTTCATAAATTGGATTATTAAATTCAGTTTTTGGTTTGTCAATCATTTTAATCAATAAAAACGGAGTATTAGCTCATACCTAACAGTAATTAACATATTCAACCTTTTTAAGATGATGTGCCCTAACATTAAAGAAATTAAATTTGCTAAAAATAATTTAAATCTATACATAATCAAAAACTAAACATTTAGTGGATTAATGGCCATATTTTCATCATGTACAATAGGATCTTAGTCTAAAAGAATGAGTTGAAGAGAGGGAAGAGAATTTTAGTTTCATTGTAGCCCACACATGATTTAATTAGTTCTAACGCAAATAGTTTTACGATAGTGACCTGAAATCAGAAAGAACACCCACTGTGTCCTATTTGCTTTGTGGCAAAATATGTTTATAATACAGTAAGATTCACTCTGATGTGACTGCAATTTAGCAAAATATAAGATTATACCTAGACTGTAGATAAATAAAACGTTTGAAGAATGACATATATGAGAAAAGCGAGAGAGACTAATAAGAATGTACAAAAATGGTTTTGGTGTACTAGGAGAAACAAGCCAATGTCATTTCCAAAGAAAACAAAAGGTAAATAAGAAGGGGTAGAAATTATGTGACAAGTAATGATGACTATGTGAACAACAAAAATCTCCTGGTATGACTAACTCTTTTTTTTCATTTCCTTTCATTTTATTTTTGTTTGTTTTGCACCAACAGTGGGTAAAAAGAATATAACAAAACAAAAGTTTCCTAATGCAGAACATTTTTGCCAGAATAAATATGTTACAAAAGGAGGTTTGGAGGGTACAAAACACTGAGCTTGAAGAGTGCAAACTGAAGGGCTCCCTCAGAGGGATCTGAACTTGATCTATAAATATCTTCAAGGTAACCGTGTGACTAAAGGAAGGGCATCATTCATAATGTCAAAAGATAGAAGGACACAGAACAATGGCCTACAGCTAAAGAGGAAGAAGAAAAAAAAGAGTTTTTGCTGGTTATTTTTAAAAAGTTCTTAGGACTGAGGTTAACTGGTTTGAATCACTAGCAGACAAGCACACAATGATGATTGCAGTTCATAGTCAAGGACAGTTTGTTAAAGGGATTAGCACCAATGGTGAAGTTGGCAAGTTGGGATCAGGATCATCCCTAGCATTACAGAGTTAATTAAGAGAAATAATGCAAATTCTAGTGAAACCCAGCAAATATACTTTCATGGACTCATCCCTTCCAGCCATGAGCTAAGCTTATAAGGGGTAAAGTTTCTAAGAACCATACTTTAAGCAACCAAACGACCCTTCTTGTATGTAAATAGACTTAAATCCAGACCCCTGGGCCATTTTACATTCTGTTTCTAGTCAAAGCTACTTCTCTGTTTTAAAAATAGCTGATTTCTCCTTTCTATAAAAGGAATACATGTTTACTACAAACATTCAGAGAAATAAAGTTTATTCTTAATTCAACCATACCATGACAGCTACTGAAGCATCCAGGTTTATATTCACCTATATTTCTACTAAAGACAAACACACTTTTACATTTTTTTTTAAATGGCATCATGCTGAACATCTCATTTTAACCTAATATTCTTTCACTTAATATATCAAGGGCATAGTTCTATATCAAGAAATGTAATAAATTTGGATCAGAATAAGACTAGGCTAAGTTAAAAGTAGAGTAAGAACGAGAGAAACTAGCCCCTCTATTTTCCTCACAGCTGCAAACCTTGGCTCTGGGTAGGCTGTGAGGGAGAGTGGAGAATGCATTTTTAAAGATGTTGTTAAATCCTTCCAGTGAGGTAATAACATGGTATATTCAATTATTCATTCAGCAAACACGTACTGAGTGGCAACCAGGTGTTGGCCCTGAGTTAGTAGCTAAGCAGCACCAACATGGTGGCAGGTCCTGCTATCAACTATTTCTCCCTGAATCCTCACCCTGCTATGGATAGCAGGGAACATCTTTGGTTCATTTTAACACTAACGCCTAGCAGAGTCTTGGAATGCTGCTAAGTGAACTGAACTGAAGGGAGCCATACAAGTAAACAATCATTTGAAATTCAGGGTGTGAAATATGGCAGTGGGGGCCAACTCAAAGTACAGCATAGATACAGAAGGTCTGGGGAGTAGACATAAAAGAACCTTCTTTCTCAAAGTTGGAGAGAAATTTGAATTGTTATTTCCCAAATCATAAGGAGATTAGATGTGGCACTTCACATACTCACGAATAAATTTGCAAATTTAAAGTTTAGCTTTGAGGCATACCTTGGATAATATCAGGTCACTAAAAATTTTTGAACATGTTATTTCAGTAAAACCACAATATCTGTATATCTTACCAATGAGCCCTTCTCAAGAAATTTGATAACAGTGAATGTATGTAAGTCTGAGGAAATGGGAAGAATAATTTTCCAATCAGTTCATATCTGTGTCTATAGTAGCTCACAAAGTCCTATTACTACACATTCTTATTCAAAGGAGCAAAATTTGAGTTTATTTTTTTATTCAATAAGAAAACAAGTTAAAATGTATTTAGCATCTAAGTGTAAGGAACAATAAAAAATATTTATATATTAGCTCAATTACTTAGTACATCAATACTATGAAGTAAGCATTACTATCTAAATTTTAAAAAATAGGAAACTGACACACAAATAAGGTTAAATAACTTGATCAATATCCAAAGCTAACAAATGGCAGAGGTGAGACCAAAATTCAAGGAAAATGTTTTTATTCCACTATGCTCCAAGGACCTATTCAAACTCTTCAGTATTTATGTTGATCTATCAACCATATAGGTAGAATTGTAAGTCCACAAATGATATGCATCATATCTCATATTAACAGAATCTTTTTAATGCTCTTACTATATTGCTACTCAAATACCAGTTTAACATGAATATACAAGGGTTTGATATATGTTGATTCAATTTTTATCATAATCAAAGCAGACCCAAAAGGATTTCATTTCAATGTCTTATATTACAAAACCAAGATACCCCAAAACACATTAAGTGTTTATTGCCAAAAACATTGGCAACACTGAAGGAGGCTTTAAAAGAAAAGCTCTGCAAGAACATGGGACATTGCCTTTTAATGACTTCTGAGACTCACTAGGGTGTGTGTGTCTCATCATTCTCTCTGATGTGGTTTCATAGAGTAACGAAACAAGGCAAGTGGAATGACAAGCCAATCTAGTCAATGAGCAGATTTCTAATGTTGTTGATTTTGACTGTTAACAATGATACTTAACTATATTCAATTAAGTATTCTCAAATGGTTTCCAGGAAGATGCTTCAAATGGCAAGATTTTTGTGTTGGTTGTGTTCTTAATGATATTGATGATACAGCTTTTTCTTCTGTGTAAAATTTCTTTTACATTTAAGCAAAAGTTGGTTTATTTAAACAAATTCTTTCTGCTTATGTGTCATAGTATGAGGAAATACTAACAAATAAAGTAGATAATATTTATTATCTAAATGTTTATATTTAGGTAAAACTTAGTTGCATAGAACTCTTAAATCAAATGGGAATATTATGCCATTGCCCAGTCTAAAATATCCAATGTACATAACAAGCTAACAGGACCAAGAGAATATGAGACAAGAAGTCTGCATAAAGCTGCTTCTGGGAATTTGTTACAATACGATGCCTGAGATATGGGATAATTTACCTGAGGCAAGTAGAGCATGGGAGAGTGCAAAACAATAATCACCCGCAATTTTTACTGTAAATATGATAAAAAGCTTGATGTCCTTAAATTAAATTCCTTTTCATGAAAGCTGTTAGATCACTTAGGATTTTTTCAATCTGTAATGTTTAGTAAAATTAGAGGAATAAATGTCTTATTAAAGGCAAATCAAATGGAGACTTCTTAAGTACCAGCGTGCAGCAGGAAGAAAAATGCAGACTTGCAGAAGAAAGGACCAGAGTGTAGTAGGAAAACTCCAATTTCTCATCAATCCTTACAGAAAATCAGAGAAGAAGGAAAGATTCTGTATAGAGGAAAGTATAGTTGGAGGGATGAAAAGATAGAGGAGAAATTCCTAGACTGGGTTCTGTCCTTCTCAGCTGTTGAGCCCCTCTTACTGTTAACAGTCTCTGACCCACTCCTGTCCTAGGTGAACATGGGACTGAAGACAGGGGAGAAAGTAAGAAGGCCGCATTGTCTACAGAGGTTAGAAACTAAACATGATAAATTTAGAATGAGGAAGAAACGGTGAATACCATTTACTTTAAGTAGTTATTTACTAAATAGCACCCCACTGGCCTATAGGAGTTCACACAACTCCCAATATGCTTCAGTTACTCCCAGGGCATAGATTATGCACACCAGGAAAATATGGCTCAATGCTCTCAGGAAGATACCTAATTTAACACTAGAAAGTAAATTCTGTACTGGGAAAATCCTATATAGTATAAATCATATAAAGAACATATAGTATAAATATATAGAATATATAGAATCATATAAAGAATATATAGTATAAATCATATAAAGAACAGTCTTGGGGCCAGAGGAATACTAAAATTCTATTGTTCTTATTAATCTGTGAAATGAAAAGATGCTTAAGCAGGTAATTGCCATCTGAAATGGAAGACAAAACAACATATATTTTAATCAACACATTTATTAAATGTCAATTATAATTTTCATCAACTAAATTACAGCAGACTGATTTGAAATAGCAAGGTAGCCAAATGTTAATTAAAAGAATAAATGTTAACTATTAGTTTAATTTTAGTACCTTTGGAGTTTTCAAAATTTTATATTTATGAAATACTAAGCTATTGATCTTTATTTTTATCAGGTTTTTTAAATTAACTAACCCTCACATAAAAAGGTACTCTTGTAAAAATTATCTTAATTAACGTGTAATAAAGAATAATGAAAACTTTCCTTATTTTTCAAGCATTTTATCTATTTCATAAACTAATCTAGAGATCAGAGAATAATGCCTGCATGCTAATATGAACAGTTCGTATGCTACAGAACTGGATTCATTTGAACACCCCCTGCATTTATTTATAGTAGTTGAGAACCTGAGTTTCCATCAATTGTAATGCTATAATTCTTATTACCTGATATTAAGTATCCCACTCTATTCATTAGTGTGCCAAGTATTAAAAATACCATTTAAACATTGGTTCCATTCAAGTTTGCCCATATTTAAGTGAGATAAAGTATATTTTGTTTTTATATGCTCTCAAATTAGAAGTCTTTCCTTTTGTAAATGTAATATTAAATTAGAGCGCTAGTCAAATAAGTATTTTCCCTGGTAAAAATTGAAGGAGTGTTAATTAGACTTTCACAATTGGATCTTTATTTCAATGATGTTAACTGACCTTTTGTTTGGATAATTTTGTTTGAAACCAATAGAGCAGATAGATAGATATTATCCATGGTCAAGAGGCAATAATTAATTTTCTAGACCTAAGAGTAAAATACAGTAATGTTGATAAAGTTGGTTCCAATGCCAATTTAATTTAAAGTGTATATGAAAAGTAGAAATATATAAAATACAAATTATCAATATAGTCTGTGAAAGTGGTTGGAAATTTCAAGAAGTGTATCAAAATCTATAAGGAAGCTAATTTGATACTAGGTGACACTGGTTCATTTTTATGACTTGTCTTCACACGAATCTCTCCAACTCTCTTTAAACTGACAGACAAATACATGGGGCATTTGAACATCTATAAGCATTCTGCATTTTACACAGAAAATTCAACATATCAGGTAATTTTTGTTCTTATTTTCAGCAGAATTTCAGTATTTAGTAGGTAAATTCAAATGAATTGTCCTTTAAACTTAATCTTAGGGGCTGTGCATTTCTTGGGTTGACATTGTATGTCACATATTCATTTGTTTATGTTCTGCCTTCCCTGACTCTAAAGTAAGGTACATTAAAGTGGAGAATTTCTCTGTTTTGTTCACAGTTGCATCATTAGTAGAAGTCAATGTGAAGCACGTAATGAGTGATCGATGCTTGCTGACTAGATAAAAGTATGAAACAGGCCAAGAAAACTGAAATATAGTAGTAAAAATTGTCATCATTTAAAAAGAATTCCCATGAACTTCTTAGAATATGTGTAGGTTTAAAATGGCATGCATATAAACTGAAAATAATGTTCATTTTTACTACATATGTAAGCTATTTTTCAATGCCAAACTATAATGTATTCATTCATTCATTCATAAAAAAAAAATTGTGAAACTCTCCATGATACGCCATAACACTGAGTCTTTGAATCATATTGAAAAGGAGAATGATGTATAAAAATAATTTAATAGTAATGTAAACATGCTATAATAGAGTGAAAAAATGTGCTAGGAGAGCCCAAAGAAGGAAATATCTAACTGCCTAGAAATCAGAACAGGCTGCGTTGAAAATGAAGTTTGACTTAAGACTGGAAGATAATCAGTGTGGAAACCACAAGTGGAGATGGTCATTCCAGGGAAAGGATGAAAGTGTAAAGGATTCATTACATGGCTTGGGAGAACTGCTCAATTTTCTGTAAGTCGTGTTGCAGGATATTTTGGGGGAAATGATAGAAATTAAGTCTGGAAAAGTAGCTGGTAAAATTAACCATTATTTGCAATTAAAGAATTAAGTAAAGCTAAATTATTTTTTCTGTCTATAGATAAGCAACTCTGTCAATATCTAGCTCCTTTTAATGGAAATACATTTGGAAAAAGATAAACAGAATATATGTTTATCTTAAATGCCATGTCCATAGTGGGTATTAGTACATTACCTAAAGCACATAAATCAGTTATTAAACGGAAACTACCAGGCTTTTAGCAAAGCTAGTGATTCAATACAAAACTCTTATCATAATATCTGCATTGGTAGTATGTTAATTGCTTTCTTATCACATGAGCCGACCTGGTGCATGAAAGTAGTTAGTATTTTAAAGCAGTAATAATACTATAAGATGTATTAATAACTTTCCTAAGATTAACTAATTTCATGTTCACTCACATGCTAAGGCTTCAATATTATATGTAGCAACGTATTTTCACATAATATTCATTAAAATTGAATTCATTAGGACAAAAATGGAGAATAAATACACTATATATTGCCTGAGAATAATAAAATGATGTCTTTAATAGTGGACTACAAAATGTTTCTGTTTTAATCATCTTTAGATATTCACAAAAAGCTGAACAGCTAAGAAGAGAAATCCTGTATTAGTACCCCAAATTGAAGGCAGATCTGGGCTTGGAGATTATAATGGGAAACAAGGTCTGGGGAGAGGAAATGGTTTTCTCTAGTGCTCTAACATTTAGTATTATCTTGGGAGCCTAGATATCAGTGATTCTTTCTCAGTCTTTATTCTGATGGTTCACAGGTATTTAGCAGTGTTAGGATGTGAGCAAAGCAAGGGCATTATTTTTCAAAATAATTTGATACATAAAAAATCATTGCTTAGTAGCCATAAGACTAAATCTCATTTTGCTGGAATTTCTTATGTTTGCTTTATGGTTTTGTATTCTTTTAATTTAAATTAAACATTGAGAGGGTCACCATAATCTCTGTAGTTTTAGAAATTGCTAAAGGTTTTAATCTATCTTTGTTGTCAAGAATAACTCTAGTTTTTCCATCTTTGCTTCTGGATTGTTCAATTCTACTTCTATGTCCTGAACTCCTTCTGAACACAGCTTGGTATTTTAATTTACTTTCTGAAGTCATTTTTTCCATATTGAGTTGACTTTGGAAGTCTAGACTGTGCCTTAGTCTCAATTAAAATGTCATAATTGTTAACATAAAGATAACACAGACCTAAGCTTCATCCCTTTAAATTGCTTAAACTTACATATAACATATGATTGCAATTTTTTTAAAGTCAAAGAAAAATTGAGAGAAATTTTCATGAGCAATTTCTATTCAATAGTGTGCTGGTCTTTTCTTACGGATTTCTTCAAAATGAACATTTTTTTCAGAAAACACATATTTTACTAATTACAAAAATAATAAATTATTTTTATTTAATTATAATAATTATTTTTACATAATAAAAACGTATTCCTGCCAAGTTCAGGTGAGAGTAGAAAATAGATGATTCTCTTTGGTTTACATAAAGGACTTGTGATCAAATGGGTCAGCTCCCTATTCCCACTTCACTCCCTGGTGAAAAAGCTGGAATCTAGACTGCAGATATCACTCTATGCATAATTCCTGCATTCTCATCTTGTTGAAAACAAAGGTAAAAACACAAAGGCATCTTTTAAATTTTCAAGTTATACTTTGAAATGAAAAAGAAAAAATTAATGTATAAGAGTGAGATTTTCATATAAATCAGAAAACTTAGTGGCTGAAAGGATGTTTAATAAACTTAGCCTCTCAAGAAAATATAATCAAATCACAATGAAATAGTTTACATGCCAACAGAATGGCTAAAATGAAAAAGACAGAAAACACCAACTATTGGAGAGGATGTGGCATGCCCAGAAGTCGATGCTCTGTGGGTGGGAGTGTAAATTGGCATAACAACTTTGGAATATTGCTTAGCTTGACAGCATGTGCTAAAGCTGAAAAAATTATGTGTCTTCTTCCCCATAATTCTACTCTTATGTATGTACTTAAAATAATACCATACATATGTGCACCAAAAGACATGTACTAAAAGGGAACTGGAAGGAGGCCCTAAATGGAATTCTAGACATAGGTAATGTTCTGTTTCTTGATCTGGGTGCTGCTTATATGGTTGTTTTTAGTTTGTGAAAGTACAGTTAGAGTATGTGTACTTTTATTTAACTCTATTATACTTCAACAAAAAAGTTTATTTAAAAAAAGCATCTTGGCTGCTCTTTGACCTCAGAGGCAAATCATTTTATTTGAAAAAATTGGGCATTCACACCACGCAGCATATACGTTTAGTCACTAGTAATGGAAGGAATGCTAAATAACTGTTGCATAGCTTATTTGAATCAGTAAACAGTTCTTGGGCAAAATGACAGAGACTGGTTAATTATTTACAAAACAATTTCCCCTTTTCTCCTGGGCATACATGAAGAAAATATTTCCCATTCTCTCTCTCTTTTTTTTTTATAAATTTATTTATTTGTTTTTGGCTGCATTGGGTCTTCATTGCTGCATGTGGGCTTTCTCTAGTTGTGCCGAGCAGGGGCTACTCTTCGTTGTGGTGCACAGACTTGCACTCTTGTTGCAGAGCATGGGCTCTAGGCACACGGGCTTCAGTAGTTGTGGCACGTGGGCTCAGTAGTTGTGGCTCGTGGGCTCTAGAGCACAGGCTCAGTAGTTGTGGTGCATGGGCTTAGTTGCTCCATGGCATGTGGGATCTTCACGGACCAGGGCTCAAACCCATGTCCCCTGCATTGGCAGGTAGATTCTTAACCACTGCACCACCAGGGAAGTCCCTCCCATTCTCTCTTGTTGGTGGATAGCAAGTATGTGATTGATGTCACCAGTGTGTGCAGGAGTGTCATTTGCCACCTGCAGACCCAATTCATAAATGCCCCACACAAAGCTCCTCTATCTCTCTCTCCCCTTGTCTGGCAGATTCAAAGGATCAAGAGAGGAGTCTAAGACCTAGCAAATTGTGTAACAACAAAGAACCTCACCTCTGACCTACTCTGGACAGTGATACAAGAAGAAAAAAATGGTATTGTGCTTAGTTATTGAGATTTGGGGTTGTTCTAGCAGCAAGCATACCCTAATACTAGCCCTGAAATCAACCTAATAGGCAAAGGTAGCTATGAACAGTGAAGGAAGGTGAGAAAGGATAACTCTTCCCAATGCTGGAAAATGTGGTCAACTACACCCCCATTATGTTTATAATCTGGACAGTCTGGTCCTAAACAAAGTAAGGGGATCAGGATAAAATCCAAAATCATGGAGAAACATTTGTATAGAAATTCTGTACAAAGGCTGTGACTCAGCATAGAATGCAACAATAATCCCGTCCTGAATTTTCAGTATGTAGCTTGTCATCATCCTTAGGAAGATACCTATTGCTCATTCTTGGCCCAACCTTGTATCTTCAAAACAGGAATTGTTTTGCTTCATTTCCCATAGTTCATCTGAGTTTTATTTGACATAGCCACTTCATATCTGTGTAAACTTGGGACGAAATTTAATGTATAGTGTAGGCATTACTTATCTCACCTATGAAATGTGGTTAATAATAGTATATTTGTTTAGCTGATTAAAAAAATAAATACACATAAAGTATGCTGCTTCTCATGCAGTGAACAGTCAATAAATGGTGGCTGCCACAGCTGTTATGAATGCTGTTTTTATTATTATTGGGAGATTCTTGTTAGGGTTATTCTTTAAAATAAGGGCTTGTTGTTCATGATATTGTTCATACAATGTATTCATAGTATTAGGCCTCAGGGCATTTTATAAATTATGCAAAATTTTGTATATACATCTCTTTTATTTTCTCACTGTATCCTCTGAAATTGTCCATGACTTTTGTAAGGTTCAAATTTATTTTGTGTTCCTAAAATAGCTGCCACAGCTCTATGTATTAGAGAAATAAATAAAGGATTAGAAGAAATTATTTTCAACATTTAATTCCACAACTCATTATACTCTGTAAGTACGTGTATACTTTATCCTTAATTTCTCAAGTGTACATTTGTTGAACAAATTAAAATTTGCCTTAGACTAAACATGTATCACACATGATAAAATGCTTAGTCATATTAAAAGAAAAAACAATAAGGCTTCTTAAACATGTGACATAATTGAGGTGTAGTTCTTTACATTGGATGGAAGACGGAAACTAATTTCTCTCAGCGTGATGTGAGCTCCTCCATCAAACAGCTGGTGTAAGTATGCACTGCTGTGTACTGTAAGTAGGCCAGCTTAAGCCAGTGCAGCAGCAATTGGGTAAATTTTGCAGTTTAATCATAAAAGAACGTCTCAGAATTTCCCTTATGCATTTATTTTTTTGATCCAAGAGGCATGTATCCCAATGCTGATGTCACTGCCACTTTTCTTTATAGGGGAAACTGCCTAAACCATTGCCACAATAAATTAGGTCATTGCTTAATTTACTGTCAACTTGTTCTGTTTGATGTCTGGAAATCTTTTTTTAGATTTTGGCTGCAGACTTCAAGAGTTAAACCAGTTTCTGTAATGAATCTTATACAAATATTAAAAATATTTTAAAGAAACTATGTAATTCTACAATGGACATAATGTTTTTGGATTCTTTGCAATATGATTTATGCAGAGCAGATATCATTAGCTCCAACTTATAGATGAGAAAATAAGTTCAGAAAAGTGTGAAGTCAAATCTAGAGTAACAAATGAGAGGAATAGGGACTCTTGACAGACAGGGTCTTCTACAAGCTGGGTGATAAACCCTGTTGCATTTCTTCTTTCACTAAATGCAAATGTTTGACAAATGTATCTAACAGAGCATTATTTTCAGATTTTTTTTTTGTAAGGAAGCCCTCATATTCTTACTCTTATTTTCTGTGCTTCTTCTGCTTGTTCTCCTTGTCAGCATGTGTCTCCATGTGTCCAACACAGAATTTTACTCTTCTTGTTTCAAGATACAGTTTCATGGAAACATACAAATTTTGCATCACGTATATCAGCGACACACTCACAAGATTAACCACAAGCATAATTAACTTTAAAATTACTCAACTTCCTTCAACCATGATAGTTCTGTCTTTATCGAATTTTAATGTCTTTTATTTTAATCAAACAATATCCCTTCACAGGATATACACTAAGAAATGAGTTTTCCTAAATGAAATTGCTTTTTTATTGCCATTCTACCATACACCCCATTTACATCTCTAGAACATTAAAACCACTCTTTGGATGTGACTTCACCAGCAAGTGAAGCGTGTTATCTTGTTAAAGCTCTGGCGGATGGAGTGTTGTCTCTACGGGCACGGCAGACGAGCTGCATTAACAAGTCTGAATATCACCAATGTTTTCACAAATTATCCATCAAAGCTAGAGACAAATTTCATATTCTCAAATCAATGAAAATTTAAGAGACTGCGGTGGGGTTTTGTTTTTTAACTTTTCTGCCATGAAAGAAGGGAGGAAAATTATTAGGACAACCACCTAAAAATACATTGAAGCAAAAAATTGTTTTTATTTTTAGAATAGAGATTTACAAAGCAAGAGAAGTATTAAATAAACTCTTCCAACAGAATTGGTTTCTCTTA
The DNA here is from genome assembly GCF_965194825.1 of Balaenoptera physalus. NCBI lineage: Eukaryota > Metazoa > Chordata > Mammalia > Artiodactyla > Balaenopteridae > Balaenoptera > Balaenoptera physalus. Next base: position 39,647,636 of record NC_138899.1, on the reverse strand, counting down.
ATAATTGTTAAAAGATACTTAAAAATATATGGAGAGTGTTTTAACCTCATTGGTTTATTTTGAAATTCCTAAATACAAGCACAGAGTTTCCAAAGCTAATAAACTATTTTTACAATTATGATCCTTAGAACAAAAACCATCAATAGGTTGGTTCTTTTATACTTATATTTCATTAGTTTATATTTTTATTAAATTAATTGGTGCTTTTGTTTTAATGAATTAATAAAGGAAAAGAGTAATCGGTAAATAATGAAAAACACTACAAATAGCTAAGAAACAGAGTAAAAGCAGTGCATGTTTATGACATCTCAGTACTACAGTTCTCCTCTACTATAGTGTTTCTGGGTTTCTAAATTATAAATTTCATTTTTTTAATTTTTAAATTTAATGTAATTTTTATTTTTATTTATTGATTTTTTAAATTGTTTGGCCGCACTGTGCGACATGTGGGATATTAGTTCCCCACCAGGGATCGAACTTGCTCCCCCTCTGCTGGAAGCGTGGAGTCTTTTTTTTTTTTTAATCAGTTTTTGTTTTTTAATGTATTTTTTTTTAATTTATTTTTTATTTTTGGCTGCATCGGGTCTTCATTGTTGCACTCAGGCTTTCTCTAGTTGCAGCCAGTAGGGGCTTCTCTTGTTGCACAGCATGGGCTCTAGGCACGTGGGCTTCAGTAGTTTCAGCTCACGGCCTCAGTAGTTATGGCTCTTGGGCTCTACAGCATAGGCTCAGTAGTTGTGGCACATGGGCTTAGATGCTCTGTGGTATGTGGGATCTTCCCAGACCAGGGCTCGAACCCGTGTCCCCTGAATTGTCAGGCAGATTCTTAACCACTGTGCCACCAGGGAAGCCCAGAAGCATGGAGTCTTAACCACTGGACCACCAGGGAAGTTCCCATTATAAATTTTAAAGTAATTTCTTTATATACCCTAAGATTACACCTAGCTGCCAGGTTATGTATGTAAATAGGAAATTTGAATCACATTACTCCAGAAGAATAATCTAGTTGGATTCTTAATATAAACTGAATGTTAGACAAATATATCTAGTATCAACATCATAACATGTATGCTTTCCAGCCACATAAAAGAATGGGGCAGGATTCTACCCCTTGCTTCTACAAGGTTTCTTGTCTAGTGACAAAGCTTTCTGTGTCAAAACTGGCTGTTACATAAAGCAGCTGGCTTTGATTCTCCTGTGAGCACCTTGCAATGGCTGCATGAAAAAGTAAACAAATAAAGATTAGAGATTGCCACAAAGTTCCCTGGAGAATATTCAGAGTATATAAATGCACTCTTATAGAAGAATGGGAGAAAAGGGGGAATAAAATAGCATAGTCTGGTTTTTCAAAGAGAGGACACACATTCTTCCACTTTTACATAAAACCACAGAGCTTTCTAGACAAAGGTTACTGTTAGGTCAGGTATTTAATTTATTAGTTGGAGAAATGTTCAAAAATCATTCCCGCTTCTTGTTGATAAGGTCATGGATCAGCATTCTTTTCACTAAAAAAGGATATGATGGAATAAATCTGTGATGATGAACAAACAGATGATCTCTTTCAAAGAATGGGATAAAATATTAATATATGTAAAATAACTATTCAAATAAATAAATTTTAGATTACAGACTAATGAGAACTATTCTAATTGCCTAAAAGAATAACTTCAATTTTGTTTGTTGTTTTTTAGTCTTATCTGATCTAAATCATTTTGGCATGAGCTTTAGAGATATTATTAGCATAAAATATTAATTTCTTAATAAATGATTAATTTAGTTTTGAAATTGTTTGGACTCCCATATCACATAATGACATCTGTTTGTTCATTGTAATATTATTTTTTGAGATATAACCACTGACAAAAAAATATATATATATAAAATATACATATTTTACCTTCAAATTTAGCCTTATTATCTTAGCCAAATGTGTAAACAGTAGTTCTTAATTCCAGGCATATCTACATGATATTTCCTTTTTCAGTTTACACAGCTGTGGAAATTAACACATTTCATCAGGGCAAGACTAAATTACATGCCATAAGTACCAATTCAACCCCCTGACTGAATGCCAAAATAAGAACAAAGCATGAGGTTAACCACACACATCAGAAAACTAAAACAGACAAGAAATATATTAAGTACCATGAAAGGTCAGAGTGACCAAGATATAATTCAGAAAATATTACCTTGGTTTTATTTTATCTTTCATAAAATAAGACAAAGCCACAAATGAGCACTTCAAAATGAACTCATTCATCCCTTGGCCAATGAAGAGAAACATTTTTTAGTTGTCATTGACAATGGATCTTAACTGGTCAAAGAGGGTGTAACTTTTTAAATTCTGACATAATCTTTTAAAAACTGTGACTTCTTTTTCTCTTATTTTATTTATTTTTGTATACAGCAGGTTCTTATTAGTTATCCATTTTATACATATTGGTGTATATATGTCAATCCCAATCTCCAAGTTCATCACAGCACCACCCCCAACCCCACCCTTGCCGCTTTTCCCCCTTGGTGTCCGTACGTTTGTTATCTACATCTGTGTCACAATTACTGCCCTGCAAACTAGTTCATCAGTACCATTTTTCTAGGTTCCACATATATGCATTAATATATGATATCTGTTTTTCTCTTTCTGACTTACTTCACTCTGTATGACAGTCTCTAGATCCATCCACGTCTCCACAAATGACCCAATTTCGTTCCGTTTTATGGCTGAGTAATATTCCATTGTATACATGTACCACTTCTTCTTAATCCATTTGTCTGTCGATGGGCATTTAGGTTGCTTCCATGACCTGGCTATTGTAAATAGTGCTGCAATGAACACTGGGGTGCATGTGTCTTTTTGAATTATGGTTTTCTCTGGGTATATGCCCAGTAGTGGGATTGCTGGGTCATATGGTAATTCTACTTTTAGTTTTTTAAGGAACCTCCATGCTCTTCTCCATAGTGGCTGTATCAATTTACATTCCCACCAACAGTGCAAGAGAGTTCCCTTTTCTCCACACCCTCTCCAGCATTTGTTGTTTGTAGATTTTCTGATGATGCCCATTCTAACTGGTATGAGGTGATATCTCATTGTAGCTTTGATTTGCATTTCTCTAATAATTAGTGATGTTGAGCAGCTTTTCATGTGCTTCTTGGCCATCTGTATGTCTTCTTTGGAGAAATGTCTGTTACATCTTCTGCCCATTTTTGGATTGGGTCGTTTTTTTAATATTGAGCTGCATGAGCTGTTTATATATTTTGCAGATTAATCCTTTGTCCGTTGATTCTCTTGCAAATATTTTCTCCCATTCTGAGGGTTGTCTTTTCATCTTGTTTGTAGTTTCCTTTGTTTTGCAAAAGCTTTTAAGTTTCAGTAGGTCTCATTTGTTTATTTTTGTTTTTATTTCTATTACTCTTGGAGGTGGATCAAAAAAGATTTCGCTGTGATTTATGTCAAAGTGTGTTCTTCCTATGTTTTCCTCTAAGAGTTTTATAGTGTCCGGTCTTACATTTAGGTCTCTAATCCATATTTAGTTTATTTTTGTGTATGGTGTTTGGGAATGTTCTAATTTCATTCTTTTACATGTAGCTGTAGAGTTTTCCCAGCACCACTTATTGAAGAGACTGTCTTTTTTCCATTGTATATCCTTGACTCCTTTGTCATAGTTTAGTTGACCATAGGTGTGTGGGTTTACCTCTGGGCTTTCTATCCTGTTCCATTGATCTATATCTCTGTTTTCCTGCCAGTACCATATTGTCTTGATTACTGTAGCTTTGTAGTATAGTCTGAAGTCAGGGAGTCTGATCCCTCTAGCTCCGTTTTTTTCCCTCAAGACTGCATTGGCTATTCGGGGTCTTTTGTGTCTCCATACAAATTTTAAGGTTTTTTGATCTAGTTCTGTAAAAAGTGTCAGTGGTAATTGGATAGGGATTGCATTGAATCTGTAGATTGCTTTGGATAGTATAGTCATTTTCACAATATTGATTCTTCCAATCCAAGAATATGGTATATCTGTCCATTTGTTTGCATCATTTTAAATTTTTTTCATCAGTGTTTTATAGAGTTCTGCATACAGGTCTTTTGTCTCCCTAGATAGGTTTATCCCTAGGTATTTTATTCTTTTTGTTGCAATGGTAAATGGGAGTGTTTCCTTAATTTCTCTTTCAGATTTTTCATCATTAGTGTATAGGAATGCAAGAGATTTCTGTGCATTAATTTTGTATCCTGCAACTTCATTAAATTCATTGATTACCTCTAGTAGTTTTCTAGTAGCATCTTTAGGATTCTCTATGTATAGTATCATGTCATATGCAAACAGTGCAGCTTTACTTCTTCTTTTCCGATTTGGATTCCTTTTATTTCTTTTTCTTCTCTGATTGACGTGGCTAGGACTTCCAAACTATGTTGAATAATAGTGGTGAGAGTGGACATCCTTGTCTTGTTCCTGATCTTAGAGGAAATGCTTTCAGTTTTTCACCGTTGAGAATGATGTTTGCTGTGGGTTTGTCATATATGGCCTTTATTATGTTGAGGTAGGTTCCCTCTATGCCCACTTTCTGGAGAGTTTTTATCATAAATGGGTATTGAATTTTGTCAAAAGCTTTTTCTGCGTCTATTGAGATTGTCATATGGTTTTTATTCTTCAATTTGTTAATATGGTGTATCACATTGATTGATTTGCATATATTGAAGAATCCTTGCATCCCTGGGATAAATCTCACTTGATCATGTTGTATGAGCCTTTTAATGTGTTGTTGGATTCTGTTTACTAGTATTTTGTTGAGGGTTTTTGCATTTATATTTATCGGTGATATTGGTCTGTAATTTTCTTTTTTTGTATTATGTTTGTCTGGTTTTGGTATCACGGTGATGGTGGCCTCACAGAATGAGTTTGGCAGTGTTCCTTCCTGTGCAATTTTTTGGAAGAGTTTGAGAAAGATGGGTGTTAGCTCTTCTCTAAATGTTTGATAGAATTCACCTGTGAAGCCATCTGGTCCTGGACTTTTGTTTGTTGTAAGATTTTTAATCACAGTTTCAATTTCATTACTTGTGATTGGTCTGTTCATATTTTCTATTTCTTCCTCATTCAGTCTTGGAAAGTTATTCCTTTCTAAGAATTTGTCCATTTCTTCCAGGTTGTCCATTTTATTGGCAAAGAGTAACTTGTAGTAGTCTCTTAGGATGCTTTGTATTTCTGTGGTGTCTGTTGTAACTTCTCCTTTTTCATTTCTAATTTTATTGATTTGAGTCCTCTCCCTCTTTCTCTTGATGAGTCTGGCTAATGGTTTATCAATTTTGTTTATCTTCTCAGAGAACGAGCTTTTAGTATTATTGATCTTTTCTGTTGTTTTCTTTGTTTCTATTTCATTTATTTCTGCTCTGATCTTTATGATTTCTTTCCTTCTGCTAACTTTGGGTTTTGTTTGTTCTTCTTTCTCTAGTCCTTTAGGTGTAAGGTTAGATTGTTTATTTGAGATTTTTCTTGTTTCTTGAGGTAGGCTTGTATAGCTATAAACTCCCTTCTCAGAACTGCTTTTGCTGCATCCCATAGGTTTTGGGTCCTTGTGTTTTCGTTGTCATTTTTCTCTAGGTATTTTTTGATTTTCTCTTTGATTTCTTCAGTGATCTCTTGGTTATTTAGTATTGTATTGTTTAGCCTACATGTGTTTGTGTTTTTTTATGTTTTTTTCCCTGTAATTCATTTCTAATCTCATAGCATTGTGGTCAGAAAAGATGCTTGATATGATTTCAATTTTCTTAAATTTACTGAGGCTTGATTTGTGACCCAAGATGTGATCTATCCTGGAGAATGTTCCATGCACACTTGAGAAGTGTAATCTGCTGTTTTGGGATAGCATGTCCTATAAATATCAATTAAATCTATCTGGTCTGTTGTGTCATTTAAAGCTCGTGTTTCCTTATTAATTTTCTGTTTGGATGATCTGCCCATTGGTGTAAATGAGGTGTTAAAGTCCCCCACTATTATTGTGTTTCTGTCAATTTCCTCTTTTATAGCTGTTAGCAAGTGCCTTATGTATTGAGGTGCTTCTATGTTGGGAGAATATATATTTAAAATTGTTATATCTTCTTCTTGGATTGATCCCTTGATCATTATGTAGTGTCCTTCCTTGTCTCTGGTAACATTCTTTATTTTAAAGTCTATTTTATCTAATATTAGTATTGCTACTCCAGCTTTCTTTTGATTTCCATTTGCATGGAATATCTTTTTCCATCCCCTCACTTTCAGTCTGTATATGTCCCTAGGTCTGAAGTGGGTCTCTTGCAGACAGCATATATATGGGTCTTGTTTTTGTATACATTCAGTGAGCCTGCACCTTTTGGTTGGAACATTTAATCCATTCACTTTTAAGGTAATTATCGATAAGTATGCTCCTATTACCATATACTTAATTGTTTTGGGTTTGTTTTTGTAGGTCCTTTTCTTCTCTTGTGTTTCCCACTTAGAGAAGTTTCTTTAGCATTTGTTGTAGAGCTGGTTTGGTGGTGCTGAATTCTCTTAGCTTTTGCTTGTCTGTAAAGCTATTGATTTCTCCATCAGATCTGAATGAGATCTTTGCCGGGTAGAGTAATCTTGGTTTTAGTTTCTTCCCTTTCATCACTTTAAATATTTCATGACACTCCCTTCTGGCTTGTAGAGTTTCTGCTGAGAAATCAGCTCTTAACCTTATGGGAGTTCCCTTGTATGTCACTTGTCGTTTTTCCCTTGCTGCTTTCAATAATTTTTCTTTGTCTTTAATTTTTGCCAATTTGATTACTATATGTCTCGACATGTTTCTCCTTGGGTTTCTCCTGTATGGGACTCTCTGTGCTTCCTGGATTTTGGTGTCTATTTCCTTTCCGATGTTAGGGAAGTTTTCGACTATAATCTCTTCAAATATTTTCTCAGGTCCTTTCTCTCTCTCTATTCCTTTTGAGACCCTTATAATGCGAATGTTGTTACGTTTAATGTTGTCCCACAGGTATTTTAGGCTGTCTTCATTTCTTTTCATTCTTTTTCTCTTTATTCTGTTCCGAGCATTGAATGCCACCATTCTGTCTTCCAGGTCACTTATCCATTCTTCTGCCTCAGTTATTCTGTTACTGATTCCTTCTAGTGTACTTTTCATTTCAGTTATTGTATTGTTCATCTCTGTTTGTTTGTTCTTTAATTCTTCTGGGTCTTTGTTAATCATTTCTTGCATCTTCTCTATCTTTGCCTCCATTCTTTTTCCGAGGTCCTGGATCATCTTCACTATCATTATTCTGAATTCTTTTTCTGGAATATTGCCTATCTCCACTTCATTCAGTTGTTTTTCTGGGGTTTTATCTTGTTCCTTCATCTCGTACATAGCTTTCTGCCTTTTCATCTTGTCTATCTTTCTATGAAGGTTTTTTTTTTTTTTTTCCACAGGCTGCAGGATTATAGTTCTTCTTGCTTCTGCTGTCTGCCCTCTGGTGGACGAGGTTATCTAAGAGGCTTGAGCAAGTGTCCTGATGGGAGCGACTGGTGTTGTTTAGAGCTGGCTGTCACTTTGGTGGGCAGAGCTCAGTAAAACTTTAATCTGCTTGACTGCTGATGTGTGGGATGGGTTCCCTCCCTGTTTGTTGTTTGGCCTGAGGTGACCCAACACTGGAGCCTACCTGGCTTTTTGTTGGGGCTAATGGCAAACTCTTGGATGGATCATGCCAAGGAGTACTTCCCAGAATTTCTGCTGCCAGTGTCCTTGTCCTCACGGTGAGACACAGCCACCCCCCAACCCCGCATCTGCAGGAGACCCTCCAACGTTAGCAGGTAAGTTTGCTTCAGTCTCCTATGGGGTCACTGCTCCTTCCCCTGGGTCCTGATGCACACACTACTTTGTGTGTGCCCTGCAAAAGGGGAGTGTCTGTTTCCCCCATTCCTGTCAAAGTCCTGCAATCAAATCCCACTAGCCTTCAAGGTCTGATTCTCTAGGAATTCCTCCTCCTGTTGCCAGACCCCCAGGTTGGGATGCCTGACATGGGGCTCAGAACCTTCACTCCAGTGGGTGGACTTCTGCGGTATAAATGTTCTTCAGTTTGTGCATCATCCACCCAGCAGTTATGGGATTTGATTTTATTGTGATTGCGCCCCTCCTACCATCTTATTGTGGCTTCTCCTTTGTCTTTGGATGTGGTTTATCTTTTTTGGTGAGTTCCGGTGTCTTCCTGTAGATGATTGTTCAGTAGTTAGTTGTGATTCCATTGCTCTCGCAAGAGGGAGTGAGAGTACAACGTTTTACCAAAAACTGTGACTTTTACAAGGTTTTAAATTTCCATTGGTTTGAGTGAATTAGTTCTTATGTTGCTATTAATCTAGCATCTACATACTCATTATAATTCAAACAAACTAGTAAGACAAAGGAGTTTTAAAATGTTCACGGTGAATAGTGAAAAAATATTAATATAACTAGTGCTGATTTTCATGTTTTGTCTTTTTTTTTTTTTTTTTTAGTTTTGGAATGTAACTGAAAGTTTGGAAAATGCTTATTGGCTTTGTCACAACTTTACATGACATGAGTTTGCATGATGATTCTTTTAGTTAAGTTTGTCTTCAGTTCTTGGCAGTATATATTATGTCAAATCTGATTTCACAATTTTTGAATTTTATTTTGTTTTAGGGATTTGCATTTTTAATGGGTTAGAACACTTAACATGAGATCTACCCTCTTAAGGATCTTTAAAATGCACAATATACTTTAGTAAATGCCTAAGAAAAGCTATAGAAAACATCCTTAAACAATGCTGTGCCTCTCATCACAGACAGTTAGTCATCACCCTCCACATCTCATACCCACACATAAGCAAAGGAGAGAAATAAGTGTTCAGTGTTTTCACCTCATTTCTTGGAAATTATCCTAAATGTCCCTTAACAAATTTCAAATTTCTTGCACAGTCTTTCTTTCTTGCTTAAATTCCAATTTTATAATGCAATACTTTGGTTAAGTCAGCTTTAGAAATTATTTTCCTTCTCTACAAATTCACCTGTTTATCTCTAATCCCTGCATAGTGCAAGGCTGATCCTATAATCTGTTAATATCTGATTTACCAAGAGTCAGTTGTGCCCCACAGAGACTAAGCCATTCTTGCTCTCCAGCACATTAAGAATTAATATTTACCCTTACTGGACCTTTCTGCCTCCACAAGAAACTTTAACAAAAGCTGTGCAAATCCCTATCCAACATATACTAGGAGGATTAATAATAATTCTTTTTGATCAGAATTACTAGGTTGGCCAGCAATGGTTTCCATGGTAATCAGGTGGTGGACAGGGCTGAGACTGATTTCATCAGTTGTAAGACATCATTAGAACTAGCCTACATGTTTAATTATAACTTACCAGGACTGACTTCTACACAGTGTAGCTCAGAGGCACAGGAAATGAAGTTATGGGTTTTAACTGTTAGAAAGCTTCCACAGGAAAGAAATTATTTTGCTTTCTCCCAATAAGATATTTTTCTCCTCCTGCCAAAAATGTTATGCATTAGAAGATATTTTGGAAAGAATTTTTATAAGAAATGGAGCCAGAGTGGTATATACACAATAAGAATTTCACTGAAACATTGCTGTGCTGATAGAAAAATAATTTGTAATCCTAGACAGTTTAAATTTTAGAAAATATGAGCATATTAGAAAGAATTGTAACACCTGTAAAAAATGAATAAAGAGAAACCTTAATTAAATAGAGTTGGGAAACCAGAAGGGGGAGCTCTCATACCCTGTAAAGATAGCAGAGGCAAACAAGAAGAAGAAAGACTCCTCTTCTTTCCTGACAACAGCCCAGCCAATGAAAAGCCATGGACTCTGCTTACTAGAGCTCTTCCAATTTCCTTTTCACTTCTTATAGAAACGTTCTCCTTTCCCAACTGTGCTGGGACTTGGATGTGGCTTGTCATGACTGCAGACAGCAAATTTCAACTCTCTTCTGATCCTGAATAAACCCATATTTGCTGGAGAAATATCTGGCAGTCTATTTGTTTCAGGTCAACATACCCAAAACTAGTAGATATTAAAAGAGAAATGTGTGTGTGTTTGGGAGTGGAGGCAGGGCATGTAAGTATGTATTTCTGTGTTTGTTGCAGTTGAAAACACCTGCATCTTTTTTATTTTTGAAACAGGAAGTTGATTAGCAGAGTTTTATTCCAGCATACAGTTGGTAACCCTGGAAAAAGAGTAGCCAAATTTCGATTGGGATTGACATGTATACAGTGATATGTATAAAATTGATGACTGATTAAAAAAAAAAAAAAAAAAGAGTAGCCAAATTTGATAAGCTTGCCAACTCAGCACTTAATCTTTATATTAAATGAAAAATCTATGCTTGGAAATTTGAAAAAAAAGAAGACAGCTGGAAATTATGATATAAAATAAGTACTATGGATTTGTAAGTTTATCCCATGTATACAGTGATTCAGTTAAAAATAACTGTTATTGAAATTTTGAAGGGTAGGTAGGAATAAGAGGACCTAAAATGAGGTACACCTGAAAGAAACTAAAATTATCAAAAGTCCTTACAAAGGACTTAAAAGAAATATTAAAAGATCCATGCTACATATGAAAAGGACATTGCTAGTCTTCTGCCATGTAGGTTAAAGCACATTCTATACTTAAGGTGAAACAGGTGAATGCAAATTTCATTTTGATTCTCTTGTGCAATGACCGAAGATCAAAAAATATGTTCATATAAAATGAAAGGATGTTGATGATGACTGTCATAATCAGAAATCTTAAAATAGCAGAATCAGTTAAATATTGGAACCTTTTAAATGTAGTAAAACTGTGGACTCTAAAAACTAGAATTCCTTAATTTTTATTCTAACCTTCTGATATATAATTATTTAAATAATAAGTAGACAGAAAAAATGCATTTATAAATCAATAACATATTTTATAATTAATAGGTGGGGAGAAACAAAAGATTCCCTAAAATATAGCTAGGGAGTTGGGCTCTAAAATTAGAAAGTTAACTTTTTTTCTAAACATTTAGCTTGCTTGAAAACTTATTGACATGACAATGATCATGCAATTAATTAAAGCATTTTTTCTTCACTCTGATAGCAAGATCTGTTAACAAAAAAACAGAAATATAAAAAAAAAACAAAAAACAGAGATATAAAATTTATATTCACCATCTACTTACAATCATAAATATTTAATGAATTTTATTAAGTATTATTTTTCTGAGCCCTACAAAAATTGTAGAAAAGGCTCTAATATGTTTTTTTAAGATGCAAAATAGATTTCCTTTATCAATTGAGCCTTTATGATATTTGCAACACAATTCTGCTTGAACATGTGTATTCAGAGTTAACATAACTAATAGCCTGGGAGATTTGAGTCTAATATTAGGCTTATAACTTGCACTGTGTTCATAATAAACTGTTAATGCTTTAAGAAATGTAATTGGGAATAATTACCACATATTATGCGTGTATGTCAGAGGAATCTGCCCACACTAATGCAGATTCGCTCAAGAAATTTACTTAGGACATTTTTCTTTTTGCAAAAAAAATAATTTCATATTCCTTTCTGCTTAATGTTTTTATATTCTGTGCCCAATTAAATCTCTATGAGGGGATCAGGACTGAGTTCTTGTTTCTCCATTTGTCACTTACTGTAGTTCTTTAGAAATGCCAGGTACTTGAAGGTTACAAAACTTAAACAGAAACAGAATGATTATCAAGGTTAAAGCTAATCTGTTATTAGAATTGCTCGAAAAAATAATAACGGAAGTAAAATGAATAAAAGTTGTAAATAATTTGTAAAAGCTCGGTATTTAACAAATTAAGTTTAATGTTGCAATACATAGTAAAACATGATTAGATCCTGATCTTGCATGTATCTTTACCAAATCACTAATTCAGCTCAACATATTTTCATGTACTGAAAACACTATATTTGACACTATATGTGACACTACATTTGAGTCATTTCTATCAGTTTAGAGAACTACAAAATCCTAGCTCATTCTCATTATATGAACCTCACCATAGTCATTTATGTCTTAATCATTTAGTTATTGCACTGTAATTAGGTTCTAATTGGGTAATATTTGCCTGGATAAGCCTTTCTTTTCTCTCCTTAGTCATTTAAGAAGAAAATCAAAAGCTAGTGGGAAATTTAGGTATTGGCTCTTTAGAAAGGAATTTCTCAGGCCAAAATAGACACAAATTCAAGTCCAAGAAAATGGATTTGAGATGTGAAAATCTATATCCTGTAGTATTTATGGATGACCTAATGCCGGAAATTCATATAGTTTTTGTGAGAAGCGGCTATAGAAGTGCATTTTTGATGGTTCAGACCCACAGAACTCCAATCACATCCTCAGAGACATAGCTATACATTGTGTGCAGTAATGTGGGTGTACAGCCACGTGTAGGTGTGAGATAAACAGAGTGAATGCTGCAATTCACATTGTAAGGGTCAGGGTCTATTTGGAGCCCTGCTTTCGTTCTTTTCACTACATAGCAAAAAGACACTGGAACACTTTAAAGAAAAGATCTGAGAATTGTAGCTAGGTTAATCCTAGGATTAAAGAGACTGAGTTATGAGGACAGGTTAAAAACCTTAGTGTAAAAAGAAAATCTTTGAAATTCCATGTACAGACCTATCCTGGCAATAGTTATAAAAGCACAGGCAGTTTTGATAATACTACATCAAAGAAACTGGGAGAGGGATTTAATTGAGGACTATCAAAGGTAAATTAGACCATACATTAAAAGTATCATATTAATGAAAGGAAAATACTTGAAAATACAGCTAGCTAAGAGGAAAATCAGAAAGAACTAAGACATTTTCTACCTACTATCTTTGAGTTTGAAATAATATTTTCAGCCAATCAAGTTAGTAGATTTGTTTCAGAAAATTAAGTTATGCTACAAGATCTTCTTTAAAACATGAAATAATTCCAGCTGAAAATACATCTATAATGGAACTTTATCAGCCACCTTCTGGTGCTTTTGGTCTTTTTAGCTGTTCATTTTTTTCTTAGTTTCAATCAACACGTTAGTCCCCAGCAGAGGTGAGAAGACTTTGATATAAAGGAATTTAATAGTCCAGACAGCCCTCTTAATGTAGCTCAGCAAGAGACATGGGGATAAAATCATCAGCTGCTCCTAGTGAGCTTAATACAATCTTTTATAAAAAGCTGACTGGAACCAAGAAAAGAAAAAAAAACTATATCTTACGGTACTTTAATACTAGACACCCAATTAGTGACTAGTATTTGAACATGTAACCAAGAAAAGGCCTTCAGAATGTTTCAGACAAATAGGAGAATTAACAAAAGGAAAATTGAGTATCATTTCATGCTTAAATTTGTCATGCAATGACAAGATTTAACTTCAAAGTGATTATTTCATATTCCTGTTATTTCTCATTATTATGTCATCCTGTCTGCCTTCTTCCATCTTGTTTCTTCTACTGTAATCAATTAAGAATGCAGATTTTTTTTGAGAGAAAGCAATGACCTGGTCTTGATATTCTGTTCTGCCACTCTTAGCTTTAGGACTATGGGTTTGTCATTTGACATTTATCATCTTCCAAAATTATAAGGCAGACTTTGATCCCTCAAATGAGTGTTAAGAAAATCGTATCTTATAAATAAAATGTAAGGTTGAAGAAAAATTTTATAACTAAATAAATAAATATCAATACCTATCTGGCAGGTTTCCCCAAATGAGTGAAATAATCAAAACATGCATTTAAATTTATGCACAATGACTTCCTGAAATTTTATGAAACTCCTATACCCCAGTTTCATACTAGTGTAGGCATACTACTTACAATATTGCTTTAACAAATATGATTATCATGCCTCTGTACATGTTCTTTTAAGGGTTCAAAAAAGTTTTCTTATATGAACTAATTATATTAATTATACATAAATGACATTTGTGACTTCTGAAACATAAAACAGTTCTATCGACTACACTTTATGAGCCTTACCTCCTCTACACAATAGACAGGAATATTGCTTTGGAAATTGCTATCATAAAATAAAGAAGGCAGTGGAAGATTAGACTTCAATACTTCTAATCATTCATTTCAAAGTTTATTTTTTCAAAGAATAAAGAAACACAAAAAATATAAACAACCAAATTTGATGCAAGAAAACTTCAGTAGCCATCAGTTGATTTTATTCATAATATTTCAAAGTTGCACAAAATCTAGATTGTGTACAACTAGCTAATACCACCATAAACAAATTAATTGACTTTTGCAGCAATTTAATAAACCATATTTAATGGACACCTATTATATATATGCCATTATACAATCTGCTATAAGATTTAGAGATAATTAAAGAGTCCCTGCCTTCAAAAACCTTTCATTCCTATGAACATGAGAAAACAAGTGGCTAAATAATGGTAATGAATGATAGGGTATTTTCTAGAGAACTATGACTGCAGAGAAATAGTCAGAGGAGGGAAAGCACCTTCCTACTGGCTGGAAATAGCATTTAGAAGGACATAGAAAGATCTATAATATTTCAATTGTAAGACACTGGGGAACAACAGAGAGGAAAGAATAAGAGAGCATCTGAACATACAAGAGCATGTTTGAGTAATTAAAGTCGTGACCAATGTTGCGTTTTTAAGCAGAGTTGTGACATTTCCAATATCATCAGATGGTAATCTATGTTTTACATAAATTTTATGCCAAAAATTTTGATAGCTTAGGGAAGTAATGAGTATTAAAATTCACTCAAAAAGCTATATTTCTAAAAAGCAGGTCTATCCTGCACAAAATGATTGAAAGAAATTACTTCTATAGAATAAAATTTAGGAAACTTATGAATTTAATTTAGACAACTGTCAATATTTTATATTTTGCAGAATTCCCTCTGCAGAATGTGTTTCGATGTGATTTATCTAATCTAGGTATTGCAAAATAATAAATGGGCTCCATTATTTCACGTTAAAATTTTCAAAGTAGGTGCTATAGTGACATTTTAATATGAACCTGAGCATAAGAACAACTTTGATTAATTTCAATATACCTTTATCTACTAAACTATTATTTACTTAATATTTTAAAACTACTATTAATTAGTTTGACAACAAAGTAAACCTTTGAGGGCTTCCCTGGTGGTGCAGTGGTTGAGAATCTGCCTGCCAATGCAGGGGACACGGGTTCAAGCCCTGGTCTGGGAAGATCCCACATGCCGCGGAGCAACTAGGCCCGTGAGCCACAATTACTGAGCCTGCGCGTCTGGAGCCTGTGCTCTGCAACAAGAGAGGCCGCGATGATGAGAGGCCCGCGCTTGCCGCAACTAGAGAAAGCCCTCGCACAGAAACAAAGACCCAACACAGCCATAAATAAAATAAATAAATATATTTAAAAAAAAAAAAAAAAAAGAAAGACATCCCCTCTTTAAAAAAAAAAAAAAAAAAAAAAAAAAAACAAAAAAAAAAAACAAAGTAAACCTTTGAATAATATTTGCAATAATTTGTCCTCACATAGTGCATTTTATATTCAATATGCATGCACATTCAAAAAATTGTTTACAAATGAGGAAACTAAGGTTCAGAAAGATTAAATTAATTCCAAAAAGTCACAAAGCATCAAGTGAGACATGCAAGACTAAAAACCAAGCACTTTGATATCCAGCTATCTAGTGAGTATTCTACTAAAAACTTACATAAAAATCTAAAGTACACTATTAACATGTGGAAAATTCATCTAGAGTTATAAATTGGAGAGCCTATGATACTCTCTTTTCACTATTTAGGAAATTAGAATTAATTTACATACTATTAGAGTTCAAAGATAATAATGACAATAACTATCTGCAATAATTTTGATAATGTTGACAATATTTCCTTCAACATTTTTGTTTGTTTTTAAGCTTAAGCAAAGGACTATGCTCTCATGAGGTTCTCTAAATTCTGAAATATTCTTTTGAGGCTTGATGACTCTTGTGTCTTCACTAATTGTCTGAAGGATGTGAACATATCACTGTGATGGATAACAACTCCATCAGCTAATATCCCAGAGAAAATAACTTGATATTGTAGCTGACAGCAAGACTGCAAAAGAGCTGCATGTGGGGGGCACTGGGAGAAAAGGATGCTTTGTGGGGAAGGTAAAAGAGCATCTTAATTATTCTAATAATGTGGGCCATAACTGGCCTTTGTTACTGCTATTAAACTACATTATTTAAAATGCATTATATAGTATGTTCCATAGGTCCGGAGCAGAGCTTATTTACTACAAGCATCCCTCAAGCAAACTGTTTTTTGCCAAATTTTCAATTCTGTGCATATTTTAGCATTTTCCTAATAGTCCAAACTCAAAATTTTGGATGGATTTCTGACTCCTCCCTCTTCTTCATTGCCATTACAATATATATGCATTTCTTGCAGATCCTTTATTTTGAGTGTTTTAGGACTTGCCTGAATTGCTACATACTCACTGCCACTCTTTTGGTCCATGACCTCATTGCTCTATGCCCAGATCACTGCAGTGGCCCCCTGTTCTCGTCTTTTTAGTCAGCTCAGATTACTAATCCCAAAATGCCACTCTCCTGACTAAGTTCACAACGACTTTCCCAAAGCTTCTCAGGTCAGCTGCAGACTCATATCACTGGCCACAGAGAAAATCCATAAAGAGATGTCACCTTGCCTACACACAACCAAATATATTACTCTACCCAAACATACACTGTTTCAGACAGGATATTTCACTCACAATTATTACAACTCCCTAGGTATCCCTTCATATATAACTTTGACCTAGCCAGTCTTTTCAATTAGAATATATCTATTCATCCATCCATCCATCTCATCTGTCTATCCATTCATCTGTCCATCCAGTCAGTCAACCAGCCAGCCAGTCAGCCAGCCAAACAGCTCGTATTTAAGGAAGAGGTGCCTGGCACTCTGCTGGATATTAGAAATAGAGATTAAAACATTTTTTTCTGTCTTCAGGGTGCTCCCAGTCAAGTTTTGAGGCAGAAATTACCTGATTGCATGGCAGTGTACATTACAGATAAGATATCTGTTATGGGAGAATTTGAAAGGGATTTAACTCAGCTTGCAGGAGTCAGGAAAAGAAGGAGGTAACACCTAAGCTGAATCTTAGAATTTTCTCTCCTCTTATCTCTAAGATAAAATCCTGCCTTTAAAAAAAACTGACTCCATTCCTTCTTTCAAAGAAAATCTTAAGTCTAACTTCCTACATGAAGCTGAACTCAACAAAGTGAGCTGACCTAGAGAGCTACTCTTCCTCCTAGCTGTCAAGTGCATTTTCAACATTGCAAGAGTCTGTGTCAGATTGTTCTCTAATAGCTCCTTTTTGCAAGTAAGTCCCTAGAACTATAATCTTTCCCAGGAAATCACTAGCTTCTTTAAGGCAGACTCCTTTTCTTCTTCTTTGTTCCCCCCCAGTGTCTATTATAATGATGAATTACTTTTAACTGTGCTAACATAAACATTCTTGAAGTTAATTAAGTCAGCTTCTCTTTCTAGTCATCCTCCAGCCATTCTGGACACCCACAGTGACATCTGTGGAAATGTCATTTTGGAGCCTCCCAGCAGCCATATTCCTGCAGTGGTACAGGGTCCAAGCTGGGTTAAATCAGATTCCTTACATATATCTCATCAGTAATAATTCAGGGATAAAAATAAACAAAATAAACCTTTCCACTGCAATTCATTTGATTGTCAATAATCAATCCAAAATACACTCATAACATTATTTTTAATTAGAGGAAACTATTATATTTGTCTTTGGAATAAAAGTTATGATTTTTATAGTATAGTCATAAGCTTTTTACATCTAAATGTACAGCTTTGGAAATAAGGACTTTCCAAGACTCTCCTCCTGCCCTTTTTTGTCCTTTCGGATAAGGATAGTATCATAATTTCAGTCCAAACCAAAATATATCCACTGGGAAAAAAACGTCTCTAAATGAAGACTTGTTTCTTTGCAATTTCTTCCCCCTAAATAATACACAGTTTAAGGGGTAGTTTTTAAAAAAATTATTCTTACAGCTACATCAAAGTTTATATTTGAGCAAACAAAATATAATAAGCTAGAATGAAGGAGAATTTTTAAATAGCATCTATAGCATTTAACATTCCTAAATGTATGGAATGACAAAAAATATAGCAGTAATGAAAAAGGTCCTAGAAATCTCTCTTCTCTGTCTATCCAAAACATAAATAAAATTTGAACCCCCCAGTGATGTATAATGGGCAAATGAAAGCAGTGCTGAGGAAGGAACCATTCCCTCATTCTAGTCATCAGGAAATGTACATGGGAAGTTGTGCTCTGTATCCCTTAAAGATGCATACCTAAAGTCACAGAGGACTTGAAGGGAAGGAAATCCAGACTATCTGTTCTCCTGCAGGAGAAGGAATTAAAAAAGGGTCAGGGGATTACTGGTAAAGTTTTCTCTCTTCCTGGAAAACATGATCTTTGTGTATCATTTTTGGCAAGATGTAGGGAAAGAAAATTTTAACAATATATATTAGTCTTAAGAGCTTATTAGTTGATCCAATTGAATGCACAGTTGTAAAAATGACCAAATTTCTATCTTAATATGAGGAGATCCTTTGAGGAAGGATGAGAGCCATTTTCTAATTAGGTAAGCATTTTAGGACAGCAATTATATGTGTTGATTTTCTTTGATATTTTTACATCTTTCAGAAATGTTAGCCAATTTTCTTTTCACACATTTCCGCAGCTATACAAAACATTGAAGGTAAGATCATCACCTAGATAGTTCAGTTATAAATTTAATAACTCAATTATAAATTTAATAATTCAATTATAAAATAAACTATTATATTTTTTCTGTTTATATTTATTTATTTCGATTCTCTTAAGCTTAAGTTATCATTCTTGTTTTGCCACTGATCAATATTGACCATATATTCCTTGCCTTTACACTAATATATTTTTATACTTTAAAATCTAAAGGGTTATATAAAGTAGAATTGTTTTTGTACAAATTATTTTCTCCCCATAGAAGTGTTCATTTTTTTCATTCATAGTTGCATTCCCACAGTAGTTTTGAATCATTTTTGGAATACAAACATAAAATTCTATTGAAAATATTCTTTCTTGTTCCAATAATATACCAGATTCCCAAGGCAAACTATTATGATTCAGTTTTGGACCAATATAAGGCACTTATTAGACTCCCAATACATGTTTTAAGAATGAGAGTAGGAAAGAATAAATTAATAAATTCTGGTTAATTCCAATTGGGTAATACTTCCAAATTGGACTTCTTCCATCTTAAATTTTTCAGTGTGCATTCATATTTACTGATCTATATTTTTAGAACAAAACTGTGCCCTATATTTAATTTCTCATATTGTTTCACTATGAAGACAAAGTATCACAAAGTTGAAAAGTAATATTGTACATTTTAATTGTTATTATTCACCTTAAGTGAAAATATCAAGTCGATATAATGCCTTACGGTAAATTTTCATATGGTAAAGAAAGAAAAGAATAAAAAAAGAGTATTTTCAATGTTATTTTACTCTAAGATAAGAGACCCAGCCTGGAGTCCACATAGAAACTTCAAAGAGGTCTACACAGGCTATGAAAATGAATGATCAATGTTGCATGGATATATACATTCAAGTTTCTGTGTTGAGGGTACATTGATCTTCAAATGTCTTATAGAGATCTCTTAACAAAGAGAACTTAGAACTCCTATTAGAAAATATTATTGAAAGTTTTTAAATGAACAAATTCCAATATATGTGAAAATCTGAAAACATTAAAAACAAAATGCTTTTATCTGATGATTGGACATCAAAAAAACCCAAAATTTAAAAAAATTATTTGGAAAATTCAAGCCAAAATTTAAAAACCCACATTCTGCTAATTTAACTGGATAAATTTAGAGCTCAAATCATCTCTACTGAGTTTCCTCTTGGTTCAGTTTTACTGAATTAAAACTCAACTCTGAGGCTCATTTCCCCTAAGATGAGATAGCAGCATCCCAACTCTCACACTTTCTCAACTTGCTAAATTGTTAGAAATATGTCATAACCTATTCAGTTTGGATGTTTTCCTTTTCTCTTCCAACTAACACAAACTAATTCTTTCTTGTGTACTTTGAATAATAGTAAAATTGGAAATAATCTTTCATTTTTGCTACAGAATATTATTTATTTATTTATTTATTTAATATCTTTATTGGAGTATAATTGCTTTACAATATTGTGTTAGTTTCTGCTGTACAACAAACAAAGTGAATCAGCTACATGTTTTTGACTATATATATTTTAGATGTAAAATGTGTTGTTTTGATTTATGTATACATTGTGAAATGATTTCCATAATTTAATTAATTAACATATCCTTCACCTCCTTTAGTTACTTTTTGTATGTGTGGTGAGAACACTTCAGATCTATTCTCTTATCAAATTTTCAGGTATACAGTACATTATTATTAACTATAGTCACCAAGCTGTACATTAGGTCTCTATAACTTATGTGTCTAATAACTGAAAGTTTGTATCCTTTGATCATATCTCCCCTTTTTCCTCACCCCAGCATCTAGTAACTACCATTCTCCTTTTTGTTACTAGGAACATTTTTTTTTTTAAGATTCCAGATATAAATGAGATCATGTGATATTTGTTTTTCTGTGTCTGGCTTGTTTCACTTAGAACAATGGACTCCAGTTTCATCCATGCTGTTGCAAATGGCAGAATTTCCTTCTTTTTAAAGGCTGAACATTCCTTTGTATACATATACCACATTTTCTTTATCACTGATAGCCACTTAGGTGGTTTCCATATCTTTGTCACTGTAAATAATACTGTAATAAACACAAAGTGCAGATATCTCTTTGAGATAGTGGATATACACCTAGAAGTGGGATTGCTGGGTCATACGTAGCCCTAAATTTTTAGAACTTTTTTAATTTTTTGAGAAAATTCCATCCTGTTTTCAATAGTACCTATACCAATTTACATTCCCACCAACATGTGTTCCCCTTTCTCCACATCTTTCAAAAAATTATCTTTTGATTTTTTAACAAATGCCATTCTAACAGGTGTGAGGTGGTATCTCACTGTAATTTTGATTTGCATTTCCCTGATGATTAGTAATGTTGAGAACATTTTTATATAGCTGTTGGCCATTTGTAAGTTTTCTTTGGAAAAATGTCTTTTTAGGCCCTTTGCCCATTTTTTTATATGGTTAGGCTATGAGTTTTATGAGTTCCTTATATATTTTAGATATTAACCCTTTATCAGACAAATGGTTTGCAAATATTTTCTGTCATTCTATGTGCTGTCTTTTAATTTTGTTGATTGTCTCCTTCACTGTGAGGAAGCATTTTACTTTGATGTAGTCCCACTTGTTTACCTTTGCTTTTGTTGCCTATGCTTTTCATGCCAATTCTAAAAAATCATTGTCAAGACCAATGTCAAAGAGATTTTCCCCTATGTTTCTTCTAGGCGTGTTATGGTTTCAGCTCTTACACTGAAGTCTTTAATCTATTCTGAATTGTTTTTCTATATGGCAAAGTGTCTACTTTCATACTTTTGCATGTACATATCCAGTTTTCCCAAGACCATTTATTGAAGCTATGGAATATATTAAGTACAGAGAAAACAATAAAGAATAATGTAACAAATACATGTGTAATACCATCAGCTTTGCCAAATCATATCATTTTGCAGCTTTTGATTGGGATATTATTTAAAGAAATTAAACATAATAAGTGTGTACCTTTTCCTAGTCCCATTTCTTCCCACATTTCCCAGCAGTAATCACTATCTTGAATTTAGTAAATATGATGCCTATTCATGAATTTTATGTTTTTATATACTCATAAACAAAAGCAGTTATTTTACATCTTTTTATATTTTATATGAATGTTATACTATATGTTTCTTGAGTTTTTCTTTTCCATGAAGTTTATTATTTTGATATCTATCGTCATTAATATGTAAGGTTTCAATATGTTCATTTTTAACACAATACAGAATTTCATTGAATGCATCTACCAGCTGTTTACAACCCAAATATCCAACATTACTTTTTGAATCAAAGAAGTTAAAGAGATCATTTCCAATTTTAAAATAAAAGGTATATTTACATCTATACACAATTAAGGAAAGCTTCAAATACCAAAAGCTGTTGTTTACAAAAAAAGAAAATAGCTTCCCTGATTTATTTTACTTTTTAAAGGGTATCATATTCATGCCAGTGTTCCCCAAACATTGCTGGACATTAAAATAGCCTAGGGAGATTTTTAAAATCATAGTGCCTAGCTCTCACATCCCATAATAATAAAATCAGAATGTCTGGATGTGAGAGCCAGGCATTAATATTTTTAAAAGATCCCCTGGTGATTGCAAAGTACAGAAAAGTTGGCAACCACTGAGTTATGCTGAGCCATTTTTTATTTAAAATATTGAGATTTCAATATCTCCCTTGTAGCCCCCAGCACACTGACTAACTCCCATCACCTTCCTCTATTCTAGGAAGCTTTCCCTGAGGAAGTTTGGAATTTTTTTTTTGGCTCAATTTCTTTACACATGTTACTTCTAAAACTATCTGCACTGGTACTGAATGATATACCTTAAATTATTTAACTCATCCTGCTCTCAGGTTGGCTTTCTGCTGTTTTTAAGCCCCGCATATAGTTATTTATATTGTTATCAAGTGTACATTTCAAGATCTTAAGGATTTAGAAACAGGTCAGTGAATTAGCTCTGTATAGCACTGAACAAATTGCTACATGCAGAGAAACAAATCATGCTTTTCCTAAATATGACATCTTGCATGAAATAAAAACTATAACTTTCTAAAATCTGGTACCAAGTCTCTTAAATCGTATAGAATATCAAGCTGCTATATTCTAGGGTTTGTTTTTATTCAACCTTATACATTATATGCAGTTTATTTAAATCATTTTCTGCTTAACTTATTTCAGACCATAATTTTATTCACACTCACTTAAATATAATCACATCTAAATTAAATAGAAACTAAATAGTATTTAGATTTAGAACCAAAAATCTATGCTCTAAAGAATATTTTATTTTCTTAGCAGAAAAAGATCTCCAATACAGAGAAATCTATGGATCGAATTCAACTTCTACTTAGGAAGCCACAGCATCTCCAGCTGAAGCAAAAGTACAAAGACAACACACCTTTTTCTGTTGTCTACATTTTGCTGATTTCTGCCTCTCTCTTCCCTTTCTCAATCTCTCTCTGACTTTCACCATCACTCCCAAAGGTAACATAAACTGTTGAACTTAATTTAATTGGAAATGTGGTGGAATGTAATCAAGTTACATACATCACCAGGACAATAGGAAAAATACCTTGGTCCTATCCAAAATCTTATTTAAGACAGTTTGCATTTCTACCAAGAAGACAAATGGTGACTTTCAAAGAGCACCAAGTTACTGTGCATGACACTGTTACGTTCCCCAATTTTTCCCATGAGAAAATATACTGTAATAAAGTTGACCTAGTCATTTAGTTTAAACACTAAATAACTAATTCAAATTATATCAACTGTATATTGCTCTCCCCTAAGATGTCATTCTTCAGGAGTTGTTAATGTAGAAAAATCTAAAGTAGTGACAAATATATCATGGACATGAAAGGAAATCAAAGCGGCATGTGTTTTGGAGGGTAAGGGTAGTTTAACTCCAAAAGGACCAAAATTTATGCTGCTTCTGGCTCTTGAGCATAATAACTTGTACTTCAGTGTCGTTTGTTTTCTAGTGAAACTGCAGGAAAAACTACTTTCAAGGGCCTGATGTCTCAGGTGGAAGATATTAAGCCTGTGGTAAGTTGTTGCCTGTGGAGAGGTTGACCCAGAGGAAAAGAATGCAAGCAGCTGAGTCACAGGCGCATGTATATTTATGGGGTTCTGCTTCAGGGTTGTTTACAGTGCTGCAGGGTCAAACTCCAGACCACGGCTGTCACTTAGTGCAATAGTGCGGAGGAATGGAGAACTGACAGCATTTGTGATATGGGGTATCATCTCTGGCTGAATAACAGAAAGATGTTCATTTTTGCCTTCCAAAGGGAAGCTATTGATTGCAATGTTATAAGGTTTTACTTTTGAATTAAAAAAAAAAAGTCTTCGTGGAGTTTAATAACTTGCGTTTGAGTTAATATATTGAAAGTATGTTCATTGGTGTCAATTTCTGGAGGGCTTAAAAATGTAAAACCATGAAATAGAAGACAACTACAAAACATAATACTAGAAAAATAGTTTGTTCCTTAGAGGAGTATTAGAAAGGCAGTTAGAAGATTACCACTTTGGTATCCAACTATTGGTGTCCATTTCTCTCCTATTCCTAATGAACTTGAAGACAAAATGTATTACCATGCTTAAAACTATGCATTAATGTTTAAGGTTATAGCATCTAATAAATATCTGCATATCAAATTGAATTCTTGATTTAAAGTTATCTCTGGGCTTTCTATTGAATCCTTTAACATTTATACAGATTGTGTAAATCATGCACAGCACACAAAAATATGGTGAGAAGGTGTGCAATTATTCTTCTCATGCATAATATCACTATCGAAACCCCACCTCCAGTTTACAGCTCCAATTTGTTTATTTAGAGAGCATCTGTATTGTAGACAAAAGAAGTGAAGAACAGCAACTACAAGAATACCAACATAAAATTTGCACTGTTTCATTAATTGAATCAATAGTGCCATTTTAGTATCTTTATCCTATACTGTTCAATTTTTACAGATTTTATGACAGGTATTGACTTCCACCTAGAGACATAAAATATAAATATTGTTTATATTGTTTAAAATATATAATTGAAATTAGCATGACAGAAAATTAATGGCATTAAAAAATATATAATTCTGAAGAAGTATACTGAATTATAAACAAATAATAGGAGGGAGAGGTAAGGAAAATAGAGAAAAGCAGTTTTAAAATTTATAAATATAATACAAATATCTAAATGCAGGACTGCTACTGTTTCTAATTTGAAGAGCTTTATCAGCCTGAAGCTACTTTAACAAGAAACAGGAAACCACGGGGGGAATGACTCTACGCCTGCCCAATATGACTTACTAAACAAGAATTTTCTACGTGGTGACAGTAGGATGTCAATAATTGTGGAGAGAAATGGTGGTTATTCAGGAAACTCTGCCAAGTGAGGGGAAATTCAAATTTCAAAAGTAGGAACATAACTAACAGATAACAGAAAATTATAAAAAGCCTGGGACTTTTCTCAAGGGAACTGCAAAGCGTGGAATGGATGTTATACAAATAGTACTGTGAGATGTTTAAATTTAAACCATCTTCCTGTTTTAAATGTACTGGGATAAAGAGACCAGGGGTTTTAAGTGACTTTTTCAAGATCTCATAGATGAGTCAGTGGGAGAGACAGGTATAGCTACTGAGTGACAGAGAAAACATGAGCTGTAGACTTCCCTCACTCCACACCTGCAGAAACCCTGAACTCCTCCAGCATGTAAGCATTCACTGGTGACACCAGCCTAATCATTATAGAATCTCAATGGAGGTGACCATGCAGGAGGCTTCACCTATGCCCTTGTTGTTTCTTCATTTAAAAGAAAAAATACTGATTAGATTATGGAATGAATAACACAAGAGAAATTGGCCACTGATTTTTCATATCTGTCCAGACAAATTATTAGAAGCTAAAACAAGGAAGGTTAATGTGGTCAACAATCTAGACTGTCCACATCCTCCATCCACCCATCACTAATGAAATCCCCAAGAGACTGTTCTCAAAATGCTAAAATAAATTAATCGGGAGTTAGTTCCTAAGATATCACTACCACATTAAACCTTCTTAAAAGATTATTCCTGAGTTATATACTGCTTTGATTATTCATTCATGTGGAATTTAAGACTACAAATCACATTGGTTACATTTTAGAAAATTCCCTTTGCATAGTTTCAGTTATATCAAAACTAAATAAATCTTCTTTAGTCAAAAATACATTTTAATCCTCAAGTTCCTCGGGGATACTGTACATTTCCATTCTTCCCAGACTTCACTGAATTAAAATTAGTGTTTTATGTTGCGTGCAGAAAAATGTTTAGAAGTAATACTGATGTTAAGAAATAGGTCAGCAAAATAATTGTTTTAGGGGCTTCCCTGGTGGTGCAGTGGTTGGGAGTCCGCCTGCCAGTGCAGGGGACATGGGTTTGAGCCCTGGTGAGGAAGATCCACATGCCGCAGAGCAACTAGCCCCGTGTGCCACGGCCGCTGAGTCTGCGCTCTAGAGCCCATGCTCCACAACAGGAGAGGCCACCACACTGAGAAGCCTGCGCACCGCAGCGAGGAGTGGCCCCCGCTCGCTGCAACTAGAGAAAAGCCCGCGCGCATCAACGAAGACCCAACGCAGCCAAAAATTAATTAATTAATTAATAATAATGGTTTTAGTTTAAATAACTTACATTTTTTAACGCATACACCTAATCCATTAAAAAACTGATTGTCCATATAATCGGCTATTCAAAAAATAATATTATGCTAAACATAGATTGTAATTTTGCTTTACCTGCAGGAGACATCATGACACTACAGCAATATGCACAGAATGTGAGACCTACAATTTTAAAATTTTGTTGTTTTATATGTATGTATAGTCCTTTCATTTTTCAGAAATGTTGTCATACAGTGCCTTGAGGATTAATAAATAGTTGCTTTACGTACGACATCTGTTGCATTAAGCAACTTGTGATTTACAAGTAGATTGTGAAGAAACATATGACAGTAGCAAATGCTAATTTTTTTAATTATTAAATAGATGACTATATTGGATTATAAAGTTAGACAATTTAACATACAGGTGAACAGAGGTTAATGTCAAAATCCACATGTAATCACAGCCCTTACCCTAAGTATACTACTCCTTACTCAGTGATCCCATTCAGCACGTGTATTTTTTGAGCACCTGATGCAATGCTGCTCTGGGGCCAGCTCAGAGCTGATTGTTAAAATTATGAATTTTGCAAGCCATCATTACCATGAAATCAGCCATGATATGAGAATCTACACCACAGAAATAGACAAATGGTATAAATCATGCTTCTCCCCAGCCCCTTAACAAATACAACACTCCAGTTATCTAGAAGAATCTGTGCAGAATGCTACAGGGGCAAAAAGTAATAACTAAAACCCAGCTCCAGTTCTTAACATATTTATTTGAAAGAATGGGATTGGAGAGACGAAGCTTAAAAACTGAAACAAGGAAGAGTTAAAGCTAGTTTTGACATTTTAAACCTTTAAAGTTTGGAGAATGAAAGTGCCATTATCGGAAATACAGAATTAAGGGGGACATTCATTTGGAAAGTTTGGTTGGGACATGAGTTGTTCGCTTAAGGATGAAATTCAGGGGAATGATCAGGGGAGTTAAATATGAGCGTTTAAGTCATCCATGATCATGTCTTTATGACAATAATTCACAAAATTGCCTGAACACTCGAATAAGTTGGGGAACCTAAAAAAATACTGATGTCTGTGTACCACCCCCAGAGTCTGTGGCATAATTGGTCTAGAATGTGGTCTGAGCTTTGGAATATTTTAAATATACCAAGTGATTCTAATGTGCAGGCAATTTTTGGAACCACTGGTCTATGATTCAAACATTTTGAAACCTTTTAATGTTTGAATTCCTGAAACACAGAAATGGAGACATCACGAGCTTTATGGCCTTTCAGGTCAGTGCCTCCAAGTATGCTAGTTACTACCATTACTCAGAGCTGAGGAAGAAAAGACTCCTGTATTCTGCTGCAGAAGAGCAGTTCAGTAAAATGAATTCAGTGGCTTTCCACTACCCCCAAATTTTAACAATCGGTAGTCAGGCAATTGTGGAAAAAAAGTTAGTTGTTTTTGGTATAAACTGAGATGTGATGTCACCAGATACATAAGCTATCCGAAATAAAACGCCTTATACATGTCTAGGTCACCAAACATAATACTATATATGATTATAATTGGGTTAGAAGAAGTAGCTCCATCACCCCCTGAGTGATACTTTACGAGGAGGAGAACTACCTCCTTAGGCCTCTGCTCTCCCATAGAGAGAATTCTTTTTTTTTTTTTTTTTAATTTTTATTTTATTTATTTATGGCTGTGTTGGGTCTTCGTTTCTGTGCGAGGGCTTTCTCTAGTTGTGGCAAGCGGGGGCCACTCTTCATCGCGGTGCGCGGGCCTCTTACTGTCGCGGCCTCTCTTCTTGCGGAGCACAGGCTCCAGACGCGCAGGCTCAGTAATTGTGGCTGACGGGCCAAGTTGCTCCGCGGCACGTGGGATCTTCCCACACCAGGGCTCGAACCCGTGTCCCCTGCATTGGCAAGCAGATTCTCAACCACTGCGCCACCAGGGAAGCCCGAGAGAATTCTTTAACATTATGAACTTGATTCTGCTTTTTGAATTCAAGAGAGTACAAGAATGCTTTTTCTCAGGTGTCAAAAGGTGTCCCTTCTTCTTCTGAATGGCAGGTAGAATTCCGGATTGTTTAAGAAAACAGAATGGCTTAGAACATGTTATAGAAAATTTGAGGGATGTCTTTTCTACCCTAATGGTGTTCTGCAACATGCACGTGTGCAGTACACCAAACAGTAAGCCAGGAAGAGAGACAGACAGACAGAAAGCAGAAACAGGGTCTGCCAACCACGAATTTCCAGCATTTAATGTACATTTAAAACACAAATTGTGATTCAGAATGTTTGAACTTGGGATTCTGTATTTTTACCAAGTTTCCAAGGGAAGCGGATGCTTTTAAAGTCTATTGGTACATGCACCTCACTTTGAATAGCAAGATGGTAAAAGCCCAGAATAAAAAGTTTGTTGGATCCACTGGATTCACTCCCTTTACATCCTTACAGCGTTTATAAAAATATTGTACTCAGATCACATACACAACAGGAGAGATCATCTTTTCCTCCCCAACCAAAATCATCACAATTTCCTCAAAGGTACAATTAGTCATTGTTAGCAAAGAATGTTTGATCATCAGGTATTAGCTTAAGCTAGCCATGAATCTACATACGATTCTGTAATTATTTATTCATGTATAAGTAGATATCTGGGAGAGAAAAAAGGTAAAGCAATCCATCAGCATTAAGAATTTAAATTTAACTAATGCCAGAATTAGAAAGCATGTCTGTTTTACACTGTATACACCAAAGTGATCGATGGCATTCTTTCTGCTCAAACATTTGTTTTGTAAAATATGAAACCAAAATATTGGAGTCTCCTCTATTAGTATTTACACAGACCAGTAAGCAGATTCAAGTGTTTAAGCCAGGAAGGACCCCAGTATACAATGCAAATTAGCCCATTAAGACAAGTGCAGTCACTGACTTATGAAGCCAAGCATATGATTTAAAAAAAATAAAAGTGTTACTGCTGCAGTTTCACACTGCGATCAATGGTCTTCACCTTCCTCTCTCAGTGCAACTGGAATGTCTAACAAAACCAGAAAACGGAAGGCCTCAGAAGCATTATGTAGCTAAAAAAGGAGACTATTTTACCCATTAGTAATAAATGTACCTGCTGAGCAGAACACAGTTATACCTGAAAATGTTCCACAATTCTCCTTTGCTTGGCTCTGCCTGCCATGATGGAACCAGTGTGCTAAAGAGCATTTTGTAAAAGCAAAAGAGTTTATATAATTGACTTTACTGGAATTAGAAGACAGAGTACAGTGTGCTCAACCTGAAGCAGCCCGACTCTATGATGAAGGAAAATTGCACAATTTAATAGCCAGATATAGGGACTGTGTGGTAATAGAAGTAATCAAAGGCTTGGCCATGCTTAAAGGAACAAATCTATTCCTTTTCCGTTTATTCCAGAAAGAGGACAGCAAGTGGACTATTTTCAGGAAAGTGCTTGGGCACAGCTTCTGCAATTGGTTGGCGCTCTTAGAAAAGGGAGGATTTAGGAAGGGACAAGTGTAAGTATCTTAATGTTGGTGTGTCTTCTGGAAATTTGATTCTTGTGTCCAAAGGTTCTAACTTCTATTTCATGTGAAACAATTAGAAATGATATACCAAATGAATTGAAGTTAATTTTTCATCCTCTACTGCTTGGCCACACCAATCTTCACCTTCATTAAGGATACCATCTTACTCTAACACATATTTTCTTTAGAAAGGCAACAACTAAGCCATATTTAGGGTGAAAGCATATTAGCCTTTCTTGAACATCTGGTGTAAAGTTAAGTTTCAGCAGTAACGATTTATACATCTGTACCATCCTGGGGGAAATATGATTTGAGTGATTTAATAGCAAGAAGGAGAACTGATTTACAATGAAGCATCAACAAAACAACAGCCTGTGAAACTCAAAAATACTAGGATCCTAACCCTGAATGATTTTTTTTTTTAACATCTTTATTGGAGTGTAATTGCTTTACAATGGTGTGTTAGTTTCTGCTTTATAACAAAGTGAATCAGTTTTACATATACATATATCCCCATATCTCTTCACTCTTGTTTCTCCCTCCCTCCCACCTTCCCTATCCCACCCCTCTAGGTGGTCACAAAGCACCAAGCTGATCTCCCTGTGCTATGCGGCTGCTTCCCACTAGCTATCTATTTTATGTTTGGTAGTGTATATATGTCCATGCCACTTTCTCACTTTGTCACATCTTACCCTTCCCCCTCCCCATATCCTCAAGTCCATTCTCTAGTAGGTCTGTGTCTTTATTCCCGTCTTTCCCCTAGGTTCTTCATGACTTTTTTTTTTTTTTCTTAGATTCCATATATATTTGTTAGCATATGGTATTTGTTTTTCTCTTTCTGACTTACTTCATTCTGTATGACAGACTCTAGGTTCATCCACCTCACTACAAATAACTCAATTACATTTATTTTTATGGCTGAGTAATATTCCATTGTATATATGTGCCACATCTTCTTTATGCATTCATCCAATGATGGACACTTAGGTTGCTTCCATGTCCCGGCCATTGTAAACAGAGCTGCAATGAACATTTTGGTACATGACTCTTTTTGAATTATGGTTTTCACAGGGTATCCTTGAATGATCTTAATACAATCTTGATGTTACCAGAATTCAAATGATGGAAAACATTTTATAGTGGACAAAAATATGTTTGAGTAAATTCAGGAACTTGAATATAGAAAACTTGATGACCAAAAAATGCATTAAAAATTGCTTAAATCTTGTCACAACCTGAATCTAACAGTATTATAATGACTCAGACTAAGTAACTGAGCTTTGGATTACAACTAAATTGCCAGTTAAATACATATAAAATTAATTTTAGTAAAATGTAAGTATATGTGACAGCTCAATTAGTATGATTTATATACTTCAAAATAATTATACTATTAAGGTAGGCAGTACACTGTCTAGTTTTATTCACATCAAAAACTTTCTCATGCTCTGGTTAGCTTAAACTAACCACAGCATCCTAGAAGAATGAACACTGAACTAGGCTCTTCTATGAACTCTAATATTCAAAACGTTCTTCACTGTCATTGTGCCTCACTTTGCACATTTGTGAAATTATTATTAAAAACACTGAATTGTCTAAACAATCTCGCAGAAATTAGATACCCATGTTTATTTTACTCAAATAGATGTATAAGTTTTTAAGTGAAAGCTCTTCTGTATAAGCCAATAAAATATTTCATTAAATGTATCAGTAAGGTAAATTCAATGAGCTCTCACTTAAGCTAAAAGGAGCAAATACTATTAGACTTTTATGCAAAGTCCTTACAATTTGGTAAGTAAAACAGTTTGTCCTAATCAAGTGCTAATGTTCTCAATATGCTCTTCACAAAGCACCAACTTCATCAAGAGAAATAAAGGATCTTCTAATCAAAAATGTAGAACCTAGACTCTGGAATTACTTTTTTCAAATATTGGAAAATTCTTTTTTTTCTCACAGAAATACAACTATGTCTCTTGACACAATTTTTAATTCAGTTTAATTCTATGAAATTCATTTTTCTCCCTCCCTCTTTTCTACCTTCTTCCTCCTCTCCATTCCCTCCCCCACCATAGACGAGAGAAAAGAAGTATTCATATTAGAAATATTTATCTTCTTCTATTCACTGATGTACTACTACTTCTAGTCCAACAAATCCATTGCTAAGTTCTTATGCCCTTCCCATTTCCCACTTCCCCCATCTCACCAATCATTCTGCTTTTTGCAGGAATTCTTTAACTTGGTTTACGTATCAGCATTCTCTCAAGCCAGTAAATAAGAAAATACTTTCAAGTCTTCCTTTCCCTCAAGCATCTGTTGAATCCCCATGTCCTGCAGAATCTCAGGCCACCTAAGGATTTCCCAGAACATATTTGTACTTTCTATTTCCATTGCCTTGGTTGAGGACCCCACCCTAAGATTGGTAATGCGTTTCTAAAAAGTCCCACTCCCAGAGAGTGAGTTTATTCTACTTGTTACTTCAAGGGTAATCTTTCTAAAACGATGTCTGATCATCATTACTTGCCCTTTAATGGTTTCTTATAAAGCAAAAACTCAGTTTTCAAACTTTTGTGTTTGAGGAGATAATGATTTCATAGACCTGGGGTGATAGGAAGCTGTGTTTCCACAGTTATCAGGTAATCCTAATATAGGTTTTTGGGAAATACACTCTAGAAAAACTGCTTTAGACTTGGAGGTAAACAAATGGATAAGGTTCCTTGAAACTATTCACTATTTTATTTAAATTTGAAAGTCCCTGAGATGACTTAAAGAAACACAAATTTCCACGAAAGATCTCTCTCACTCACTCACTACTTGTTACTGACTCTCAGGATATGCAGAGGGTCTGATGGTAAAAATATTTAATGGGAGATGCTCCCTAACATGGAAGAATTCCTAATCCAATGGGGAAATGGACATTTGTTTTTTAAAAAAGTGTAAAATGTAATGTTCTAAGGGAGGACTAAGAAGCTAATTACTCCTAGGAAATACAATGAAAATCTTCAAAAAGGAGATAATGCTTAAGCTCTTATTTTCTTTTATATGTTTACAAATATTTTAATGTGTACACATGGTAAAAACAATTCAAACAACATGAAAAAAATTGGATTTAACAGAATGAAAAGTGAATGTCTAGAGAGCATTACCAAGGTTACAGTACAAAGACAACCACTGTTCGTGGTTTCTTGTGGATTCTTCTAGAGATTTCCCCATGCATAGTAAATTCCCCAAGTCTATTCACGAGGAATTGTATATTTTCTCCCTCTTCTCAAACTTCCAATAACTTCTTTCCTATCCTCATTTTTGGATGATGACTTTGTTATCTATTTCACTGAGAAAGCAGAAGCACCCCCACATCTACCAGGCAGCTTACATCTGTGTCCATAGTCTAAGTCCTTCCTCTTGTTTCTATGATTGAATTGTCCAATCTCCTGTCTAAGGACATGCTCTAGACAATGACCCCCTGTGGCTAACTCAAAAACATTGTTCCAGCAATTATCCATCACTCCAGTACTATCTTATATTTTCTTTTGACTGGATCATAGCAATCAGAAAACACACACACACACACACACACACACACACACACACCCCAAAAGTCTATCTTGACCTCCCATAGCAGTCCAGTTATTACATTTCTCTGCTCTCATTTATAGCAAAAATTTTCTCGAAAGTTTACTATATTTATCACTTTATCTCTTTCTATTCTCTCATTAACCTTTTCCAATAGTTTTAATGCTTACTTCCTTCATTGAAACCTCTCTTATCTATGTCCACAGTAAATTCCCAGTCCTAATCACACTTTGTCCTCTGCCTCCTTTCTCTAAAATCTAAATTTGTGTCATTCACTGTCCTTTCTGTATTTGTTTATCCAACTGCCTCCACCATATCTTCAATTGGATGTCTAATAGGTTTCTTAAACTTAACATTTCCAAAACTGATTTATTATGTTCTTCTCCAAGCATCAACTTGTCCACTCTGTATATCTTTCTCATCCCAGGATATGGCACCACCATGTTCTTTCAGAAGTCAAGTCCAAAAACCTTCAGATCATTGTTGGATTGTTCTTCTCACACATAACCTCCAACCTGCTGGCAAATTCCCTATCTTAAAAATCAATTGAGAATTAGTCTACTTCTCAGTACCTTCACTGACACCACTCTGGGCTAAACCGTCATCATCTCAGACCCTTCTCTAATAACCTAGTCTATTCTCAACACACTATCCAGAATGCACCTTTTAAAAATATAAGATAGATAACTGTCATTTCTCCGACTCACCTAATCATGAATTTCTTAGCATTGACAATTTCTATTAACCACTCTCATAATTTATCATCCCTTACTCTTCATGACAATGCATACCCTGCTTGCCGTATTGTGATAATGGTAATACTATCTATTAAATGTCTCTCAAATGCAAGGCACATATATTGAAGTAATACTCTAATTTATTCATGGATAAAGAATGGATGATAAAATTGCCCTTCGCTCAATGGCTTGTGTAACCTAAAATTTGTTTTGTTAACAATTTGTTACCAATTAGGTTACATGCCATGTTTCCATATTTAAAGTAGCTCACATTAGTAATGAGTTGAATAAAGTTATGAGTATACCCCTTCTACAGAGAAATTTTCTAAGCACTCTTCCAAGTACTTTATAGAGAAGCTCAGATACCTGATATTACAAGCATGCCGATCCAGATCTGGTCATTCTGCACTCAAGGAGATAAAGCTAAGGAATAAGACTGGGCAAAAATATATGCAAGAGCATTATTCTGAAAACATAATGTTCAGTAGGGATGCTTTCTAAAGGACTCATTTATGCATGTGTGTGTGTGTGTGTGTGTGTGTGGTGGGGAGGGACAGTTTATAGAGCTTGAAAAGAAGTTGGGTCAAAAATATCCCTATTTCCAGGACATTAATGTCTTCCTCATGTTGCCAGTGCTGAATCAAATCTCTGAGACAGAGTTTTGGGGGAAGTAGAAAAGAATAGCTTTATTGCTTTGCCAGGCAAAGGGGGAAGCAGTGGGCTCATGCCCTTCAACGCTGTGTGTCCCCACCCAGGAGGATTTGGTGGGGAGTTTTATAGCAATGGTTCAAGGGCCAGGTTGCTGATAAGGATTAAGTTGTGTGCAGGGATTGCACTCCTTTAATCTTGTCTCATTTGGTCTGATGAGTTTCTGTGGTTCCTTTAATCTGGCCCCAGGTGGTCTTGAAGAGCTTCTATAGTTCCTTTAATTTGGAATGAAGAATGATAACATCTTCCATTTGAAGGGGGTTTCAGTTCTCAAAGATATTGTTATGTGTATCCCTTGAGGCAGGACCCTGCCCCAAGGCTGCACTATTGTTTCTTGACTGCTCCTCCCCTGTCTCTGCATCCCCTACACTCCCTGATTAGCAACTGTTCTAAATTTGCCCTTTGGGACTCAGGGAAGGTCTTGGAGGCTGGAGTCTATTTCCTACAAACAAGAAATGGGGGACTGAAAGGTTTCTGTGCCCAGGAGTCCCACAGGGTCCTGCTCAGTTTCACTCATGCCCCTTATCATTTTGAGGCTGCATTATAGCCATTTTTTTAAAATACAGCTATAATTTCTTTTCATATTCTTCAAAACTGCTTATAAATTTAATAATTTGATATGCAGTTATAGCTGACAGTTTAATTTGTTTTAATGAGGAGGGTAACATACTTATTTGTACAAAAAATATTTGCTATGACAAAACCATATTATGTTGTCTTAACAGATACCTTCTTAAATATACAGAGTACATTAATATTGATTTACAAAAGGGACTAATTTTAGAAAGGCAGGAAGAAGGAAAGAAGGAAGGAAGAAGGGAGGGAGGGAGGGAAGATGAAAGGGAGAAAGAAGGAAAGAACTGCTTCAATTGTAACTAAAGACTTAATCTGGATCCCCTTTCCCTCTTATAGCTATCCATGACCAAATAGATATTGACATAATTCCTTCTATGCCACTGAGCATTTTTATTATACTTTACTTTTAAAATTATAAACTATTCCTTCAAGGTGTGGTGATTGTGCATTGAACTCATGGAAGACACAGTATCTCTGGTGGCCTCTTGTTTGTACATGGAGCTCTGTGTTACTACTTTCTACAGGCTCCTCATTCCCTAAAGATTTGCTTTTTCTCTCTCTCTCTCCTTTATCCTTCTGTCATGAACATTTTATTTGCTATGTCTGCAACTGGTAAAGAAAGCCAAGCATTTCCTTGATGGGGCACATGAATTGTCCTTCAAAGCTAATGGCAGAGGGCTGATACTATGCAATACACTGTCTGCATTTTTTCTAGACTTTGTCCACTTTCTGCAATGGTCTCTGGCGAATTCCTGAAATCCACCAACTCTTTCTTTTCCTTTTCTCTCCAGTTTTTGCTGTTGTTGTTGTTTGTTTGTTTCATAGGAATGTTTCTGTTCTCTATAAGTGATTAGGCAAGTACTGATTAATGCCACTTCTATATTAGTATAACTGCTTCCATAATTAAAAGAATATGACAGACCCTCCCTTGCTAGTTTGAATCATGACATCTGTAGGTATGTATATATACATATAGATGAGAAAGAGAAAATAACAAGAAAATAAAATCCGAAAAGAAACAGTATGACTTAAGGCACTTTTATGCTTAGAATTCTATATATCCTTCAGTTGAATTTTAGTACATATGCATACCCAACACATGGCTTGCCATATTTATCCTGTGCCTACTCCTTAAAATGTAGGCACTTATGTAAGACACATTAACTCAATTCCCTAAGTACATTACCACTAGCCACTAAAATACTCTGGAAATCTGAAAGTGTTAATGCATCTTTGCAAAGTGCAATATTCCTGAAGAGTATTTGGTGACTTACAAGAATCTGGGTCAGTTTAACCATGAAAAAACAGCTCACCTAAGAAGGGCCTCACTCAATAGCTTATACAAACACATCTCTGTGTTCTTAGATGAGGTACAAAATACTAAAAATATGAAATCTTATAAATATCTAGAGGAAAAAGCCATGGAGGGAATGCATGAGTCTTTGTTACAGATATGAGCTTTTAAAACTAAAAAGACTTTTGGAAGCTTATGTATGTGAATTAACATTATGTGGATTCAAATCCTGCCAGTTCTACTCATTGTGCAAACTTGGACAAGCATTTTGTCTCTCTGAGTATACATTTTCACAGCTATAAAATGGAGACAATATTTGACCTTTAGGTAATTTAGAAGAATTTTTTTTTTTAATAAATGCATTTGAAGTACATAAAGCACACTGGATGATAAATAGTAAATACTCAATAAAAGACAGCTTTTATTAATGATCTACAACTGTTAATATCTGGTATGAAGAAAGTACTTCTGAGCACCTGGGGGAAGTTATTCCTTATCTTGTAAACCAGCCCACCATAGAACCCTCGGCTAGAGCTTAAAAACAATTGCTACTTGCACATAAAATCAATCTGTGTTTTCTACTCCATATTTTGAGCTTCAGTTTTAAAAGGACTGATCTGTTTGTACGTGCCTTTTTTCACGGAGGAGGGAGGCAGTGAGAAAAGGTGATTGTTAAATCGTTACCTTGACAACAAAGAGAACCAATTGTGAAATAAGCAAAAAAACATTCTTAGCGGTTACTCAGCTCCTACAAGTTTAGCTAAAAACAGTCAAGTCCATTTAATTGATCTTATAGAGCACTGTTAAAAAAAATATATTACTGCCGCAGAGATTTACTAAAGGAATCTGCAAAAATAAAAGTTAGCAATGATTTTAATTGCATCATAATGGATCCCAATTTGATCAGCTTATAAATGTGTGATTCTTTGATATGACTGAAGCATTGATACATTTTTATTTTAACATTATAATAGGTAATAATATAAAGTCATATTCTGTTTGCCAGACACTATGTAAAACAGTTTACTTATGATGAACACATTTAATCTTCATAACAACCCTATGAAGATCTCATTATTATCCCCTTTCACAGGTGAGAAAACTGAGGCAACAGAGGTTAAGTAGCATGCCCAAATTTACGAAGCAACTAAGTGATAGAGTTGGAATTGAACCCTGGTATCTAGCTTCAGAGTGTAACCTCATAATCACTGAGCTATTATCAGAGGAATATCTAAAATAACAGAAGGATATATAGGTTGGGTCAAGACCTGTGTTATTTTGTGTTTCCCCAAAATTACATTTCTTGTCATAATATTTTTGCTCATTTAAAACAGAAATGTATTTCATCTTTATGTGAAAGAAAAATGAATCTATACTATAACAATTTTGCTTTGTTGATTTTCCTACTTTTCCAGGTTACTGACTTTGAACATCCCTGGCCAAGTCTCAACACTGAAAATTATTCCAGAGCTCTCATTTTTAAAAATCTTTTGTTTTTCTAGTTTAAGAACTGTCTAATGGAGTTTTATGATTTAATCATCCCAGCCTGTCTTATTGTTAGACTTCTCAAATTCAGAAAGCACTCAGGAGGAAAGAATCTGAAAACCAAGCATTTATATATTCCATATTTTAAAAAAATTATCCTAAGGGTTGATAATTCAATGAAATACTGAATCATTTCCTAAAGTATAAAAAATCAGTGCATTATTTTTATTATTGTATTTGAAACTTTATGATTTCTAGTTATATTTATTCCATTTAAATACTAATATGTGATCAGAAACTTACAAATTATTTTGCTTATTTTATACATTTTTGGTTTTTTTGTTTGATTTATTTGCAATAGGTACCTGATGAGCCTCAAATTGACAATTGTAGTTTCATATATAATCTAAGATATTAAACCATGACTGCTTACTCAAAGTTCCTTCAGACTTTACAGAGATGCTAAGACTTACAGAAGAAATTATATATTTTATGATTATTATCTACATGGCAATTTTTGAAGGTTTTGTTGGTGGAGATTTTAATATAAAGGTAGAGTAGATGCATAGCAAAAATTGAAAAAAATGAGTAGGCAGTGGGAATTGAAATATTAACACTTGCCAGTCTTATTTTCAATAATCTGTCTAATATAAATATGAATGATACATTAATAATAATGAAAGTATTATACGTTCTTTTAAAATTTCTATTGGCATATATAGACACATAATCCATTTAGTAACATAAGTTAGAACTATTACAATGAATACTGCTAATAAATGCATACTGAAACTAAATTTGTATATCTCTATTAAAATTCTATCAATAACTCCTGAATAATAAATTTATTAGAATTCACGTTACAAAGTAACTAGTAATTTACTGGATACAATGTGATAAATGACAAAAGATGAGCCCTTCAAAATCATTCTGTATGTGTCATTAGCAATTCACTTCACATTGTTACCTATACTAAATATCTTAAACCACTTAACAGGATTCTAAAGAGAGCCCTAGCTCGAGTTATTAATATCTTTATTTAAATGCAGATCTTGACTTTTCCTCAGAGACTAGTAAAGCTTCTTCTGTAATGCTGCAAAGAGAAAAGCAAATTTTCATCCACATAAGAAGGAACATATCTGTCTCCTTATCGTCTATGAATATGTAGATCTCTATATGTCTGCATAAGTTTGTCATTAACAAATATTTCCATTCATAACTGTCAATAAAAGATATATAAATCCTTAACTCTTTAGTCTCAGTATACATGTAGCAGTCACAACTTTTAATGTCCAACACAGACTTCAAAGATCAAAATAAAATTACCGTTTATTTAGCTTTATTGAACATCAACACTTAAGGAAACAATGTGACAACAAATGTACTCATTATAACAAATATACCCAGTATAAACTTAGGCTTAGATAACCAACAGATGTTGTATATT
This sequence comes from Balaenoptera physalus, assembly GCF_965194825.1. Taxonomy (NCBI): domain Eukaryota; kingdom Metazoa; phylum Chordata; class Mammalia; order Artiodactyla; family Balaenopteridae; genus Balaenoptera; species Balaenoptera physalus. The sequence goes on along the minus strand of NC_138899.1, from coordinate 39,607,881 downwards.
TTTATGATCATGATTAAAATTAATCAGTCCACAAGTTTACATCCATTTCTCATTTTAGCTTATCTATCTGCATGGGCAAACCAGTGTGAATCTGGAAACACAACTTCATGGAACACAGAACATAAAGACAGTTCCCAATGAATAAGATGGCCCTTATTTCTAACTTCATACAGATGCTGATTTGAAGACATGATTTCAGTGGATAAAATGAGAAAACCACAGAGAAACTGAGAGATTCACTTCTATCTAATGTATTAATCTGAAGCTGTACACAGTAGACTGAGTGCTGTAACTAGTAGTGTAAGGTATATTAATTAAGCACCCAATAAATATTTGCTGAATTGACATTTTAAAAGATGTATGAAGTTAATATTTGGTTAAAAGGACCTTTGCTACTCATTGAAAAAAATATTAAGTAAACTAAGAAAAAATTATAAAAATTATGGTAGAAAATATACCAAAATACAAACATATCAAGAATGGTTATTGAGTAGGATTAAAACATATAACATAAACTTACTGCTTTAATACATAAGTTTTATTCTAATAAAGTTATTTTTTGGTTCTTATCACTGTGTACCACTGAATCAACATGTGCTTCTTACCTGGGAATCATCACAACCAATCTTCTATTTTTTTAATTGAAATTAAAAAGAGTTGAAATTCCAGAGTTCATAATATTTTGTACCTATGGTTTCTGTTCTTAGTATCAATGAATTCTGAGGTGGAGCAGAAGAAGTTACCTAGAGCAACCTTTAATGAGTTTCATTGTCGTCCCCCAAAATAATCAAGACTGTTTACATCCATAATTTTTTTCTATGGGTAAATACCATCTTAGGACACTATGTCATAACAGATAGGTAAAAAATATAACTAATCAAATTAGGTGATGTGGAAGACTCCCAGACTGGTGGAATAGATGGATTCTACAAAGAAAAGGGATTCCTGGATATAACATCATTTTTTTTTCATTATACAAGAGTTATATGCTTACAGCATAAAGAAAAGCATTTGTTGGTGGTTGTGGAGACTGTCCAGATACAAGATTAGCAAATATCTGCCAGTTTTGCTATGAGACCATATGTATAAAGCACTCTTGTTGGCACATGGTAGATGTGCAAATATGTTAATCACCTCCTTACACCCCTGCTGTCACTGTGACTTGAAAATAGCTTTGCAAAAAATATGTTTCTTTGAAAGGGTTTTCATCATGATATTTTACTACATACTATTCAATTCATAAACAATAACTTTTAAAATGTCTATATTCTCAGATGTAAGGTGCCTAAATTCATCCATTCTGAGACCAACAGTTTGGAACTATTTTTTGCAGCTTTCCAATTTTTACTGCATGAGTATATTCCTTTTCTCAGTTGTCTTCCCCCCTCCTCTTACTATATTTTCTCATCTTTATTCTTCCTATGTCCACACAACGTAGATAAAAGAGAATGCAATAAACATGTATTTGATATGAGTTTCACTTAGTAATGTATCCTCAAAATGGTCTCCTGTCAGGAGAGGATAATACTCAGATGACCATTGAAGTCATACAGCTGTATGCTCAGAAAGAGAGGTTTAAGATTTATTCAGTCAAATTGAAATGCAAACATTTGCTCAATGTGAATATTACCACCAAAATATTAGCACCAGATGGTCTTTCACTATTTCTCTCTCTCTCTCTCTCTCTCATTTTGAGCTCCCCAGGTCACCTCCTAGTCTTTTCACTAACTGAGCCCATCTCCTGACTCTTCCCTTGTCCTTTACCTTTTATAGTTTGTTGAGTTAACTTTCAGTTTTCTGCCCTTTTTAGTTTAATATTGATTTATTCCCTTTTAATATTCAGTCCTCTTCACTGTGCTCCTGGTTTGCTGAGATCTGGGTTCTCTTTCTTTCCTTAAAGATATTCTTAAAACATTTTCCTAAAACAATTGCCCTAGAATCTTACCCTGACCTCACTTATAACATCCACATATCTTTATAAAGCCAAAAAATTAGTTAATTGCTCAAGTTTTCCTGATGTAGCCTGGGAGATTGTATTGTGTCTGCTCACTCTCAAGTACAAATTCAAAATATTATCACCTCTTACCTGGAAGCTCCTCCCCCCCAAGAAGAGAGTTCCATTAAAAAAAAAAAAATCCTGAAACAGTATATAACATTAATATTAAACAAATTGTTAGGCTTTGTTACATATACAAAACATTAATTTTGTATATTAATTTCTTATAAAGAGAATTGTCAGTAGAATTACTGTTATATGCATTCAGTGAGATGTTCCGATCTTGTTATTACATTTGATGATCTGCAATGCTAACTAACTATAGCTATATTTTAACAACTATTATCAAATTAAGTAAGAACATTATGATAAATATAAATAATTAGAATCATAAGTATACATTTTCAGTAGTGGAGATGGGTTATATTTCCAACATTTTAAAAGATTTCAATAATAATATTTCTGTTGCAAAGTGGATTTAATGTATACTTTGGATATGTCAATGCTTTAAAGCCCAGCAAATGGGATACATGATTCTCTTTCATAGCATATTAAAAGGCAAATAGCGTCTTAGGAGTTGATGATATTATTTTATTATCACAAAGTAGGAGTGTCCTTTGGAGACTAATACCCGAAAATACTGTCAGAAAGGAAGAAGGTACGATATTAACTTAATGACACCAATGTTACTTCAACTCTCAGCTTGTCAAATAAATAGCTCTGCTTAAAACATTACTTCTTACAGTACAAAAATAGGAATATAAATTGGGATAATAATAGTACCAATCTGAGGCTGTTTGGAAAATTAAAAGAATTACCATGTAAAACACTTATTATAGCACCTGTCATAGAGGTTTTCTATAAAATTTATTGTTATTATTATTGATATAAATCATATGCAAACCATACTTGAATCTACATTCCATCAGACAAAATATATATATATAATTAGCATCAAGAAGAAATAAACTGACAAAAAAATCACACTCTACCTATCCTCTTAAATTGCAAAAATTTGGCTTATTTTACATAACCCATAATTCTCTCTAGCATGACCTTACATGACCATGAAACTACAAAAGGGATTATTATGAGAAGCTATATATTGTCATTTAAAACATCTATTTTGTTAAATCAATTCAGACAGCACAGCACAATGTTGAATTATTCAAAGTTAATTGTATATCTAATTACAAGTGTTCTGTCTCTGGAAAAGTAATTGACAATCATAATCTACCTCCTCCTACCCAATCTCTTAAATTAACCAAAATCTAAAATCTCCACTTCTTCAAGAGGTTTGAAAGTTATTCACAGCAAAAGTCATCTAAAAAGACACTTCTGGAAATATTGAAAAAAAATCACAAGTCATTCAGAGAAACACAGACACACAGAATCATTCAGAATAAAACACAAAGTTTATAAATAAATCAACCCAGTGTGTAAACCAAAATCTATAAACTCTATTGATGTAAACCTTTCATCTACTTGCAGAGAGTAGGGAGAAATTATTAGTTTGGAATGTTCTCAGCTTCAAGTTAGAAGAGTAACAACAGTTCTAACTGAGACCTAAGCAGTGAAGACATTAATATCCCACAGAACAAAATGGCTGGTGATAGACAGGCAAACGATGGAGCTGCAGCTCAAACATGTCTTCAAAGACTAGTCGCTTTCTACTTTTTCTCTGTCATCTTTGGCAGTTGGTATTTTGACCTAATGTTTGTCATTTTGGTCTCCCAATATGGCTACTCCAGCTCCAGGAATAACATCTGAAAGCTGGTCCAGGAATAATATCTGAAAGAAGTCTCAGCCACTGCCATCCATTTTATGCTTTCCCAGACAGACAGCCCCCCATCCAGTAGTCTTCCCATTACTTCTTACTGATCAGAAATGGCTCACTCTAACACCCTTAGCTACAGGAGGGCTGAGAAATTACGTGCCTGAAAAAAATGAAATAAAAATTCCATGATAGGTTTATATGAATCACAATTTATGACATGATCTGGGGAATATTGCCACCCCCAAATAGAGTCCTGTTTTGAAAGGAAGGAATGGATAAATACTGGTTGGGCTACTCCAAAGATGTACAACAAGCAGTTATTTCAACAACAGCAGCAGCAGCATTACCATGACATGATTTACTTTCTCCTTATTTTTCTTCTACTTTTGATCTCTCCAAGTATTAGGCTAATTCTGAGAATTCTCCAACAGTCTTGGGCAAAAAAATTATTCTTACTTATGACAAAGTCAATCTAAATACCCAATCTGCATAACTGAGGTAAACAATATGAAATAATTTTGAAACATCATTTCATGATGTTAACAGAATTAATGGTTCTGTGATCACTGTAAGGACCTCCTGGCTCTCTCACGTCCCCTGGCCATTGTTGCCACTTCCCACCTGCACATGCAAAGCCCTGCCATGTTTGGCTCTGGAATTCTTGGATGCTGCAGAGAGCTGTTGCTATAAGGAAGAATGTCATCCAGATGATTGATGATAGAGTAACTGTTTTTTGTAACTCATGTTATAAGGAGTCTACAGTCTATTTTGGAAACTCTTAATTCATCTGAAATGCACGGAAGAGATGTGCAGTTATATCTCAATGTTTGCCTTCAAACATTTTTGACTATTTGCTTGGACGTTATTATGAGCCTCTATGATTAGAGGACACTCTCAAAACCACACTGCATGGTCTCTTTCTGACTTAGTTGTATTTTGTCTTACAGGAAACAAATATACACTCCACAAGAATTACACATTCAAACATATTATGGACAGAGGAGGAGATATTATCTTTATTTAGAGGGACACTGAGACAGGTAGGCCAGAGTCAAATTTATCATTATCACAGCTTTGTTGATATAACAATCTCCTGAAATGAGGGTGAAGGAAGTTCCTCTTATGTCACCACCAACATGGGAAAACTATTAGCACCAGCACAAATGTATGTTCATGCACACATACAAAAGCAAGGAAAAACTCATTTTTTTAAGTTCCATTTAAAAATTGAACACCATTGTTTATGGTATCCTTTGCTATGCAAAGCTTTTACGTTTAATTAGGTCTCATTTGTTTACTTTTGTTTTTATTTTCATTACTCTAGGAGGTGGATCAAAAAAGATCTTGCTGTGGTTTATGTTAAAGAGTGTTGTGCCTATGTTTTTCTCTAAGAGTTTTATAGTATCCAGCTTTACATTCAGCTCTTTAATCCATTTTGTTTATTTTTGTGTATGGTGTTAGGGAGTGTTCTAATTTCATCCGTTTACATGTAACTGTCCAGTTTTCCCAGCACCACTTATTGAAGAGACCATCTTTTCCCCATTGTATATTCTTGTCTCCTTTGTCATAGATTAGATGACCATAGGTACATAGGTTTGCCTCTGGACTTTCTATCCTGTTCCATTGATCTACATTTCTGCTTTGGTGCTAGTACCATACTCTTTTGATGACTGTAGCTTTGTAGTACAGTCTGAAGTCAGGGAGCCTGATTCCTCCTGCTCCATGTTTCTTTCTCAAGATTGTTTTGGCTATTCATGGTCTTTTGTGTTTCCATACAAATATAAACAAAACAAAAAGACTACCCTCAGAATGGGAGAATATATTTGCAAATGAAGCAACTGACAAGGGATTAATCTCCAAAATATACAAATAACTCATGTAGCTCAATATTAAAGAAAACGAACAACCCAATCAGAAAATGGGTGGAAGATCTAAATAGACATTTCTCCAAAGAAGATATACAGATGGTCAAGAAACACATGAAAAGTTGCTCAACATCACTAATTATTAGAGAAATGCAAATCAAAACTACAATGAGGTATCACCTCACACTGGTCTGAATGGCCATGATCAAAAATATCTACAAACTAAATGCTGGAGAGGGTGTGGAGAAAAGGTAACCCTCCTATACTGTTGGTGAGAATGTAAACTGGTACAGCCACTATGGAGCACAGGATAGAAGTTCCTTAAAAAACTAAAAATAGAGCTATCATATGATCCAGCAATCCCACTCCTGGTCATATATCTGGAAAAAAACATAATTCAAAAAGATACATGCACCCCAATGTTCATTGCAGCACTATTTAGAACAGCCAGGACATGGAAGTAACTTAAAAGTCCATCAACAGGGCTTCCCTGGTGGCGCAGTGGTTGAGAATCCGCCTGCCAATGCAGGGGACACGGGTTCGAGCCCTGGTCTGGGAGGATCCCACATGCCGCGGAGCAACTGGGCCCGTGAGCCACAATTACTGAGCCTGCGCGTCTGGAGCCTGTGCTCCGCAACGAGAGAGGCCATGATAGTGAGAGGCCTGCGCACCGCAATGAAGAGCGGCCCCCGCTTGCCACAACTAGAGAAAGCCCTCGCACAGAAACGGAGACACAACACAGCCATAAATAAATAAATAAATAAAATTAAAAAAAAAAAAAAAAAAAAAAAAGTCCATCAACAGAGAAATGGATAAAGAAGATGTGGTATATATATATATATATATACAATGGAATATTTCTCAGCCATTAAAAAGAATGAAATAATGCCATTTGCAGCAACATGGATGGACCTAGAGATTATCATACTAAATGAAGTAAGTCAGACAGAGAAAGACAACATCATATGCTGTCACTCACATGTGGAATCTAAAAAAGAGTACAAATGAACTTATCTATAAAGCAGAAATAGAGTTACAGATGTAGAAAACAAACTTATGGTTACCAGGGAGTAGGGGGTAGGAAGGGATAAATTGGGAGATTGGGATTGACATATACACATTACTATGTTTAAAATAGATAACTAATAAGGACCTACTGTATAACACAGGGAATTCTACTTAATACTCTGTAATGGCCTATATGGGAAAACAATCTAAAAAAGAGTGGCTATATGTATATGTATAACTGATTCACTTTGTTGTACACCTGACACTAACACAACATTGCAAATCAACTATACTCCAATAAAAATTTAAAAAGATAATAATAAAATAAAAATAAAAATTGAACCACAGTGTGATCCAGAAATCCCACACTGGGATATATATGTGAAGGTAATGTCATCACTCTCTTAGGAGATATATGTACCCTCATATTAATTGCAGCACTATTTACAATAGCCCAGGCATGGAAACAATCTATGTGTCTGTTGACAGATGAATGGATAAAGAAAGTGTGATATGTGAGATATTTATATATCTATTTATATATAGATATATATATACACACACACACACAATGGAATATTATTCAGCCATTAAAAAGAAGGGAATCCTGCCATTTATGACAACATGTATGAACCTCAAGGGCATTATGTTTAAGGAAATAAGTCAGACAGAGAAAGACAAATAATGCATGATCTAACTTATATGTGGAGTATAAAAAAGTCAAACTCAAGAAACAGAATGCAGAATGGTGGTTGTCAGGGGCTGAGGGTGGAAGAATGAGGAGTTATTGTTCAAAGGTTACAAACTTCCAGGTATAAGATGGTAAGTTGTAGGAGTCTAAAGTACAGCATGGTGACTACAGTTAACAATACTAGATGGTAAACTTGAAAGTTGCTAAGAGAGTAGAGTAGGACTTTAAATGTTTTCACCACACACACAAAAAAAGGAAACTTATTGTGGTAATTCTTTCACAAAATATATGTATATCAAATCACCATGCTGTACACTGTAAACTTAAACAATATCGTATGCAGATTGTATCTCAAAAAAGATGGGAAAAAATCCTGTTCTAAAAGTAACTTTGGTATTTTTATTTCTAATAGGAAATGGCTAGACAGTGTGCTATTTTAACCCAGTATTCTCTTCATAATATACTTTAAATTGAAGAAAAAAGAGTAAATTCTAGAAGGCTATATTTCTGGGCAGTCCTCAGTGTTACACATGTAATTTATACGGGTTTATGATTAAATTACTATTATTACCTAGTTTTCTTTCCAGTGATATTGAGAAACTCTATTGTATAGAATAGTTCTTCACTGCAGGAACATTTATAACCTCACAAACATGTGTGCACAGTGACAGCACCAGCTTCATGTGGTGGGAAGAGTGTGGTACAAATTCAGAGTTGGCTTTGGATTCAGATTCTGCCCATGGGAATATCACTTAACTACTCTGAGACTTTGTTTCCTTGTCTGTAAAACAAGGATAATTATGTGAATATTTCAACCACTTGTTGTAAAAATCAAGTAGAATAAAACAAGTACTAGTGCTTTGTAAGTTGAGACAAGCTCTAAAAATATTTGTTATATACTGGATAAGGGATGTATAGATATACACATGTATGCTTTAAAGTTATGCTCTTGTATTAAAAATAAACTGTACCTGCAATCTGGGTTATTTATGTGTTCACAAAATCAATTTTAAAACACTGGTATCTGTCACTTTTTATCCCATTCTGCAAGAAAGTGAAGTAGAAAGGTGGATAATAAATTCTAAGGTGTTCAGCCCTGACAGTTAAATAGTAGTCTTGAAAACCTGAAACATAGCTTGGGGAAAATTTAAAGCTACTTTTTGTTTTCTGTTTCTTTAAAAAAGTACAAAGTTATGCCATAGAAATATGTCTAAAGCTGATGGAATAATCTCATCAAAGCTTATTCTCTGCATAATTTCTTCATGTACTAGTCATTCTAATATTTACTTTTAAAGGCATATGCATTATTTCTTGACGTTTTTAATTTTTCTCATGCCATAATGACTTATTTTGATTTTAAGAACCATTAAATTTACAAAATAATATATTAGATCAGAGGGGTCCCCAACGCCATAACAATATGCTGTGTTAGGAACCGGGCTGCACAACAGGAGATGAGTGGTGGGAAAGAGAGCGAAGCTTCATCTGCCGCGCCCCATTGCTCCCCGTTGCTCCCCTTTGCTCCCCATCACTCTCATTGCCGCCTGAACAATCCCTCCCCCCACCGCCCCCGTCCATGGAATTTTGTCTTACACGAAACTGGTCCCTGGTGCCAAAAAAGTTGGGGACCACTGTGCTAGATGGTTTAAAGTAAATTAATAAATTTCTTCATTCAGCAGACATTTCTCATGTATCTACCATGTGCATTTATCAGCCAATGAGGTTTAAATTCACATTTAACAACATTATATAAGACTTGGTCCATGTACTCAGGAGTTCATGTATTCAAGGGACATACAGGGAATGAAGCAATGTATGTGTGTACGTGTATATGTGATATCTATGCATACGAATGTGTGTGTGTGTGTGTGTGTGCATCTTAACCTGATAAGCTGACTAGAGGTTTACCTCAATCAAATAAGGTTGGCACAGGTAACATGTGTGTGGCCACACAAAGTTTATAATGAACCAGTGTATTGTGAGCTAGTAGTGCAGTTTCAGAGATGATCTGGAAAGCACATACATGTCATTAATTGCATTTCATTAAAAAAAAAATTCTGTGGAACCATTTATGGTGTGAATATGCATAAAAATTTTGCATAAGAATAGTGGATTTAACAATTAATTAAAGTTAATTTGTCTGTTACATATTTTAAAAGGAACATTGAACATATTACCATATTTTAAATAGTAATATATCAACTTAACACGTTTGCAAAAAAATTTTGACAATCTTTCTCTTATCTTGCCAGAACATGGTACCAGAGATTTCCTGTGTGAATCAAGTTGTACTTTGACTATTTAGAGAATAATTTTAGGCTCTAAATATATGAACTAAGTATATGACCAATATCACTGTATAAATTACAGTGTACAAAGATATGTTTGTGACATGCAATAATTCCTCAGAACATTGTCTAATTCTGTACACATTTAGTTTTATATTATCTAGAGTGAAAAGAACAGTTCCCATTTATACGAGAAAGCTTATAGTTTATTGAGTTACTAAAAGTACATGGGTTCTCACTAAACTTCCTCTTTATGGATGTATTCTTTTTCATAGAAATTGTGCCTATAAATTCAATATAGCCAGCGTATTTATGGTATTGATAGGATGCTTTTCCATCATTTGCCAAACTTAATTTGTCAGTTTCTATATCATAAGCTACTTAAGAATGTATATAAAAATAGGGAAATGGCTTGTTGTATGAATAATCAAAAATATTCTATCTCTATGAAAAATGAGCTACAATTTCAAATCTATATCAAGGAGAGTTTTACTGGGTAAATTCTAGGGACATACCTGAAAAAGTCTCCCTTCCCCTCTACTACCAAATCCAATTTTTTTCTCTCGCAAGTCAAACTGATAGATCAGCCAGCTAGATCCAATGAAGACTAACGATCTATGGAGAGAACTTGACAGAGCAATCTTTTAGTTCAGGATCAGGGGATAACTTGGTGAGAACCAGAAAATGTCTCATCCTGGGAAGATTTTGGCTGGCAGAAATCTGCGTGGCAGAAAGCTATCAGAGCTGTGTGCTCAAATGGACGAGGCACGTGGAATAGAACCACAGCTGCCCTGCAACAGAACCACTGTATCCAACAAGTTTCATGGCTGAGAGCTGGCATTCATTTTAAAACCACCAAGGATCCTCTATACTCAACAAAACTATTGACACTAAAGAACTCCAGCAACAATCTCTGAGCTAGAAGAAGCAAACACTGAGTAATAAAAATTAAGCTAATATAATATCTGGAGGAATATCAGTCCAGAGAAACACAAAACAGATCCAGTGAACTAGAATTGCTCAGACGGGAGAGGTGGCCTATAGAGATTCAAACGCAATACCAAGGAGAATTCTGCTGCTACCAAAACTGATTTCCCAATTAAAAAGTGGGTGTATGAACTGATAAAGGGATGGTCACTGGTAAGGACCAAATGAGTGATCTAGAAAATCAAATGCAAGAGACATCATAAAACACAGGTAAAATTATTTTTAAAAGATGGTAAATCATAAGGAGATAAGAAACTTTTAGGAGTAATTGTGTGATAAGAATACAAAAACCTAGCCGGTTATATGGAAAAATAAATGCCCAAGCATAACCAAAAATAGGAAGAGAGAAGAATGGAATCACTTTAATATATATCATAAAATTTGATAGGCTAATTGTAATAATATTGTATTGGTAGAAGAACACTTCACAGAAATTACGTGGAACATATATACATACATATATATGAGAATTTATATATTTGTGAGAATTTAATGTATGATATTGGTGACAGTTCAATTCTGTGTGAGAAAGATCAAATCCTTAATAAAATGTGGAGGCATAAAAGTGCTGGTTATCTATTTTGAGGAAAATAAAGTTGAATCCCTATATTGCATTACATAAAAATATATTTCAGATAAACACTTAAAAAAAACAAAGAAAAACAGTGTAATTAGTTTATTATTTCTCACAGGTAAGTATAGCAGAATATATAAAATATAAAATATAGAAGATTAAAATATGTATGTATACACTACACACACAGAGTTGAATTTTAGTTGCATTGTAAATTCTTTTGCCTGCTATCTGTTAATGGTTTTTAAATTTTAGCAGCTTGCAAAGTTTTTAATCTACAACATCATCATATAGGTAGATAATTTTCAAACTAAATTTAAGTGGTCTTTATTTTTTGCTCTTTTGTATTAGTTATGAAGCTTCTTGCTAACTGTGGCATGATTATCAGCTAATAATGTACATAGTATATTACTGTGTGACTGCATTGAAAAACTATTTTAATGCCCCAGACTGGGATTTTTGCACCTTCTTACTCCAAAATTCCCTCAGCATATTTTTATTAATATGCAATTATATATGCACTGTCTATGTATCCATATACTCCACTGCAAATCCCTTCAGGGAAATTCCATTTTTGTATGTCCAGGGTTTAGTGTAATTTTGTTGATCCCACTGAACACACATGTAGAAAGAAAATGATCAAGTACACACTTACATTCTTACTAGATTGAAATATAACCAGTTCCTGTGATGATCAGAACTCAGAGAGCTATAGTCTTAAAATTTTTCAGTTTTTATTGTCCTCAGACAGGAAAACTATTTCATTTACAAAACTCTCAGACACTGAGTAGGCCAGCGATTTCCTGAATCTTGTCTAAACACAAAAACTCAAGCACTGAGTGGAAATATTTCTGAATCTTGTGTCCTTTTTCCTGACTTCTTAAGGAGATTATGTTGAATGTAATGGTTAGCCTAAGGCCATCATTAGGGATAGAAATGCCTGTCTTTTGCTGAAGCAGGCAAAACCATCAAGGCCTCATGAGTTCTTCAGGGTTTTGGCTTTTCTACCAAAAATCCTGTGTAGTACTTTTAAGCTTAGTGACACTTTCTCTGCAGATGTGCTGGGTCCTGCAATACCGTCATGCCGGTGCCTTTATTTGGAGCTACTTTCAGGGTATCTGCCTGCAGCTAAGATTTCTCCTCCTGATTTGCTTCTTAATCATCTGTAGACTTTAAAACAAGATAACTAAGCTGGCAAGAATATGAGAGCATCCTTTGTGGGTGTAGTTCATGACATTTAATACAGGTTTTTTTTTTTTTGTTCATTTTGCTTCAGTGGTTTTTTGTTTTTGTTTTTGTTTTTGTTTTTTTAATATCTATTACATCTATGTCTGTGGTTTTGGTTTTGGTTTTTGTCTTGGTGGGATTTTTTTTGTCAGCTTGTGATGTTAAGCTGGTTTTAATGCATGAGGTGGTAGCCCAACAGTGGTTCAAGCAAGAGAGTTTTTAACTGTGAAAATCTACAACTGTAACAAAGAAGACAAAACTTGACTCCATACTGGAGCTATTCCTTTAGCTCTAACCTTTGTGCTCTGTCTCCTGTGCTTAGTCATGCTGGCTCTGCACCTTTGTAAAAGAATGTTGCCTATAGCCTGAAATATATATGATAACCCATCTTCAAGGCTCTGACCTTTAAAAGTATAACACTTTCCATTCACATAGAGATAAAATTGCAGAACAGAAAATAACAGTTGTCTTGTTGGAGGTTTATAGGAACATTGTGACAGACCTAACTGGACAGCTGCAAGAACAAAGGATTCCTACACCAAGAAGTTTGCAACAACCAGTATCATCCCCTCCCCTTTCAGTATAAAAAAGGCCTGAATTCTAACTCAGGAAGGATGGTTCTTTGGGACACTAATCCACCATCTTCTTGATCTGCTGGCTTTCCTAATAACGTTGCTATTCCTTGCCCCAACAACTCATCTCTCCAGTTATTGGCCTGTCGTGCAGCAAGCAGTACAAGTTTAGACTCTGTAACATAACTATTAACTCTTTCTTAATAGGTAGAGCAAAGCACATAAAACTCCAAAAAAAAAAAAAAAAAAAAATCCTGAAACAAAGAACTCTGAGCAAACCTAGAGCATCTATCATCCCAGCACTTGATCCAAATAAGCTTTTCTCCAATAGATGAAAGTTAAGTAAGTATAATAAAGTTTATTTCTTTGGTCAGAACTTTCCATGGCTTTTCTCTGCCCAGCATGCCTATCTTGCTTCAGGTTATCCTGCAGAGAATCACAGCTTGTTTGAAAGTGAACCTCTCTTTTCTTTTAGCTAATTAAGCCCTCAGTTTATAGAAATGAGATGTTCTTTCACTTTGGGGTATTAGTTGTACAGACTTCTCAGCTTCTCCTCTACAACTATTTTAAACTGAAACTAAACCTCCCTAGAACTTTCATTACCACTAACAAAATGGACACTCCTTTGCCTTTTTGTTTCTTTGTTTAACAAAAACAAACTTGGATAGGACCCAGCTATATGGATTGTTTGATTAGTTTACGGCTCTTCTTTTAAGAAAATGGTTAATGCAAAAGAGAAATTTAATGAGAAGCTGGCTTTTATTGAAATTCTCAGGTAAATTTTTCTGCCTAGAAGTAAACAAGTTTTGGCTAAAGAAATGGTGTGTGTGTGTGTGTGTGTGTGTGTGTGTGTGTGTAGGCAGCAAATATTTAGTGAGGACCTACTATGATCCAGTAGAGGATACAAATATTTTTTGGTCTAGTACCAATTAATGTCTCCCAAATGTTCTATATTAGTGAATTAAGTGACATGTTGGTTTCCAAGTTCAACACTTGGAAAGCTGATTAATTATTTCTTCTTTAGTTGATAACCTTTCAATAAAGTAAGATACTGAAAGGAATCTGCTTTCTTCTTGAGGAACTGGTGTTGTTTTGAATTATTCAGTTTAATGCATAGATATTTGAGGGCTTAACTAATATACTGTATCATATAAATAAAAGTACTTTTGTCACAATATCATTTTCTCAGTTAATTTTAACATAATATGTCTGTTTGCTTTATAATGGTATTTTTTCTCTTAAGAAAAGGTGAATTTTTAGTATGGTATTTTTTTGGACAACTGTTGATTACTTACCAGCATCCATTCCCTGCCCCCACCTTTCCTATACACATACGTTCTAGTATCCATGCCTTCCCTCTGGAGCTTATGTGCTTTTAGTTGAGTTGACTTTACATCACTGGAGTGTATACTCATAAGTTTCATCCCTCATTTTATATGCTTTCTGTCAAAGTGATCGATTCAGATAACCCAGATAACCCACATAGGCATGGCATTCTCCTAACCACAAGCTTGTTTCTCAGATGGGTACATATGACCCAAATTGGATCAATGAAATGAGAGAGAAGATACATCTCAGATCTTCTGAGAAAGAAGCTTCCACTCTTAAAAGAAATACCTGGAGAGAGATATAGCAGAAGAGGCACTCTCTGTCTTCTCTATTGTGGCATCACTTTTTCATGATATTTATTATTAGTTTCCTTGATTTACAGTTATTTACTTTCATGGTTATACTTCCTGATAAGACAGTAAGGTCCTTGAGTCTAGGGGCCTTGTCTTGTGTATCAACATATCTCTATATCATCAAATTTCCTCCAATTGATAAAGAGAACATATTAAAGCTTCTTGAAGGTAGGGAGATATCTTGTAAGCCATTTTACCCTTGGCATTAAATAAGACTTCAATATATACTTGATCAAAGCTAGGTTGAATTAATGAATGATGCATAGATGGATGGATGTTTTGCAAATAGCATTAGAGGAAAACACGATGCTGGGTTAGTGACACTGCAAGCTGTCAGAAAAGACAGATGGCTTGGCTGGTCATGCTATAAATAACCACCAGGTGCCACTCAGAGCAGGTAGAAGCCTCATCCTGCATGACAGTCATTGATCTGCTGCACAGAAAAGAAACAACCTTTCATGACACCACTTGAGGAGAAAAGGTTATGTTTCACATTTAAGAATTGAATAATAAGGTCATGATCAAATTAAATAAATTTCCCTGGTCAATACATGAAATATATACAAATTAATACAACAAATTAGAGACATTACTGCAAAGAAAAGGTGAGCAAGCTGGAGCTAAGTGTGATCCTGGAACTCAGTCCTACTGAATGTTTTATTAATGAAGTGGCAATCCTGCCTCATTAAAAATATCCTAACAGTGAGTTCTCACCACCCATGGGATAACCCTAAACTTCAATCTAGACTAGAATAGCACAGAATAAATAAAATAAAATAATAGATATGTTTCCTAAGTGATTATAAACTTATGAGAGCATATTCTAGAGGTAAGCAAAATATTCAGAAAAAATCACATACAGGAATTCTTACATTTACATCATTTTTTCAGACTTGTAGTATATCTCATATTTGGTATTTGGAGGAAAACTTCGATTGTATTTTATATTAGTCTGGCAAATATATTCCTGTGGGGTTTGAGTACTAGCTAGCGAGTCTTCCTTTATGAGACAAAGCAACAGCTACATCAGTTTCCAAAGCTACTGCAGATTGTTCTCTTTGTTCACCTTCTAACAGTCCAATCTTCTATTATGACAACTGTTATATTAGTAAATTTAGCACATATCTGTACATTATTTGACATGTCTGAGCAAATAACAATAATCCAAATTGTTTCCACTTGTACTTCATACAACCTTGGTAATTTAATTGACTAGCATAAAAGCCATTTTAACCCTTGAGTCCAGATTTCTGAAATGCAAATAACCTAATACGTAAGTACTTGCAGTTACCAAGGAATTGCCATAACCAAGAAAAATGCTGTAACATATATTTAAAACACTGGTGTATCATCTAAACTATGCACTCACTCATTCAACAGATTTTTATTAACTTCTTACTTTGTACTAGCCACTGATATAGGCAGTTTGACAAATTGGCTGATTTATGAAAACAGCTCATTTTGTCATTACATTTGCTTTTCATATATATTCACATTATGGACCACATGATCAAGCTTATAATTATTAATGATAATTGCAATGCTTAAATGTTTTAATAACGTTTCAATATAACAGTAAAATATTTATAATTATATGCTGTGTCACTAATAGATAACAATGGCAGTGATGACTATGATCACACTAAATCTCATTTGCAAGACCTATGAGTTAAAAATAATTGAATGCTAATTTATCGATAAGGAAAGAAATTGTAACAAATGAAAGGAAATGGAATGTACACATTCTGTATGAGAAAGTAGACATGTGGAACACCACTAGGAAAAGAGACTGGATGGCTAAAGAACAAGGTCAGCAGAGCTACTTATGCAGTGAATTTTCTATTCAGAGAATTGCTTGCTTTTAGGACGGCAGACCTTCAGAAAACATTAAGCTCTCAGCTTTCAGGGCATGAAATTGTACTGATAATAATTGTCAAGATACTGAGACAATCCATCACAGCATGAAATGTTAGGAATAGATGATGCTGACATGAACAACAATCCACCAAGCCTGACAAACAATGAAATGCAAATCCAGTGGAGGTAGATTTCGATTTTGTAAATAAATCATTAAATGATCAAAATAGCTGTCTCGAATTTGCCATGAGTTTGAGGAGATAAATATATCCCGACTGTATATAACATTTACCTAAGCAGATTAAATATGTGTGTGTGTCCTATCCTCTACCTATCTCTCCTCTATTTATAGACCTCTACTCCCGATCTCCTTTCTCTGTCAACAACTGGACAAGAAAACAATAACTCTGGGGTTAGCAGGTTTTAAGATAAATGTGTATTTTAAGATGTGTATAAAATTTTAAAAAAGTAAAAGCATGGAACTACATCCAGATTGTGGAAGATTTCATAGGAGGACTGACTTAGATTCTTTGATGTATTCTTTACATGAAAAAAATTTTTAAATGGCTGTGGGTAATTGCTTTAGACTTAAGGAGACTTATTATACATAAAAACCACAAACAATGCCTGAATTTTGCTTAGTCCTTGGTTAGAAAAAGACAGCTCTACAAATACTCTTCTTCAGACAATTGTAGACATTTCAATATGAATGATAGTAAAGAATTACTGTAAATTTTATTAGTTGTGATAATGTCATTGGGTTACATAAGTTATATTCATATTTGTAACTATGCACATTGAATTATGTAAGATGAAATGACATGTCTAGGATTTGCTTTAAAGTTCTTCAATGAAAGAAAACAAGAAAGAAGAAGGAAAGGAGGGAGGGAGGGAGAGAGGGAGGGAGAAAGAAGGAGAGGGAGGAAAAAAGGAAGGAAGGAAGGGTGGAAAATTATGGTAAGATTTCAATTTTTTGTAATTGTTCAACTTTGTAGCTAGGTAGATGATGGAGGTTCACTTCACAATGCTTACGGCTGAAAATTTTCACAATTAAAAGAGGCAAAAAAAAATTCTGGCGAAGTACTGAAGATTCTTGTATCTTCCCTGTCAGGATCAGATTTCTAATTCTTGTTTGGGCCCAGAAACCTATATTTAAAAACACTTCAGGTACTTTTAATGTAGGTGGTCATCAGGTGACACTGTGAAAAACATTAAAGAGAATTACATTTACTCTCTGGAATAAGTCATTTGAGAGAAAGTGTTAAAAGCTGCTAAGTACTTTCTGCTGTTCTTCTATTCAAAGGCGCCACCTTTTGGCCAGGTGGGAATTGGGAGGGAGGTCTGCTTAGACAATCAGGATGCAGTCTTTCCTTTTTGAGCCTTAAGGTAATGCTTCTGATTTAAGATAGTACTGTGGAAACAATTGTCAGTCAATTAATGCTTGCTTGCTGAGAAAAATTCTGGGTCCATAGGTGATCAATCTAAAAACTTCCTTCTTGAAATTGAACATTATGATAAAACAGTTGTTTAACTGAGCACTGGCTGAAGACCACAATGATGACCTTTTTTTCCTCCTCTATTGGCTGCATTTCTACCTCTCAACCTCAGACTGTGTATGTCACTCAAGGTTCTTCCCTTGGTCTCTGCAGGATCCACTAGGCACTAATCTTTGCTAGTAATTAAGAGAATTGCTCTGCAGTCAGACTGCCTGGATTCAAATCCTGACTCTACCAGTTACTGAGTGTTCTTGGCAAATCACTTTATTCAGTTTTTTTGTGACTCAGTTTCCTCTTCTGTAAAACAGAATAATGATACCTACACACACTGCCATGCTGAGCAGATTATACAGTTTATATGCTTAAAGTGCTTAAGATTGTGCCTGACCCATAGTAATAAAGGTTTGATATTTATTCTTATTAATCCTCATGGTGTTAACACTCAAGTACCTGTCTGCAATACTGTCTCATTCTTTCCCCCTGCCTTGGAGAAATATTAACTTGCTTGGCCCATGTTGGTTGGCTCATATTCAAAATAGTACTCTTCTTCTGGTATTCAAACTAGATAACATTTTTGAAAAATTAACATTTGTCCAGTCAACACAGTGAACCCATTTACTCCTTTAACCCATTTTAAATCCCTGTCTATTATATTCAAAATATCTGCATGCTTCTATATTGTTTATCCCAGGTCTTTTTAGATTTTCTATTCCCCAAATCCCCGAACACATTTTCATCTAGATAATAACTGTTCTAACTTTCCATTCTTCCATTCTTTAAAGGATTTTGCAGTGGTACATTCATTTCCTCCTCTCATTGCTAACACTAAGCCTCTAGTACAAACTATTATTTCAAACGTCACATGTATTTTATAGCCCTCTCAGCACTATGACTTTACATTCAACCAATATTTTTTTAACAAATTTGTATGAGTGTAGAATGAATAAATGTCCTCTATGTCAATTGTTTATTGTAAACGTCTGTCTTGAGATGGTCTATACAGGTTTATACAAGTTGGTAATTTGGAAACAACATGGAACATAATGCCAATAATTCCTCAGTGAGGTATGATCACAAACTTGTACCAACAATTAGCTACTTGTCCCTTATTTAATAGTTAACAGAGCCTCATATCACTATCAATTAAGTTCTTAATAGTGCAATCAGTGGTAAGACCAAATGTAAGCCAAAAGAATGTTTCCTTTTTTAAAATTAAAATCCCAAGGCAGTGTGAGATTATTTATCTATGATACTCTTGTAAAGCTCTCACATCCATTGCATTACTGGCTATGATTAGTTGTCTGCCTTCACAAGGCCACATAATTCACGTATTTTCTTTGACTTTCCCCTTCCTGACACCTGATAACCACAAATCAGCCTTTTCTTCCAACACTTTTATGTAATGGAATTTTTGGTTTCTGCTTATTTTCCATAAATATATTAGAAGCATATCACGAAATGAGTAGTACTCATAAATTATCTGTATTTAATAAGTTGTGCTTTGCTTTACATTGTGCCATACCTTACTTAATATGCTTAGTTTGATATAATTGCAGTTGAATTCCTCATTTTCCCAAAAGTCCAGTAGTCATATAAATCTGAATTTATATTCTGAGGTCAGCCATCTCTCCTTTCCTTTTTCTCAAGCTGTCATGTTTATAACTGAGAGGGATGCTGGAGATCATGTATCAAATGCTACATATTAAGAGCTAGACATTTGAGACCAAAAAAAGTTAAGAGACAATTTTAACATTACTAGGTGTTAAAAAGAGGAGTTGATAATCCAGGTTCCCAGACTTGAAAGCAGGTGTTCCTTACACAGCACCAATTTGCTCCCCATGAGGGATCAATAGCTAAGAAAGTGTGCGGAGTGAAGGAAAATTGCTTTAGGCACTCTTACTATTTTGGACACTTTGCTCCCCTTAAATTGCAACCTGGTATCTACAGGCTAATGTCCGTTTTCTCAAGTTGAAAGAACATAGGCAAGAAGGGTTGGTCGGGATGACTCTTTGCATTGACTAGTAACCTACTCACTTCCAAATCATCCCTGTGTTCTGAAAAGAAACTTAAAACTTTGTGGAACTTGTCCTCTCTATATAACATTACAATATCATATCTCATTTCCAATCCCCAAATATATTCAAAGTTTCAAGTAGAACATGCCATAGTTTAACCAAAGAAATATCTCCACAATATTAAATTGATGTTCTAACAATAAGGCCCGGGAAACATAAAAAAGACAAAGAATAAAATTAAATGCTGGGGAGAAAAGCCTGCCACCATGTCTTGTTCATTGGTCTGCAGCACACAGTGAGGTGTCACTCCAGGACCTTGCTTCAGACAGGGAAAATGAGGGTGGAGTGGGAAGAAGGCAAGAAAGTGAATTGAAGTGAGGAGGATCAACTTGAATCTCAGCTAAATTATTGTAAGCTTTTCAGAGCAAGGAGACCTTCAAGATGGCAGAGGAGTAAGACATGGAGATCAACTTCCTCCACACAAATACATCAGTAATACATCTACATGTGGAACAACTCCTACAGAACACCTGCTGAACGCTGGCAGAAGACCGCAGACTTCCTAAAAGATGCCCTCAGGCCACCTACATGCAGAGGTGGGGCCAAATCCAAAGCTGAACCCCAGGAGCTGTGCAAACAAAGAAGAGAAAGGGAAATTTCTCCCAGCAGCCTCAGGAGCAGCAGATTAAATCTACACAATCAACTTGAGGTATGCTGCATCTCTGAAATGCCTGAATAGACAATGAATCATCCCAAGATTGAGGCGGTGGACTTTGGGAGCAACTGTAGACTTGGGGTTTGCTTTCTGCATCTAATTTGTTTCTGGTTTTATGTTTACCTTAGTTTAGTATTTAGAGTTTATTATTGGTAGATTTGTTTATTGATTTGGTTGCTCTCTCTTTTATATATATATATAGATATATATTTTTTTTTTCCTTTTCCTCTTTTTGTGAGTGTGTATGTGTATGCTTCTTTGTGTGATTTTGTCTGTATAGCTATGATTTTACCATTTGTCCTAGGGTTCTGTCTCTCGGTTTTTTGTTTTTGTTTTTGTTTTTAGTACTTGTTATCAATGGTGGATTTTTTTATTGGTTTGGTTACTCTCTTATTTCTTTCTTCCTTGCTTGCTTTTTTTATGACTTGAAAACTTTTTATATTTAATAATCTTTGTTTATTTTAATAACTTTATTTTGTTATTTTTTTCTTTCTGTCTTTCTTTGCTCCCTTTTCTTCTGAGCCGTGGGGCTTGACAGGGTCTTGGTGCTCCAGCTGGGTGTCAGGCCTGTGCCTCTGAGGTGGGAGAGCTGAGTTCAGGACTCTGGTCCACCAAAGACCTGCCGGCTCCATGTACTATCAAATGGCAAAAGCTCTCCCAGAGATCTCCATCTCAATGCTAAGACACAGCTCCACTCAACAACCAGCAAGCTACAGTGCTGGACACCCTATGCCAAACAACCAGCAAGACAGGATCACAACCCCACCCATTAGCAGAGAGGCTGCCTAAAATCATAAGGTCACAGACATCTCAAAACATACCGCCAGACGCAGTCCTGCACACCAGAAAGACAAGATCCAGTCCCACCCACTAGAACATAGGCACCAATCCCCTCCACTAGGAAGCCTACCCAAGCCACTGAACCAAACTCACCCACTGGGGACAGACACCAAAAACCACAGGAACTACGGACCTACAGCCTGTGAAAAGGAGGCCCCCAAACACAGTAAGTTAAGCAAAATGAGAAGACAAAGAAACACACAGCAGATGAAGGAGCAAGGTAAAAACCCACAAGACCAAACAAATGAAGAGGAAATAGGCAGTCTACCTGAAAAATAATTCAGAGTAATGATAGTAAAGATGATCAAAAATCTTGAAAATAGAATGGAGAAATTACAAGAAATGTTTAACAAGGACCTAGAAGAACTAAAGAGCAAACAAACAATGATGAACAACACCATAAATGAAATTAAAAATTCTCTAGAAGGAATCAATAGCAGAATAACTGAGGCAGAAGAACGGATAAGTGACCTGGAAGATAAAATAGTGGAAATAACTACTGCAAAGCAGAATAAAGAAAAAAGAATGAAAAGAATAGAGGACAGTATCAGAGACCTCTGGGACAATATTAAACACACCAACATTAGAATTATAAGGGTCCAAGAAGAAGAAGAAGAAAAGAAAGGGACTAAGAAAATATTTGAAGAGACTATAGTTGAAAACTTCCCTAATATGGGAAAGGAAATAGTCAATCAAGTCCAGGAAGCACAGAGACTCCCATACAGGATAAATCCAAGGAGAAATATGCCAAGACACATATTAATCAAACTAACAAAAATTAAGTACAAAGAAAAAATATTAAAAGCAGCAAGGGAAAAACAGCAAATAACATACAAGGGAATCCCCATAAGGTTAACAGCTGATCTTTCAGCAGAAACTCTGCAAGCCAGAAGGGAGTAGCAGGACATATTTAAAGTGATGAAAGGGAGAAACCTACAACAAAGATTATTCTACTCAGAAAGGATCTCATTCAGATTCAACAGAGAAAATAAAACCTTTAGAGACAAGCAAATGCTAAGAAAAATCAGCACCACAAAACCAGCTTTACAACAAATGCGAAAGGAACTTCCAGAGGCAAGAAACACAAGAGAAGGAAAAGACCTACAATAACAAACCCCAAAACCTTAAGAAAATGGTAATAGAACATACATATAGATAACTACCTTAAATGTAAATGGATTAAATGCTCCCACCAAAAGGCATAGACTGGCTGAATGTATACAAAATCAAGACCCATATATATGCTGTCTACAAGAGAAGCACTTCAGACATAGGGACACATACAGACTGAAAGTGAGGGGATGAAAAAAGATATTCCATGCAAATGGAAATCAAAAGAAAGCTGGACTGGCAATTCTCATATCAGACAAAATAGGCTTTAAAATAAAGACTATTACAAGAGACAAAGAAGGACAGTATATAATGATCAAGGGATCAATGCAAGAAGATGATATAACAATTGTAAATATTTATGCACCCAACATAGGAGCACCTCAATAAATGAGGCAAATCGACAGTAACACAATAATAGTAGGGGATTTTTAACTCCTCACTTTCACCTATGGACAGATCATGCAAAATAAAAATAAATAAAGAAACACAAGCTTTAAATGATACATTAAATGAGATGGACTTAATTGATATTTATAGGGCGTTCCATCTGAAAACAACAGAATACAATTTCTTCTCAATGCTCATGGAACATTCTCCAAGATAGATCATATCTTGGGTCACATATCAAGCCTTCATAAATTTAAGAAAATTGAAATCATACCAAGTATCTTTTCTGACCACAATGCTATGAGATTAGATATCATTATAGGAAAAAAAATCTGTAAAAAGTAAAAACACATGGAGGGTAAACAATGCAATACTAAATAACCAAGAGATCACTGAAGAAATCAAAGAAGAAATAAAAAAAAACACCTAGAAATACATGACAATGAAAACATCTTGATGCAAAATCTATGGGATGCAGCTAAAGCAGTTCTAAGAGGGTAGTTTATAGCAATACAATCCTACCTCAAAAAACAAGAAACATCTAAAATAAACAACCTAACCTTACACTTAAAGCAATTAGAGAAAGAAGAACAAAAAACCCCAAAGTTGACAGAAGGAAAGAAATCATAAAGATCAGATCAGAAATAAATGAAAAAGAATTGAAGGAAACAATAGCAAAGATCAATAAAACTAAAAGCTGGTTCTTTGAGAATATATACAAAATTGATAAACCATTAGACAGACTCATCAAGAAAAAAAGGGTGAAGTTTCAAATCAGTAGAATTAGAAATGAAAAAAGAGAAGTAAAAGCTGACACTGCAGAAATGAAAGGATCATGACAGATTACTACAAGCAACTCTATGCCAATAAAACGGACAACCTGGAAGAAATGGACAAATTATTAGAAATGCACAACCTTCCGAGACTGAACCAGGAAGAAATAGAAAATATAAACAGAACAATCACAAGCACTGAAATTGAAACTGTGATTAAAAATCTTCCACCAAACAAAAGCCCAGGACCAGAGGGCTTCACAGGCTAATTCTATCAAACATTTAGAGAAGAGCTAATATCTATCCTTCTCAAACTCTTCCAAAATATAACAGAGGGGGGGGACACTCCCAAACTCATTCAACAAGGCCACCATCACCCTGATACCAAAACCAGACAAAGATGTCACAGAGAAAGAAAACTACACACCAATATCACTGATGAACATAGATGCAAAAATCCTCAACAAAATACTAGCAAACAGTATCCAACAGCACATTACAAAGATCATACACCATGATCAAGTGGGATTTATCCCAGGAATGCAAGGATTCTTCAATATACGCAAATCAATCACTGTTATAAACCATATTAACAGATTGAAGGAGAAAAACCATATGGTCATCTCAATAGACACAGATAAAGCTTTCAACAAAATTCAACACCCATTTATGATAAAAACCCTCCAGAAAGTAGGCATAGAGGGAACTTACCTCAACATAATAAAGGCCATCTATGACAAACCCACAGCCAACATTGTTCTCAATGGTGAAAAGCTGAAATCATTTCCTCTAAGATCAGGAACAAGACAAGGTTGTCCACTCTCACACTGTTATTCAACATAGTTTTGGAAGTTTTAGCCACAGAAATCAGAGAAGAAAAAGAAATAAAAGGAATCCAAATCAGGAAAGAAGAAGTTAAACTGTCACTGTTTGCAGATGACATGATACTATATATAGAGAATACTAAAGATGTTACCAGAAAATTACTAGACCTAATCAATTAATTTGGTAAAGTAGCAGGATACAAAATTAATGCACAGAAATCTCTTGCATTCCTATACACTAATGATGAAAAATCTGACAGAGAAATTAAGGAAACACTCCCAGTTGCCATTGCAACAAAAAGAATAAAATGCTAGGAATAAACCTACCTAAGGAGACAAAAGACCTGTTGGCAGAAAATTATAAGACACTGATGAAAGAAATTAAAGATGATACAAACAGATGGAGAGATATACCATGTTCTTGGATTGGAAGAATCAACATTGCGAAAATACTATACTACCCAAAGCAATCTACAGATTCAGTGCAATCCCTATCAAACTACCACTGGCATTTTTCACAGAACTAGAACAAAAAATTTCACAATTTGTATGGAAACACAAAAAACCCCAAATAGCCAAAGAAATATTGAGAAGGAAAAACGGAGCTGGAGGAATCAGGCTCCCTGACTTCAGCCTGTACTACAAAGCTACAGTAATCAAGGCAGTATGGTACTGGCACAAAAACAGAAATATAGATCAATGGAACAGGATACAAACCCAGAGATAAACCCGCACACATATGGTCACCTTATTTTTGATAAAGGAGGCAAGAATATACAATGGAGAAAAGACAGCCTCTTCAATAAGTGGTGCTGGGAAAACTGGACAGCTACACGTAAAAGAATGAAATTAGAACACTCCCTAACACCATACACAAAAATAAACTCAAAATGGATTAAAGACCTAAATATAAGGTCAGACACTATGAAACTCTTAGAGGAAAACATAGGCAGAACACTCTTCGACATTAATCATAGTAAGGTCCCTTTTGACCCACCACCTAGAGAAATGGAAATAAAACCAAAATAAACAAATGGGACCTAATGAAACTTAAGAGCTTTTGTACAGCAAAGAAAACCATAAACAAGATGAAAAGACAACCCTCGGAATGAGAGAAAATATTTGCAAATGAAGCTACTGCCAAAGGATTAATCTCCAAAATTTACAAGCAGCACACGCATCTCAAAGCAGCACATGCATCTCAAGCAGCACATGCATCAAAATAACAAACATCCCAATCCAAAAATGCACAGAAGACCTAAATAGACATTTCTCCAAAGAAGATATATAGATTGCCAACAAACACATGAAAAGATGCTCAACAACACTAATCATTAGAGAAATGCAAATCAAAACTACAATGAGGTGTCACCTCACACCGGTGAGAATGGCCATCATCAAAAAATCTACAAGCAATAAATGCTGGAGAGGGTGTGGAGAAAAGGGAACCTTCTTGCACTGTTGGTGGGAATGTAAATTGATACAGCCACTATGGAGAACAGTATGGAGGTTCCTTAAAAACCAAAAATAGAGCTACCATACAACCCAGCAATCCCACTACTGGGCATATATCCTGAGAAAACCATAATTCAAAAGGAGTCATGTACCACAATGTTCATTGCAGCTCTATTTACAATAGCCAGGACATGGAATCAACCTAAGTGTCCATCGACAGAAGAATGGGTAAAGAAAATGTAGCACATATGTACAATGGAATATTACTCAGCCATAAAAAGAAATGAAATTGAGTTATTTGTAGTGAGGTGGATGGACCTAGAGTCTGTAATGCCGAGTGATGTAGGTCAGAAACAGATAATTTCTGTAAACAGAAACAGAAAAAAAAAAAAAACCGTATGCTATCACATATATATGGAATCTAAAAAAAAATGGTTCTGAAGAACCTAGAGACAGGACAGGAATAAAGAGGCAGACGTAGAGAATAGACTTGAGGACACAGGGAGGGGTTATGGTAAGCTGGGACAAAGTGCAAGAGTGGCATGGACATATATACACTACCAAATGTAAAATAGATAGCTAGTGGGAAGCAGCCACATAGCACAGGGAGATCAGCTTGGTACTTTGTGACCACCTAGAGGGGTGGGATTGGGAGGGTGGGAGGGAGACGCAAGAGGGAGGAGATATGGGGATATATGTATATGTATAGCTGACTCACTTTGTTATAAAGCAGAAAGTAACACACCATTTTAAAGCAATTATACTCCAATAAAGATGTTTTAAAAAAATTAAATGCTGAAGATGTAAAGAATGGACTTGAGGACACAGTGAGGGAGAAAGGTAAGCTGGGATGAAGTGAGAGAGTAGCATGGACATATATACAGTATCAAATATAAAATAGATAGCTAGTGGGAAGCAGCTGTAAAGCACAGGGAGATCAGCTCAGTGCTTTGTGACCACCTAGATGGGTGGGAAAGGGCATTTGGGAAGGAGGCACAAGAGGGAGGGGATATGGGGACATATGTATACATATAACTGATTCACTTTGTTATCTAGCAGAAACTAACAAGACATTGTAAAGCAATTATACTCCAATAAAGATGTAAAAAATATTAAATATTGATATCTTATCCCATATCACATGGGAAAATATAAGAGCTAAAAGAACAGAGAAGTAGTTGTCATCTTGCCTTTGGATAAATTAGTTCTTATAGTTGAGCCTTGAATTCAGCTCTTAAGTTGGTTGGCAACTACACAAAAAGCTGTTTTCCAGCAATAGAATCTAAATACAAGGCCAGAGCAATTTTTAGATTTAAGCACCTAGGATGTCATTCTCAAATGACAATAGTTCACTTAAAGAACAATAAACAGAATGAAGTGCTAAAGGAACATTTTACTTTTCATTGTTGTTTACTTATATTCTGATGGATATGTCAGACCTGAAGTCCTAAAAGCAAATGTGCATGAGAAAGTCAAAATAAAAGCTTATAGATTTGGGGACTAGAAAAATCTTTATACTATATGTTTTATCCTAGTATTATATTTAAAACACAATACTACTACAACTTGAAATGAAAGGAAAAACAATATTTAAGTGGAAAAAGAAAAGGTAATGTTTAGATAATTTATTTATTCTTTCTTTCACACTAAATCAGATTTTTGTTTATTTCAAAATTGTCCATACATGAAGAAATCAATTTCTATGATGGATGTATTTGAATAATGATGAAAGACTATAATACACACTAATTCATTTTTCAAAACCCATGGAAAATAGTATGATAGGGTGTAAAGAACACTGTTATTCCAATTAACTACCTAAGAGATCTTTGTGACTCAGTGGGTTGTGATGGAGGTGGTATTCCTGGTGTATGCATCAAATCTCTAAGAGTCCAGTTCAAACCAAGAAGCCCATGGGGGTGGGTGGAAAGTCAGAACAATTATCAGTCATTTCTTTTGAAATGTATTGAGTGCAATAGCACTGATAGAAATATGTTAACTATGAGAATACCATTGTGACACATAAAAGGTAGGCAACCCTGTAAAATAATCTCCTCTTTTAATTCTACTGTGTAGAATTAATAAATTATTAAATGTATGACATAAAAGATAG
Organism: Balaenoptera physalus; assembly: GCF_965194825.1. Classification (NCBI taxonomy): domain Eukaryota; kingdom Metazoa; phylum Chordata; class Mammalia; order Artiodactyla; family Balaenopteridae; genus Balaenoptera; species Balaenoptera physalus. The sequence goes on along the minus strand of NC_138899.1, from coordinate 39,579,626 downwards.
TAACTACATTGTTACAATAATTGTTATTTTGGCTTGTAATTCCTGTGTTTGTCTCAGGGATTTCTTTTTCTTTCCTTTTTCTTTAATATATAAGAGAGGAAAAATAAAATTTCCTAACAAGGTAAGTTTTTAATGAGATAGTGGACATAAAATATTTAGCAGAGTAACTGGCTAGTAGGAAGAGCTGAACAAACGCTGATTACAGTTATTTTTATTGGTGCTATCCAAAATCTGAGATATTAAGATTTTTACATTACGAAAATTACAACTTTAACATATTTCATTATTTATCAGTTTTCAAAAAAGTTTTAATTCACTTAAAAGAAAGACTACACTATACTCGTTTGTGTTAGGTTCCCAATATGTTTCCTACATTTGTTTTCTATTACAAATGAGATACACTCTTTGTATGACAGGGCAGTTACTTGCTTTTTTCACGTCTTTCTACACAGCATTTTTTATTTTGTTGAGAAGAGCAATAAAAAAATCCTTGACAAAGCTAATACCTGAAATACAATGATTCACATTTCCAAGGTCTTTATTAGGTTTAATTAAACTTCTAATAGCTGAATTAACTGATTAGTTGCAATATGTCCATAGGAAAAGAATTACCAGCGACTTTTAAATTGAATGCAAAACATAAGAAATCTCTTGTACACTGTTGGTGAAAAGGTGAATTGGTACAGCTACTATGAAAAACAGTATGAAGATTCCCCCGAAAATTAAAAATGGAACTAGAATATGATTGAGGAATCCCACTTCAAGGTATATATCTGAAGGAAATGAAATCACTATCCCAAAGAGGTATCTACACCCTTGTGTTCATTGCATCATTGCAACATTATTTACGATAGCCAAGACATGGAAACAGCCTGAGTGCCTGTTGATGGATGAATGGCACAGAAAACTTGGTATTATATTACCAAATTATATATATGGTATATATATTATTTACCTATGAATATTATTCAGTCATAAAAAAAGAAGGAAATCCTGCCATTTGTGACAACATGGATAAACCTTGAGGGCATTATGCTAAGTGAAATAAATCACAGAAAGACACATGCTATATAATCTCACTTATATGTGGAATCTGAAAAAAACAAACTCACAGAAACAGAGGACAAATTGGTGGCTTTCAGGGGCGGGACTGAGTAGGGGAAATGGGTGAAGGTAGTCAAAGGGTGCAGACATCCAGTTAGAAGATGAATAAATTCTGAGGACGTAATGTACAGCATGCTGACCATAGTAAACAATGCTGTATTGTATATTTGAAAGTTGCTGAGAGTAGATTTTAAAAGTTCTCACCAAAAACATTTGTAACTATGTCAAGTGATAAATGTGTTAATAACCTCACTGGGGTAATCATTATGCAATATATACACATATAAAATCACTACACTGTATACCTTAAACTTACACAGTGTTATATGTCAATTATATCTCAACAAATCTGGGAATAAAAATGAAATCTCAACATGAGGGACAAACTTGAGAACTGCTAAAAATAAAATATTGTTTAATCTAAAATTAAAAATGCACATTCTTAAGAGTATATTATGCTAGGATGTTTGAAATCAATACTTTTGTTACTTGTCAAGTTTGTGCTCAGCTTTCCTATGAGAGCGACACCTCCTCCTTGACTGGGAGACTCAAGATCTCAGTGTTTCACATACCATTTCTCCATCACAGATAAAACAGTCTTAGATGAAAGTATTCCATCATGTGGCAAATCATTAAGCATTTTGCTTACTCTAAAATGTCAACTACATTCTCTTGTTTCATAAAGAATTTCATTAAACAGCATAGAGGGAAAGGACAAAGTGATTTTAGGAAATTTTCCTCTGTATTCATTATGAGCTTTATTATTTCTCTCCCAACACATTTTCTCCCAGCACCTATGAATGATCTCTTACTTATCCAAAAGCTTCTATCTCAATTGCAGGTTTATATATTTAAGCAAAATTTACCTAGAATGAAAAAGTTACTTTCTCAATAGTCAGCAACAATTATCATCCCAGTGAATTCTACAGGTTCAAATATGCAGGCATATTAAACAATTAAGATAAATGAGGATCCCAAGAAATATTCATCATTATAGTAATATGCATCCTAAAGAAATGAAAAATCAAACTGACCCCAAAACTCTTCCCTCCACCAATCAATAGTGCACTCACTTTTGAGGACCTTCTAATGAGGTCTGTGCATTCAGCTCTCTGTGAAGGATCAAGCAGAGCCTAAGTGGCTTTTAAAAACTGACAAAAAGAAGGCAAAGGTATAAAAGCATTCATAAAGTCTAAGAACCTCCCAGTGATTTCTGGTCTGTGTTGTGTGTTAGGCATCCAAAGGTGATATAAAGGCTTAATTAATACATAGGTGAAAAACAGCAGCTTTTTTGCAAATTTGCCCATGGCCAGCTTTGATATCCTCTCTCTGTTCTATCAATACACCAGCTACTGCTCACATGTGTCTGTTGAGCATGGGAAATGTGCCTAGGGGCTAAATTTAACTAATTAAAATTTAAATTTAAAAACTGAAGCAGAGTAAAATATTTTTCCGTTAAACAGACTATTGTTTTAGTAAAACTTCATTTCATGTTAACTGTCACATTGCATAAGGTATTATTTTAGTATGCATGCACTTTTTACCTTTTTTTAAACATAGCTATTAGAAAATTCAGAATTTCATATTTGGCTCACTTACTTCTATTGGACAGGGCTGCTTTATTAGCAGACTACTTATAAAAAGAATGATCTATTTTTTATGATCAAAATATTTTTTCTTGAAGTTTATTTTATTACCTTTTTAAAAAACACAGGTGATTTATTTTTTTTATAAAAAGTGAAACTGTATAAAAACACATTAAAAAAATAATGATCTCCTGAGGTTAGCAATTTTATCTGCTAAAATTTTAGACAAATTTCCCCCTGTATTGTAAAAAGATGTGAAGAATATAGAAGTACATGTTTATGAGGAATGTCAAGATATCTAAGTAGGAGTTAACTTAATGAAGAATAAAACTTTTAATAAAATAGAAGTAAATCCTCAAGGCAATTCAGTGAAATATTGGTAAGGTAAAAATCCCACTGTAAAATGTTACTTTAAGAACCAGTTCAATTCCTTCCACAAAAATGCTTATTATCTACAATTTGGAACTGCATTGAATCTTACAGTTAATTTATCTTCATAGATGCATGCTTATTCTCCAATATCTCATAATTCTTAAGCAATGGAATAATTCATTTGCCAAAAGTTTCCAGAATACATGTTTTTACCCTGTGAGGAAGCACTGAGACATTGTTTTCCAAAACATACTGTACATATGTCAGAGTTTTGAAGGAGGAGGTTAGAAATACATATTTCCAGAGTCTCCATAGGATCTGTTTGATTTAGTAAGAATCTGTATTTTACCAAACACACAAGATGATTCTTTTCCATGATAGACCTAAATTATACTTTAGATATATTATTTTAAGAAAATACTAGTATGTTTTTCCCTCTTTCACTGATATAGTGTCGCTTTTTTTTTCTTTTATGAAAAAAAAAGCCTGAAAGGAGATATATGTATTGGATAAGGATAATTAGATCCGCTAATAATTCCTGGGTGAATCTGAGAAAGAACTTTGATTCATTTGAGCTTCATTTTCCTTATCTTTACAAAAGAAATAATAATCTTATCAATCCCATCTTATTTTAAGGTCTAAAAGTTCATAATTTGAAATCTCTCTATAAAGTGTATGCATATTTCAAGGGCTGATTTAAATCTTAATATTTCTAATTTTTGTTATTATATTTTCCTCTACCTCTTTCACTCAGATCACTTTTACTGACTACCCTTTACGTGCAAAAAATAGGTAGGATCTTGTTATATGAAGGGATAAAAAAACTGTAAGTTCAACACAAGAAACAGATAATGGGTGAGAAGTGCCAGATCTGAAGTTTAAAACTTCTTACCATTAACCATAAAACCAACTAGTCAGAAGGATTCCTAACTTCAAATCCAACTTCATTTCAAGCCACTTGCCCCTTAGCTTACTATTCCTCAAACTGACTTCATATCTGCTCCTCAAATACCCTTTCTTTCATGACTGTCCCAGATGAGCCACTGCACTTACTGATTCATTTTGCCCTTCAGGTTGCAGATAAATACCACCTTCTTAGTAAAACCTTGGCTAATCCATCTTTCTAAAATGGTCTGCTGGACCCACTTCTATCTCGTAACTAGGGCCATATCCTTCAAAGCATTTTTTGATATATGTAATTATCTATCTATCATCTATCTCTCATCTATCTATCTATCTATCTATCTATCTATCTATCTATCTGTCTATTTATGTAAACTTAACTCCCCCTGTGGTCATATCCCATACCTCTCTTCAGCTTCCCCTTTCAAAGGATGGAGTCTATGTTTCTATCTCTTGAATCTAGGCTGACCTTGTGTGTGAGGTCATCATAAACCACCAAGTCCAGCTGGCTTCCACAGAATGCAACCCCAAGAGGAAGCCCAGGCTAAACCAGTAGAATACTGCCCAGTCAACTCACAGAATTGTGAAAAAGAATATGGCTATCCTCTTAAACCTCTAAGATTCGGGTGCTTTGTAGGTAATTAATTCATGCACCTTCAACAGATTAAATTTCTCTGAGCACAGAGACAGTCAGTACTGGTTATCCCTGTGTTCCCAGAGCCAAGAGCTATGGCTAACATAACAGGTGCTCAATGCATACATGTGGAAAGGGGTGACTGGATAAAAGAGTGGACTGACAAACCTGTTAGGAAAGGTAACAGGGACACTTCACACAGGACCAGAGGCTGGGTAATGCTTATGAGGTGAAACACTCTGTGAGTAAACATCTGTTCCCATGGCTATCTTCCTCCAAATAGTCTTAACAAATCATTCCACTTCAGTGGCTGCTAATTTCATCAGGATCAATTCAAACTCCTTAGCAGAGCAAGCATGATCTTCCAAAAGCTGGCACCTCTATTCTCTTCCAGGCTTATCTTCAGAAATTCCACCACTACATGTCCTACATTCTTTCCATATCAGAGTTTGTATCATCTCCAGACACACTGTGAGCTTTGAGGTTGATGCACTGCCCTTAATGCTATTTCATCTCTAGAGGGCCCTTCCTACCTTTATCAGCCTGGGGTAACCCTACTCAGTATTCAAAGTCTACTTCTGTTTTCATCTCTCATGAGATGCATTTAGTAAAGCAGGAGAGTCATCTGTACCCCCATAGAGTTATTGCACATATGTAGAGTATATCTCTTAACCATGGGCTTATAGTAAGTTTTTGATACTTCTTACTTTTCTGTCTGTTGAGATTATGTGTTCTTTGACGGCAGACATCATGCCTCATTGGCTTCCCATTCCTTCGCAGATAGATCTTCACTATAAACCGTTGTGAAGAGAACGGATAATGCCTAGAAGTATTTGGTGGGGGAGACAGATCCAATATTCACATTGCCTTTTGTGAGCCTGTAACTTTACACGTGTTTTGTTTATAGATAAAGTTGAATTACCCCCCAAAACAAGCCTGGAAAATTTCTCTGATCCTATTTCCTTAACTCAAAATTTAAAAAGCTGTAAACTTCTGCTATTTCTCATTCTTTCCTCCCACCATGGAAGATGGGTATAATAATAGTCTATTTCAAGGTTCCCTGCAAACAGAAAAACATGTCACAAATGAGAAAATGCTCATGGATCATAATAAGAAAGAAGATCAATTTATAAGCATCATTACTAGAAAAGATCAGAGTGTTATAGCCATTATTCTTTAACTCAGTAAGTAAAGACACTGAGTGGGCTGGAGTCTGTTCTGTGGTTACTGAGGAGGTTATAGCCTGCTCAGTTCTAATGGACAGAGACCATGTCTGTTTTAAATCCTGATTATGGCGCCACACAACGAGAAAGCTTAATAAATGCTTAATGATGATAAGATACCACCTATTTCATTTGAAGCTATTCAAATTTAAAATAAAAATGCAAATTAGTTTCAGAAGCTAACTTTAAAAAGTGTTCCGTAAAACCACCTTTGCATTTGTAAATAATAGCCAAAAGGAAGAAATACTTTTTCAATATCTTTAAATGTCTTTGCCTTGCTTTATAACACCAGATTAAATGCATGGAAAATTCTTTGTTGTGTAGGAAAACCTGGAAGGTTGTAACAAATGATGGACAAGTTCTCATTCTTAGGCATTGCCTATAGCTAGACTTGCATATTTTTATTGTTATGATAGTATTGATTGTTAAGTCAACAGAAAGCTATCACAAGGGATTGCAAATTTCTATACCAATACTCTGTTCTGTAACATTAAAATGTCATTACTGAATCACCAACTTTTTCCCCTGCTGTAATATTATTCTCTGTTGATTGCCTGCCTGAGCTGAAATTTGAAACTGTCACCCTCAGACTTGCAAAAGTGATTCAACTTCACTTATAAGGAAAGTGAAATTAAATATTCATTCACGGGCTGCATTTCAAGTTCAAACTGTCTGAAGCTCCTTAAGGCAAAATGTATTTAAGTTGAAACACATTTTTTCTTCATTTTTATACCACAAAAATTCAGAATGGGTACCATGGGTGGACAAATTGCACAAATTTATTTTGAACTTTACAAGATGGAGGGCTGGGTTTTCCTTCTTTCTTCTGCAACCTCTCTACTGTTTCTGGTTTACCCCATTTATCTCCTTTGTCAGGAAACCTGTATGTATGTGTTGGTGGGTGTTGTTTATTGTTTAATTTTTTTTATGTGTCATGTTCTAGCATTAATCAAGTTGTAAAGCATCTAAGACTTCAATGAAAGCATAGCTGCGTCTATCTGTGTCTGCCACGGAGACAAAGGATTACCCAGTGATAAGTATGCAGACTAAATGGGTTCAAATATGGCTCTACTTCATGTTATCTAGGTGGCTTTCCCTAAGCTGCCTAACCTCTATGCCTCAGTTTGTCTATAAGGTTACTACAAAGGTCAAATCAATTATTTGATATAAAACATTTAAAATAGTGCTGGGACATGGTAGTTTCTAAATAAATGTTGCTCTAAATGAGTATTACTTGTTATTTGGACCCTTTAATAATAATAATTTGCATTTGAAAAAAAACTTGATATTTTAGGAATTCTTCATACATTAGCTGATTTCATTATCAGAACAAGCACATAATACAGCCACAAACAGTAAAAATAGCACATGAATTTGTGGTGAATATTATACATTGATTGTTCCACATCCATTCTGCCTCCTTCTTGGTACATTTCTATGCCATGGAAGCTGGAAAGGTAAAACTCCATTTTCCAGATGCCTTTGCAATACAGTCTGAGTTAAATTTAGGTTTTCACCAATCAGATGTACTTAGTTACATTTACATTCAGAACCAAGTTAAGTGAAGGACAAGCAAGGTGCCATGAAGCAATTTTGCGGTTGTGGATTTTAACAACGTGTCTTTCTGTTAGCAGCTCCGTGACTCAGTGGCTCTTTACAGAGGCAGCAGGAGCTTTCCCCGGCAATCAAGGACAAGGTCAGAGACCTGGGGTTGGGGACCATTACTGGAAGCTGAACATAGAGCCTGCTCCTCCAGTTCATTCATTGGATGTGTAACCCACCTTTCTATTTAAATAAGTTAAAGGAGTTTTGTTCACAAATGAACTTTAACCTATTCAGCATTGACGCCAAATGGAGTTGGATGGAATTCTTGTCTCTACTTCTTACTGAAGGTGTGAATTGCCAAGATTATTTTTAGTCATCTATAAGATGGAGTTAATAATACCTAACTTGAATTGCTGGAAGATAAAGACTATGTATAAAATACCTAGTAAAAGATCAAAAAAGGAAGGTCATATTTAGGGGAAGAAACTGAGGCTCAGTGTGTTAACTGGCTGATACAAGTCCTCCAGTCTAATCTGTGGTAGATTTGGGACTAGAATCCTTATCTTTAGATGCTTAGTCAAATGCTCTTTCCATTATATACCATACTGTTTTCCAGAAGGAGTAAATATTGCACCAGCTATTGTCTGTTTCCAGGAAAGAACATGATACTTGATGAGATGGTTTGCTTTTTACAATACCTGGAACATCTTCAAGACTATGAGTTTTCACATAAAAATGACAAATTGCTAGCTATGGCCTTGTATCCCTGACCTGATATAGATCGGTTAATGTTTGGTTTATTTGTTTTACCACAAACTATGGACACAGAGCTGTGGCTCTCAACTCTGCCTAAATGTTAGAATCATCTGGGAAAATTTCAAAGATTATTGAAGCCCAAACCCTACCCAGCCCAACTGAATAAGAATTTCTAGAGAGTTACTTAGGTGGCTAAATTTTAAAAGTTCCTCAGGTAATTTAAAAACAGGGTCATGAACCTTTGGTGCAGAGTGAGAATCTATTGTCATCTTAGTGTAGGCATATTTAGAAGTAGCTTCTTTACCCTCCTTTAGGAAAACTAAGGCCATTATTCTCAAAAAGAGGGCTTTTAAATCATGGAGCAACAAAGGACTGTTAGAGAAAACCACATCCACCTCTCATTTTCAGGAAACCAAGCAGCTTATCCAACAACCTCCTGGTCTCTCAGAGTAGAAATATATTGCTCTGTCCATCACCTGTGGGCTCTGGGCCTGGTTGCCACCATGTCCTAAATACTGATTCACACTCCTCTCAAAAGCATGTTTGCTTTCTCTCTTTTCCATGTATCTTTCTCTAACAAAACATTTTATTGAAAAGTGTGCTAGTCAGATAACAGACATTGAATTCTTCACTTTTGTGTTGTTCACAGGTAATCATATTATGAAAGAGTGAACATGTACTTTGAAACACAGATGTCAAATAAGTACAAATTACATCAAGAACTTTATGGTCAATTAATCAACATTTCACAAGAACTGTGACCTTCATTTTAGGCAGGGAATCTTGGCACCCACTGATATTCACAAAAAGCCCACCCTAAAACACCATTATTCAGTACCTTCCATCATGTTAGCCTAATGGATTATCATCTTATTCGTTCCCACTTACACAGTATGACAAGAATGAATAATACATACAGTGATAACCAATCTAGTTTTTGAAAATATATTTATGTTTGTAATGAAGAAACTGGAAGCTACTTTTTTTGAGAAACTTTTGGAGAGGTAATACAGATAACTGCTATTTGGAGTCAGACAGACCTTGGTTCAAATCCCAGCCCCTTTACTTATTAACCTTGTAAACTTCTCTTCTCTCATAGGTAAATTATAAAATTGAGAAAGACTTCTCAGGAGGTTGTGAGGATTGAACGAGATAACATACATAATGGATTTGAATTTTGCTTGACACATAAAAAGTACCTACAAATGTACCTGTTGGAAAAGACTTGTATAATATTAGTTGTAAAATAATAGAGGTATGTTGTAGTGAACAAAAAGAAACTAGTAGATTCTCAAACTGTTTTATATATATATATATATATATATATATATATATATATATATATATATATATATATATATATACTGTGACTGAGCTCCAAGTTCTCCTCAGCTTGACTAAATTTTAGGCAGATGTCCTCCTGACTCTAGACCTCCGAACTCCCTTAGGGTATTTACTTTAGGAAACTTGAAATTGTAATTTTTTTTCTTTGCCTCTATGAAATGCTTGTAAATCTCCCAGTCTCTTGCCAGTTTTACAACCTAGGAAATACCTTTCTCAAGAACCTGGGTGCCATCTCTTTGAAATGTAAGCACTGAAGAAGCTAGCACCTTGAGCCTAACTTCTTTGATGGGTGGCAAATAGCAAACATAGATGGCTTAATCGAAGAAAAAAAGTTGTAAACTCAGGAATAACTAAATGAACTTGACACATCCCACTGATCAACTGCTCCCTACGGTCCTCCAGTACTTTTCCATTAGTTCATCTCAGTGGTTAAAAATCCTCTCACCTTCTATATTTTGGTGGTTCAGACTCTCTCCTGTGCTGCAATAGTCTTGAAGAAAGTCTTCTTTGCCTGTTTAATTTTGGCCAGTGCAGTTTTTGCTTTGACAATTCACACAGAGCCCAGTGACATCTTCCTGGAATTTACATTTTACATAAAGATTTGGAAAGAAATATGCAACTTAACCAGACACTTAAAACATTTTTCTATGAAAACGAACATGAATATACTATGGGGCAGAATTCAACTTTTATAGGTACTTATAAGGTAAAGAAATTTCAAATGTATTTCCACATAAAGACTGATATATTTGGTCTGAACTTGCAGGACTCCCATATTTTTTGATAGTCATTCTTTACCCCCTGAGCAAGTTTCAGAAGAAAATTTTGAAAAGCTCTGTCTCAAGGTATCTATAAGGTTTACAAGTGGTAGAGCCAGGACACAACAGCTACATTGAATTATGAATTATTAATAAACATCATTATTTCTATATATTCAATAAAAACATTTTTGTTTAATCAAACTATTGAGTGTTTTGCATTTTAATATGTTTCATTTTGAAAATAAATGCATTACCTGCTGCTCAGGGATTTAATAATTTTTGTTTTTGTTTTCTATTTCTAAAGCAGCTAAGTATTGAATTGTGTATTTGGTAGGAAAAACATATTTTTAACATCTTTGTACCACATCCTCTACTTATAGAGTAGGTATGTTTGATTTTTTAAGAGGATAAAATGTTTGCAAAACTAGACCTTTTAGATGACCCCTAAAATTTCTCATTGAAGTAGTGTTAATTTTTTGTTAGCTGTAAACAACTAGGCAAATTTTGAAAACCAAGAAATTTGTTGTGGCAATGCTTCCTTTGCTCATTAAATAAAACTACTCTTTCCATAACACGCAGGATAAATGGTGTCAATGAGGCCTGAAATTGTGATGAGCTTTGAACATTCCAGTGCTCCACAGAATTAATATCCCGAAAGATTCTGATATTAAATTTGTAGCATTAAAATTCCTGAAGTATTTATGGAACACACGATCACTATAAATTTGAGTACTGCTCTGAATAAATATGAAAATGTTTACATTAATTTTGCATTGTAGTTGTTTTTCACTGTATATGTAAATATAGTAGAGCATCTATTTATTTTCATAAGTCCCTGAACTTGAATTGGAATTTTTATTCCTCCATTTACTAGCTGTATGCCCTGGGGCATGTTATTTAACCTGCTTGGGTATTAATTGCTTCAACTCTAAAATGCAGACAGACAAGATCACAGATGCCTCATTGAATGAATGCCTGCCATGTTGTAAGTGCTCAGTAAATGGTGATGGTGATGGTGGTGGTATAGATTGGTCAAGTCATTACCACCGATGTGTTTTGCCTATGTTTTTTTTTTTTTTAATTAATTAATTAATTAATTTCCATCTTTGGCTGTGTTGAGTCCTCGTCTCTGCACTAGGGGTCTCCCTAGCCACGGCAAGCAGGGGCCACCCCTCATCGCAGCATGCGGGCCCCTCACCGTCGCAGCCCCCCTCGTTGAGGAGCACAGGCTCCAGACGCACAGGCTCAGCAGTTGTGGTTCACGGGCCCAGTTGCGGCTCACAGGCCCAGTTGCTCTGCGGCATGTGGGATCTTCCCAGACCAGGGCTCGAACCCGTGTCCCCTGCATTGGTAGGCAGATTCTCAACCACTGTGCCTCCAGGGAAGCCCTTGCCTATGTTTAATATTTTTTAAAATCCACTCCATTTTGAAGGAAATGCAGAGACAGGTTTACCGTGAAGTTAATGAAGCTTAACTTTTAGGGATTCTCACTTGTACAGGTCTTTTCCTAGTTAACATTTACTTCCTTAAGTAATGTCTATATTCCTGATTTTATATTCTTTTTTTAAAGAGGGTCCCACAACTTTAGTAATATTTATGCCTGGATTCATGCCTCCCTACTTTTCTAATGAACTTTTAAAGAAACATATTAAAAATTAATTTATTCAACAAACATATATATAGGGATACGTTAAGAATTATATGCATACAATAAGAATGCTTAATAGAAAATAACTATTAATTATTAATAAATGGATTGTATCAATTATATATAAAGACTTGTACTTTCTAAAATACATATGACATTTAACCAACTTTATTTAAAGTTCCCTTTGACTGAGAAATTGGAATGAACAAATATTAAATGAATATTAAATGAGAATAGGCTCTGAAAATAACTAGGAAGGATTTCAAAGGAACTGAATGAAGATGTTCACACTCTCTGTAGTCCTGGCTGGAACTCCACCACATCCACAGATGCTGTGTACCAAGGCTTGTCTGTCCCCATCAGTTCATAGGATTGCCTGTATTATTTTGAGAAGTTTTAAAGAGAGTACACACACACACACACACACACACACAATCACAGAAACTTCAGATTTACAAAAAATAAGAAAAAAATATTCTTTCATATTGGATATTGTTTATTTGGTGAGAAATTCCCTGAAATTTAAGCTGTAGATCTATTAAGTCTAACAAGAGACATATTCCTATATATACTATAAAAATAGGCAAACCTATTGTCTATTCACCTATAAAACAACAGATGTCCTTCTGAGTCACCTAGACTATTTTATATACCTGGGTGAATAACATGCCCCTTTCTTGCATTTTACCATTATTTTCATCAACAGCAAATGAAAAGTTTTACAAATCCTCTGCCATAGTTTATGTAAGCTTCTTTAAAAATGTAAATCTATTTTTTTAAACCCCATGTTTTATTATGTCAAAGGTATTTGAATCCTTTCTTTTACATTTCTTTCAAACTACCTGTCTCTAAATATTACACCTTTTACATAATTTCTTCCATCCACTAGCAATGTTCTTCTGCCCTTGAACTCTACTGAAGACAAAAGAAGAGGAAAACTACAGGCCCATCAATCAAAAACAACACAGTCAGCACCAAGTCCAATAATGAAAACCATGATTTCATAAATCATCTTCCACAGGTTGGGGTCATCTTTAAAGAAAAAATCTTATCAGGTGCAGCTGAATATTCTCAGGGTCTTTCATTTTTCAGTCTTTAATGAAAACAATAGAATGGCTGACAGAAAACAAATGTGTAACCTTTCTTAACTTAAAAAATAAAATGCCCGACTATGCCCTTGAAATAAAGTGAAGTTGAGGTATTTTTCCCTCAAAAGGTCCAGCCATTCTTTTCTTTAAGAGTTTGGCAATGAGTTAACTTTTTTTTTTCTCTTACTCTCTTTTCAGATATGTGTGTTTAATTCAATCAAGTGGAGATTAAATTTAAGAACTCTGTTTCAAAAAGCTATTTCCTGGCAGTGACTAGCACTAACTGCAGAAGGAGGTTTGACATGGCATTTTTGATTTAGCTGAATCAACAACTCTTGGGTAAATTCCATGCTGAGACCCCAAGCCCACATCCATATATTAGGGAGTAAAATAAGCAGCTGGTAATCACTAGGTGGATTCAGACAGAACAGAGATTTATCTCTTTAAAAATATGGACTCTATATTTGCAAACCTGGTTAAATAGGTTTGAGTCAAATAAAGTTTGATTAGGCATACAAAGTATTGCATACTTAAACAAAGTTCTCAAATTGATTTTGCTAAGACATCGCTGCCTGGCATACCCCAAGTCCCTAATGTGATTCAATAAAATCTGTTTTTTGGACTTGAATTAGCCACACTTATCGGGACATTCACCTTGTTCAAAGACCTAGACCTAGTTTGAATAATATAAAATTCACTTAGTAGTGGGATGGAGACATGATGTGGGGGCACGTCCTCATATGTAGACAGAGAATAGCAGTGTGCCTAAAGAACAAATCGTTTGAGTTTAAAAATTAATGAATGGGAAAATGAAGTAGATACAGAAAGAAGAGAGACATGCAAAATGTGTTTCTGAGTGTAGGTCGGAGATGCCTCAGGCAACACTTTACATTAACATTTTTTAAAGTATTTTATACAGAATTCAGAAATCCAATGCAGAAATAATTTATTCTTCAGGAGAGTTTTGTAGCTGACATGAGAAAACCAGTTGATTTCACAAGCTTCCATTGTCTTATTTAGTAAGCATTCGGGAAACCTCTATTCAGAAGAGGTTGCTATTTACAGGCATTTTGAATTCTTACCAATTTTCTGCCTGCTACATAATGTAAAACCAATGAATGGCTACACTGCATCATTCACACTTTCAACTATATGTGATTATCTGGTCCACTGGGCTACTGTAGTGTATTTCTGAAATGAATTGCAGATAAACCCATAATAGTCCATTTCATACAGAGACATTTGTCTCAGTTTAAATTAAGGACCTAAATATCTACTTATTTCCATTCTGGTTTATAGTACAGTGTTTTCATCATCATGAAAACAATATTAGCTCCCTGATTATACCTGGAATTCTGCAAGTGTTGTGAGACAGCTACCGATCTCATTCCTAGTGGTGTAGTATCCCCACTCTAAAATAAATAACAAAGTTGCTGAATAAAGGACAGAAGATTCAGAAAGGATTTGTGGGAACTTTGTCTTAAGATACTGTCTTGTGTCCAGTTTTGTATAAATAATGTATTTGTGTGTTACCAAGGTACTCTTATTAACTTCTTTACTCACACAAACACAGCACATTATGTTTGAATAAGAAATCAAAATATGATTGATGTTTGAACAAATTCGAGTTTATTATTATTTAACCAATTAGACAGAGTCACTAATAAGTTTAGTAATGTAAACGTAATCAGCTAATCACATTCTTTATCATTAAAATATTCTTGGGATAGTCTGATTTTTAAATAAAAATTGGAAAAGAATAAATACCTGATATTATCTAGGTAAGTTTTAAAATAAGAAAATAATTATCATATATTTTGGGAGGAATTCATACCTACGTAGAAAAATTGTAAAACCACACATATATGGAAATAATATGGCTGGGCAGGAAGAAGGAGAAAGAATGTTATATCTATAATGTTTTATTTCTTTCATAAAAAATTAAGCAACCAGGAGATTGGTTCAAGATGGCAGAGTAGAAGGATATGCACTCACTCCTTCTTGCGAGAGCACCAGAATCACAACTAACTGCTGAACAATCATTGACAGGAAGACACTGGAACTCACCAAAAAAGATATCCTACATCCAAAGACAAAAGAGAAGCTGCAATGAGATGGTAAGAGGGGTGCAATCACGATAAAATCAAATCCCATAACTACTGGGTGGGTGACTCACAAACTGGAGAACAATTATACCACAGAACTCCACCCACTGGAATGAAGGTTCTGAGCCCCACATCAAGCTTCCCAACCTGGGGGTCTGGCAATGGGAGGAGGAATCCCCAGAGAATCAGACTTTGAAGGCCAGCAGGATTTGACTGCAGGACTTCGACAGAACTGGGGGAAACAGAGACTCCACTCGTGGAGGGCACACACAAAGTCTTGTGTGCACCAGGACCTGGGGGAAGGAGCAGTGACCAAATAGGAGCCTGAACCAGACCTACCTGCTGGTGTTGGAGGGTCTCCTGCAGAAGCGGAGGGTGGCTCACCATGGGGACAAGGACCCTGGCAACAGAAGTTCTAGGAAGTGCTCATTGGCATGAGCCCTCCTGGAGTCTACCATTAGCCTCACCAAAGGCCCTGTAGGCTCCAATGCTGGGTCATCTCAGACCAAACAACCAACAGGGAGGGAACACAGCCCCACCCATCAGCAGACAAGTGGATTAAAGTTTTACTGAGCTCTGCCCACCAGAGCAACAGCCAGCTCTACCCATCACCAGTCCCTCACATCAGGAAGTTTGCACAGCCTCATCCTCTTAGACAGCCTCATCCACCAGAGGGCAGACAGCACAAGCAAGAACTATAATCCTGCACCCTGCGGAACAAAAACCACAATCACAGAAAGACAGACAAAATGAAAAGACAGAGGATTATATCCCAGATGAAGGAACAAGATAAAACCCCAGAAAAACAACTAAATGGAGATAGGCAACCTTCCAGAAAAATAATTCAGAATAATGATAGGGAAGATGATCCAGGACCTTGGAAAAAGAATGGAGGCAAAGATCAAGAAGATGCAAGAAATATTTAACAAAGACCTAGAAGAATTAAAGGACAAACAAACAGAGATGAACAATACAATAACTGAAATGAAAAACACACTAGAAGGAATCAATAACAGAATAACTGAGGCAGAAGAACGGATAAGTTACCTAGAAGACAGAATGGTGGAATTCACTGCTGTGAAACAGAATAAAGAAAACAGAATGAAAATAAATGAAAACAGCCTAAGAGACCTCTGGGACAACAGTATATGCACCAACATTTGCATTATAGGCGTCCCAGAACGAGAAGAGAGAGAGAAAGGACCTGAGAAAATTTTTGAAGAGGTTATGGTCAAAAATGTCCCTAACATGGGAAAGGAGATAGCCACCCAAGTCCAGGAAGCACAGAGAGTGCAAGATAAACCCGAGGAAAACACACTGAGACACATAGTAATCAAACTGACAAAAATTAAAGACAAAGAAAAATTATTAAAAGCAACAAGGGAAAAATGACAAATAACGTACAAGGGAACTCCCATAAGGTTAACAGCTGATTTCTCAGTAGAAAATCTGCAAGCCAGAAGGGAGTGGCACAATATATTTAAAGTGATGAAAGGGAAGAACCTACCACTAAGAATACTCTACCCAGCAAGGCTCTTATTCAGATTTGATGGAGAAATCAAAAGGTTTACAGACAAGCAAAAACTAAGAGAATTCAGCACCACCAGACCAGCTTTGCAACAAGTGCTAAGGAACTCCTCTAGGCGGGAAAGAGACTAGCAACTTAAAACAACCTTGTACATATATAGACTGTTATACCAAAACCTCATGGGAACAACAAATGCAAAAACTACAATAGATACACACACACATGCACAAAAGCAACCCAAACACAATACTAAAGATGGTCATCAAACCACAAGAGAAGAGAACAAAAGAGGAAGGAAAGAAAAAAAAATCTACAAAAACGAACCCAAAACAATTAAGAAAATGGCAAGAGGAATACACATATCGATAATTACCTTAAATGTAAACGGATTAAATGTGCCAACCAAAGACATGGACTAGCTGAATGGTTTTGTAAACAAGACCCATATATATGCTGTCTACAAGAAACCCACTTCAGACCTAGGGACACATACAGATAGAAAGTGAGGGGATGGAAGAAGTTATTCCATGCAAATGGAAATCAAAAGAAAGCTGGAGTAGTAATACTCATATCAGACAAAATAGACTTAAAAATAAAGACTGTTATAAGAGACAAAGAAGGACACTACATAACAATCAAGGGATCAATCCAAGAAGAAGATGTAACAATTGTAAACATATAGGCACCCAACATAGGAGCACTTGAATATATAAGGTAAATACTAACAGCCATAAAGGGAGAAATCAACTATAACACAATAATAGTGGTGGATTTTAACACCCTACTTTTGTCAATGGACAGATCATCCAGACAGAAAATCAATAAGGAAACACAGGTCTTAAATGACACATTCTACCAGATAGACTTAACTGATATTTATAGAGCACTCCTGCCAAAAGCAGAAGAATACACATTCTTCTCAAGTGCACAGGGAACATTCTCCAGGATTGACCACATCCTGGGCCACAAAGAGAGCCTTGGTAAATTTTAAAAAATTGAAATCGTATCAAGCATCTTTTCCAACCACAACACTATGAAATTAGAAATAAACTACAAGACAAAAGTATAAAATACACAAACAAGTGGAGGCTAAACAATATGCTACTAAACAACCAATGGATCACTGAGGAAATCAAAAAATACCTAGAGACAAATGAAAATGAAAGCACAACGATCCAAAACCTATGGGATACAGCAAAAACAGTTCTAAGAGGAAAGTTTATAGCAATACAATCTTACCTCAGGAAACAAGAAAAATCTCAAATAAACAACCTCAACTTACACCTAAAGCAACTGGAGAAAGAAAAATAAACAAAACCAAAAGTTGGTAGAAGGAAAGAAATCATAAAGATCAGAGCAGAAATAAATGAAATAGAGACAAAGAAGACAAAAACAAAGATCAATGAAACTAAAAGCTGGTTCTTTGAAAAGATAAACAAAATTGATAAACCTTTAGCCAGACTCATCAAAAAAAAAAGGGAGAAGACTCAAATCAATAAAATTAGAAATGAAAGAGGAGAAGATAAAACTGACACCACAGAAATACATAAGAGACTGCTATATGCAACTGTAGGCTAATAAAATGGACAGCCTGGAAGGAGTGGACAAATTCTTAGAAAAGTACAGTATCCTAAGACTGAACCAGGAAGAATTAGAAAATATGAACAGACCAATCACAAGCACTGGAATTGAAACTGTGATTAAAAATCTTCCAACAAACAAAAGCCCAGGACCAGATGGCTTCACAGGTGAATTCTATCAAACATTTAGAGAAGAGCTAACACCTATCCTTCTGAAACTGTTCCAAACAATTGCAGAGGAAGGAAAACTCCCAAACTTATTCTATGGGGCCACCATCAACCTGATACCAAAACCAGACAAAGATACCAGTAAAAAAGAAAATTACAGTCCAATATCACTGATGAACATAGATGCAAAAATCCTCAACAAAATACTAGCAATTCAAATCCAATGATACATTAAAAGTATCATACACCACAATAAAGTGGGATTTATCCCAGAGATGCAAGGATTTTTCAATATCAGCAAATCAATCAGGGTGATACACCACATCAATAAGTTGAAGAATGAAAACCATATGACCATCTCAATAGATGCGGAAAAAGCTTTTGACAAAATTCAACATCCATTTATGATAAAAACTGTCCAGAAAGTGGACCTAAAGGGAACCTACCTCAACATAATAAAAGCCATATACAACAAACTTACAGCTTGCATCATACTCAGTGAAAAGCTGAAATCATTTCCTCTAAGATCAGGAACAAGACAAGGATGCCCACTCTCACCACTTTTATTCAACATAGTTTTGGAAGTCCTAGATATGGCAATCAGGGAAGTAAAAGAAGTAAAAGGAATCAAAATTGGAAAATAAGAAGTTAAACTGTCACTGTTTGCAGATGACATGATACTATGCATAGAAAATCGAAAATCCTAAAGATGCTACTAGAAAACTACTAGAACTCATCAATGAGTTTGGTAAAGCTGCAGGCTACAAAATTAATACACAGAAAACTGTTGCATTCTATACACTAACAATGATAGAGCAGAAAGAGAAATTCAAGAAACAATCCCAGGGGCTTCCTTGGTAGCACACTGGTTAAGAATCCACCTGCCAGTGCAGGAGACATGGGTTCAAGTCCTGGTCTGGAAGATCCCACATGCCACGGAGCAAGTAAGCCCATGCTCCACAACTATTGAGCCTGTGCTCTAGAGTCCACGAGCCACAACTACTGAGCCCACGTGCTACAACTACTGAAGCCCACATGCCTAGAGCCCTTTCTCTGCAACAAGAGAAGCCACCGCAATAAGAAGCCTGCACACTACAATGAACAGTAGTCCCTGCTCACTGCAACTAGAGAAAGCCTGCATGCAGCAAAGAAGACCCAATGCAACCAAAAATAAAAATTAATTAATTAATTAATTATTTTTTAAAAAGTAACAATCCCATTTACCATTCCATCAAAAAGAATAAAATACCTAGGAATAAACCTACCTAAGGAGACAAAAGACATGTACTCCGCCAACTATAAGATGCTGATGAAACAAATCGAAGAAGACACAAACAGATAGAAAGATATACCATATTCTTGGATTGGAAGAATCAATATTGTCAAAATGACTATACTACCCAAGGCAATCTACAGATTCAATGTAATTGCTATCAAATTACCAATGGCATTTTTCACAGACCTAGATCAAAAAGATCTTAAAATTTGTATGGAGACACAAAAGACCCCGAATAGCCAAAGTAATCTTAAGAAAAATGGATCTGGAAGAATTAGGCTCCCTGCCTTTAGACTAAACTACGAAGATATAGTCATCAAATAGTATGGTACTGGTACAAAAATAGAACTATAGATAAATGGGACAGGATAGAAAGCCCAGAAATAAACCCATGCACCTATGGTCAATTAATCTACGACAAAGGAGGCAAGACTATACAATGGTGGGAAGACAGTCTCTTCAACAAATGGTGTTGGGAAAACTGGACAGCTACATGTAATAGATCATTCTTTAACACCAGACACAAAAATAAGCTCAAAATGGATTAAAGACCTAAATGTGAGACCGGACACTATAAAACTCCTAGAGGAAAACATAGAACACTCTCTGACATAAATTGTAGTAATATCTTTTCTGATCCATCTCCCAGAGTAGTGGAAATAAAAACAAAAATAAACACATGGGGGCTTCCCTGGTGGCGCACTGGTTGCGAATCTGCCTGCCAATGCAGGGGACACGGGTTTGAGCCCTGGTCTGAGAAGATCCCACATGCCGTGGAGCAACTAGGCCCGTGAGCCACAATTACTGAGCCTGCGCGTCTGGAGCCTGTGCTCTGCAACAAGAGAGGCTGCGATTGTGAGAGACCCATGCACCGCGATGAAGAGTGGCCCCCACTTGCCGCAACTGGAGAAAGCCCTTGCACAGAAACGAAGACCCAACACAGCCATAAATAAATAAATAAATAAAATTTAACAAAAATAAAAATAAAAAAAATAAACACATGGGACCTAATTAAACTCAAAAGCTTTTGCATAGCAAAGGAAACCACAAACAAAACTAAAAGACAACCCATAGATTGGGAGAAAATATTTGCAAATGATGTGACCGACAAGAGATTAGTCTCTAAAATTTACAAACAGGTCATGTGGTTTACTATCATCAAAACCAACAACCCAATCAAAAAGTGGGTGGAAAACCTAGACAGACATTTTTCCAAGGAAGACATACAGATGGTTAAGAGGCACATGAAAAGCTGTTCATCATTACTAATGATTAGAGAAATGCAAATCAAAACTACAATGATATCACCTCACACCAGTCAAAATGGCTATCATCAAAAAATCCACAAACTGTAAATGCTAGAGAGGGTGTGGAGAGGAGGGAACCCTCATATCGTTGGTGGGAATGTATATTGATACAGCCACTATGGAAAACAGTAAGGATGTCCCTTTCAAATCTAAAAATAGAACTACCATATGACCCAATAATCCCACTCCTGGGCATATATCCAGAGAAAAACATGGTTACATGCACCCCAATGTTCATTGCAACACTGTTTACAATAGCCAAGACATGGAAGCAACCTAAATGTCCATCAACAGAGGAATGTTAAAGATGTGGTACATATATACAATGGAATATTACTCAGCCATAAAAAAGAATAAAATAATTCCATTTGCAGCTACATGAATGGACCTAGAGATTGTCATACTGAGTGAAGTAAGTCAGACTGAGAAAGAGAAATATCTTATGATATCACTTATATGCGGAATCTAAAATGAAATGATACAAATGAACGTAGTTACAAAACAGAAACAGTCTCACAGAATTAGAGGATGAACTTAGGGTTACCAGTGGGGGAAGGTAAAAAAAAATTAAGCCACCAGAAACAAATAAAGTAAAATGTTAATATCCGCTAAGCCCAGGTAGTGAGTGCATAGGCATTTCATTTTTTCTCTATATTGGAAATCTCTCATAATTAACAAAGGAAAACTTGAAAGTATTATTTAACAAAAAACATAAATGAGTCATAAAGTTGACAGAAAATTATGAATCACATAGAAGTATTCTATATAAATTTTGCACAAATGTAAATTTGTTGCCAAATCTTCAATTCTTAATAAAACAAATTGAAATTTTTTTGTGTAATGATTTTCTAATTTATAAACAAAAAAATTTTCTTTGAGAATACAAAATCAGGAAATAAAGAGAAATGACCTTTCTGTGTGTATAGGAATTAATTCATATCAATTAAAACTGTAGAGTATACCTTATTATCATTGATTTAGCCTTAATATCAGTTACACTTTTTTTTGCTTTTTTTGTGTGTTTTCATACAAAAGAGGATATCTACTACATTTCTAAGTTTACAATGGAACATTTTCCTTCCATATCCACAGGCCGTGGCTTTGCTGAAAATAAAATATTTTTCCAGAATTTCTTCTGAACATCCTTTGAAATACTTAACTTTTGAAAGAAAATATTGGCCCATGTAACATTTTTCTTGTTAACCCTCATCAGTGTGAAAATAGTGTAACAATTCAACATAATTTTATTTTCTTCAGTGCAAGTCAATAAATAAAACATGCATGAACTTTAAAAAGAGTCTACAGAACACATGCTATATAAGGAACACAGCAAAAATATTAAAACAAAGACATATGTACAATAGTTCAAGATGGTTTAATGGTTATTAGTCCTTCAAGCAAAACTAAGAGAACTACTGAATAATGCTAATTCTATCTACAATAATCCTAGTGAAAAGATGTGCTTCTCTTTATTTGTTGTTCTCCAGAGTTCTATAAATTTAAAAAAACCAAAATAGTATTCTAAGCCTTGACATTTGTACCCTAATATTTATTTATTTATTTGTTTATTTATTTATTTTTTTAATATTTATTAATTAAACTTAAAAAATATTTTAACACATGTGCAAATTAGAAAAGTTCTGGAAAAAAACATGTTTATGACGTAGAATAGTAAGACATTATAGCATGGCTTACCATTTTTCATATATACTTTGTGAGCAATTCAGTATTTGATTAACGGATCCAGTTATTATTCAGAGACTATCCAATACCTTGTCTTTAGCCATCTGGCTACACACCTAAAGGTGACAAGTTGCCACCCTCCTAAAGTTATCCATCCTCAACACTGTGTGTGTATGTGTGTGTGTGTTTGTGTGTATTTGTCTTTTACTTACTCAGGATATATTTGAATTTTTCCTCCTCATCAAAACATTTAGCAATTATCTCCTTACTCAAGGATCTCTCATCCCTTAAACTCTTGATGCAACTGTAGTCAGTTTCCCATGGTTTAGAATTAAGTTAAATACTATTTTCTACACTAGGGTTTGCAAGCTACTGGCAGCAAACCAGTTCCAGCCACGCCCATTGCCTTGTATTGTTTATGGTTGCTTTCCTTCTGCAATGGCGGGCTTGAGTAGATGCCACAGAAGACTTATATAGCCAGGAAAGCTTAAAACACTTGTCACCTAGGTCTTTACAGAAAATGTTTTCTAATACTTGGCAAACTGTGTATGATACAGAATAGAACTTAGAAAATGTAATTTAACCATATTTCCAGTATGCTTTAAGTTTATTTTTTACAACTAAAATGCCATATATTTGAGATTAAAAATAATTTTTAAAAACTTATGTTTCAAAAATGACCTCAAAGTACTTCACACTGCTCAGGGAACATATTGGACAACTTGATACCTAATTGATTTATTAAGCATTGAAGGGCAAGAAATCCAATTATGATATAAACTATATTTCCTCTAAGCTTGATCCTTTTATCTAGTGAGATCACCATAGGGCTACATATCTGGGCTGTAAAACTATGAGGTTAAATATAGCTTTGAGGAGCTTTGACAATAATTATGCTTTTAGCTTTCCCAATGAAACAGGCATTCTTAGAATTCTCTGTACTTAAAAAAAAAAAAAAAATTACCATCCAGAACAACATCAACTGTGCTCTTCATAGCCCTTCTTAAAAGCTCATGTGAAATTCCTCCTAGAATTCAACGTTAAAGAAATGTATGTGCTTCCTAATAAACTGCTATGCCTCCCTTTATTAGACAATGACAGCTACCCAATCCATTGCCCTTCTGTTTTAAAACTGGCCTCCAGGAAGCCAAGAGCTAATATTTAAGCTCAATTTTAGTAGCTAATCTTACATTTCCCTTCCTGTCACGCACTCCTTACTTCTAATACATAATTCTTGGGTTTTTTTCCTCTTAATTATTTTACAACTTTAAAATTTTTCGGTACAATAAAGTCATTTGAAAGTAAGCATGACAAAAAATGATGAATGAATACAGTATAAATAAATGAATGAATGAATCAGTCAATCAATATGTTCCACCTTATGGCATCCGTTATTCCCAACAAGATAAATTGGCACATTCTATCCAATCCTGTTTGCCAGTACCATCTATGCAAGTCACAATAGGGCAATACTTTAAAGAGTTTCAATAGTGAAATTTAAAAACAATAGCTGATTCTTGATCATAAATTAAGAATCTCCTCTCCCAGATAAACAACAGATTTAAATATTAATCTAATCTAATATTATCTAATCCATCTAAAATATTATCTACTCTAATATGAAATATTATTTAAATATTATGGAAGTATACCTTAGTATGGGCAAGACTGGGGCTTTAAGTGGGGATTAGAAGGGTATACTTTAAGGGATTCAAATTTATGTTAATCTACTTACCATCTATGGGTGAGAAGACAGTCATCTCAGAGCAGATATTTGCTCTGAGGGTTGTAAGTTGTACAAGTTTAGGGGGAATATGAATTTGCTTTGGATGTATGCAAGTTTGGGGGGAGAACAATAAAATTTTTGACTTGCCTTACTCCACAATCCTTGGTCTGAAGTGCTGTTGGTGGGAGGGGATAGGAAGGCACCAGGGAATTCAGGGGGAGGTCAATCAATTTTTAGAAGGAATTTAAAAACTTTTAGAGTAGGAGGCATCAAAACCCTAACTCATGACTTGAAGCCAGGGCAAATTGGTTTATCGGAACACGGTGGTCCCAGCAGAGGCCCAAAGACACACGGGGCAACAAGATCCCCGAAGTAAACTACTCTAAATAAAAAATCTTGTCTGGTGACCCAGATATTACATAAAATTTTCTGAGGGTTCATGGGAAATGGCCTGTTTCTGGGTGTAGTTTGTGTTTGAGGCTGGGAACCTCTGAGAACCCAGCTACTTGGCAGTAATATTTGTGCTTTGGGAAAGCTGACTTGGCAAATGAGCTCTGTGAAGGCTGGGTTATTTTTGCTATCAGGGTTTTGGTATCCTATTCTGAAAAAAGGTGGTGACAAAAGTGCATTCCTCTTTGAGTTCTGTAAGGATGAGGTAACTTAATATATGTAAATCCCTAAAAAACCTCAGGTGTCTAGTACGTCCTAATTGAGAGATTCTTATTATTATAGCCAATCAGTATGTTTGGCCATATTTATCAAGGTGGCTTCACCATTCATTGGGTTATGTACATAACTGACCATAGAAAAATGGGCAAAAGTTTTGTGGCTTTCGAACTGACCTTCAACAGAGAAGGAGTCAGAGGCACATTTTTTATAATCTCAGGCTTGTTTCTAATTAGCAGTATGTCCATGAGTAAACCACTTAGAGCTTCTGAGTCTCAATTTCCATATCTGAAAAATAAAACATGAGCTAGTCTAGAAAATCCCTAAGGTCCTTTAGGCCCTAAGATTTGATTAGTTTATGAATCCTCTTAATGCATGAGTATCATATCTTGAGTCCTTTGCTAGGCATTATGAAAGGAACAGACAAAACATGCCAGCTCCCTTCCCTACAAGAGGTTATGATCCCGATATGTCTAAAGAGCCTTTTAATCCACATTTGCACAACACAATAACCTTCACAATTATATAAGCTTTGTTAAGTTTTCTCCTGAATTTGCAGACCAAAGCAGCTTTAGGCCATTGGAAAATCCTGTGCAAAGCCAGGATGACTAGCATTTACAGATTCTGAGCTTCTCTTTTTGAGTGATCAGTGGCAGTCCTATTAAAACAGAATCTACACTTTCACATTTTACTGACAAGGGATTACACTAAAAAAAACTTTTTTGACTGACACATATTCCCTATTACTCAGATTGTCCTTTGCTGCCAAACCAACAATCCAAATAGGTTCACGACAAAAAAACGAGGAGGTCTTGTCCTCTCCTGACTATTAGCGATGACGAGAGGGAGCATTGTGCCTCCCTCTAGCCTTCCTTATGTCCTTTCCTTATCCTCAACACTATTATTTATTTTTAGCAACTTCTTCCTCTAACTTCTTAAACCAATAAGTACTATGTAATAAACTGTCAGTGATAATGGACTTCCCTGAATTTGTATTAAATGCATATATAATGATTTTTTTCTCTCTCCCATTTAATTTGGAATCTATGATTGTCCTGAAATTCCTTAGGTTTTCTTTCCTGTTAATAGAAGAAATCAGTCATCTTAACATGAACTAAATGCATTTAATTTTTTCATAACACCGTGTGGGAGATGATACCAGATCAGAAACTGCCAGGTACTGTGCACTGCTGTACTTTCTCTGCAATAGTCCTGCAGATCACCTTGTAAGTCCAAAGCCACATAGAAACCTGTCATGCAAAACAGTCTCCCTGGGACCAGCCAAGCTTATTTTAATGCTCATTGTCTTTAGAATTGATCTATCAGGTATTTGGTTATTTAACTAATCTCTTCCAATGGCAGAGTCCTCAAATGCTATGCATTTGCAGGATGTATTCTTAACTCTGGACTTTTACTCTTTAGGGCTAATAAATTCCACAACAGAACCATAAATGGGATATTTTCCTCATGATAATTGAACTATATGATGTTTTGTACTTAGGTATCCTATGTCTTAATTCATACCCACTTTTAAAAGGGCCTGTTTCCATGACATCAGGAACCCCTTGTCTTCCAGGACAGAGGAGAATGAAATGCTGCATGATTAATGACACTATCTAAATACTGGCACAAGCTGGCGAGCTCTTGCAAAGGAGGCGTGTTTGACTGCATTCTGCCCAACACAACAGCTCATTAAGCAATATTTTCCCCATTAATGTTTAGTATTAAATACTGAATGAAAGACTAAATATCATACGAAAAAACAAATTGAAAACAGCAGAGTAGGGTTTAAGGGAAGCAGCCAACAGCCTCCCCTTCATTTGGAAGACAGCTTGCGTACCTATTCCAAAGATTAATGAGCAATCAGTTCTAAATTAAACCAAGACCTGCATTTAAAGCTTTTTTTCCCCTCTGTTGAAAGCATGGCTATGAGTTACACTAACTGAGATAAAATACAGTATTACCCTTTCCACGTGTTGTGTAATGTGGTTAGAAACATGAAAGATTGTTTCTGAAACATTTCCTTCACATTTTTTCATCATTTATTTTCCTGCACAATTTGAAAGGAAATGGGCCATGATGAAGTCGGTAGTTTCTGCCACAGGATGTAGAATCTTGCTCTCTGTCAGTCACTCAAAAAATAGTCACCTCTTTGAAGATGGAATAATAAAACTGCTTTTATGAACATCACAGATCCTGTCATAGGTGGCTAACATAGAATTTCAATTCTATAAAATCTGTTAAAAGAGACTACCTTTCAGTAGGAGCACTGATACAGTTTTCATGAGTGCAATACTGTAGAGTCCGCTACATTGCTGAGGCCTGATGACACTAGTTGTGTGTGTTATGGTGAGACATTTGCAAATACAGACGGAGATGGTTTAACCCACAATGTGACTAAATCCTCAAAATGCAAAACTGGTCCAAGAGTTCATTTGTGGTGCTTGATTTATAAAAATCTGACATAGTGAACAATTCACAAACTC
This sequence comes from Balaenoptera physalus, assembly GCF_965194825.1. Lineage (NCBI taxonomy): Eukaryota > Metazoa > Chordata > Mammalia > Artiodactyla > Balaenopteridae > Balaenoptera > Balaenoptera physalus. The sequence goes on along the minus strand of NC_138899.1, from coordinate 39,552,137 downwards.
ATAATTTAGGGATTCATAATCCAGGTCTCTAATCTTAGGATATCTGTGAAAGAACTTGCATAGATGTGTGTGCACATATATACTTTTTCTGGGATGGATTCTATAGCTTGGCATTAGATTTTGAAAGAGAAATTTGATATCAAAGTTTTAAGAATTATTACATAAGGCAGTGTTTCTATACTTTGGCTATACTTTAAAAATTACCCATGGAAGTTTAAAAAATACCAATATCAGAAACCCTCCCAAAGCTGATTTGAGGCAGAATAACAAGAGACAGGATCAAGGCATGAAATTTTTTTTAAAAACACCTCAAATCTTAAGATAATACATGACCAGTAACCAAAATAAGTGACACAGACTATACATGCTATTGACACATGGAAAATGAGAGTCTGCTATAAACTCAAGTGGCCAGAGAAGATCTCCTGGAAGAGGTTTGACTATGACATCAAATTGAGAATTGGGTAGTTTTCAGAATGGAAGAAATGGATTAAGTAACTTCAAAATTGATTATGAAGGACAATTTCACAATTATTTAGAAACACAGCTATCACATAACCTAAGTATATTGGTAGGAGGTCAAATAGCAGCCCCCAAAAGTTATGTTCACATCCAAATCCCTTGGAATTGTGACTGTGACCTCATGTGGAAAAAGGGTCTTTGTAAAAGTAATTAAGTTAAGGATCTAGAGATGAGGTCATCCTGTAACTATTAGTTACAGCAGCCACAGGACACCAGTAAAATATCTAATTCTTATTTAGCTGTTAGTAGATAACATAATAATCACCACAGTTTAATTCACTAGATTGAAATTACAGTCTTGGAAGAAAGTATACCATGTTCCTCTTACAGGGTGTTTCTTCAAAATGACCTTAAGGCAAGGGTGGTTTTAGGTGAAGTCACAGCAGTTTTTCAGAGACGAATCATCAGCATTCTTAAAAGTTAACTCATTCTCTCATTTTCATTCCCTGCATCATTGCCTTTCTGTGAAATGCCCCATCCTCCTCCTCCTCCTCCTCCATCTCCATTGCCATAGCTTACAATTACATAGCACTTGCTGTATGCCAGTATATTATATAAGAACATCCATTTAATCCTCAGAACAACCTTATAATATAAGCACTATTATTAGGACTATTTCACAGATGAGGAATGGAAAAACAGAGGTTGAATATTTGCCTAAAGGTAAAGAAAGGGAGTTGAGAGGAGAAAAATAAACTGCTAAGTGGTGATGTAGTTCCAGATAATGACAATAATTCATGTGTTCAAGTAAGGTACAACATGTGGCTTCTAAGAGCATAGTTCCTTCCCCAAACAAAAGTTCATCTGAGCTTAACTTGTATATAAGAGTAATACTATATGTACAGTAACTCAGTAGAAGGATGCACATACAGACTGCTGTATAGGAGTGTAATGGGGGTTAGAATCAGGAAAGAGACAAAGTGAGGGGTGAGAAGAGATTAAATAAGGATGCTTTTTTTATGATTATGACTATTATTACTATTACCATTACCACTTAGAAGATGATTGAATCAAGTAAGTGCATCCGTAGAACCACTCTCAGAACACCGGTTTTTCTGTTGGCACAGAAGGAAAAACCATATATCATAGGAAAAAAAAAAAACAACTTCCTTATGGTTTTTAGAAATTTCAACTTTTGAAAGATACTTGAATAGAAAATAATTTACCTAATAGAGCAATCAGAAAGTTTTGAATTGAATTTATATATTTAAGTTTCAGTCTATATTATGAAACCTCCATTGACATGCTGATAATCAAGGTCAGTATAGGCCATTACGAAGTGATGCTAAATAGTGATTAATGTGCTTGATCACTCAGACCTCAGGTGTAGAAGTGAGGGAAAGAAAATAAACAAAAAAAAAACAAATAGTGGGAAAGGCTGAGTTCATGTTGTTTTTGCCAAGATCAGCTTTCAAAATCTTTTATCACAATCTGATTATATGAATTATTCTATTAAAATCAAAATAAATTGAAAGTAATACAATATTTTGAAGGTATTTTATTATGTATGATAAATCTTCCTAGTTTTATAATCATACAAAAAGGCTATTAATTTCCTCTGAAATATGAGTTCCATTTGTATCAGAAGTATCAAATTTTTTTTATTACTGTTCCTTTTGTGTCCATCTTTATTCTGCCACGGAGGACTGGCATTTTAGTTCTGTGAATCTTGTGTGTCATAAATATTCATAAATAATTCCAGAAGAAGTAATTAGTACCCTTTCCGCTCAAGGATTTCTAAAGAGGATACAGGTAAATCTGACAAATTTCAAGACCTGTTAAGAACTTTCTTCCTTTCAGCTAAAGGGAATTAATGGTAACATTATAATTTGGACTTGCACAACGACCTGGACAAATCTGGACATGTAGAGCTATTAAAAGGGCATCCCAAAGGGAGAGGAAGAGAAAGGAGAACTTTTGGAGGTTAACATCCCTCCAAGTGTTAACTCAGACTTTCTCGAGAAATGCGAAAGGACGAAAATGGTTATATGTGCTTTCTAGCAAAGCAAACACAAGCCAATATGTTGCAGCTTATAATGATATATGTGTTGGAAAATCGAAAAGTAGAGAATACTCATTCTTAAAATAGAGAATATTGTTCTTAAACCAAAATATGTAGCTACCTCCAGTATCTTGAAAAAAATTGCCATCTTTTGCTTGTTTAAAAATAGCTGGCAACTTTTGGAGGAAATCTCTATTACAAACCTTGAGTGAGTGAATGAGTGTGCATGTATGTGTGTGTGTGTGTGTGTGTGTGTGTGTACCCCCCATGCACACTTTCATGCCTCAGGAGAAAAATCTCAGAATTTCACAAGTTAGTGTCACTACTAATTGTGGTTCTAACTTCAGTTGTGTGCTCCTTAGAACTGTTTGGCACTACTTCTGGTTCTCTCTCTCTCATTCCCCTTCTCTACAGTGGCATTTTAAATCTTCCCGCTTTCTTTCACCTCTCGTCTCCACTTATTCGCCCCCTCCCTCCCTCTACAAAGGCCATGTCAATTCTTGGACTCAGATATCATCAGCAGGGAATTCCCCTGATCTGCCATCCCTTGACAATCTTCCCTAATTCTTCACTTATCATTTTCTGCTTTCAAAATTAAGGTCAGCAAGTCTCCTGTGATATCCTAGTCCCTCCATGGATTCTGCATCCAATTTTCTCCTCCCTCTCTGAAACTAAATACTATCAATTATGACTCTTTTATTCACTCTTCAATGTTTCCTTCTTTTCTGGCACACCCCCATCAGCACTTACATAGGTCCAAATATTTTCCATTGTAAAACAAAGCAAAAAGAAAAAAAATCTTTCTCTTTAGCTCACCTACTGAGTCGTGCTGCTTTAAGCCAAATTTCTTTAAACACATTTGTCCGCACTGAATGTCTCTGACTCTTTACCACTCATTCACATTTCAAGCTGCTGTAATTTGGCCTCTGCCCACAACATACATTCAACTGCATCTCATACATCTCCATTTGCATTCTCCAAAGGCCCTTCAAAATAAGCATGTCCAAAAGGGAGCTTATCCTCTTCTCTCTCAAACTCCCCGGCTTTCACCTTGTTGCCAAGGCTGAGACCATGTATGTTATTCTTGACTTAGCCAACTCCTTCAACCCACACAATTTAATCCTTAGATGTCAGCTCCTAAATAGTGTCTAAATCTTTCCATTTATTTGCACCTCAACTGCACAGCCCTTCCCTTTCAAAGCACTTATTTGCACTATTTAATTGAGTGTCAGTCTGAGTCTCCCAGTAGAAGAGGCTATGACAATATTATTCCTTGTATATTCTCAGGGCTGAGCACCAGGCAAAGACATAACTGGTGCTCAGTAAACATAAATAATAGGTGTGAGTGTAAAGCCACCTATCCATTTCTACCTAGAAGGGGAGAAAGCTTCCACTATCTGGGACCTCCGTGTTGCCAGCACTTCAGAGAAGGAGTGATGCTATTTATTTTAATTATGAATGGAACAAACACGAAGAAAGAACACCTGAGGTTTGAGATACAAATGCTTTGCAAAGTGACTGTGATCATGTGGTGCTAATAAAAGTCAGAAGTAAGAGTACTGTGTCTTGTACAAATATTTTGATTAACATTTTGTCAGAATGAAGATTCCCCAAAAGAGGAAAATCTGTACAGCTCAAAGTTCAGAAATTATGCTGAGCTAAAATGCCTAAAAATCATGACAGTTTTAAATTCCATATATTTTTTAACTTACACAATGCTTTTAAATCACTCTCTCTCTTCATCCCTCCCTACTCCCATAGTGTACAGATTTACAGTTCCTTCTAGGTCACTAATATTTGTTAAATTGGCATAATTTATCTTTTTATTTTACGAATACTTAGAGATAAATTCTTACTGCACTGGGAGTGAACATGCAAGATGCTTTTGATAACCTGGTTTTACTCTTAATATCTGAAACAAATCTCTGAAACATAGTAAAGTCAAATTTCACATGAATGGAAGTTTGAAACAGACCTACCACATCCCCAGCAAAAGTATCTCAAAGTGACCTAAATGAGAAATGTTAGGATTACTTTTGTTTTTAACAAAATCTCTGTGAACAAGAGAATCTGTCTTTTGGATTAGATCTAGATAATAAACTTACGTGATTATCTTTGGTGCAAACAAAATTGCATGAAAGTACTGTGAGCATATCACTGAATTCACACAACTGCCAAAGTGGTAGAAAAAGCCATTCCATGCCTGGTTGAGCTAAATATGAGCAGGTAGGCCTTGCAACAGTGATGGGATTTGAATATGAATATTCTTGGGATTTCCTCGTTCCTAGCCAGATTTGTTTTTCGACACTAAAACTAACTAGCACTAATCCAATACAAAAGCTTTTCAGAAAACATTATCAGTCTTACAGGACACTTTCTGGGGAAAATAGCTGGTTACTGAAAACTTATTTTTTTTACTTTTTCCATCTTTCCAGGTTGTAATCACTCCCAAGTTATTGTGACAGGGTGAAATACAGCTCCTACTTTGTTTTATTCAAGGTGTTACACAAAAAAGACAAATTCCAAACCAGCAAATGTTGTCATGCCATTTTTCTTAATTAAAAGATAGAAAACTCTTTTTGATTCATCACTTTGTATGTTAGATATAAATTTTCCCTACTACTTTGACCTACAGATGATTGTTTTCTCTTTTTCTGCATTCACCTCTGCCCCTCTCTTTTAATTTATATAAAACAGATGAGAATATTCAGGTGCTTATGTGGATGCAGTTTTGATACTCTGAAGAAAGAAGTTCATTCTCCTGCACTTCCTATTTCATAGACTGGTAATACCCTTTCTGCTAATGAAGTTCCATGTGGTTGAAACTACATAAGGAAAGCTGCTTGACTTTTTACATTCTTAACAGTACTTTGACACAATGGCCCAAAATGAGTAAGGAAGTCAAAGATAAAAAGAAAATGTAAAGAATGGATCATATACTAGAGACAAATCATCGAATGCATACATTGATCAAGTGTACAAGGTCACTCCTATGTGTCCCTAAGTAAATACTAAAAGGAATCAAATTACAGTAGCTCTGTTGGAGGGTTATTATACCATAGTCTCTAAAGTAAAAAGGGGTAAAGATGTTATTACAGAAAAAAAATCCTAAATTATACACACAATAAACAATATATTGTTAAAGGGTGATGAACCTGAAGGAATAGCTTTTTTTTTTTTATTCCTTCCTGCAATGTCACCATCTCTCAGTTACCTAGAATTAGAAAAATAACAACAGAATTGACAGAGAAAGACAAACCCTGATCCTTTTGGAGCTGGCTTTATAATTTCTGAAAGATCCACCCCTGCTTTGTTGTGTTGGGCAATGAATACTCTCAGCAGTTCCCTTCACAGGGGAGTCTTCCATTTCCGACTTGGCATTCCTCCTCGGCCAGACAAGGTCACTCAATTATCTTCTCTTCAGATGCCAGCCCCACAGAAGGAAACTACTCTACTGAGGAAGCTCCTAGTGATAGTGCAATTGTACAAACAGAAACAAAAGTACTGGCATCTTGCTAAAATGTGTTTTCCCAAGCAACTGAAGGGTAATTTTCAGCTGTACAGTATCAACTACTAAACTACACATAAAATGTCAGTACCTAATCAGAAGGAAACAATCTTTCTTCATTCTAAGCCGGTCATACCTTTTGTATTACTGTATAAAGTATTGTTTGTTTAAGTCAGAGTAACCTATCCATAGACAGAAAAAAAATCCATTTAGAACAGTATTACATTAGTGAGCAATTGCTAGCAAAATTCATCTAAAAGGATGGGCAGAAAGAGTATAACAATGGTCTTCTTTTTCTATTTAAACAGTAAAACCGGGCTGATTTACACAGTTTATAGGAACTCTGAAAATCTTATTTAGATTTAAAAACATTTTTTTCTTATATTTGTCCTAATTGGTGCATCATTCTACTACTTACACTAGGATATTTGTAAAGTAGAATTTTAAAAAGTGACCTCCCATTACTCAGTTAATTTTCAAAGCAGTGGCAAATTCATCTAGAAAACCACTGTTAAACTTGAGTGGCACCCTTCTTACTCTTCTCTAACAGTCCTATGGGAATTGGTTGCTTCCACAGTTAAATAGAATATCTCCTTTAATCTCCTCTAAGTGCTGTTGACCTATCTCTGTCATTGCCTCCCAAGTATATAATAAATCAAGTGCATTTTACATGAAAAATGAAGTAATTACTCAGTGAATCCAATGGCTAATTGCACATAGAGGCCTCTGGGAGATAATGAGACAAATCAGTGTCAGATTTCAAAAGGCAGAAAAGAAGTTGAAGTTAATAACTCTCAAATACCCACAGGTTGAAAAGGACTTGAGATGTACCATTTCTTCAGACACAAACTGATTCCCCACTTAAGGGGACTGGAAAATTCTAGCTATACGCCTAGGCTTTACACCAATAATAGTACTGACAGCTGGGAAAATAGAACCTATTGCACTAAAATGAACTATTTGGGGGGAAAAGTAACTGCCTTTTATTACTATATGTATGAAGTTTTTTGAGCAACAAAAAGTTTTGTATCTCTTTTTCTTTTTGTTTGCACATCAGCAGAGTCATATTTGTTCCAAAAACTAATAACTACACTGTTTGTTAAGATGTAATGAAATCTGATCATCTGGAGAATATTAAATAAAATCATATTGGAACTGAATATTATGCAATCTCTTTATTATAAGAAGTCTGCTTTAAAGTACTTTTTTCTGGAAGATAAAAGTATTTGACAGATCAAACTGAATTGCTTTGTCTCTTTCTTCTTATATCTCTTTTATAGGGTATAGTATATATGTGTGATATAAAGTACAATATATATACCACAGTTACAGATCAAAGATATAGGGCTTCCCTGGTGGCGCAGCGGTTGAGAGTCTGCCTGCCGATGCAGGGGACACGGGTTCGAGCCCTGGTCCGGGAGGATCCCATGTGCCGCGGAGCGGCTGGGCCCGTGAGCCACAATTACTGAGCCTGCGCGTCTGGAGCCTGTGCTCCGCAGCAGGAGAGGCCGCGATAGTGAGAGGCCTGCGCACCGCGATGAAGAGTGGCCCCCGCTTGCCGCAACTGGAGGAAGCCCTCGCGCAGAAACGAAGACCCAACACAGCCATAAATAAATAAATAAATAAATAAAAATAAAAAAATTAAAAAAAAAAAAAAGATATAAAGCAAAATGTTCCTCATACAGACCAATACCACATAAACACAAGACAGTACTGCATACTAGAAAAAAAATATATCACCTTACTTTGGGGGAAAAAATACTTTTCTTTTTCAGGAAAAAAAATTCTTTTCCAAGAACTAAATGACCCACAGCTTTCATGATAAGAGTTATAGTCATAAATACACACACAACACAGGCACACAATACACCATAAATACATTCATACACACACATATCTCCCTACATATGTAGTTAAGTTATATTGATATTTTCATATTGTCAGTCACTATCAGTGGAGTTTAATACACAAGAATTTCTCTGCTTACACTTTCAAACTTAAGTGCAGGTTTTAATTTTAATTTCTTTTTAAGCTTCTCCTACTCCCTTCTCATATAGTCTAGAGTTTTGAAGGTCATTTGTCTCTGGAAAGAAATTATTAATACTGTCAGAGCATGAGAAGATATGTGTTTGTGACAAGGATTCCCAGTGGCCAACCTTTCATACTTCATTACTTTTAGACAGTGTGTGACTTATCTCCTGAAACTATCTCAAATGAGATGAAAACACTGACTTAGTAGCATTTTACCTCTTTCTTATTGCAGTGCTTTGAAAATTAGATATCTATTAATTGATGTAGATTATTTACATAGTCCTATCTCTTTTGGGGGAATTCTTACCTCTTTGCCATCTATTAAGTACCTTTGTGGTATCTTTTTTTTTTTTTTTAAGAAAGTAAACTATGCCATTAACAAGAAAAAGAAAAAAAAAAAAAGTCTCCCAATTATCATCAATCTAGTATCACAATACATGCTAAACAAATGTCATTTAGAAATTAGGACAATCCTCATTATACTTTAGTAATGCCTATTTCCATGTGTCTGCTGATCCAATGAAAACATAAAAATATGGTTAATATTACCAGCAAGGCTCTTCCCTGTCTTCACCAGCAAGAAAGTCGATTGTGAGGAAATGAGATGATTTGTGCAGTTAAACAGCACAGATAAATCTCTTGCTGATGTTGGCTGCATTATCATTTTGAGGGCTCACTCTGGGGAGTACACTGTCTTCTGATATACTTCACCAGTCGCTTCCTGTTTTGAAGTATTTGTACACCTTTATGTGAGACTCCCTGACTTCCTACACTTACGTTTTCAGGCCTGAACCATGATGCCTGATGTTGAAAAGAGGTTGTGGGTTTTGGGGGTTTTGTTTTTGTTTTTTTAAAATCCTCCATTGTTTTTCCCCTATGCTTATTATTGTGATAGTACTGAAGTGCCTTAAGAAGAAAGGACTTTAAAAATAACTTCAAGTGATTAAAAAGAGTTGGAGGTAAAACAAAATCCTTGTTTTGTTTTAAACCTTTTTTTTTTTTTTTCTTTGCTTCCTTTTGTCTGCTCTCTTTGATCTCTTTTGTCCCCTGCTTCCTTGGTAATATTGGTTCTATCAGACTCAGGTGGTGATAAGAACTCTGGTCTAAAGAACAAAAGACAAATGAGAACTTGTTGATAATAGATAGCTCTGCTTTTGCATTTATTTTGAGACTGGGAGGATGCTGCACTTTATTCCCATCAAGTACCAGAAAACAACAGTCTTTATCCCCATTTAATCTCAATGGATTTCTGTGATGTACTCATTAAAAGTTATATATGGAAAACTGATTAAAAATCATTGTTTTCAATCTGGCAGTCGAAAGCACTGCTACCAACAAAAAGGCATAATGTTAAAATAAAAGGCTAGTACATTATGAACGTCTCAAGAAGCAATCTTCTTGTTATGGTATGAATCTTTCATTCACTAGAAGTTCTTTACTATCAAGAATTTGTACTAAAGGAAGAAAAGCCTCATCTACATTTTAACAGCTCCTCTAAGAAACATTGATTATAACTTGAGATGCCTTAGTGGTGGTTATCCTTCCCCTAAATCTGTAAAAGGCAAGACAGCTCCTGGACAAACAAGAGGAACAGTTTTTGATTTGAGGCTTTAAATAATATTCATTTTAAAGTACTGTTTATACACTCTAATTAATGAAGCATCAAAACAAAGATGTTCATTGAATTTTAAGTTAGATATCTATCATGTGATTATTCATGAAAAATAACAAACAAGGAACTTAAAGAGTTTAGGCTACAGGCTCACATTAACTTAAATTCTCTGAGTTACAATTTCCTCTCCTGCAAAATGAGAATGTCTGTACATAACTAATTGCTCTGTTTCTTCTTCTATGCTAAGATATGTTATTTATGTTTATTTCATAAACTGGAATTCCTTAAATCAAATCTCGATGCTTAAACATGTCCTATAAGTCTGTCAGTAGAGAAGTTGTCCAAATAAGAACTGGAAAATATTTACAAATAGACCAGTGAGTTTTAATATTTAAGACACTGAAAATGAGTTGCAAATGGAGAAAAAAATTAAATGTTTTCAAAAATTCTTAGCAATTAATTGCAATAATATTTTGTTTCAAATATATAAATATATGATTGATTTTATTTTCTAACTGCTCACTTCCATATCAGAATAGCCATTCTCCTTGGCTTTCCCTTTTCTTTCTACCTGTTATTAGTGCTTGGCTATTACAGCATTTTTGCAGAATATTGCACTATTTTAAACTGAGTGACAGTATGAAAACTAATTATAGTTTTAAAAAAGATTTAACCAAGGGTAAGATGTAGTGGCTTAATGATATGTATAACTCAAAAAATCATCTATGAAGGAGTTAAAAGGTTATCCTATAGTCTTAGCAACACATCCTTGTGTAGGCTGAGGAAGGCACTCTTGTGCTCATGTTCCCTAGCACTCTGGCAGTTCTGTTCTGCTGGGATTCAGGGCTTCTGGGCTGATGTTATTTCTGGCAGAGAGGGATAAAACCAGGGCCTTCACGTGAAGAAGTGGTGAAAGGGCACCAGCTGTTTCCAGATAATTGTGGATATGCTCCAGACTATTAATCTATTCCTTTTTAGAATTTTAACTCACTTTCTATTTTCTCATAATGAGCCATTGAACCCTTTTCTACATTTCATGGTTTATACTTTTTAAAAAACAATTAAATATTGAGAATATGTAAAAAATAGAAAGTGCAAAACTATTTAGATACTCATCATAAATTAGCAATCAAATTCCTTTTGCTTTTAAGTATAATGACTACTTTGAGAAAATAATTTTTTAAGAAATCATTGTTCTCTGAATCCTAAGATTAATTTTTTAGCTAGACCCTAAGGTATTAGTCAATTAACTCTAGTAGTAAGTAGGTAGTCAACTTATTGGTTAAAGTCAGCAGAATAGAGAGAATGTAAAAGTTGTCACAAACATATTGTTCAAAGAAAAAAAAAATCTGCCAACAAAATGGTGAGCTTAGTTTCTTTTATATCTATATCTACATCCATTTACAAATATTGAAAATATATACAAGACTAAAGCCTGAGAGAGGAGGAGTGATGGAAAATTTTACTTTCTGTACTCAACATATCTGTAATATTTGTTTTATTTCAAAGAACCATGGTTCTTTGTAATAAAAAGAAGCTTTATAAAGAGTATGTGAAAACTGAGAATAAAATGAATATCTACAGTGGTTTCATGATTTAGTTGAATATGAACTATAAGGTAAGCCACTGAGTTATTATAAACAGTTTCCTAAGATATGATAAACTATATTATGCTTTAAAAATGGTTCTATATAGAGGGATAAATTTCCATATAGACTTCTAAGTTCTAAGTTCTATATAGAGATCCAGGTAGTTAAGTATCTAAAAAGAAATGAAAAGTGCAGAAATGAAAAAGAAAATACTGAAAAGTACATGGGCTTACAAACTGGGAGAAATGTTACAATTACAATTACAATAAGAATACTGAATCTGTAGATTAAGTTTATAAAATACAAAATCATTTAGTAATTCTGGTTTTCATTTGCTACTAATAGGCAAAATTTTATCTCCTAAAAAGTGTAATAATATTTCTTTCACTTTTGATGAGTAAACACCATTTTTTATCAATATTCTATAAAGATAGTTAAGAAATTAAAAGAAGAATATACAATACTGAAAAAATTCAGGTGTTTTTAAAAAATTAGCTTTAATGTCCCTATTAATTATAAAAATTCTGGGATCATAACCATTTGTTTAAGTATTTAATGACTTGAGTCCTCTATGTTTCTATTAGAAGCAAAACAAAACATATTATTGCAAAAACATAAAATTAATTTTTTTAAAAAAATGCATCTTTATAAAACATACCATATTGAAGTTAAAATACACCAAAAAAAAGACTACTTTCCCTGAAAATTCTCCTAAATCATATTTCATGATTTTCCCATGTGTAGCAAGGAACAATGTATTATAGTTTAAAAGGAGCAGTAAATTACTTAAAAAATAAGCATTTATCTTTTAGTTTTCTGCAAATTTAACAAAATATTTTTAATCTCCTTCAGTTTAAAAATATTATATCCCAATCTTAACACTCACTGATGAAAACACCTGCTTTTAAGCATTTTTTCCTCATGTCACTGAATTTAGACTAAATATCATTACTTATTCATTGCAAGAGGCACTTATTTAACCACAGCATTATTTTAATTTGTTTATGCTGTTAGCTTTAAGAGACACAGCTTAGCGAGAAGTCAACACATATTTTGCATAGCTATCCAACAACTTTATTAATTGACTGTATTATCTAACAACATGTTTTGATTAGAATGCAAACATAAAGTTATAGAAAGAACACCCCAAAATCATTTTATTTAACCAAATCCAGTTTTAGTGTCATTGGTTGCTTTCTGGAGTTCTGTGTGGGCTGCACGTTGACGGAGGGTAGAAGTCTGGTCCTATTAGACAATTTGAAAATATAACTGAAAATAACACTATGAAATGATCAGCATGGCAGCATACACACTTTGTTTAGATTCAGTAATTTTCCTCATTCTCACTTTTAGAAGTACTGTTTTCATTAATGCATATTGATGTTTCAACTTCAGAGAATGAACCTGATGAATTCAAAATTGAAAATTCTGCTGGTCCCAGCTCCGTGATGTCATTCTGATATAACTATATAATTTAGAAGACTTCGCAATTTTTGGAGAAAAGTCAGGAGAATCTGAAACCTCTAGTTTCATAAAGATGAATAGCTTTTTTTTAAAGGATGCCTTAATTAAATTGTTACTGTATATTTTTTTTTTCCTTTCTCTCTCCTACCCACTTTCTCTTATGAATGGCCTTAGCTGCATGCATTCCTATAAGAGTTATACTACTGGTGACTCTTCACTCAGTATAACTGTCTAATGAATGCATCATACATCAAGGCTGACAGTCTTTTTAGTACCCTTATAAATGTTGGCAGTATATTCTGTTGTTAGAGATTCTGAAATTCATAACAAATTCAAAAATAGCTCTTGTCAAGTGGGACAAAAGCTACAGTTATTAATACCCGTCAGGAATATTTTATTATGAAACTGTGGCTTATCCTTGTTTTCTCAATTTATTATATAAAAATATACTTGGTCCCAAAGTACAAAATGGCTCTCTAATAAAGAAGTACTATTGAGTCCTTTGATCCAAATCTGTTTGATTGTTTATGTATACACATGGCATAAATGGAAACCAAACCAATGACCCACCAAACTTTTTGACATTCTGATTAGTAAAGTGCTGGTAACAGAACAATGTTTAAAGTATATTCTTCAGAACATGAAACATTGGAAAACTGGAATCAATCACTTCAATATTCAGTCATGGCAGGAATAATAAACTGCATTTGTCACATTAAAAATTGTTAGCAAGATGGAAACATTTCTTGGTATGCCTGGCTTCCCTTGCAGCAACTCACCACTAAGCTCTGAATTATATATAAAATAAGATGTCCTTTTTCAACTAACATGAAATTTAAAAAAATAATAATAACTGTGAATATTTTTGCAATGTCTTTAAGTCTAAAATACCATACTATAATCACAAATATCCTTGTTGAAACTCTTTTAGAGTAACAAGCTCTAAGGTTTGCTATGTATTTTAGCAATTTTCTATCCAGCCCTCCACTAAACGGCCCAGATGTGAGAAGAGCAATAGGTAGGATAATCCAAATACCACAATTTATATCACTTTGTTTGTGACATATTTTAAGTTATGATACACCAGAATTTCATATCAAACTTGACTGATTCAGAATGCAGCAGGTGAAACCCAAGATTATTAGGAGTACCCTTAACTATCTAGAAACAAGATATTACAGTTGACAGTGGATCCTAGACTCACATCTTAGAAAACTCTCTTCTCTTCATCTAATTAAAATAATTCTCAGGAAGGGCTCTGGTTGACATTACTTGGGTAACATGCCCTCAATTTTCCCAGGGCCATGTGATGTTATCATTGGCAGCCTGCACTATCACAGATCTGGAATAGCAGTATGAGGGAGGTTTCCCCTCACATCTATGATGCTAGCTACCAGAAGAAACAAAGTTTCAAAGAATAAACTAAAAATGTTCACTATAATGTATGTTTGAAAAGAACTCTAGCTATATTTGTAATAATATCATTGAAATGAGATAATCAGTCATCAAAATGTATCTTAAAGACCATACACACATACACACACACACACAGAGATATCTGTATGTCCATTAGAAAGCAACTTGTCAAGTATTACCTCACTTGATTATCCTCACTACCCCATATAGTTATAGGAAAGAATTATTTGTTTTATAGACTGTAAGTTCTTTGAGTTTATTAGGTGACTTATTCAAGGTTACACATCTTAGGGAATAAGACAGCTAAAGCTCAAACAAAGCTCTTCGGACTCCTCACCCAGTGCCCCTTCCTTTATTCCATGCAGGAAAGGATGTAATGAAACCAGTAAATAAACAAACAAAATAATAAATTAATTAATCAGTAAAAACCAGGAATTAGTTTAATCCTTTAACACTATTTCTTTTAATATAAAAATAAAGAAATAAATTTGGTTTTTGGAAAATTTTTGTTGTGCTCTTATTTTATGACAGGCACTATCTTCTAAATGCTTCCCATATGTTGTCACATTCAATCCTCATCTGTCTGTGATGAAAAGATAAGACTCACAAAGGAAGCCTCATCTTCTTATCATCAAAATGGTTTCTGCTGCTGGGTAAAAATGAACAAAGCCTTGGCATTTTGCTTTTTTTTTAGACAATAAAAAAAAATTCATAAACAATAATTGGGGGCATTAGAAAAATGTTAGTGAATTGTGCAAAATAGTTTCAAGTGAATAGCTATAACTCCTAAAAATTGTATATGTACAAATTAATATTTTGAAGAGGGTACAAATCAAAATAAACATGAATTTGAGTTATAAGACCATGCTTTTCTATCACAGAAAGTATGCAAAAATAGTTATAAATTAAGTTAAAATCAGTGGGCCTTTAAAAGCAAATATAAAACTGGATAAACAGGCAAGTTAAAATATAAAAACATATTACAGAATTGCATTCAACTGGTGTTTCCTATGATGAAGTCAATACATTTTAGAAGCTAAAAACTCTTACAAATCCTATTTGAAGTATTTTGAGGGTAAAACTTGGAATTATTAAAATTGAAATTCTAAATGAATTAGCTTATTTCTCAACACTATTGTTCTGAAAAATAGACCTCAATTTTAGAATGTATGGAGGTAATACTCAATATTTCTAATTATCTGCCCAGATGAGGACCAGTAGCTGCATTGTACACAGAGATAGTGAGTGCCCTGGTAATGAGCACCCTGGAGTCTTCAGGGCTTATTTGTCAGCTCAGGATGCATTGTGCCTAGTGAGTGCTAGCACTGGCCCCACTCCTGGTAGCTATAGGGTCTGGATTGGAGTGAACCCAAAACCTATCTATATTGTACATATTAACTACTTAATTAGTACATAGTTTATATAATTAGTATACATATTTTGATATACATAATAAATAGGTAAGACAGGGTCAGTTGACATTTTACACAGTGTAAAAGGCCTACTGAGAACATGACATTTGAACAGAAAACCTCAAAGAAATGAAGGGGTTTGAAGATACCTGCGTGAAGAGCATTCCAGGCAGAATTTGCTTTGCATGTTTGAAGAATGAAAGCAAGCCTGTAGTGCCGAACAGAGAGGAATAAGGGAGATGTGTGGGGAGATGAAGTCAAGGAGAGAGCCAGGGGCCAGGCTATGTAGATCCTTGTAGACTATTGAAAAGTCTTTAGTGTTTACTCTGCAAAGATTAACACAGAAGTCATTCAAACAGTTATTCTAATTAAAATAAATCTTTTATCCAGGGCACATTTAGTCACTGAATAACTCAGTCACTGAACAGGAAGTCCTCTAGGCTTTGGGTTTTCAGTGACCAAAGTGAGGCAAACATTTTTGTTAAGGGTTCATCTTAAAAACTATCCAGTAAAATTTTCATTATACACTAAAAGGGCCTTCTCCAAGTTACTCACTGCGAATTGCTTCTGTGCAAAAACGATGTGCTTTTCCTTGGATCATTGTATGCTGTTTGACAAGGCCACTAGAAAACCAAACATGTTACACAGGAATGCACGGAGGTAAAAGACTTTTTCTCTACACTTCTTATCAGTGTTACCTTGGTTGTCCAGTTCAGTGACAAGGATACTCTTAATTAAAAGTCTTTCATGTTAATGATATTCAGACAATACAAATGTTTCACTTATATTTTCATTAATTGGTGCTTTGTACTCCTGATTTCTGCATATTATTCATAGAGACAGAGTGAAAGGTAATGGGATAATTAAATATGTATATAATAAGCAATCAGAAGTGGAGGGAACATCTACTAAAAACATATATCATTGGAAGGTAATGATTTAATTCTTTTCAATATATTTCCACATACAAATATTCAGCAAACATTGTCCAAAACTAGAAAGTTCAGAGGAATTATTTTTTGCCAGAATGGAGCCTTTTACCAAATTAGATTCCTGATCTTTTAATATTTGCATCTCAAGGGATATTAGTCAGGGTTCTCCACAGAAGGAGAACTAATAGAATGTGTGTGTATAAATACATATAAAATATATATAATTATATATTTAATTATATGTTTAGATATATAATATAAGTATATAAATATATGTGTATATTTATATATACGTACAGAGAGAGAGAGAGAGAAAGTAAGATGGAAAGAGAGAGAAAGAGAGAGAGAGAGAGAAATTTAGTTTTAAGAATTGGTTCATGCAATTGTGGAAGCTCTCAAATTCAAAATCTTCAGACTAAGGTGGCAGGCTGGAGACCCAGGAAAGAGTTGTAGTTTGAGTCTAAAGGCCATCTGCTGGTAGAGTTCTCTCTTCACTGGAGAAGGTCAGTCTTTTTCTCTTAAAGCCTTCAAGTGATTTGATGAGGCCCACCACATTACTGAGGATAATCTGCTTTACTCTAAGTCCCCTAATTTAAAGGTTAATCTCATCTAAAAATACCTTTACAGTAACAACTAAAATAATATTTGATCAAATACCTGGCTTTCATGGCCTAGCTAAATGGACACATAAAATTAACCATCACATATGGGATGAAGTCCACGATAGGTTTGCAGTGTAGTGTGAGAGGTTCATCACAGCAAAATATTTGGCAAAGATTATTCTTCAGTGAGAAGTTCAATTTTCAACACAGTATCTCATGATTCTAAAATCATTAAATAAAATGGAAGCAAAACTTTAAAATAAACACTATATATAGTTTATTATATATGTGAAGACATATTGAAATATTTTACTAATATATTCATAGTAAGATTAAAAAAATCTTTCTTCCTTTTCATCTGAACTTCTCAGAAGAATAGTTCCCATCCACTGGCTCCATCTCCTTAACAACATCACTCAACACCTTACTACAGTCTGCTAGAGCCACCTTCACTGAAGTAAGCATTGACCTCTTTACTGCTAATGGGCATTTTTCAGTCATATATTCTACAACCTCCGTCTTCTTGACACTCAACATTACCTTCTCAAAGTCCATGACCTTCTTCATCTTCTTCATGGGCTCTTTATTTTCCAGTCATCCCAGGATTTTTCAGATTCTCTTCTCTCTATATACAACTTCAAGATCAGTATCATTCACTTGGAATGATTTGAAATTTCTAATCATTTTGAAAATTTTACTTTTCGTCTTCTGAAACACTCCAGATATCTTACAAGGTAATATCCAAGCTCTCTCCATGGTGCCCCCCTCTCAGCTGCTTTGCATGGAGCATTGAGCACCATATTACATCCCTGTGCAAACTGGGTATTTTCCTCTTATCTGTCTCTCTACTTGCTTCACACTCCCTAACCATTGGCCCGACATTTCCTCCTCATCAGTAAGACTTGTTCACATGCAACCTTCTTAGGGAGTCTTCCTAAGAAATAGACTCTCAGGTGTGTTATGTCTCTTCTTTGCTCCTTATTGAACGAAAAAAGAAATAAAAATTCCGACAGGCCTCGAAAATGAAATTGTGCATTTTTTGTATTATATAACACTCTATATGACGTATATGACATTTCAACAAGCATTATTTCAAAACATAGATGCATAAAGATAATCCTTAAATATAAAACGTTTATAAACTAGACAACATGAGAGCCTAGTAATAAAAAGACCTATTGCTTTGAGATTTTATAAACAAGGACACCATTCTTTTAGAATTGACCCATTGATTAAAAGTATAAAATAATTGACTGAATATGATTTTTAATATGAATATAAATTATTCTATGTAAATGAGGAAATTGAAATCTATGTGCAATACAATACCTAACAATGAATTAAATGTGAAATACTTTCCTAGATAACTGAAGTTAGATGACAAGAATCTCAGAGTTGATTGGGCACCTAGAATTTTCAACTCTAAGTCATCATTTTGTCAGTGGGGAAATTAATACTTAAAATTATGACTTACCCTTACTCTATGAGAACATGGGTACTCTGAATGTCTCTATGGGCTGTTTCTGCTGTATAAATATTACTGAAGTGATTTCTAGACCAGATAAATCAGAATTTTTGCGTAGAGTTTTAAACCATTCATTTTTTGACAAGCATTCTATAAAAGACTGCAAAAAATGACCATAACTCTTTATTCTACCCTTTAATGACATATTTTTTTTTTTCTTTGTGACTTGGAAGCTTCTCCCATCAGTAAATAGAGTTTATTTATGCCTTGTATTTTGATGGGGTTTGTGATTTGCTTTGAGCAACAGAATAGGGGGTAAGTGGAATTATACCAGTTCTGAGCAGAGGACGCAGGAGCCCTTTTACACTGCCACTCTCACCTCTGGAACCCCAAGGAGATGCCATGAGAACAAGCCTAAGTTAGCCTGCAGGATGTTGGGAGACATGTGGCCTAGTTGCCCTTTCACCTCAGCCAACAGGGAACTCATAACCAGAGAAATGAGTGAGGCCATCTTGCACCAGTTATCCCCCAGCCAATCCACCATGTGACTGGCTACTGAAGGCAATCACAGAGCCCAGCCATACACAGAAGAATCACCCAGCTGAGCTCAGCCTCAGGTGCTGACCCACAGCAACTTAGGTTAAACAAATGGTTTTTGCATTAAGTCAGGCGGTTTCAGAAGGTTTTTTGTTTGCTTTGATTTTATACAGTAATAGATAACTGATACACAGGTTATTTCTTATAAGCACAGAAAGTTTAACATTAACTATTTTTTCCTTGTGTCTCTACAAAATTCACTTCTAAGAGATTTTCAAAATGGGACCCAAAGTTTAGAATATGAAGGACTAATTGCTGAATAGCTTTCTAAATAAAAGTGAACAATAATTCTGAATTTTGAAAAAAAAAAAGCTATTTATACACACATTTATGAAGGAAGTATTGAAAAACAAATTGTAGGTTCATATAAGCACAGTACCTTGTAGTGCTGATTTTGCAAATTTTGTAATTTTAGTAGAAAATTAAATTTGATCTTAACCATGTATCAAACTGTCAGTTCTATGCACATAAATTAAATGTAACTTGTGCTGCCTGAACATAATCAGAAAATTAGTTATTAAGCTTTCTTTACATGGCAACTAAAGTGTAAATTTCTCCTAAAAGCTCTCAAGGATAATTTTATATTTGAAGCCACCCAGGACACAATTAAAATTTTATGTACACTTATGCTGACAGTTGTCAGAAAATACCTTGAGAACTGAAAGTACTTTTGTTTCTGTGTAAGAATAATTAATGTCCATCCTCAAAAGGGTACCTTGTGTACAAAAGGAACTTAGGACTCCCTTTGGGTGGATTATAAGTGTCATACCTTAGATATACATAGACCATTAATGGTAATTAACATTCATTTTGTATCAGGGATAAGCTAAGGGATCATTAAAGGTCATGACTTTGTTCTTAATTATTTGGGTTATTGTTTTTATTTAATTACATGAGCTTAATGAGTCTTTGGTTGCATCGCTCTAAATGGAGCAACACACCTTGAAAAGCCGTGTGTTTGACAGCGTTGGCAGTTCATTGCTACTTTAATGGAAGTAACTTATTACACATCACACACAACAGATTAGGACAGTTTATTCTCTTGGTAAAAATAAATTGGATTGGAAAAGGAGTTTTGACCAGATTCAAAGAATTCAATTCAGTTCAACTAATGTGGTATTTTAGACATACCCCATTGAAGAAGAATCCCTTCTTCTTCAGGGAAGAAGGGAAGAATCCCTTCTTCCCTGTAAGTATAAATGCCAGTCTAATCCATTCCACTACTTTTTATACTATGCAAACTCTGAAGAGAGGTGCCCAAATGGGGCATTTCCTCTATATACAGAATCCCAGAATTGCATAAATTTAGCCCAAGTCATTTAAGATTTCTTTGTGGAAGCTTCATTATTCTTTACAAAATAATGTAAGGAAAGTAGAGAAAGCTCTAATGTCTAATGAAAGTGTAATCATTTCTTAGGGCTGCCATGCTAAATTACCATAAACTGGGTGGCTTATAACAGAAGAAATTAATTTTTTCAGTTCTGGAGAAGTCAAAAATGGAGGTGTCAGCACGACCCTACTCACTTTGAAAGCACAGGAAGATTTTTCCTTGCCTCTCTCAAATTCTGGTGGCTTCTGGTGTTCCTGGGATTCAGGCAGCGTAACTCTGATCTAGCCTCTGTCTTTATGTGGCTATCTCCCCCGTGTGTTTGTGTCTTCATGTGATTTCCTTTTCTCTATTTCTCGCTCTCCTCTTTTATAAGGATGCCACTCATTGTTACTTAGGGCTCACCCTAATCCAGTATGACCTTATGTTAACCCATTATACCAGCAAAGAAACTATTTCAAAATAAGATCACATTCGGAGGTTCTAAGTGGATGTGAATTGCAGGGAGGGGGTGGGGGGCGGGGCATTATTCGACCCACTACAGAGTAAGTACTCAATTACAGATAAAACACAATGAGGGGTCTGGGCAAGATGGCGGAAGAGTAAGACGCGGAGATCACCTTCCTTCCCACAGATACATTAGAAATACATCTACACGTGGAACTGCTCCTACAAAACACCCACTGAACGCTGGCAGAAGACGTCAGACCTCCCAAAAGGCAAGAAACTCCCCACGTACTTGGGTAGGGCAAAAGAAAAAAGAAATAACAGAGACAAAAGAATAGGGACAGGACCTGCACCAGTGGGAGGGAGCTGTGAAGGAGGAAAGGTTTCCACACACTCGGAAGCCCCTTCACGGGCGGAGACTGCGGGTAGCAGAGGGGGGAAGCTTCGGAGCCACGGAGGAGAGCGCAGCCACAGGGGTGCGGAGGGCAAAGCGGAGAGATTCCCACACAGAGGATCGGCGCCGAGCAGCACTCACAAACCCGAGAGGCTTGTCTGCTCACCCGCTGGGGTGGGCGGAGGCTGGGAGCTGAGGCTCCAGCTTCAGTCGGATCCCAGAGAGAGGACTGGGGTTGGCTGCGTGAACACAGCCTGAGGGGGTTAGTGCTCCACAGCTTGCCGGGAGGGAGCCTGGGAAAAGGTCTGGAGCTGCTGAACAGGCAAGAGACTTTTTCTTGCCTCTTTGTTTCTCAGTGTGCAAGGAGAGGGGATTCAGAGCACCGCCTAAACGAGCTCCAGAGACGGGCGTGAGCCACGGCTATCAGCGCGGACCCCAGAGACGGGCATGAGACCCTAAGGCTGCTGCTGCCGCCACCAAGAAGCCTGTGTGTGAGCACAGGTCACTATCTACACCGCCCCTCCTGGGAGCCTGTGCAGCCCGCCACTGCCAGGCTCCCGTGATCCAGGGACAACTTCCCTGGGAGAACGCACGGCGCACCTCAGGCTGCTGCAACGTCATGCCGGCCTCTGCCGCCGCAGGCTCGCCCCGCATTCATACCCCTCCCTCCCCCCGGCCTGAGTGAGCCAGAGCCCCCGAAGCAGCTGCTCCTTTAACCCCGTCCTGTGTGAGTGAAGAATAGACGCCCTCAGGTGACCTACACGCAGAGGCGGATCCAAATCCAAAGCTGAACCCCGGGAGCTGTACGAACAAAGAAGAGAAAGGGAAATTTCTCCCAGCAGCCTCAGAAGCAGCGGATTAAAGCTCCACAAACAACTTGATGTACCTGCATCTGTGGAATACCTGAATAGACAATGAATCATTCCACATTCAGGAGGTGGACTTTGGGAGCAGGATATATTAATTTTTCCCCTTTTCCTCTTTTTCTGAGTGTATATGTGTATGCTTCTGGGTGAGATTTTGTCTGTATAGCTTTGCTTTCACCATTTATCCTAGGGTTCGGTCCATCCATTTTTTTTTTTTTACTTAAAAAATTTTTTTCTTAATAATTTTTTCCTTATTTTTTATTTTAAAAAATTTTTTAAAAAATTTTCTTAATAATTTTTTCTTATTTTTTATTTTAAAAAATTAATAAATTTATTTTAAAAATTAAAAAATTTTTTCTTAATAAATTTTTTCTTAATAATTTTATTTCTTTTTTTTATTATAATAGCTTTATTTTATTTTATTTTATTTTATCCTCTTTCTTTCTTTCTTTCTATTTTTTCTCCCTTTTATTGTGAGCCGTGTGGATGAAAGGCTTTTGGTGCCCCAGCCAGGCATCAGGGCTGTGCCTCTGAGGTGGAAGAGCCAACTTCAGCACACTGGTCCACAAGAGACCTCCCAGCTCCACGTAATACCAAATGGCGAAAATCTCTCAGGGATCTCCATCTCAACATCAAAACCCAGCTTCACTCAACGACCAGCAAGTTACAGTGCTGGACACCCTATGCCAAACAGCTAGCAAGACAGGAACACAGCCTCATCCATCAGCAGAGAGGCTGCCTAAAATTGTAATAAGGCCACAGACACCCCAAAACACACGATCAGATGTGGAAGTGCTCACTAGAAAGACAAGATCCAGCCTCATCCAGCAGAACACAGGCACTAGTCCCCTTCACCAGGAAGCCTACACAACCCACTGAAACAACCTTAGACACTGGGGACAGATACCAAAAACAACAGGAACAACGAACTTGCAGGTTGTGAAAAGGAGACCCCAAACACAGTAAGATAAGCAAAATGAGAAGACAGGAAAACACATAGCAGATGAAGGAGCAGGGTAAAAGCACACCAGACCTAACAAATGAAGAGGAAATAGGCAGTCTACCTGAAAAAGAATTCAGAATAATGATAGTAAAGATGATCCAAAATCTTGGAAATAGAATAGACAAAATGCAAGAAACATTTAACAAAGAAGTAGAAGAACTAAAGAGGAACCAAGCAATGATGAAAAACACAATAAATGAAATTAAAAATACTCTAGATGGGATCAATAGCAGAATAACTGAGGCAGAAGAACGGGTAAGTGACCTGGAAGATAAAATAGTGGAAATAACTACTGCAGAGCAGAATAAAGAAAAAAGAATGAAAAGAACTGAAGACAGTCTCAGAGACCTCTGGGACAACACTAAACTCACCAACATTCGAATTATAGGGGTCCCAGAAGAAGAAGAGAAAAAGAAAGGGACTGAGAAAATATTTCAAGAGATTATAGTTGAAAACTTCCCTAATATGGGAAAGGAAATAGTTAATCAAGTCCTGGAAGCACAGAGAGTCCCATACAGGATAAATCCAAGGAGAAACACGCCAAGACACATATTAATCAAACTATCAAAAATTAAATATAAAGAAAACATATTAAAAGCAGCAAGGGAAAAACAACAAATAACACACAAGGGAATCCCCATAAGATTAACAGCTGATCTTTCAGCAGAAACTCTGCAAGCCAGAAGGGAGTGGCAGGATATACTTAAAGTGATGAAGGAGAAAAACCTACAACCGAGATTACTCTGCCCAGCAAGGATCTCATTCAGATTTGATGGAGAAATTAAAACCTTTACAGACAAGCAAAAGCTGAGAGAGTTCAGCACCACCAAACCAGCTTTACAACAAATGCTAAAGGAACTTCTCTAGGCAAGAAACACAAGACAAGGAAAACACCTACAATAACAAACTGAAAACATTTAAGAAAATGGGAATAGGAACATACATATTGATAATTACCTTAAATGTAAATGAATTAAATGCTCCCACCGAAAGACACAGACTGGCTGAATGGATACAAAAACAAGACCCGTATATATGCTGTCTACAAGAGACCCACTTCAGACCTAGGGACACATACAGACTGAAAGTGAGGAGATGGAAAAAGATATTCCATGCAAATGGAAAACAAAAGAAAGCTGGAGTAGCAATTCTCAGATCAGACAAAATAGACTTTAAAATAAAGACTATTAAAAGAGACAAAGAAGGACACTATATAATGATCAAGGGATCGATCCAAGAAGAAGGTATAACAATTGTAAATATTTATGCACCCAACATAGGAGCACCTCAATACATAAGGCAAATACTAACAGCCATAAAAGGGGAAATTGACAGTAACACAATCATAGTAGGGCATTTTAACACCCCACTTTCACCAATGGACAGATCATCCAAAATGAAAATAAATAAGGAAACACAAGCTTTAAATGATACATTAAACAAGATGGACTTAATTGATATTTATAGGACATTCCACCCAAAGACAACAGAATACACATTTTTCTCAAGTGCTCATGGAACATTCTCCAGGATAGATCATATCTTGGGTCACAAATCAAGCCTTGGTAAATTTAAGAAAATTGAAATCGTATCAAGTATCTTTTCCGACCACAACGCTATGAGATTAGATATCAATTACAGGAAAAGATCTGTAAAAAATACAAACACATGTAGGCTACACAATACACTACTTAATAACGAAGTGATCACTGAAGAAATCAAAGGGGAAATCAAAAAATACCTAGAAACAAATGACAATGGAGACACGACGACCCAAAACCTATGGGATGCAGCAAAAGCAGTGCTAAGAGGGAAGTTTATAGCAATACAAGCCTACCTCAAGAAACAGGAAACATCTCGAATAAACAACCTAACCTTGCACCTAAAGCAATTAGAGAAAGAAGAACAAAAAACCCCCAAAGCTAGCAGAAGGAAAGAAATCATAAAGATCAGATCAGAAATAAATGAAAACGAAATGAAGGAAACAATAACAAAGGTCAACAGAACTAAAAGCTGGTTCTTTGAGAAGATAAACAAAATTGATAAACCATTAGCCAGACTCATCAAGAAAAAAAGGGAGAAGACTGAAATCAATAGAATTAGAAGTGAAAAAGGAGAAGTAACAACTGACACTGCAGAAATACAAACTATCATGAGAGATTACTACAAGCAACTCTATGCCAATAAAATGGACAACCTGGAAGAAATGGACAAATTCTTAGAAATGCACAACCTGCCGAGACTGAACCAGGAAGAAATAGAATATATGAACAGACCAATCACAAGCACTGAAATTGATATGGTGATTAAAAATCTTCCAACAAACAAAAGCCCAGGATCAGATGGCTTCACAGGCGAATTCTATCAAACATTTAGAGAGGAGCTAACACCTACCCGTCTCAAACTCTTCCAAAATATTGCAGAGGGAGGAACACTCTCAAACTCATTCTACAAGGCCACCATCACTCTGATACTAAAACCAGACAAAGATGTCACAAAGAAAGAAAACTACAGGCCAATATCACTGATGAACATAGATGCAAAAATCCTCAACAAAATGCTAGCAAACAGAATCCAACAGCACATTAAAAGGATCATACACCATGATCAAGTGGGGTTTATTCCAGGAATGCAAGGATTCTTCAATATACGCAAATCAATCAACGTGATACATCATATTAACAAATAGAAGGAGAAAAACCATATGATCATCTTAATAGATGCAGAGAAAGCTTTTGACAAAATTCAACACCCATTTACGATAAAAGCCCTACAGAAAGTAGGCATAGAGGGAACTTTCCTCAACATAATAAAGGCCATATATGACAAACCCACAGCCAACATCGTCCTCAATGGTGAAAAACTGAAATCATTTCCACTAAGATCAGGAACAAGACAAGGTTGCCCACTCTCACCACTATTTTTCAACATAGTTTTGGAAGTCCTAGCCACGGCAATCAGAGAAGAAAAAGAAATAAAAGGAATCCAAATTGGAAAAGAAAAGTAAAACTGTCACTGTTGGCAGATGACATGATACTATACATAGAGAATCCTAAACATGCTACCAGAAAACTGCTAAAACTAATCAAAGAATTTGGTAAAGTAGCAGGATACAAAATTAATGCACAGAAATCTCTTGCATTCCTATATACTAATGATGAAAAATATGAAAGTGAAATTAAGAAAACACTCCCGTTTACCATTGCAACAAAAAGAATAAAATATCTAGGAATAAACCTACCTAAGGAGACAAAAGACCTGTATGCAGAAAATTATAAGACACTGATGAAAGAAATTTAAGATGATACAAATAGATGGAGAGATATACTATGTTCTTGGATTGGAAGAATCAACATTGTGAAAATGACTCTACTACCTAAAGCAATCTACAGATTCAATGCAATCCCTATCAAACTACCACTGGCATTTTTCACAGAAAAATTTCACAATTTGTATGGAAACACAAAAGACCCCGAATAGCCAAAGCAATCTTGAGAACGAAAAATGGAGCTGGGGGAATCAGACTCCCTGACTTCAGACTATATTACAAAGCTACAGTAATCAAGACAGTTTGGTACTGGCACAAAAACAGAAACATAGATCAGTGGAACGTGATAGAAAGCCCAGAGATAAATCCACGCACATATGGTCACCTTATCTTTGATAAAGGAGGCAAGCATACACAGTGGAGAAAAGACAGCCTCTTCAATAAGTGGTGCTGGGAAAACTGGAAAGGTACATGTAAAAGTATGAAATTAGAACACTCCTTGACACCATACACAAAAATAAACTCAAAATGGATTAAAGACCTAAATGTAAGGCCGGACACTATCAAACTCTTAGAGGAAAACATAGGCAGAACACTCTATGACATAAATCACAGCCAGATCCTTTTTGACCCAACTCCTAGAGAAATGGAAATAAAAACACAAATAAACAAATGGGACCTAATGAAACTTAAAAGCTTTTGCACAGCAAAGGAAACCATAAACAAGACCAAAAGACAACCCTCAGAATGGGAGAAAATATTTGCAAATGAAGCAACTGACAAAGGACTAATCTCCAAGATTTACAAGCAGCTCATGCAGCTTAATAACAAAAAAACAAACAACCCAATCCAAAAATGAGCAGAAGACCTAAATGGACATTTCTCCAAAGAAGATATACAGATTGCCAACAGACACATGAAAGAATGCTCAACATCATTAATCGTTAGAGAAATGCAAATCAAAACTACAATGAGATATCATCTCACACCGGTCAGAATGACCATCATCAAAAAATCTAGAAACAATAAATCCTGGAGAGGGTGTGGAGAAAAGGGAACACTCTTGCACTGTTGGTGGGAATGCAAATTGATACAGCCACTATGGAGAACAGTATGGAGGTTCCTTAAAAAACTAAAAATAGAACTACCATATGACCCAGCAATCCCACTACTGGGCATATGCCCTGAGAAAACCATAATTCAAAAAGTGTCATGTAGCACAATGTTCATTGCAGCTCTATTTACAATAGCCAGGACATGGAAGCAACCTAAGTGTCCATAATCAGATGAATGGCTAGAGAAGATGCGGCACATATATACAGTGGAATATTACTCAGCCATAAAAAGAAACGAAATGGAGGTATTTGTAGTGAGGTGGATGGAGTTAGAGTCTGTCATACAGAGTGAAGTAAGT
Source organism: Balaenoptera physalus (assembly GCF_965194825.1). Lineage (NCBI taxonomy): Eukaryota > Metazoa > Chordata > Mammalia > Artiodactyla > Balaenopteridae > Balaenoptera > Balaenoptera physalus. The sequence continues at coordinate 39,524,266 of NC_138899.1, read as the reverse complement.
CAGAAAGAGAAAAACAAACACAGTATGCTAACAAATATATATATGGAATCGAAGGAAAAAAAAAAAAAAAAGGTCATGAAGAACCTAGTGTCAAGATGGGAATAAAGACGCAGACCTACTAGAGAATGGACTTGAGGCTATGGGGAGGGGGATGGGTAAGATGTGACAGGGTGAGAGAGTGGCATGGACATATATACACTACCAAATGTAAAATAGATAGCTAGTGGGAAGCAGCTGCATAGCACAGGGAGATCAGCTCGGTGCTTTGTGACCACCTAGAGGGGTGGGATAGGGAGGGTGGGAGGGAGGGAGATGCAAGAGAGAAGAGATATGGGAACATATGTATATGTATAACTGATTCACTTTGTTATAAAGCAGAAACTAACACACCATTGTAAAGCAATTATAGTCCAATAAAGATGTTAAAAAAAAAAAAAAAAAAACACAGTGAGAACTAGGAAAAAGTGCTCACACACCAACCTGAACCAGAGAATTAGAGAGGCTCATTGGAGTTTTCCTTATCTGTAAATTGATGGGTTTAGAATATATATGCTCTTCTTTTTTGTAGTTCCTACACTGTTTGTTTGTATTTAAAAGCCTTGAACATATAGGTACAGTGAATTAAGAAGTATTGAGAAATCTGTAGAAAATAGATGAGAAGCCTTTAAATGACTTGATGGAAAAGGTTTTGGTGAGTTTAGGCTAATAATCATCTTCATCATACATTATATCATTTATATCTGCTTTACGTAGGGTACTATATGAAGAATCAGAATATTCCCATTAATGACACCAGGCTATAAAATTAAATTATGTTTGGTCATCAGATTTTACCAAGGAAGAATGTAATGGTTAATTTTATGTGTCAGCCTTGCTAAGCTATGGCATCCAATTACGTAATCAAATTCTAATCTAGGTGTTATCATGAAGGTATTTTAAAGATTTGATTAACATCTATAATCAATTGATTTTAAGTAAAGCCTAGATACTGTGGATGAAATTCACTCAATTAGTTAAATGTCTTAAGAGCAAAAATTGAGGATTCCTGGGGAAGAAAAAATTCTGCCTAAAGACTATAACGTGGACTCCTGCCTGAGTTTCCATCCTGCCATTCTGCCCTATGAATTTCAGACTTGCCAGCCCCTACAAACATGGGAGCCAATTTCTTAAAATAAACCTCTTGATGTATGTGTGTATTTTACATTTATATTAATTTTTTATATGTTCATCCTATTGATTCTGTTTCTCCGGAGGACCCTTACTAATAAAAAGGGTGATTTACATAGTCATCATTATAGAGCAAATTTACAATATTTATAATTTTCTGATTATTATAAATGTATAGAAAGTCACATGGTGATAAAATGTAACCGTCAATTTGGGAGAAACATATATAAAGATAATCATAATTGAGTGTTGACAGAATATCTTTATTTTCCAATAATGTTATTCTTCCTTTTATTCCATTTCTACATACTCATTAACATAATTATGTTCTTGAGGAAGAGGATTAAATCATTTTAAATCAGTTGCACATTAGACTGTGAAAATCACTGACACATTATTCTTTCATATCACTATAAGGTAGAATAAAATAACCAACAGTCTATGTAATTTACACCTCAAACATGTAGAGTTAGCCTTCCATATCTGCAGGTTCTACATCATTGGATTCAACCAACCATGTATAGAAAATAGTCAAAAGAAAAATTCCAGAAAATTAGAAAAAACAAATTTGAATTTGCTGGGCACCTGTCACTATTTACATTGTATCAGTTATCAAAGAGATGACTTAAAGTATAAGGTAGGATGTGCACAGGTTATACGCATATGCTACATTTTATATAAGGGACTTGAGCATCCATGGATTTTGGTATTAGAGGGGGCTCCTGGAACCATACCTAGTAGGATGACTGTATATGTAATCTGGCCACGTGCTGAAATTCTTCTCAGTTTGACAAATGAGTATTTGTCCCAAAAACTAATTAAATGCATTTTAATGTAAAGAAGGAAAAGAAAAAAGTCAGTCGTAAAAAAAAAATTTTTTTTTAATAAAAATGTTTTGGTGAAACAAACAAACAAACAAAAAAAGTCAGTTGTATTAAAGGTATTTTAAAAAGATACCTCTCAACCATCTTTTCTTTTAAATAACCTGTGCTATAAACAAAACACATAAAATATAGAACTGAAACATGGTGATGTCATGCTACTAGAGCTTTGTCTCTAAGCAAAAATCATCTAGACCCAAGCCACCCTCTGTGAGGCATTCGGGGAATGAGATAGAAGGTGACACAGCAAACTTCCACCTCCTATCACACCCTCACCTCCTAGTCATGTCCAGAGGGGCCACCACACAGTCTGAACAGCAGTTGAATACATGTAAGTTCAGTATAGCAATGCCTGATTCCATCGTTCAGACACAGAATTAGAAATGTATAACTACTGAATAATTTTCTTCCTATTCAGATCCAGATTAATCTTTATATTTGTGTTATACAGGGTTTTGATGCCTTGTTTTAAATAGTGGCAAGCTCCCATGACCACAGGGACAAGGTTTCTCTGCATTACCAATCTTTCCCTAGCTCCTATCACATTGGATCCAGAATTCTATTGCCAGCAAAAACTTAATAATAAATGACAATCACACTTATAATATTGACAAAGGGAAATGCCAGCTCTTACATAAACTTCTAAATTAATCAAACACATTCAATCGACTTTAGTAAGGGCAGTTTTATGCACACACACATACACAAACACACACCCCCTTCATATGCACGTATACCTACATATATATGAAAGCACAATTCATTTTTATTTAGGCAGATTCAATATTCCCTAACCAATTTGTGTAACAGACAGTTTAGTTTAAATGCAATTGAATATAAAAATGATTTGAGCAAGCCTAGATGTCCTTTACATTGTTTGTTACCCTAAGATTATATAATTATATTGAATAAGAAAAACATGAAGTATATTTAGTTTCTTTTACTTGATTTGTATGCTGATTCTTTTGTTTGTTTTACTGTCACTTAAAAATCAAGATAACAGAACAATATTCATTTTCACTGAGAAATCTTGAGGTTTGTTTCTCCCTTAGGGAACCAGAAATGGAACATTCTAGTATTGATTAACCTATCCCTAGATTTTCATTCTCTGAGTTAAATAGATGTAAAAAAATATATATCAAAGTAGTTAACAAAGAATTTCAAGAAATGTGATAAAAAATCAGTCTTGCTTTAATTAGATGATGGTATATCAGTTTTGCTTCTGTATCTAATAAAATTGCGCTTCTATAATTGACAAATTATATAAGCTTGCTATCCCATAATTACCTCAGTCTTCAACTGTTACACATAACACCAAATTTATAGAAATAGAACTTAACTGATAACTTTTAAACTAATCAGTTATTATTTGCTATGTACACAGCAGTTGCTAAGAAGCCTTTATCCACTACTTAGATCAACCTAAGGCTTATGTATGCTGTGGGACTCTGTACAGCCAAAAGTGTCTTAGGAGCATTTATTCTTAATTTGAGGATATTACATGCCCTAGTGAAAAAAGAAAAAACAGTATTTTTACATTCTCCATTTGATAACAATGCTTTTTTTTTTCTTCTTTGTCCAAATCAAGAGAATCTACTAGGCTACATTGGGAGATTAAGGTTAATTAAATTGACTTTCTAGTAACCATTGTTATTCTTTTCCACTGAGCCATACAGTAGATTTTCTTATGGGCATAAAGGTGACAGCATTCTGCACTACTTCCAATATTGGCAAGAACCTTCCCACAGCCCTCCTATATTTGTTTGGGATGCAATCATTTTCCTTGATCCTGATAAAAGATAAATGTGCCTATGTATAACTTTCCACTAATTTTACAAAAGGGTAACAAAGAACTACCATACTGCTGTTTAATAACTTGTGAAATAAAATATTCTTAGAGTTACTGTAACTTTAAAAAGCAATTTTCCTATTTTCTTATCCATATAGAGCAAGGTTTATTAAGTACGTAACACAGAATGCACATTTTAAAAAAATCCATAGTCAAATTGATATGTTAATATATAAAATAATTTCTGGAGCTTTTAAAATAATACTTAACTATAAAATGATGACCTTAAGAACATTATAAATTGTAGGAAGCTTTATGGTGTGTGTGTGTGTGTGTCTGTATTAGTACCTGTTTTTCCACTTAGTACCTGTCTTAATGTTGAGAAGAACAATGATACCTTCTTCAGTGTGTAATGAGATGTGGTATACTAAAATTTAACATTATGCCTTTGAAATAGACATTTTTAACTTTGCAATATTAGAGCCTTATAATTCAAAACATTCCTCTATTTTTAAAAGATCTATTCTTATAAAAATTATAAATGCAAGGTTTTTCTTCTTCTTAAAAAACTTTAATTTATGAAAATCTTGCCTTTGGAACTGTTTCTCGTTGCAATCACAACTATAGTGATATCTCCTTTAAATGGTCCACATTTGAATATTATAGATTTCATGGAAAATTTATTTGAGCTTTTCTAAGGTGATTATAAATAGTGTTCCTGACATTAACAGTTTCCCCTTTTATGTTTAAGAAACTCTGTTCCAAAGTAACCAGAAACTGAAAAGTATCTTTCATTAATTTGATCAACTATGACATTGATATAGTTTCTTCTATTAAAATAACATATGATTAGAAATCAGGAATAAATTTTGAAAGGCTTTTTGGTTTGCACAGTTAAGGAAAAATATACCACCATAAGTGAGAAAAGAACCAAATTTTTCTCAGCTCACTGCAATTAGTCTTATTCTATTTGCAAGACTCTTTTTTTTCTCCAACATATATTTCTTAAATAGCTTTTGAAATTTTTATATATACATATATATGAGAGAGCTAGATGGAAAAGTATTGTATGAATTTACATGGGAATATTTTTCCACTTATAAAGGAAACTTATGTCCTACATGAAAATAAAACATTTTCAAAATGCTTTTGATATTTGTAGATGTATTTTCCAAAAAGTTTTTGATTACTGATATATGCCCTCTCATTAATTCAAACAATTGTTTTTAGTTTATAATGAGGACAAAATTATGAGACTAGTAGAATGCAAAATATAAATAAAAGATAGTATGTTTGCTTTTGTTTCTATTTTAAGCAGGGAGGATTTATATAATTTAGATTAAGACAGAAAAATGGTACAATTTTAGATTTAACAAACAGTTGTTATAATGCTTAAATTGTACCAGGTGCTTTACATATATTAAGTTATTTAATTCTTATAAAATAAGAATATATTATTAAGGAAGTTTTATTTTTATCACCATTGTACAGAAGAAGAAAATGATGCACTCTGGAATCCCTCTAGCTGACCAAGTTCATACAACAGATAACTGGCAACCCTGGTTTTGGAACCAGACATTCTGCCTGGGGAGGCTGTGACCATGACTCTGTGTAACCTCTCGGATAATTCAGTTTTACTCTCCTTATGTTATGTTGTTTATTTGTAAATGTTCAATAAATTCCAATTACCTTTATTATTAAATTTCCTATAAAAGATACAGGTGAGAGATAAAAATGGGAAGAGATTAAAATGTAGTTTGTCAAATTTTCCTTAAAACAAAGGGATATTTGATATAGTTTTTTTTTAGTGCTATGGCACTTAATTAATAAATTAATTAATTTATTTATTGAGTTATAGTTTACTTACAATATTATATTAGTTTAAGGTATGCAACATAGGGTTTCAGTATTTTTATATATCACACAAAATACAAAGTTTTTAAAAATATTGATGATATTCCCTGTGCTGTAAATTACATCCCTGTGACTTATTTATTTTATAACTGGTAGTTTGTTTGCTTGTTTTAGAATTTACATAATTACCTTAATTAACAGGTGAAAAGAAGACCCCTTACAATATATATTAAAATTTTTATTTTTTCCCAGTATCTTGTTTATCTTATTTCTTATTCTTACTGCTTTGTGTTTACTCTTTTTTATAAAAAAGCTTTCCAGCTCTTACATATTTTATCCATTCTACCATTTTTCTGTTTTCTGCTGTGTCCTCTTTTGTTTATTAATTAATTAAAATTAATTATTGATTTCTTCCTTCTCAATTATTTGACTGTATTTACTCTTCCTAATTTCTCAAGTTGAATGAGCAGTTATTAATTTTCTTTTTTATTTATTAGTTTAATAATTTAAGGATCTAGGTCTGAGGATTGACTTTATGCCCACCTTTAATGTATGTATATATACATATTTAATGTTTTGATATGTGATATTTAAATTTTTGTAATTTTCAAAATGGCATATAGTTTAGTTTTAAGTACATCTTTCATGCAGGAGGCATTTAATCCTGTTCCTAACATCTAATTTTACTGTATTTTGTTCAGAAGACCAGGATTCACAATTTCTGTTTTTGGGAATTTATGTATTCTTATTGTTACTCACAGATTAATTAATTGAAAATTACCTGGTTTATACACAAATCTCTCTCTGGTCTTTGTAACAACTAATAAACATGCCATTGGTATTCTTAAAGATGATCAGAATTTTGGCAATATAAATATTTTTCTTTGTCCTAGACAATTGTTCTAGTCAATTCTAAAGAGTTTTACTTGATTTTAAATAATGTTCTGGATAGGTATCAACATTTTGTCTTTCTTCTGTATTTAAACATAAATTTATTATAGTCCATGATTACCTTAATTTTGTATTCCCAGTGCTAAGTATTGTTCCTAATACATAGTAGGTTTTCAATGATAAATGTTTTGCTTTTGTTTTTAACATATTAGTAGTGAAATAAAATAAAGGTGGTAAATAAATTATGTCCGTGAAAAGGAGAGCAAAAGGTGAACAAAATCATCAAAACAGTAGCTTGTTATTGGGCAGAGATACAACCTAGATAAATGAAGTGAAGCATGAATACATTATTGTAAACTATTGGATCATATTTACAAAACAGTTTGACTTGAAAAATTAACTCAGCAAAATTAGAAATTTTTATACAAGTGAATTTTCCATTTTAGATATTTCTAGTGCTCCTGAAATGACCAACATGAGTATCTACTCTCTCCCTGTGACAACTCTTTAGCCAGGGTTATGGTAAACCTAAACCAAGTTGCATGCTAAATTTGCGATTTGATTTTAATAAATATACAAGCTAACCATTTGCATATCAATAAATTATTTTCATCATTTCCTAAAATGTTTTCCACAAATACTAGTTCTACGAGATTGATTGATTGATTGATTTCATAATAGAATATCTGTGGTTAAATATGTTTACACATCAGATTTCCCTCTGGAAAAAGTATAATGCAGATTAGCATATTAGGATGTCTTCAAAGTATTTGAATACAGAAATCTGCTGAATTTTGTTAAACATAGTATTCCAAAACTTACTCATGTATATGATTATGGAATTAAATACATTGTTATAAACCACTGAAAGAAATCAATACATACATACAAATATATCTGTGTGTATCAGTGCATACATCTATATACTAAACTATTTTAACATGGAATATACTACATTGGAAACAAAGGTCCAAAGGATAATTTAGCACTAAAGCTTTTAAAGATAGTTGACAAATCAAATTAATTTTTATAAGAATCTGATGATCAAAGATCTAATCTAAACTTTAAGTATATTTTGGGGGTACTTGTAAAGCTGATTTTCTTAGTTATATAGTGCTAGTTAAAGAAATTAATAGATGAGTCTATGGCAAATGCCACTTAAGATTCATGGATATGATACTATTTTTTCTTGAGATTCTTGAGTAGAAAACAAACTGTAAAAACATTAATTAAAAGAAAAAACAATTTTCATCTTAAAATTTGCCTTCTATAAGTAGCAAAAACCAACCATATTTGAAAAAAAATCTATAATTCAAATCATTTTTGAGTGTAATGCACAGGGATGAATTTAATAAAGGAGATTTTTAACTCTTTAATTTTGAGTTATTGATATATATAATCTATATTCTTGTCTGCTTACTGTTGGATAAATTGTTTTTGTATTTTACAATAATTTTTGAATGACTGAAGCTTAAGGGGTAAATTCAAGTAATGGAATACCCTGCCAAGTTTATTAAATTCTTAGTAAGTAATAGAATTTAAAATCCCATTGGTGTTCTTATATAAAAATTATTGTATGAGTATTAAATTATAGTATGATTATTAATACTTTATAAGACTTCTCCGAAACGAATGAGATACAGATACTTCTGGATTTCCTTCAACATCCTTTCTCCGTATTCCATAAAAATACACATTTTGGTTGGCCACCACAATATATTTTCCAGCTGTCCCTTCGGCTAAATGTTAGGCAATAGATTGCAAATAGAAGTATGTATAGGATTTTTTTGGCCTAATTTTCATCCTCTCCACCATCCTCCTGCCTGGGTTTTGGAGCTGCTCTCTTGGACCTTCCATTAGACGCAATACATCGTGAAGCAGCAAGTATAAAGAAGCCTGTTCCTGTTAGCACAAAGACCCACAGCAGCCTTGAACTTTTATACGTAAGTGAAAAATGTATTATTATTTTGTTAATGTCACATGTTATTTTGGGTTTCATGTCAGTTGCAGCTAAGCCTCATCTTAACTAATACAGAATTGTTGGAAGGGAAGAGGGATGATGCTGAGTAAATAGCCTGGCATTTTTATCAGTCATTCTTTACCTTTTAAGTGATTCAGGAGCACACTAGAGAGACATTGTATGCTGAATGTTTACGACATTACAAATGATACTCTACACTAATATCCCTGATTTCTCTACTACAACTTGTTTGATTAACCCCCCTTGACACTATTCTCAATTGAGGGAAAGCAAAAGTAATTCAGGACATTTTCAGAAATGTGGCTAATCTACTTTCACAAGCTTGTCAGCTGGGGTTTCAAGCTCAGGGTGACTCTGCAGTTAATTTTTTTTTTTTTTTTTTCTAATTTTCTAAGGGAAGGAGAGCTTTTCTAGTAACAAATCCTTCCCTTTATGTTGGACAAGAGTGTCTTTTCCTTGACTTGCTGTGTAACCTCCCTAAAATAAGCTTGGAACTAAGATCCCAAAGGATCATATCCAATTTAAGCCCTTCCAATTTAAGCTCTCTCTGCCAAAGGGAGACTAGATGGTTATTTTTTACAGTGACAGACATGAGCACAATACATCTCACTGAAGAAGAGATAGAGAATATGATTCATAGCCTTCATATGATTCATAGCACTCTCAGCTCACCAAGGAAAGAAAATGCATCTGGAATCACATGCCCTTTTGCTGTTCCTTGGCTTTCTCTCCATTAGAAAGAATTAAATTAAAAAGAATTACAAAGAAGGTGGCAACTTAGAGGAAAACTGGGAAGGAGGGCATAACAGGAAATTAAAGATTTCTAGAACTCATGTCAAATTTAAGGCACACTCATAGTGACAGCTAGTCAATTTTTAAAAATTCTTCATGTACTCTCTATCTACTAAATAGTACAAACATCAACTTTGATGCCCTAATGATATAGAAGAATGCAGTTCTTTAGTAGAGCTCAGTGTCCAGCAGAAACAAAGTTTGGTTAATTTAATCTCCAAAGCTATGATTGACTATCGGTGTACATTTTTAGATTGGACATTTTTCATTTTCTGCATTGCAAATAGTGCGGAAGAGTTCTCCACCTCAAAAGTGAAGCAAAACATATATCATACAATATAGGAGAGCAATTTCAAGGGTCAAATAACCTACTTTGCTTAATTCAGTTTTATGCATGAAGAAATAAATGTGGGGGTTTTATCCTAATTAAGAAGTGTCCGATTTTTCTATCACCTACTGCTGAATGTTAAATGTAAAATGAACCCATTTCTGAACAGGCTGAACACAAAGAATATTAATGCTGATTGTCTAATAGATGTGTCTCCAATGCAGTTCTCTCTCCAGTCTGACACAGATGAGCCCACTGGTGCCTTGTTTATTATGCCAGGTTGGCCCTACCACTTCCCATCCAAATCTGGTTTGAGACAGATCTTTGCCCTGATCTCTGCCCTTACATAGTCCATGGCAATACAGTGTGGCTCAGTATTATCTATGTCACCCCAAATATCTGATCTAGGTTGAAATTTCCTGATATTGATTCCTGGGCTCTAAATTATTCCCTCACCTCAGCCTATATTATCTTCGTGTCTAGTTATGTGATGAGTTTCATAGCCAGTGTCACTCTGAGCTACTTTCCTGTGGTCTTCTAGGCTCACTAGTTGCCTCCCTGAATGTTTATTTCCTACCTCCATTCTCTATTGCTAGGCCACCTCTTTCTTTGGGAACCATGAAGTTTCATTTTGGACACTCTCAGGTCAGATGTGCCTAATAGGAGACCAAAATTTGGATTGTATCATTTCCTCTTAGGTATCAGCTGACATATTTACTGAGTCCAGTGCCAGAGGTTGATGACTGTCCCAACTCCCCTTGTGTTACTGCACTGGTCAGCCTTATGTTTAGTTCAGTTCTACAGACATGCTCAGAACCCACTGTGTGCCAGACACTGAATATATTAAAATCAATAAGATATTGATTATATATTTGAGGAAAGTAACACATATGAAAATCAACAATATGTTCAATTATGTTGCTGATTGGGCCAGAGATTTAATAATTTGAAATAGCTAAAAGAAAGAAGATGGGTAGCTGTACTGGTCAAAAAGAATGTCCAGTTCTAAAACAAAATCACTGAATTAATTAGGAATAAGGCTGAGGAAAGAACCAATATAACTGCAGAATGTTCCTTGTGTATCCTTGTATCTCCAATTCCTAAAATATAGCATAGTGCATAGCTGAAATGCACTAAATGTTTACTGAATGAATTGCAGAATGAATGAATAAATGATTATTCCTCCAGTAACTTAAATTTTGGGATAAGTTAAACAGATTAATGTGAAATTCTCACATGTAGAAATTAATGTGAAATTCTCTACATCTCATGATGTAGGTCTATGACTCAAATATTTACACCCTATGTATTAAATTGTGGCCTGTAAAGTTGATTTGTAAAGTGGCTTTAAACACTACTTCAATTGGGACAAAAACTGCCCATAAAGAGAAAGAAAACGTCTGTGGAAAACTGGAGAGTTGATTACTTATGTTGAGATAGTATGCACAGGGGGAAAAACAAACAAACAAACAAAAAACAAAACAAACAAACAAACAAAAAACTAACCCTCAATGGAAACAAGATTTGGGCAAATACCAGGGGCTACACAAACAACTCTGTGTTCAATAATTTGGAAATTTAAAATGATCTCAAGAAGTAGCCCTTATTAATATCAAGTTTCTCCTCTGTATAAAAAAAATACATATATGCATAATGTGGACATTTTTAATTCTTCTGCAATTTGATAATATACACATTTTTACACATTTTGAAACCATTTCTATTTCCATTATAATGATATAAATCCAGAGAACTATTTAATCTTAGTTTCATAAAGTAATTTTATATACAATGAGTAATTATTGAAAGGTGCTATCATTATTCCATTTCATTCACTTAGAGTTTATATGGCTTCTGTGAGGGTTTCTGATCGTTCTCTCTTTTAAATGCTGAAATGGTCGTTAGTTCTAAATTGCTCCTTATATCAAAGCTCCTGAGGTGCATTAGCTATGTCAAAAGGACTTTTCAGACAAAAAATGGTCAATTCAAGACAGACTGGGGAGAACACAATATTGTTTATAACACTCTGTTCTGAATTTTAGGACTTTAATAACCTTCTGGAGAAGCTGAGCCAATTGCTAATCAATAGTAATTATTTCTTTTTCTCACCACCTAAAAAGTACTCCTTAACCCCTAAAAGTAAGTTTTTAGAAAGCCACACTCTTATAGACATTAAATTTACAGTCATAACTCAAGTTTTGATATGTATAATGTATTCTCTGTTACAAGTTTATAATAGGACTATTTTCAGCATTTGAAAGTGAAATTATCTTTTCCAAGAAGATAGTTTTAAAAATCATAATTTCTTTTTTTTTTAACATTTTTATTGGAGTATAATTGCTTTACAATGGTGTGTTAGTTTCTGCTTTTTTACAAAGTGAATCAGTTATACATATACATATATCCCCATATCTCTTTCCTCTTGCATCTCCCTCCCTCCCACCCTCCCTATCCCACCATTCTAGCTGGTCACAAAGCACCAAGCTAATTTCCCTGTGCTAGGTGACTGCTTCCCACTAGCTAGCTATTTTACATTTGGTAGTGTATATATGTCCATATATACACCACCACTCTCTCACTTTGTCCCAGCTTACCCTTCCCCCTCACTGCATCCTTAAGTCCATTCTCTAGTAGGTCTGAGTCTTTATTCTTGTCTTGCTCCTAGGATCTTCATGACCATTTTTTTTTTTTTTTTTAGATTCCATATATATGTGTTAGCATACAGTATTTGTTTTTATCTTTCTGACTTACTTCACTCTGTATGACAGACTCTAGGTCCACCCACCTCACTACAAATAACTCAATTTGGTTTTTTTTATGGCTGAGTAATATTCCATGGTATATATGTGCCACATCTTCCTTATCTATTCATCTGTTGATGGACACTTAGGTTGCTTCCATGTCCTGGCTATTGTAAATAGAGCTGCAATGAGCATTGTGGTACATGACTCTTTTAGAATTATGGTTTTCTCAGGGTAAATACCCAGTAGTGGAATTGCTGGGTCGTATGGTAGTTCTATTTTTACTTTTTCAAGGAACCTCCATACTGTTCTCCATAGTGGCTGTTACAATTTACATTCCCACCAACAGTGTATGAGGGTTCCCTTTTCTCCACACCCTCTCCAGCATTTATTGTTTGTAAATTTTTTGGTGATGGCCATTATGACCTGTGTGAGATGATATCACATTGTAGTTTTGATTTGCACTTCTCCAATGATTGATTATTTTGAGCATTCTTTCTTGTGTTTTTTGGCAATCTGTATATCTACTTTGGAAAAATGTCTATTTAGGTCTTCTGCACGTTTTTGGATTGGGTTGTTTGTTTTTTTGATAGTGAGCTGCATGAGCCTGCTTGTAAATTTTGGAGATTACTCCTTTGTCAGCTGCTTCATTTGCAAATATTTTCTCCCATTCTGAGGGTTGTCTTTTCTTCTTGTTTATGGTTTCCTTTGTTGTGCAAAAGCTTTTAAGTTTCATTAGGCCCCATTTGTTTATTTTTGCTTTGATATCCATTTCTCTAGGAGGTGGATCTTAGCAAAAAGGATCTTGCTGTGATTTATGTCATACAGTGTTCTGCCTATGTTTTCCTCTAAGAGTTTGATAGTATCTGGCCTTACATTTAGGTCTTTAATCCATTTTGAGTTTATTTTTGTGTATGGTGTTAGGGAGTGTTCTAATTTCATTCTTTTACATGTAGCTGTCCAGTTTTCCCAGCACCACTTATTGAAGAGGCTGTCTTTTCTCCATTGTATATTCTTGCCTCCTTTATCAAAGATAAGGTGACCATATATGCATGGGTTTATCTCTGGGCTTTCTATCTTGTTCCATTGATCTATATTTCTGTTTTTGTGCCAGTACCATACTGTCTTGATTAATGTAGCTTTGTAGTAGAGTCTGAAGTCCAGGAGCCTGATTCCTCCAGCTCCATTTTTCTTTCTCAAGATTGCTTTGGCTATTCAGGGTCTTTTGTGTTTCCATACAAATTGTGAAATTTTTTGTTCTAGCTCTGTGAAAAATGCCAGTGGTAGTTTGATAGGGATTGCACTGAATCTGTAGATTGCTTTGGGTAATAGAGTCATTTTCACAATGTTGATTCTTCCAATCCAAGAACATGGTATATCTCTCCATCTATTTGTATCATCTTTAATTTCTTTCATCAATGTCACAATTTTCTGCCTACACGTCTATTGTCTCCTTAGGTAGGTTTATTCCTAAGTATTTTATTCTTTTTGAGGCAATGGTAAATGGGAGTGTCTCCTTAATTTCTCTTTCAGATTTTTCATCATTAGTGTATAGGAATGCAAGAGATTTCTGTGCATTAATTTTGTATCCTGCAACTTGACCAAATTCATTGATTAGCTCTAGTAGTTTTCTGGTAGCATCTTTAGGATTCTCTATGTATAGTGTCATGTCATCTGCAAACAGTGACATCTTTACTTCTTCTTTTCCAATTTGTATCCCTTTTATTTATTTTTCTTCTCTGATTGCCGTGGCTAGGACTTCCAAAACTATGTTGAATAATAGTGGTGAGAGTGGACAACCTTGTCTTGTTCCTGATGTTAGTGGAAATGGGTTCAGGTTTTCACCATTGAGGACGATGTTGGCTGTGGGTTTGTCATATATGGCCTTTATCAGGTTGAGGTAAGTTCCCTCTATGCCTCCTTTCTGGAGGGTTTTTATCATAAATGGGTGTTGAATTTTGTCGAAAGCTTTTTCTGCATCTATTGAGATGATCATATGGTTTTTCTCCTTCAATTTGTTAATATGGTGTATCACATTGATTGATTTGTGTATATTGAAGAATCCTTGCATTCCTGGAATAAACCCCACTTGATCATGGTGTATGATCCTTTTAATGTACTGTTGGATTCTGTTTGCTAGTATTTTGTTGAGGATTTTTGCATCTATGTTCATCAGTGATATTGGCCTGTAGTTTTCTTCCTTTGTGACATCTTTGTCTGGTTTTGGTATCAGAGTGATGGTGGCTTTGTAGAATGAGTTTGGGAGTGTTCCTCCCTCTGCTATATTTTGGAAGAATTTGAGAAGGGTAGGTATTAGCTCTTCTCTAAATGTTTCATAGAATTCGCCTGTGAAGCCATCTGGTCCTGGGCTTTTGCTTGTGAGATTTTTAATCACAGTTTCAATTTCAGTGTTTGTGATTGGTCTGTTCATATTTTCTACTTCTTCCTGGCTCAGTCTCGGAAGGTTGTGCATTTCTATGAATTTGTCCATTTTATTGGCATATAGTTGCTTGTAGTAATCTCCCATGATCCTTTGTATTTCTGCAGTGTCAGTTGTTACTTCTCCTTTGTCATTTCTAATTCTATTGATTTGAGTCTTCTCCTTTTTTTATTGATGAGTCTGGCTAATGGTTTATCAATTTTGTTTATCTTCTCAAAAACCAGCTTTTAGTTTTATTGATCTTTACTATCGTTTCCTTCATTTCTTTTTCATTTATTTCTGATCTTATCTTTATGATTTCTTTCCTTCTGCTAACTTTAGGGATTTTTGTTCTTCTTTCTCTAATTGCTTTATGTGTAAGGTTAGGCTGTTTATTTGAGATGTTTCTTGTTTCTTAAGGTAGGATTGTATTGCTATAAACTTCCCTCTTAGCACTGCTTTTGCTGCATCCCATAGGTTATGTGTCATTGTGTTTTCATTGTCATTTGTTTCTAGGTATTTTTTGATTTCCCCTTTGATTTCTTCAGTGATCACTTCGTTATTAAGTAGTGTATTGTGTAGCCTCCATGTGTTTGTATTTTTTACTGATCTTTTCCTGTAATTGATATCTAGTCTCATAGTGTTGTGGTCAGAAAAGATACCTGATATGATTTCAATTTTCTTAAATTTACCAACGCCTGAATTGTGACCCAAGATATGATCTAGCCTGGAGAATGTTCCATGAGCACTTGAGAAGAACGTGTATTCTGTTGTTTTGGGGTGGAATGTCCTATAAATATCAATTAAGTCCATCTTGTTTAATGTATCATTTAAAGCTTGTGTTTCCTTATTTATTTTCATGTTGGATGATCTGTCCATTGGTGAAAGTGGGGTGTTAAAGTCCCCTACTACGATTGTGTTACTGTCGATTTCCCCTTTTATGGCTGTTAGTATTTGCCTTATGTATTGAGGTGCTCTTATGTTGGGTGCATAAATATTTACAATTGTTATATCTTCTTCTTGGATTGATCCCTTGATCATTATGTAGTGTCCTTCTTTGTCTCTTGTAATAATCTTTTTTTAAAGTCTATTTTGTCTGATATGTGAATTGCTACTCCAGCTTTCTTTTGATTTCCATTTGCATGGAATATCTTTTTCCATCGCCTCACTTTCAGTCTGTATGTGTCCCTAGGTCTGAAGTGGGTCTCTTGTAGACAGCATATATACGGTCCTGTTTTTGTGTCTATTCAGCCAGTCTATGTCTTTTGGTTGGAGTATTTAATCCATTTACTTTTAAGGTAATTATTGATATGTATGTTCTTATTACTATTTTCTTAATTGTTTTGGGTTTGTTATTGTAGGTCTTTTCCTTCTCTTCTGTTTCCTGTCTAGAGAAGTTCCTTTAGCATTTGTTGTAAATCTGGTCTTGTTGTGCTGAATTCTCTTAGCTTTTGCTTGTCTGTAAAGGTTTTAATTTCTCTGTCAAATCTGAATGAGATCATTGCTGGATAGAGTAATCTTGGTTGTAGGCTTTTCCCTTTCATCACTTTAAATATGTCCTGCCACTCCCTTCTTGCTTACAGAGTTTCTTCTGAAAGATCAGCTGTTAACCTTATGGCATTCCCTTGTATGTTATTTGCTGTTTTTCCCTTGCTGCTTTTAATACATTTTCTTTGTATTTAATTTTCGATCATTTGATTAATATGTGTCTTGGCGTGTTTCTCCTTAGATTTACCCTGTATGGGACTCTCTGTGCTTCCTGGACTTGATTAACTATTTCCTTTCCCATATTAAGGAAGTTTTCAAGTATAATCTCTTCAAATATTTTCTCAGTCCCTTTGTTTTTCTCTTCTTCTTCTGGGACCCCTATAATTCGAATTTTGGTGCATTTAATGTTGTCCCAGAGGTCTCTGAGACTGTCCTCAATTCTTTTCTTTCTTTTTTCTTTATTCTGCTCTGTAGTAGTTATTTCCACTATTTTATTTTCCAGGTCACTTATCCGTTCTTCTGCCTCAGTTATTCTGCTATTGATCCCTTCTAGAGAATTTTAAATTTCATTTATTTTGTTGTTCATGATTTTTTTTTTGCTCTTTAGTTTTCCAGATCTTTGTTAAACGTTTCTTGTATTTTCTCCATTCTATTTCCAAGATTTTTGATCAAGTTTACTATCATTATTCTGAATTCTTTTTCAGCTAGACTGCCTATTTCCTCTTCATTTGTTAGGTATGGTGGGTTTTTACGTTGCTCCTACATCTGCTGTGTGTTTCTTTGTCTTCATTTTGCTTAACTTACTGTGTTTGGGGTCTCCTTTTCACAGGTTGCAGGTTCGTAATCCCTGTTGTTTTTGGTGTCTGCTCCCAGTGGCTAACATTGGTTCAGTGGATTGTGTAGGCTTCCTGGTGGAGGGGACTACTGCCTGTGTTCTGGTGGATGAGTCTGGATCTGTCTTTCTGGTGGGCAGGTCCACGTCTGGTGATGTGTTTTGGGGTGTCTGTGACTTTATTATGATTTTAGTCAGCCTCTCTGCTAATGGGTTGGGTTGTGTTCCTGTTTTGCTAGTTGTTTGGCATAGGGTGTCCAGCACTGTAGCTTGCTAGTCATTGAGTGGAGCTGGGTCTTGGCATTGAGATGGAGATCTCTGGGCGATTTTTGCCATTTGATATTACATGGAGCTGGGAGGTCTCTGGTGGACCAATGTCCTGAACTTGGCTCTCCCACGTCAGAGGCACAGTCCTGACACCTGGCTGGAGCACCAAGAGCCTGTCATCCACATGGCTCAGAATAAAAGGGAGAAAAAGAAAGAAAGAAAGAAAGAAAAAGGTAAAATAAAATAAAAGTAAAAAGTTATTAAAATAAAAAACAGAAAATAAGTATTAAAAAAATTTTTTTAAGTAATTTAAAAAAAAAGAAAGAAAGAAGAGAACAGCCAAACCAAAAAACAAATCCACCAATGATAAGAAGCACTGAAAACTATACTAAAAAACAGACAAACAAACAAAAAGCAACAGACAGAGAGAACCTAGGACAAATGGTAAAAGCAAAGGTATATAGACAAAATCACACACAGAAGCATATGCATACACACGCTCAAAAAAAGAAAAAGGGGGAAAAAAATATATATATATATATATCAATATGTATATCAATATATATATCAATATATATATCTATCTATCTATCTATCTATATATATATATATATATATATATATATATATCATTGCTCCCAAAGTCCACTTCCTCAATTTGGGATGATTCATTGTGTATTCAGGTACTCCACAGACTCAGGGTACATCAAGTTGACTGTGGAGATTTAATCCGCTGCTCCTGAGGCTGCTGGGAGAGATTTCCCTTTCTCTTCTTTGTTCGCACAGCTCCTGGGATTCAGCTTTGGATTTGACCCCGCCTCTGAATGTAGGTCGCCTTAGTGCGTCTGTTCTTTGCTCAGACAGGACGGGGTTAAAGGAGAAGCTGATTCAGGGACTCTGGCTCACTCAGGCCGGGGGGAGGGAGGGGTACGGATGTGGGGCAAGCCTGCGGCAGCAGAGTCCAACATGATGTTGCACCAGACTGGGACGTGCCGTGTGTTCTCCCCGGGAAGTTGTCCCTGGATCACGGGACCCTGGCAGTGGCGGGCTGCACAGGGTCCCTGGGGGGGAGGTATGGATAGTGACCTGTGCTTGCACACAGGCTTCTTGGTGGCTGCAGCAGCAGCCTTAGGGTCTCATGCCCGTCTCTGGGGTCCGCACTGAGAGCAGCGGTTTGCGCCCATCTCTGGAGCTCCTTTAAGCAGTGCTCTTAATCCCTTCCCCTCGCGCACCAGGAAACAAAGAGGCAAGAAAAAGTCTCTTGCCTCTTCGGCAGTTCCAGACCTTCTCCCGGACTCCCTCCTGGCTAGCCATGGTGCACTAGCCCCCTTCAGGCTGCGTTCATGCAATCAACCCCAGTCCTCTCCCTGGGATCCCACCGAAGCTGAAGCTTCAGCTCCCAGCCCCTGCCCACCCCGGCGGGAGAGCAGGCAAGCCTCTCAGGCTGGTGAGTGCTGGTCGGCACTGATCCTCTGTGTGGGAATCTCTCCGCTTTGCCCCCTGCACCTCTGTTGCTGCACTCTCCTCCGTGGCTCCGAAGCTTCCCCCCTCCGCCACCGCAGTCTCTGCCCATGAAGGGGCTTCCTAGTGTGTGGAAACCTTTCCTCCTTCACAGCTCCCTCCCACTGGTGCAGGTCCCATCCCTATTCTTTTGTCTCTGTTTTTTTTCTCTTTTCTTTTGCCCTACCCAGGTATGTGGGGAGTTTCTTGCCTTTTGGGAGGTCTGAGGTCTTCTGCCAGCGTTCAGTAGGTGTTCTGTAGGAGTTCAAATATCATAATTTCTTAAAGATTGCAGCAATAAAACTTTCTAAACACTCTCAAAACTTTATTGAATAAGGGTGTAAATGGATAGATAGATATATAAATATACTATTAAATATTTTTTCTTATTTCAAATGACAATAGTTAAAATCAAAGTAGTTTATATCAAAAAAGTAAAGCCTGATAAATAAATATGCTGTTGGACATTTTGTTGTCTTACAGAAAAATTGCTTAGGTGTGAAATTTTATTGAGTTGGTATAGGTCATCATCAGTAGAAAAGTTAATAGAAAGTATTAAGAAAATCTAGAGCTTCAAAAAGGAAGAGTGGCTAAAGATTAATAAGAAATATTGAGGAGAAACAAACAATATATTGTCAAATTAATGGTGAATAACAGGTTTAAATTAGGTGATGGCCTTAGAAAAACACGATGAATATAGTATACAATGTAAAGTAGATTTCTGTGTCCTTTTTGAAAAATGCTTCTTCTATTCCTACTCTGTGCTAGGTTGTATACTTGCACTGGAGATGCAAGAGTTATTTCACAGAAAGACAGTTTCTCTCAAGTGTTTCTTGTTTGTTTTTATAGATTCTCTATCATAATTAATGGAATTACTGGGCTATTTATGCTAGAAACCTAGGTAGCAATTTCAAACTTCTTTGTTCTTTTATCATCCAAATGCTGGCCAAATTCACAAAAATATTACCTGCTAAATGTATTTTTTCATTTTTTTCTCACCATTTTTACTTGCCTATTTCAGATTTGCATTATTTCTTTTAATTGCTCCCCCTGAAGCATGTTAAAGTACTCAATTTGTTGTATTCTTATAACATTTATAATAATCAACTTGTATTTAAGTTTTTCATTTGCACATCGATGTTCTTCATTAAACTGATTATCTTAGAGGGCAAAGTCCATGACATATTCCTTTCTTTAGCCTCTAACATCTAGAGCAATATATGAGTTGAAGGAAATTAGTTTTGGACTCTTATTCTGAGCATAGGCTGCCAACACTAAGCTTTGAAAGCAATGTAAAACCCATTCTAAATTTGTTCCCTGAATCCTACAACAGCAGTTTAATTAACAAGAGATGTAGTCTTAAAATATAACTTGAAATTTAAAAAAATTGTAGGTAATGATGACTTCAATTTATATTATATATATACATATAGATATATGTTATATAACATAAATATATGTATATATTGTTTGTTTCCTCCAGAGCATGACTATAGTATGTGAGTACTTGAAAAAACTGGCTGCAATAATAGAAATAGTTTTCCACTAAAGTATTAAGGTATAAACTCTATTTCTCAGTGTGTAAAAGGTGATTTACTTTTGGGTGGATTATCCTCAAAGGACAAAAAATAGGTAGCTTCTATTTCCATATGTAGAATATGTCACCACATTCAAAAAACAGCAGGAACTCAATCTTTTTCTTCACTGATAGTTAAACATTTCAGAATTGTAAAACCAGAATTATATTTTTAGGTAAATCAATGTGGTAGGATCAAAAGCTTTACATATATTGTATGTGAATTTCTATTAAAACACAATAAAATATAAATAGTCCTTAATAGATTTCAAAGTGGTTTTTAAATATAAAACTTGTGACTGAGATAATTAGATGCAAATTACATATAATTCAATGAAAACAAATCACATTTTGAAATTCTTTGAAGATATTTGACATCTGAACCTAAGAAAGTAACATAAAAAAAAAAAATCTATGAGAACTTCTAAGTAAGTTAAAAACTGTCTGCTTGGAGGAACTAACCTATGTCTTCAAAAACTCTAGAGATGTTCTGACCTTGAATCTTCCTTGGTAAGATGAATCACAGCAAGCACAATTCTTTCTGCAGAAGAACAATTTCACTTTCTCCCAGTTTTTCATTCACTTTTTCCTCTCACTCTAATCCTTGATATATAAGGGGCTAAATGAAATATTAAGAAACTCCCAATTTAACATAGAGAATATAATTGAATAAATTATGTCTGAAAGTGTTGCAGTGGGTTTTCATAGGACATCTCAAGGTAGGTGACGGCATTATAATCTCTAGGCATGAATTTGTCTAAAATTATATTATCCAGGATAGGCTAGGTTATGATGTGATAACAAATTAATTCTGAAAATCTACTATTATAACACTATTAAAAGTTTATTTTTTAGCTAACTTTACATGACCTTCATGTTCATTCCATACAAATGTAGCTGTTCCATCTGGAACAAGTAGTCCTCTAGGTCAACTGAGCTGAAAAAAGGAGACTGGAGAATTAGTTTTTCCTTCACCTGGAAACAGTACCCACATTTCACTGGCCAGAACAAGTCCAATGACCCTGCTTAATTGCAAAGGAGTTGGGAAATATAGGGAAGCAGATGGACTATTTTGGGTGAGGGTTAATCTTTCCATCAGCAATCAATAGCTTATATGTTGTAAATGATATTGTAATATGCTGATCAATTTGTACTAGTCAATTATTTTCATGATGCTTGCCTGAAGTGCATAATTTAATCATGAGCACTTCAAAGTAAAACTGAGGAAAAATCCTAAATTATGGTTTTACATTGTTTTACTTAGGTCTGTAATAGGAAAACACTGAAACTGTAGTTGTTTGGTAGGGGGGGAAAAAAATCTTTCTACAATGTTTCCCTGAGACAGAAGAGCATATTATTTCATAACAAAAAAGGCAACCATGAAGTAGGAAGAAAAAAAATCCAGGAACCTGTGTGACAGGTAAAGCTAGATTGGCAGCTATGTTTTGTTATTTAAAATCAATACTTAAGAGCCTTTCCTTCTTCACAAAGATAAAGGAGTTATCAGAGCTAATAGTTGATGTGTATGCTTAGCACTGTTTTAACAGATTACAGGTCGATTTTAATTTTGCTTTACAAATTACAAAGGAGTCCATCAATAAGATTATGGACTAGAGACACCCAAATACTGCTGAGAAAGTAGTCTACCTTTTCAAGTTCAAATGGAGAAAAATATAAAGAGAAAAAAGTTGCCAACACACAAGGAAAAGGAATGTGTTTTTTGTTTGTGTATAAACCATGCAAAACCCTCACTGATATAATTACACTGTAATAGAAGCTGATAATTATTTAGCAAAAAGATTTTGTAAGAAGTTCAGAAGAATTTCCTTGGTTAATCCAAAAAGGTGGCATTGTAAATGCTTTACATATACAGAACTATCACTAGAAAACAATATAATCATCAAGACTTTTAAAATATAATACTGTAGCCTATTTTATAAATTTATATTTTAGGACTGTTTTATTATTAAGGATATTCCTTTCACAGAAAATTAGAAAACTTGAGAAAAACATATGCTTTTCATGTGCTCATAAATATAGAACCATGTACATGATTACAAAATGACATTTTATTTTCCTTGTAATGTACAGGAACCATCATTTTCCTCTGCACTAGTTATGATAGAATTCTTCAATAATTTGGTAAGCATTTTTAAAAACAAAGGGAAAATATAAAGCAAAACCCCCTCAAATATCTAGTCTATTATAACATGATAAATATTCATAAGTTTACAGAGGGCTGTTAGACTTTAAGAGTTATGACTGACATCTGAAGAAGATACACTAAGAAAAGCACTGTCATATATATAAAGACATATGAAGAGTTCCTATCCAAACCATGGCAAAATTGTACACAAATGTCAGAAATATGATCAAATTATGAACCAAGAATAGAAGTGAATGATAATAAGCCAGCCATGCTACAATTTCTTTCACTTTTATTACTAAATAGCACCATTATCACATGAAAGTCCCTTTAAGTAAAAAGACTCTGCTTTTGGAAATAATTTTATATACTATTACACAAATTTGTACTTTTAAAAAAGCCTTTTATGACATGAAAATTTTAGCATAGTCAAAATAGTGGTTGAAAATCCTGTCCTGCAGCTGCCCTGCAGGGAGTGGAGGAGAGGCAATACTGGAGTCCTCCCTACACTTTTCTGAAGTCATTTCAGAGGGCCTCTGGTGAGATTCCATTCTCTGCAAAGCACACAGAAAGATGTTTCACAAGGGTAGAGTTAAAGAGTTGCTGAGGAAGAAAATACCCCCAAAGCCCTCTTTGGCACAGACAAGAATATAAACCTTTCTTCCCTCCCTGAAACTTTCAGAAAGTGCCCTCATACACAGTCAGTTCCTCTGGAGCAACTGCCAGAGTCAGCACCTCAAGCAGAGAGGGCAGGCGCTAACAGCAAAGGAACTCAGTGATGCAAAGTATGGGCTTCATCTGGAAAATGCTGGATTCCCTTCAGACCACTCCGGATGCAGTCAGCCAGAAGCTAAAATTTGGTTCTCAAGACTCCTTAGGGCAAAAGTTCAAATGGCTTATTCTATAAGTTGTTTCTAGGATTGTTTTTAGTTGGAATTAAGGGAACTAAGATTCTGTAAGTCGAATGGAAAACTTTGTCAATGAAGTGAGACATAATTACCTGGTGGTGGTTGAGAGTTCTTAATTTGTGCTTCAATGACAAAGCTGACAAGCAGAGTTCTGAGAACTTGAGAAGTTGGGTCAGAAGGAATCCTTAAAAGGCTAGGAGTGGAAACTTCCCACTTAGTTTCTCTTGTGCAGTGAATTTGAAACCTGTTGTTGTCATTAGCAAGATTTACCTTTGATCACACCAGAAGTGTAAAGAATAAAACATCAAACTCTTTTATTGACTAACTTACATCCTGTTAAAACCATGAATATGTTCACTTTCTTGGTACTTGGTGATCTTTTGATTTAGAAAAAAACCTGTGTAAACGAATAAGCTCCTAAGAACTCATATTTCTTTCTTTTTTTTTAATTTTTATTTCCACAACCCTTCCCTGAGGTTTGTGTATGTTGGATATTGTGGTGTTTTAGATCACTGAGTGTACAGAAGAAGGAATTCAGACAAAATATTGCTGTTCTTCAGTTTTGTTTGTGGAATTTGAAATTACTCAAATTTAAAATAAATTACTGGACTGTAGAACTCATATTTCTTGAACCCTTTCTTTCCTATGATCACAGATTAGGAATATTTGCCTTTTGACCTTGTATTAGAGGATACGGTATGCTTGGTGTATGACTGATATTTTAGTATATGTTTAATTTAATTTATTCCTACAAATCTCTTGAGGTAGGCATTATTTCTATGTTGATATTATGAAACTGTACTTCATAGAATTTGAGTAAATATTTGATATCAAATAACTGAAAGGATGGAGCAGGACTCAGATGGGGGGTACACCGAACACAAAGCCAATTCTCTGTTAATTTCACCACAGTACATCTTCAGTGACCTTAACAGATACAGCCAAGGAGCAGCATATTTTCATATGTAAGAGAGCAACAGAAATTAAAAATTATAAGTATTGAGTTTATTGTCTCAAAATAATTGTTGTTTCTCATGCGTGCAATCTTTTAACCCTTGCTGGACCACCTAAGAATGGAACTTGAGCCAGGAACATTTCCTTACTAAGACATAAAGAGTCCTCGCAGCCTGTCCTGAGCTTACACCTCCTTTGGGAATATATTTCCTTGTTCTGGACTTGATATATACAGCTGACCCTCATCTGAGGATTCAACCAACCTCAGATTAAAAAATTCCAAAACAAAATTCTAGAAAGTTCCAAAAAATCACAAAACTTGAATTTGTGACACTGGCAACTATTTACATAGCATTTACATGGTATTTACAACTATTTACATAGCATTTACATTGTATTAGATATTATAAGTAATCAAGAGATGATTTAAAGTATATTGGAGGATGTGTGTAAGTTATAATCAAATATTATGCCATTTTACATAAGGGACTTGTGCATCCATTGATTTTGGTATCAGAGGGGTGATGGAATCAATTCTCTGCCCCCACGGACACCTGATACCAAGGGACAGCTGTCCTTTTTCATTCTGTTTATTAAGCATGTGTCAGTGTCCTCAGTCGCACTCTCAGCTTTCTGTATTTCAGATCCCATAGGGGAGAGGTAGGGGTCATTTTATTGTGGCAGAAAGTGTGGGCTCTGCAGCTAGGTCTGTCTGGGTTATGGAGCAGATCTGCTGGCCAGGAGGGACCAACACAAGGCAAGAGACTGGATCTCATGCGTGCTCTCCTTTCTTGCTGTAAGTAAGGGCTGCACCACTTTTGCCGGCTGTATGTGTTTTCTATTCTCAACAACATTTAATTATGCACAGGTCTCTTCCCTGGATGGAATTTATCTGCCTTTTAATCTTTTTTTTTTTAAATTTAATTAATTAATTTATTTTTCGCTGTGTTGTGTCTTTGTTGCTCCATGCGGGCTTTCTCTAGTTGCGGTGAGCGGGGGCTACTCTTCGCTGTGGTGTGCGGGCTTCTCACTGTGCTGGCTTCTCTTGTTGCAGAGCTCAGGCTCTAGGCGCACGGGCTTCAGTAGTTGTGGCTCACAGTCTCAGTGGTTGTGGCGCACGGGCTTAGTAGCTCTGCGGCATGTGGGATCTTCCCAGACCAGGGCTCGAACCCGTGTCCCCTGCATTGGCAGGTGGATTCTTAACCACTGCACCACCAGGGAAGTCCTATCTGCCTTTTAATCTTGACTGCACAGCCTGGCCTGTGAGTTCACAGAGAATGGCATAACACTCAGCTTCGGATGTCCTAGTAGTTAATTATGTGAATTCACATAAATGGCCTATTAATAAAATTGGCTGCAAGCTACTCTTGGATTGCAGAGTTGAAAGGGAAGACTTAACTCAAGACATCTTTGTCTTCAGACCATAACTTAAAATATCTTTTTGATTTAAGGCCACTTTATCTAATTTCTACTTTATCTAAATTCTACCACTGTCACTGCCTCACTTCTACTACTGCCCCGTCACCTCTCCACCGCACCTGTAGAAATGCGACCCAATATCAGTCCAGAAGTCAGGGACTGTGCAGTTTAGGGATTGTATGAATTATGTAAAGCACTAGTTAGCATAAAATGTATTTAAAAGGAATAAAGAAAAGAAAGATATTCAAACTCACCATAAAATGTAAATCTATTATCACTGATGATGTCATCGTTCCTGGTACATTTCTTCTGAGCCCAGCATGTAGGTTGTCATGTTTCCTACATCATTAAATCTTTAAAGAGCTAGTTTTAGACACAAATAGATCTCAGTAAAGCAGATGTACTAAATGTATGGGTGGTCAGAGCAGAGCTGTCTCCCTTGCATAAGTAGATGGAGAGTTGTGAAACTGAGTCACAGAGACTCATAGAACCATACCAGATGAGAAGGAATAAAACAACTAGCGATCATAGTTCCACTCCTTATTTATATTAAAATTTGGTGTATATGTATATATAAGTATCTGAAATATATATACATAATGCATAGGCATACACTTATATATGTATTGCATATAGTAATACCCTAAACAAAATTCAGTTTAACATGTCCTCTAAAAGCTTTCTTTTTCTAGTTAAATCCATTGACTTTTGTGAAGTTCATCTAACATTCATGGGTTTTACTGGACACCATTCAGGCCCGAGAGATTAGATAGCAGAGAGTGACATCTTGACTTTGATGTCTTATATGTTCCTCTGCCTTTATTATCCAAAGTAAAGCCCTTGTTAATTCTTCCCATCACTCCCTGTGGAAACCTGTCTCTGCCCTGTTTCCGTATCCCAGTTTTCTTCACAGCATCACTATCTACCCAGAGGTGGGGCCAAAAGCCTAGGAGTCATTCTTCCTTCTCACTCCGCACAGATAAATTCCATCTACTGGCAAGTCCTGGTGGCTCTGCCTCTAAAATAGACCTTGGGCATCCACTTAGCTTCTATCCTTTCCCTCCTACTATTTTAGCCAAAACTACCATCTTCCACCTGGGCTGCACTGTATGCTCCACACGGTTCTCCCTGCTTCTGCAGGGAGGGGGCGCTCTTAAAGCCCATCTCCACTTGAGCCAGAGGGACCAGTCAACATTATAAAGGAGAGCTTGTCCTTCCCCTGCTTTAAACCTCACAGTATCTTCTCCCTGTGCTTAAAATAAAACCTGAACTCCTTATTTTCAGGACAAGTTGCTGTGTGATTTGTTATCCAATCCCCTCATCACCCACCATGCTCAGCCTCACTCACTAGGCTCCACCCAGGGGTCTTCTTTCTTTTCTTCAGGAGAAAAGCCCATTCAATCTTCAATACACTTGCATGGCCTTCTTTTGGAATGCTCTTTGCCCAAATTGTCCCACCCTGGAGACTTTTCAGGTTTGGGCTTAAATGTTGTCTTTTAAAGAGTGATTTCTTATCTAGCCATTCTAGATTATTAGCTGTCTAACCACCCACCTACTTTCTTTTGAATCATATTATCCAGTTTTATTTTCATCAAAGCACTTGTTGCTACGGAAATCTTATTATTTATATTTTGTTTTGTTTTGTTTTGTTTTGTTTTTTAAATTAGTTCCAACCTCCTATACAGCAGCCCTTTGTAAAAGCCATTGTCTGCCATGGCCCACTGTATCCCCAGGAGCTAAAATGTTTTTGACAGGAGTCCATGCTTAAGAAAAAAACGTTGGATGAGTGAAAGGGCTTTCAGATTCAATCTTAAAAGCTTGCCGATCTAAAAGAAACAATGACACTGACATCCT
Source organism: Balaenoptera physalus (assembly GCF_965194825.1). Taxonomy (NCBI): domain Eukaryota; kingdom Metazoa; phylum Chordata; class Mammalia; order Artiodactyla; family Balaenopteridae; genus Balaenoptera; species Balaenoptera physalus. The sequence goes on along the minus strand of NC_138899.1, from coordinate 39,496,479 downwards.
GTTTCAACATCCTTTTGATATTCTCTTATACCAATGGCTTGGCAAAGATTTTAAACATTTTTAAATATGGCAAAAAAGACTGATGAACCAGAAGTGGGAGGATTTCTACATGTGACAGCACCAAAATGACAAAAAACATTTTCTGAAAATGCAAGATATCTTCTAGTTATTTGAATTCTCCTCTCTGAAAATAGAATATTAATCATAAAAATATTCCACCTAGTTGCTGAAATACCAACACATTTTACTTTTTCCCTGATGAATACTGAGAGAATAGCGAGTTCTCTCTCACAAGTGATTTTCTCCCTATATATTTCATCAATCTCAGAAACACTAATAAAAATTTAAAGTCACTCAGACATATCATAGCCATAATGTAATTTTCTTTTTTGTTTTTAATTTCGATGCCCTGAAGAGGTTTTTTTTTTCCTTTGGTCCATAAATTAATGGAAGTGTTACACTCATCCACACAGATGCAACCTCTTTCCTCTCTGAGAGACATCATGGGGAGAATATTCTTCCCTTAGGAAGTTATATAAATATAATACAATATCATAAAATTTGTACACATTCTTTTAACTGTTTCAGATAAATAAATGTACATGCTGAATAGCATATACTCATTTATGTTGGATTGGTACTAAAATGTTATATAAATCATTTTTGTTGGTAAATTGCTACCTCTTGACATTGTAGTCTCACATTGATCCTAATGCTGATGTACAAAGTTTCACTCTTGTATTGAGAACATAACAGCATGCAAATAAATAAACAGTGATAACAACTTAGCTGCAGAAGAATAATTATCCAGTTTTGTGATAAAGATTGTTCTTTCATTTTTATGAACGGATGTGGTCTCAAGATTCACAGGGTGTGATAAAGAAAAGCTCTACGAGAAGCCTAGAGAGTGCAGTGAAACAAATTCCTGTAATGAACTTTCTCAGTCCTGGGTTCACAGAAACTGGGGAGAGTGGCAGATTTTGACATAACAGCTGTTAATGCTAGTACAGAGAAAGCTTCAAAGTTATCTCCATCTTAGATCTCATGCTCGGCTTTACACCTCTCATGTGATCTTATCTTCAGGCCCTTCTATCGTTCACCATTTTCATACTCAATTATAAGATTTCTTTTAGTGCTAAAAAGGTTATTTTATGAAAGCAAACACATGTTTTGATAAAATCTATGGCAGACCCAGGTTCCTTAAGAAAAGTCACAGACATTCACATACATTCCTGTGTATTTATATACATTCTTTCTAGAACATTGGTCTATCAGACTATAATATAAAGTGTCAACCTATTCATTGTTCTAACATCTGGCCCCATATTTCCTCTACTTGAAGGAGACGCTCAGACTAAAGAAAATGGCAGCAAGGCTCTGAAGCAAAAATAGAGAAGTCCTCTCTTGCTCTGCCTGGGAGAAGAAATTCTTGGTTTGTGTGTTAGTTGTTTTGCTACAGGGGGCGGGAGAGTGGATGGAGTGAGGATAGCAGAGAAGGGAGGGATTTGTGGAAAAGACAAGAAGAAGGCGTGAAGATCAGGCTTCAGGGTGGGGCTGGGCTTAGGAGAAATTCAACATGGTAGAGTCACCAAAAGGACTTTTAAAAATATGAAAGCTTAATGTCAATTTGCAGTTATTTGACCTTTGATTTGCTCTTCAGATTTCTCTCCATCTAAGGAAAAAAAAAAAAAAGTCTACTGCATTGAGAAATACTTTTAGGAGTGTGTGTTTGTTTTTATAAAAAAAAAAGCAAGAAAGCAAGCAAGCAAGGTGAAGATCTTTGGATCACTAGAATGGAGCTAAAGAAGTAAACTTCTGGAAGTAGACCAGCCATAAGAATGCAAGCCTCCTGTAAATATCCATAATATGTGGGGAGAGCTTTGGATTTCCACAAGGTAACCAAGGATGTCGATTCAATTTTACCTCCATATCAAGAAGCAAAGTGCTTTTAGATGACTTCTGTTTTCTACGCACATGCCTTATCTAATTAAGAAATAGTGATAAGGTCTGAGTAGATTGTCTTTCCCTTCCTTCACACTAAACAACTAGGTAGTGTAAATGTAAGAGAATATGTAGCACAAAACTCAAAGGAAGTAAAATGACTACACCAAAATGGCTATATCTTTTACATGAATTTCTTTTACTAACAGTAATGTTGCTTTTCAGGGACTTAATAGTTGATATGTCAAAGCAATTTGGCCTGTTATTAATTGTTCTGAAATAGAATTACCTTTCATGTCTTAGAAACCAAATAAATGGCTAGTCTTGATGGTCAATTAGGTCATAATTTTAACATCTAGTTATAATTTTGTTAGATAGAATCATATAAAATATCAGGCTCAAATTTTTGATGCATTCATTTAATTATATACCAGGAGTAAAACATAGTGTTTTAAATGTTAATACAGACCATTTTGACATCTCACAGTTATATAAACAAACTGCAGTTAGCAAGCTGTGGAAGGGGATGATAGGATCTCAGGAAATCCACTGATATTTATGTGGTATATATAGGTAAAATAAAAATGGTACATGAATGGAAGAAAATAGTGAGCAAAAAAATCATTTCTTCTGAAGTTGTAAAAAATCCTAAAATTCAATTGTTTACTGGAATTTCAGCCAGTCCTAAGGGAAAAGTCTTTTTGACTCACAGTTGTTCACTTTAAGTCAATTTTATTCAGAAGGTGCACTGAGTATTTTTCTGGGAAGAACACTGTCCTGGATGCTACACAAGATATGATAAAATCTACATCACTTTCTTCCTCAAGGAGTTTACTTTCTAGTTGGGGGCAAAGAGTTTGCATGTATGACAGTACCAAACTAGATTTGAATAAATATGTATGGTATGGGTTATACAGTTTTAAGGGTTGTTTAACATTGTTTTTTTAATCAGCTCCTTTCTCCCTTGACACGTCTTCTTTCTCCCTTTTCCATCCATTACATCAGAATGTCAATCACTGACTGACCTTCAATTATTGTTTTGATTTCTTTCAATTTTACAGCACAATAAATCCATCCTTCAGCTACTAAATCAATAGTCTTGACTCAACAAATGATATTACAATGCAAATGTGTGACCCTAACAAACAAACTCACAGACCTCCAAAGCCCTTTCACTTCTTTCTTTTGCAAAATGGGCCAAGAGGTCATATTTGGAGAAATATTTAGTGAAACACAAATTACCACCAGTATCAATGACTTAAGAGAAAGTTTTGTTTAAAACTGTTCAAAGTACAATTTTAAAATACAAAACCAAATGTAACTGATGTTACAGTCAGTGACTTTTCTTTTTACTGTCAAACCACGTAATGAGGAAGAAATTATACCTATAAATCCAGGAAAATGTAGTGTTTATAGGGTTTCTGCTGTGAAATTTTAATTCTTATTATATAAACCACATACAGTCACATCTATGCCAGCCTAATCTAGAACTACTTTTTATTAAAAAATATATTTCTCTGGCTTATAACCTATTTCTGTTGGTTTGCATCCAAAGCCTAAAGAATTGCTTAATAAGCAAGCCTACTATGTGTTATTCTGCATGTTATGGACTGAATACTCTTCTCCTCCCTTGAAAAATTCATATATTGAAGCTCTTATCCCCAATGTTACTATGTTTGGAGATGGAGCCTGTGAGGAGGTGTTAAAGCTTAAATGAGGTCATAACGGTGAGACCCTACTCTGAAAGGCCTGGCGTCCTTATAAGAAGAGGCAGAGTCACTGGAGCTTTCTCTCGAGCAAGTTAGGACACAGGGAGAAGGTGGCCATCTACAAGCCAGGAAGAAACATTCACCAGGAACTGAACTGGCTAGCAGCTTGATCTTAGACTTCTCAGCCTCCAGAACTTTGAGAAAATGAATTTCTGCTGCTTAAGCTACCCAATCTGTGTTATTTTGTTATGGCCTTCCAAACAGACTGACACTGCACAATTAAGATGTGGGGATATTTACACACACATACACACATGTATACACACACACACACACACACACGGTGGTTTGTAAAGAATGTGTAAAGAATATTATCAAGAAGGGGCAGACAAAATTCAAATGTCCCTTTAATATATAATGGCAGTCAAAAAAGGAAACAGCAAAATATATTCATGAAACTATATAGGTACATTTGGAGCAACATTCTGAAGGAAAGAAGGGATATATGTTTGTGAATGGAAGGTGAAAATTATTGGACAGTCTGGAAAGTAGAGGGTTTCCTCACACTGCTTGGATGTAGGAGAGATGGATCTTGATATGCAAATACTAAGCAACATGTATCATAAAATATTGGTATATTTGGAGGTTCTATTAACCGTTTCCTTTCTTTATAAATTATCATTTTAGAAACATTTTAAAATGCAGATAAATAAAAATAAATTACAAAGTCACCTATAATACTACTCAAAATTAAACATACTTAACATTTTGGTGTTTTTCTATATATATAATATATAATACATACAATAATATAATGCTTTTCCACTTAAAGACATATCATGAATTTTTTTCAATGTCATTATATACTACTCTTACTCAATATATTTCTGCAAGTCCACTCCATACTCAAAAATTTGGGTATTCAAATCACCATCTATGGATTTCTTGGTTGTTCATTGTTGGGGATGTTTCTATTTATGAAGAACATCCAGAGAATTTGTAGGTTTATTAGACAAGAGATGGGATGGTCAAAACTTAACTGAAACAACTTGGAATAAACAAATACTATAATTTGGATTATTAAAAAAAAAAACTTAACTGAAGACAACACCAAGTGTTGGTGACCACGTGGAGAGATCGGATCCCACTGGGTTTACAACTAGATTTCCACATTGGATACATTGTCGTAGGAATGTAAAATGGCACAGTTCCTCTGAAAACAGACTTTTCAAGTCTTATAAAATTAAACCTGAAATTACCATATGACTGAGCAATTGCACCGTTGATCATTTATCCCATAGAAATAGAAACTTATATTTATACAAAAAACTATACACAAATTTTCTGTAGCAGCTTTAATTTTAATTGGCAAATCTGGAAACCACCCAGATATCCTTCAATGAGTGAATGATTTAACAAACTGATATTACAACGCAATACTACTCAACAATAAAAAGGAACAAACTATTGATACACACAACCAGTTGGACAAATCTCCAGGGAATTATGCTGAATGAAAAAAGTTGATACCAAAAAGTTAAATACTATATGACTCCAATAATATAACATTTGTGATTAATGGTTAACAGGTGTTAGGGGTGGATTGGGGAGGGGAGGGGGCAATGGGAAAGAAGTATGTATGGTTATAAAAGGGCAATAGGAGAAATCTTTGGGTAGTGGGAACTATTTAGTATCTTGACTGTTGCGGTGGGTACATGAACATACCCAACAGACAAAATTGTATAGAACTAAATACACCACACACACGCATACACGCACACACACACACAAATGAGTGCCAGTAAAACTGGTGAAATTTGAATATGATAGGTAGATTTTGTAAATGTCAGTATCCTGATTGTGATTTTATACTACAGTTTTTGCAAAATATTAGCATTTGGTAAACTGAGCAAAGTGGATTAGGAATCTCTCTATTATTTCTTAAAACTGCATGTGAATCTTCAATTACCTCAGTAAACATTTCACTTAAAAATTAATTGGAAAAGAAGATTCATAGTGAAAACAAAGTAGGGACAAATGAGATTTTAGAAAAGGAAAAAATAAGTGGTTAGCCCTAGAAAGTGGTTGCCATTAGGTAATGGATTTTGAAAACAGAATTGTAGAGGCTGGAGTCTACAGTATACACATATGACAGTTTCACAACATAAAATAAGAAGGTATTTATTTCATTTGTGAATTAGAAGACATATTTAAATAAATGGCTCTCAAAAATAAAGGAAAATTATGTCTAGAATGTGTATATTATAATTTCAGTACTTTTATGATTTAACATTGTGTATCAAAAAAAGGAGGTGAAACTGACCAGAATTTATAAAGATCTATATTAACTATTCAATAATGGAAATATGTCATTTTAAAAAATTATTGGTAATATTTTTTAACACTGTAAGTCATCAGAGATTCAAAATCTTACCACAGGTTCAAAGTACATTTCAAGAACTTTTGCTTCATCAAAATACACTAGATGAAGCCTAACAAAATTTGAATTGTTTCCTATGACAGAATGTTCAGTGTGATATGGTAAGTTATTCTACCCAAATAGCACACTCACATATTATATATCAGATACTCTGTTCTAATTCTGGTCCTCCCAAGTATATATTGTGAATTGTTATGGCTTATTCAAACAATGTCCCAATACATTTGGAAGTCTCTTTTTAAGCAATAAATGCATGTAATTTAAAAACATTGACCCTGGGCTTCGCTGGTAGCGCAGTGTTTAAGAATACGCCTGCCAAGGCAGGGGACACGGGTTCGAGCCCTGGTCCGGGAAGATCCCACATGCCGTGGAGCAACTAAGCCCGTGCGCCACAGCTACTGAGCCCACGTGCCACAACTACTGAAGCCCTTGCGCCTAGAGCCGGTGCTCTGCAACAAGAGAAGCCACTGCAACGAGAAGCCCACGCACTGCAACAAAGAGTAGCCCCCGCTCTCTGCAATTAAAGAAAGCCCGTGCACAGCAAAGACCCAATGCAGCCAAAACTAAAATAAACAAATAAATTTATATATATATAAAAAAACATTGACCCTTTGCTTGGTATTGTAGACCTGTCAGAATGATTTGCTCACCTAACTGTATAGGGAAAATTATAATAGCCAGAGATTGAATGTTATGACAAAATAGAAGGGCATTATCAAAGAATTAGAATGCTCTATGTAGGCTAAAAATAGCAATTAAATGGCATTGATTTATTTTTCCCTTGTTGCCATGAGGAATAATTGTCCTCTTCTGCCCTATATATGTTGTACTCCCGTCTACCATCCTCATTATCACTTGATGGTTCAACTGCTAAAAAATTGCTCTTTTTATATAATTATTCTCATTAGCCATTTTTCATTAAAAAGCTTGTGAGTTAGACGGATAAGTCTATTGCATAGGCAATTACAAATGAGAAATCTCAACAGAAAATGGGCAAATAACTCTTCTGAGGTCATAAAATAGTCAAATGTTTGAACATAAAAATAACATTTTTTGTGAAACAGTGCTACTCTTCTCACTGAATTTTAAAAGAAAAGTTATTTTAATTAAAATGTTATTTGTTAACTTGTAAAAACAAAAAAACAAAAAAAAAAACCCATTTTTTTCCCTTTTCCAGTCTATGTATCTGACACTTTGTGCCTGGCTATCTTGGCTGGGTCTTGGAAACAAATCTGCAATTGTGAATGCCTGAATTGATATGTTTGATTGCATATACAGATCTAAAATTTGCTCTAGTTGTTCCTGCAGCAAATTGGTGGTGACATTAACTTCTAAATACATGTGCTTTTGTAGACTGTGTGTCAAAATGGGGAAAACAAAGTAATAGGATTTAGAGTCAGAAGCTTGGGCTCTACTTCAACTTCTGACTCTTTTTGTTCATATAAACTTGGGTAAATCTCTGAAACACTCTGAGTCTCCTTTAATTAGGATCCAATTCAACTATTACCTTCTATCTGTAATTTTGTGTGACTCTCCCAGATAGAATTCCCCATTGCCTTACGAGTTCTTTGAAGGCAAGGATCGTATCTTGTTCACCTTGTATCACTAGATTTTAGCACAATATCTGGCTAAATAGCAACCTGAGTTACTGGCTTGAGACACTGTATATGCAGTGCTTATATAAACTGAAAAGTGATTTATAGAATTAAACATTTTTATAATTATTGCTATCAAATGGCAGCCACATAATTAAGGGTATTTAGTTGAGTGTTGCTGATTTTTTTTTTTTTTCTTGGTGCAAAATCAATTGATATTCAACGCAACAAATTATTCAACCTTACTTGCTTAGGGACACGGGCATGCACTACTGTGTTCTTTTACGTCATAAGTAATCTCCAGTTAATTTTCTCCTTGGCTTTCTTTCTCTCCATCACTCTACTGCAGCTTTATTTTTCTCTTCTGCTTTTCATTTTAAACGTCTATAAAATTCTTAAAATTTCCCTAGTTAATATATATATAGTTAATAGGATATATATTATAAATTTTATATATATGTTAAAGTTAATATAATATGTATAGTTAATATAAAATTTCTTAAAATTCCCCTAGTTAATAGCATAACTGCTCTGTCACTCTGGACAAAACCAGCTGGGAAAACAACACCTCTCAGTAAGTTCAGTTTTCTGCATCCTACATGCCTGCACCCAAGCTGTTAACCATTGTTGACGAAAAAATCACTTCACATAATTAGGATGGTTCAACTATGTATTTGTGGCCATGAGCCTTAGGTGAAATCTGAATATTGCTTGGCAACAGCCACATTGGTCTCTGGTCAATTTGTAATACCCTCTCCACAAGCATTTTTTCCAACCAGTTTCCATCTCCTCAAACCTGTGTTCTGCCTTCTTCCTTCCACAGCCTCATTTCTTGTTCTCCCTCTCTTTACAGAACCAGCCTCAACACCCCCCATGCAAATGATCTAGCCCACTAATATAGAAAGAAAACAGAAGTCTTCAGGTGAAAATAACCTTAGATTAATAATATACAAGCTACCAACACATCCCTCTTTTTGTAAGCTTCTTTTAAAATGGATGTCTGTCAATGTTTTCTTCCAGGTTCTATATTCCAATCTTTCCAGACTTCCCAATATGTTACTTCTGTTAAACTTCCTTAAACTCCCACTCTCTACCGGTCTTCAAAATAGACTAAATCACGTTCACATTCAGAAATAATTTCCTCAAGACAATGTATTAATATCCAGCTACCACTTTTCTTTCTTTCCACCAAATACTACTGAAAAAGTCACATCCTTCATAATTTCCATCCTATTATTCTCCACTCAACAAACTCCAGTGTGGCTTCATAGAAGCTGGCCCCTCACTCTATCCACTAGAGATTCCACTGTGACTAAACTCCTTGGAAGAGGAAACAGGAGTGACCTAACACTACAGGGATATTTATGTTTGCAAGTTCAGCCCTAGCTCTTTCCTGGCTCCTAACACAGAAATATCCAATTGCATTTCTCACTAGTGTCTATCATTCCTCCTGTGGTCCCTACTTCAGGAAATGGCACCATAGTCTACCCACTTACTTGAGCTTACTTGAGTCTGAAATCTGAGTGTATTTACTGACATCTCCTCTAATCTTCCCCACATCCAGTCCCATCAACATTAAAATCTGGAAAAGTTTCTCCACTGCTTTTGGAATAGTGGTGAAAACTCAGATGGTTCATAAGCTCCTGCCCGATCTCTCCTGCCCACCACTCTCCACTTCAATGATGAGTGCTCAAAACTACAGCGCCTTTGTTATTTCCTTAACTATGCTTTCCTCTTAATTCCCTCCGGGGCTTAGCATTCTTTGTTCTCACTCTGTGGTGTCCTCTTCATCTACCCATACCTTTTCATTCTTTAGATCTTAGCTAAAATGTCATTTCCTCCGCGCTTTTCCATGACCATTCTCATCCAACTACATCAATTTTCTCTTTAATTAACTCTCAAAACACCCTGTAATTTTTCTTCAATTTATTGTAGTTTTATAAATTAATTAATTATATATGACTTCCTTACCAGACAAATCCATTGAGAGAAGAAATCATATGTAAAAATTATAACCAATATTATATGGTCCTGTAGACAGTGGCTGCTCAATAAATACATAAATTATAAGTTTTCATACTACTGTTAACATGTGGGTATAGTACAAAAAAGTCATTGTATTAAAGTATGTAAGCTAAACACTTTGGATTATTTTTAACCTGAAAGAAAAGATCAATTACCATCAAATATCACAGCAGAGAAAAAAAGGAAAAGAAAATTCAATAGTCTGAAGCAGGTAGCCTTTACTTTTGTAATCAATGTGAGGTTAGAAACCATTTTGTAAATCCAGTAAACAATTAAAATATAAATGTTTTATTGCTATGATAGTTTCATTCCTTTAGAACTTCAAAGTTAGTATGTAACCCAAAAATGTCATTATAAAAGAGGTACATAGCTCTATGTGATTAGGTGTTATATGTTAATACATAGATTTCTTTACACACACACACACACACACATATTGCTATGTATAAATATATTTCTTTTTATAAAGCCCATAATAGTAGCAGTCAAAGTTAAGGGTGTAGACTTAAACCTTTACAGCTATTACAGAGCCCCTGGAGGAATCTTGCTTAAGATTGTTAAAGATAGCATTCACAGTTAGAGTCTTAACCTTGGTAGATCATTAAATAAGAAGCTACTAATGAGACATTCCCTTAGTCTAGCCAATGCTTCTTTTTTATTCAGCATGACAGTATCCACACCATAACTGCAAAGTAATCTGCTTTGTTTTGGAATCATAATTACATATTGACAAGATAAACTGTGAGACCTAAATCAGGGGAATTTAAGCTATTATGGGAGCATTCTCATGGGAAAAACCTGAAGGAACATCAATTATTTTGCCACAATCTCACTCCTTTTCAATTTTCCATTCTTGCATGGAATGAAATCCTAGGAGAAAAGAAGCTATAGAAAAACTGGATGCAGTACTTTGCCATGGGATTGAGAAGTATCTTCTACAGGTAATTAAAATAAAAACAGGTAAAACCCATCAGTGAATTTATTTAGAGGAAGACATTTCTATCACTGCAGTGTCTTTCTTCTGTTTTTTTTTTGTTCATGTAAATTTACATTAAAGAGCAGTTTTATATATAGATATATATATAGAGAGAGAGACATTATAACTGCTTGGATAAAAAACAGCATATAACTTCATGGAACAAGTAATTGACAAACCATCTCACTAAGCAATAACCTTATATAATTTAAATGATTTCAAAAGTTTTTGCCAGTTATAAGTGATCAGAATTATTGGTATTGATTCTTCAGTGAACCAGTCTACTAACAAATAAATATACAGCCACTTAAAATTATAAATGTTATCATGCATACTCTTTGCCAATTAGTATACAAATTAAGATGGATCTTTAAATTAGAAAAAAATAAAAAAGTTCTCAGAATTGATTCCTTTTAACGGTAGAGCTACCCTGAATTTCAGGAACAGAAATTATCAAGTAAATAACAAAAACAAAATGGATAATGGAAGTATTTTTATAATTTAAAGTTTGTTCCACTAATGACACTTTGAAATAATATTTATATTATCAAAATTGTATGAATTCTACATTTGGAGTGCAAAATATTTATACTGTCAGAAAACTTTGTATGCTCTGCCAACTATTTCAGAATTTTCTCCTTTTTCCTAGTTGGTAGCCCTGAGATACATTGTATAGGATGTATCGCTCATATCTATATTTTTATTACCTTTATATCCCCAAAGTAATTGAAATAGAAGGAGCCTGGTTCACTGGTAGGGGATTGCTTTCACATTTTCTTAAGTTGTTCAGTTCCACTTGAGTTGAAGTACATTAGTTATTGGTTAAAAGAGGGTTTTCAAAGTTATGGATTTTAACACTTTCTTGACTGAGGATTCTGATGCTCAGCAAACTTGGCTAAAATCTAGAAGGTGACAGATGCATGAAAAGTTGAAAAATAGGACACACAACTATAAGCTCAGCTGATAAACTTCCATCAGAGATTTGCTATTTCTTAAAATGCTGATGCTGAAGTAAAGGTGGAAAAACTTATCACAAAATAATTTCTAGTGTTTTCTCTTCTGACAACCAAGGATCAGATTGAGATCAAAGTTAATAATTGTCTCTCTGTAAAAGATATGCTACATATCTATCAAGAGAGTATAAATTATCTAAAAGTTTGATAATCTGAATATTTCCCTAATGTATTCAATACACTTCATGAAGACATTTGAAGCAAGTCTGAAAAATATTTCTAAAAATCTATGTAAACTAGAAACATGTACTCTTTTAGACAATTTGTAAAAATGTTCTTCAGCTTCAAGGAAGACATCATGCTACCTGGGCTCCTACCATCTTATCCTGAATGTATTAGTTATCTGCTCAGGGAGGAACACCTGTAGTGAGGCTTTTCATCAGTGAGAGCTGACTTTGAATTGAATGTCATTAGTTGTCTGATTTTGCACAAATTACTTAAGTTTAATGAGCTACACTTTTTTCATCTTTCAAGTGAGGATAATACTTACTTACTTTGCAGGGTGGTGAGAGGATGAAATGCCTATAGTCTATCTGCTACAGGGCCTGGGTAAGTGCTCAATACATCTATTGAGTGACTATAGGTTTGACTCATGGGAACAGAACAACTAGAGAACTTGTTTATAATAGCAACTTCTAAAACAGGGATCTCAAATGCTTCCATCTCAGACAACCATATTTTATGAGAAACAAATGTCCAGAACTAGAAACTATATTCAGTCTCCAGTAGTCCATGAGTTAAATAGAGGAAACAGAAAGTCGAGCTTTGAATGAACATTGAACATCCACTGAATATCTCATTTCCTGCATATATTCTTCTGAGAAAACAATGCTGTAAACAAGCACAATGATAATAACCTAATGGTGTGTTATATGAGGTAACATAATAAATTCAGTGAGCATTGAAGGAACCATTTGAGTTCATATTGTTCTCCAATGAGTAGCCACACACTCTCCCCATGAATTCTGAGTCAGTCTTAAAGCTTTCTTAACATTTAAGCAGATCTGAGTGCTGCTTATCTGTGCAAGGCAAGGTAACTTGTAATTCTATACTTGCTCCCCACTTGAGACACTCATTATCAGCCTCTGTTTTCCTGCTAGTGTATGTCAGAGAGTCTTAGTGATCAACAACTATGGGCTGGGGCCCCTAGAATAAACTTCCTCCCATTTTTTAATAACCATAGAAAGTGTATACTTATTAGAAGCCTCTCCATTCTACAGGTCCACAGTCTCTTAATTGCTTTGTCTGTAGTTTTGGTACATGCATAATAAATAGGGAACTCAAGAAATTGATGCTCCTATTAGTTTTATTCTGCAGTAGCCATTAACCACAACTAAAGTATAAATATATAAATCATAATAAGTGTTCCATAATGGAGGTCATAAAATCTACTGCATAAAATAGCTTCATATAAATATACTGAAATATATCAGCAGCCAAAATGCTAAACTTCAAGCTGGAAAAATATTACAATAGGGAAAAGAAATTTTAAATCATCACCAAACAAAATAGTGCCACATTCATTTACTGAAGGTCAAAAATGTGAATGAGAAAATGACTGTCATGAGAATATAGACCAGTGGTGGAAAAATGAATTATCTATGCGGAAAATTTATCCATGAACCTGGACAGTTGATATCATGGTGTGATGTGGAGGTAGGAGATAAGAGAAAGTTATCAATCAACAATGTTGTTACATTAAAAAACATGGTAACAGGTGGACTGATTTGTTTATGCCCATCTTTTTCCAAAAATGTTTTGAAGTATCTTGACTGTTAAATAGTAAACCAAAATAGTGCCTGGCACACAAATATTGGAGTGTATCAAATATTTGAAGAGAAAAAGAAGGTTAGAAGAAAGAAAAATGACAAAGGTAGGATTTATTTTAGCTCTGACAAAATTAGTATTCTTAACTATTAATTTACAAAAAAAAAAAAAATCTTTAAAGAGTCCTCATTGAAGCACAGTAAGTGAATTGGTCCTGGAGGTAATTTTTTTTTTTTTTTTAATTTTTATTGGAGGACAGTTGATTTACAATGTTGTGTTATTTTCAGGTGTACAGCCAAGTGAATCAGTTGTACATATATAAATATCCACTCTTTTTTTTTTTTTTATGATTCTTTTCCTACATAGGCCATTACAGAGTATTGAGTAGAGTTCCCTGGGCTATACAGCAGGTTCTTATTAGTTATCTATTTTATATATAGTAGTGTGTATATGTCAGTCCCAACTGGAAGTAATTTTTTAATATTTCCAGAGTCAAAATTAGATCTAAACCACAGAAAGATTTTTGAAGATGTTCAAATATCTTTCTTGAAAATGAAAATATCTTTGAATTCTCAAGGTTCCAGGATCAATAGGATCTATACATCTCTAAAGACTATGTTTAGCCAAATCTTCCTTAGATTACATATTAACTGAAAACATCTTTGTTAAAATATTTCTTTCATTTTTCTAGAATTATTGGTATACATGCTTTTACTTCTTACTACATACATTTCTTACCAGGTTACTTGAGGCCTGGATGCAGTGTAATTTTCATTTTTCTGTCCTCAATACCTACCATTCTGTTTCACATCTGGGAGATAATCAATAAAATGCTTCTTAAACAAGTATATGTCTGATATCACCATAATGCATGTGTGGAAAAGGTCATTAAAACTTGCGTAAGTGTTAAATATTATCAAATACTAAAGCATGCAGGGCAGTAGTGGTGAGAAGTGACTGCTAATCGGTATGGGCTTCTTTTGGGGGTGATGAAAATATTCTAAAGTTGAGAGTGTTGATGATTGCACAGCTTTGTGAATCTATTAAAAACCAGGGAAATGTACACTTTAAATGAGTGCACATTATAGTATGCAAATGATATCTCAATAAACCTGTTAAAAATACAAGCTCCATAATCACCATGTCAATTTTGACAATTTTTCTCCTATATATTCATGCTGATGTTGAAAATAATTAGAAGAATCAGAACAGAAGAGGACGTAAGTGGAAATGGAATAGAATTACAGAGGGTGGAAGTTTTCTCAGTTAGTAGTCAGAGTTCTGATTACAGAGGTGGTCAGTAAATGTGACCTCCTGGCTGCAGCCTTGCCAATCTTTACTTCTGTAGATATTCCTACATTTAGAGGCCCTAATTCTTCATTTAAACACCTGTATTCCCGTTTTTAAAAATGCTATGAGAGCTACTAAAGTTTATCATGAAAAGAGTTATGCTTCCCCTTTGATGAAAATAGAAACCATAAAGTCATAATTTTTGAATTCCAGACAGTGAAAATTTATAAATAGATTATGATTTAGCTTTCTAAAACAGATTTCAAAAAACAAATCAAAGTCTTAAGACTTTGTTGTCACCGGCAAGTTAGTATCATTCCATGGATGGGATAAAATAATCATCAAGATAGCAAGCACGATTATTAAGTCAGGCCATATTTTGCTATGTGAAGGTTTCCTGCAATACTGTTTGGAGAATAATAATGAGATTGGTATTAAACACACCATCTATTGTGGGTTTTCTCTGTCAAAGAAGATGCACAACAAAAGTGAATTCCCTGAAGTACGATGTTATCAGAGATGCTTTTAATTTTAGCATTTATTCCTACTCCTCAGGACAACAGACTTACACTGACTTACACTGGAGGGAAATGGGCAGATAAACGGCTGGTAAAAGGAAATACGTGACTTCAAACTTTAAAAAAAAAGTTTTCTTTTGGAAACCTTATCATGTAATTACACTAAGATTTCCTCAAAAGATTCAGATTTCATCCACAGAAATTGAATTATAATCCACGTGGGCTCAAGAAGTGAAGTGTGCCAGGTGCTGCTATGAAAACTAGCTAGTCAATGGCAGTCCCACAGTTTTTCTTCAGCTTCTTTGTGGTTTCAAATGCCTACTCCTTGAGGCTCTGCCTCAGAGATCTACATAATAATACAAAATTTACACTGTCCACCAGTCATCCTATTTAGATCTTGAAAAATGTGCCTCATCTCCTTAGCATAATAACTATTCATATGGATATGCAACACATGATCAGCTAATTCATTTCTCTTCATGCCCTCTTTCAGTCAGCCTCAAACTTAAATCTTCCTCTTGAATGCCGGGGAGAATCCTACATTCGGTCAAGTCATTCTGGGTAATGTGTTCAGACCAAAGTGTGTATCATTACACACCTAACCTACCATAATGAGATTTTTTTTTAAAAAGGTGCTCTTATTTTTTAAAAGAAGTATAAAAAATTGTATTCTGCTTGCTTTTTTAAAAATAATAATTTTGGCATACCTTTACAATTTCACACTGTTATATGCCATATGAAAAGATAAGATTATTTCTTTATTTAGATGGCACCTATTCTAAGAACAATCTGGATAAATTAAAATGTCATTATGCAGTTTCAATGATCATCCTATTTCACTCATCTCAAGAAACTATTCATCTCATACTAAGGATAAAATATTAACTAGTTGATAATTGCTAGTTCTACATAGCCTTTTTCTTTGAACATTTCTTAATAAAAACTAACAGAAATCCCTTTATGATATTTAGTGCAAGTATTTAAAACTGTATTTTATAAACATTTCTAATACTGATAGTACTATTAAGTCCAGTGACCTGTGAAACTACTCTTCTGTGATTAAAACTACCTAGGTAGTACATAGGCATAAATAGACAACCAGATTTAGAATCATAAATTGATTGTCTTCTCTAAGCCCTAGTTCACCACTAGTGGGATCCATTATAAAAATCTCTTTCTAAGTAGTAGAAGAAAGTCACAAGAACTGAAGCAAGATTTTGGTTCTATCTTAATACTCTTCTGAGGACAAGGATCTTCCATCAATTCTTGTTAATATTTCTTTACATCTCCCAAACCCTCTTTGTGTTTCAGATGTAAATTCTCTATTTACTCTCCACCCAAATGCCTGGGATTATCTCTCATCTAGTTTAGATCCCTCTTTTTATCTGGACACCAACACCAAGCTTAGTGTTCTACAGCCCTAGTTTCCATTATGTTGGACTACCTTATTTTTTTGAAAATTTGACTTTCTTTCCTTGAGTCTCATTTGTGTCCTCCACTAAACAAGATCCATACATGGGCTTAAGAATGTTCTTGAAATTGTATGCAAAATTGTGAATACGTGCATGTATACTTTTCCTGTAGTGGTTCATTTTGGTGTCACAAACCACTGACAATCTGATTAAAGAAATAAATATCCTCTTCAGAAAAATAAATGCATATGTGTACCTGCATATGACATTTTGATCATTTTTATTTACTTAATAGTAATTTTTTACCACCAGATTACCTACTCAATATTTAGGATTAAACATTTTCAAAAGAATTTATCATCCCATGCTCTATTTAATCATTTTATCTGTCCAGAAATAAGCTGTGCCATTTAGGTAGAAAATACTTCATGGAAAAGCCTAGGAAACTACTTTGCAAAGCACCTCAATAAGGCATGTATTCAACAGGGCTGTTTTTGAGTACAGAATAGATCATGATTTCTAGACTCTCATGAAAACCCACAAATCCTAGATTACAACTAAATATTTCTGGTCCAAACAGCCTAGGCATTTCCATTTTGACTAGTAGGAAATTTAGAAGTTACCAAATTATTGACCAAATTAGGAAATCATTAGATATTATTACCATGCAATCCTTAAATGAGTGATTTGTTTAAAAGTTTGAGTTACTTCAGGCTCATATGATTCATTGTATTGTTATAATAATCATTTTAACACCTAAATGTCATGTATCAATAGATCATCTCTAATCCACACAAACGGCCTGAATATTTTTCAGAATTATCTTCATTACATTAAAAGTTATTTAAAAAGTATCATTAAATTCACTTCAAACAGCATTTATTTACCTCCAAATATGTATGAGTCATGGTAGTCAATAGATGGGGGAACAGAATATTGTCTTCTTCCCCTACAAGCTCATAACTGAAGAAAGATGAAGTTTCATAAATGCTAAAAATGGTAATGTGTATCTTAAGAATATGGGGAAAAAGGTTTAATTCCAAGTAGAAATAAGCTAAGAACATTTCAAAGAAAAGGTGGTATTTAAATCAAAGATACATGAAACTCTGTTATGTAAGGAAAAGTGGTAAGGTCATCCCAGTTAGAGGAAATAGTTTATACAAAGGAACATAATTAGCAAAGCACGTGAATTGTGAAATTAGTAGTTTTGGGGGACTGGAATGTAGGGGTGCATGTTCTAAGAGTATTATATAATATGAAACAAACAAGCAAAATTAATTGTCTTTGAACTGTGTAATGTTTTGATTACCAGTGAGAATTTGAAACCAGTTAGGTAGTTTTCTATTATAACTAGTAGTTTTATATCCCTTTTATAAGTATTAAGTGAAAACAATGAAAATTAATTGAAACTGCGTCTCCTCTTCTATATACTTAACAGATTCTTATTCCCCCATTCCTGACAGAACTTCCTGAATAAGTTAGATTCAGCAAGGTTGCTTCTTGCCTTATCAATGTTTTAAAATAAAATGAGTTACTTTAAAGAGTATTTTATCTATTCATTGAAGAACTTAAAAAGATATTTTTGAATCAAATCTTTTAAAATATTCCTTATTACTCATTATTTTATCTTAAAAAATAATTGCACTGTAATAAAAATAAAGAGCTAGTGATACTGGTACTAAGGAGGGGACTTGAAGATGACCTCACACATTCTATTAGAAGACCTCAGAAGGGGCCTGTCATGCCGCTGACCCTTTTTTGCTTTTAAAGGACTAACAATTACCTCGAACTATACTGCGGGGAGTAGAGTGAACAAATGATCTTAGTACCTGATCTTAGTACCAACAAATTCAGTTTAAATTTTGACCAAAGACAAAGAGACTAAAAGAAGTCGTCTGTTCTTTTGTGGCCAACACTGTGTTTCAAGTTGAGACCATTAAATGAGTAATTTATCTTGGGTCAACTCTTTTGGGTTAGCACACTATACTTTGTGATACAAGCTTGCTCCATTTCAAACCACATCAAACATAGATCTTTTAGTACAAAGTTCTATCTATGGGACTTAAGAGCAAAAGAAAGCATTCACATCTTAGTGTCAGTTCATACACTTGTTAAATATACCAGAGGTAATGCATTGATGACTTTACTTAGATTCTCTAATGGACTCAGGGAGCAATAAACATAAATGAACTAGAAGTAGGAAAAATATTAGTATAATGACAGATTAGACCTTAGGCAGACTAATGATATCATATTTGAAAAAAAATGAAAACTATCAGAGAACCAAAGTAATAATATATAATAGCCACAAAAAAAGAATCAGATTAGCTAAAATGCTGAGATTAAAATTTCAGATTTTTTTAAAACTCTCATTTTCAATTCAAGCAAGTAATCACTGTGACTTTGTATACATTTCTAATGAAAACAGATCTACATGTGCAGCCTTTGCTGTGTCATCTGACAGATCAGTTGGGGTCCATGCTCATCTGGGAGGCTGGAATAGTTGTGGCTCTCATCCTCTAGATGGCTAGCCCAGGTTTCTTTGCATGGAAGTCTCAGAGTCCCCAGCAGCAAAACAGAGCAAACCCCAATTTGCCACCTTTTTATGGGAAGAGCTACAAACAGTGTGGCTTTAAAAAAAAAATCTATCTTAAAATTATTACATAATATGCTCAGGGCTAGAAATTTTATATGGCAAATCTGGAAATAAATTCAAAGTTCCTGGTTAACATAATCTGTTATTTCTAAAAACAGATTGGAAAAAAAATCTCATCATATTATCAACATTTTTTAAAGTAAATAGATTGTATTGATTGAACCATATCATTATTAATTTCCTAACCAAATAAATAAATGTTACTAATTGAAAAATTGAAAATAAATGTATTATTGCTCATTACATAGTATAAATCAAGATAAATTACATACAAACAACAAACAAAATGAGCATCAAATTAAATTTAAAAAATGATTTTAGGCATCATCTACACTGACTACCAACTTTTGAGCTATTCTTTAAGTAAAATCCAAAAGTAATGTTGAGTTAGCATTCTGAAGGTAAACCCACCTCAGTAAGCCTGACATTTATGTAACCAATAGCATCACTATATGCTTCCAGCTGGGTGAATATTGATGTCTTCTCCCAGAGTTATGAATCCCAGGGTATTTCTCAGAATTGGGAGATGTATGGCCTAGTGCTATGTGAAAGTAGCTGCCTGAAAATACAGTCCTGTGTGTGTATGTGGTGTTCAGGTTTCTAATATAGTCAGAGACAAAGTTCCTGAATTATATCTTAAATGATCCCTTCTCCAGTGAAAGCATGCTGCAGCAATGCAGCAGAAGTTAACTTGCAATATCATTTAAAAAAAGATCTTGGAGGTTTTTATATCATGTGTAAAACTAACTTTCAAGCCAAATAAAACACTGCCAAAACAATCAAGAATGCTGACTAGTTGGAGTATAATATTCTTTAATTTTTATCTTTAGTGGTCCTCATGTTTTTGGTTGAATGACACTGAGCTATCCACTCACCTCTGAGACCTCTCTGCCCTCCCCTCCTCTCCCCTCCCCTTTGCTCCCCTCCTCTCCTCTCCCTTCCCCTCCTCTCCTGTCCCTTCCCCTCCCCTCCCCTCCCCTTCCCCTCCTCTCCCCTCTCTCACAACTATCTTGTTCTTTCATACTCTGGGATACTGAGCAAAAGAAGGAAAGAAATGGTCACAACCTCTTCACTTTTTTACAATAACTTTGTTAAAAAAAAATCATTTCTTGCTTGACAGAATTTCCCTATGGCATTGGGCCACCTTCACATAGCCATCTATAATTTTTCTTCTGCTTGAAACAATCTCCCACATGCCATTCTTGTTAATGACTGAGATACCCCCTGATGGTGCTTAACATTTAATAGTGCTGGAGCTCCACATTTGCCCAAACAACCTTTTCCATTTACCTTACCTCAAAGGCCTTCTAATTTTTCTTCAGAGACAGAAATCCTTTAAGTCCATTGTATCCTTAGGCTACAAATTTACTGAGATTTAGGTTTCCAATAAGAGCGTTGAGATGAATGCCACCATCTCATTTATGAATCAATTTTTGCCCATCGGCTTTTTACTGTTATTACTTTTTATTTTATTTTGTACTCAAAGGAGAGAACCTCTATTATGTGTGTGTGTGTGTGTGTGTGTGTGTGGGTGTGTATACATACTCACATGTTTCATATGTTTACTAAACTGTTGAAAATTTAAAGAAAATGAAAGTCTATGCATATGAAAATTTCTAAATAAGCTCCTTGCCCTAAAATCTGTCACACCTTGTCCTTCATTTCTATGTTCACAAGAGAAAGGTATACAGGATAAAATTCCAAAGGATTGTATTTAAAACTGATTAAACAAGTTCTTTCCTTGAATGTAATTCATGGAAACTCAATACAGCTGACAGCATAATATATTTTATATAATTGTATGGTTTGGGGTTCTAATGCAGACAGTACCTTGAAATGATGAAATAACAGAGAAAAATCCTATTTTTTCCAGTGAAATTACAAATCTATTGTTATAAGAACATTTTTTTTTAACTTGCCGTTGTTTCACAAAGAAAGAACAGGAACAAAGATTTACTTTTAAATTACTTAATAATCAATACTTCTGAAAGGTTTCCCATACTTCTTTTTTGCTTTAGTTCTTTTTTAATGTGGATGTTATATTAAATGTTCACTTTTGCCTAAATCAAGAAATGGTGCTGTAGTGGTTGGCTATGGCATACCAGTTCCAAAAAAGGCTTGAATATGTCCTAATCTTTAAACCCAAGTAATTGAAGAATTATTGCATGACTTTAAACATAAAGATATAGTATGTATGTACCTACCTTTCTTCTAAATCTTACTGACATTTACAGATTAGGTACAACCAGTATACTTGAAATAAAGCAATAAACTGACAAGTTCTGTCGATTATAACAAAATTGTAGGGTGAACTCACAAATGTTAAAAGATTAATTTTAAAGTAGCTGTATGGGATAGACACGTAAGGATGGCATGATTGGAGAGTTGGTGTTCGACTTATCCCTAGGAGCTCAAAGATCCCTGGGGGTCCCTTGGGAGGTGGTCCTCATTGTGATGTGGAGCTGGGGTGGTTCGGAGGACGACAACAGGCTGGGCTCATTTTCGCTTCTCCTGTCTTCAACTACAGCAGCTGATTTATATTACAAGTCATTCTGCACATGATTGAAAAGTTTTATAATTGAAGAAATTAAAAGTTTGAGAATATATATTATAGTCAAATTGAATAACCTTACATCTGGGGAGATTATGTGACTGCAGTAATTTCACACAGCTATTTAAGAAAGCAGAATCAAATATATTATGTCATGCCAGGAAATGATTGGCATGCCTTACAGACCAGTTAAAAGCAAAGTTTTACTGATTTTGTCCATATAAAAATGCCCAATCAAATGGGAAAGATAGGGAGAACTCTAAAAGAAAAATAAATTACCAATCATTTTTTATAGATGCTATGTAAATTTGTTTTGTTGCTTAAGGTTTCTTATTTTTTATACATTTATATAAGTTTATATTATTCAAACCAAGCAACAAAATTGATTACACTTGTATTCCATAGTGATTATTTAACCAACATGTGAAAATGTTCAAATTTGAGGGTTTAGATAAGAAATTCCTGAATTTTTAAAAAGTTAATATGATATTATCTCTAACCAATTTTCCAAAGATATACTTAAGAAAACATTAGTGAAAAAGCATTTCGAAGTCCTAAAGACCTCTTGCCCCCAAAACTCCTAAGTATGGAATTTTTTAAACCACAAAACTTCTAAATGTACAAAAATTAAAAATAATTCCACAACTATTTTAAGCATCTTATTATCCTTGTTCTAAATGTCAGAGAGAGGTGATGCATATAAGTAATCCAGCTTTAGTACCATGAAATATCTGTATAGACAGCAAGAGAAAAAAACAAACAAAAATTATTCTCTTGAACTTACTTTTTTAAAAGTTAATATAATAAACATGAGACAAAGTCTTTTTCAGGGTTATCTAAATTCATGTTAAATAATGTGCTGGTTGACTATTTAAACAAGTGAAAATTAGATTCAGAGTATGAAATAATAAAGCTCTGGGGACAACAAATACACACGCTATTTAGCAGAGAACGAGGATCCCTTTAAGGAAATCTAATCTGCCTCTACCATTTTCAGAAAATTACTGGAAATTGTCAATTGAAATACACAACTATTCAGTGAAAGCTGTTCTCAGTGTTTGATTTTGTTATTTGCTGCACAGCCATAGTTTAGGTTGAAAACTCTCTTTCTTAAAATTTACTTTTCCCACTCACACTCAACAGTGCCAAAGCTAAATTTAAAAGTGGAAGTATACGTCATTGTCTATCTCTGTAGACTAAAATATTATATTTCCTTTACAAATAGCTCTATATTTTGATTTATGTCCTTTTATTTATTTATTCTTTTTCATTAAATATAATAAAATGTATAATTTAATGTAAGGGTATATATATTTTTAAATAGTATCCAAATTAATCCCAAAATATGTATTGGGTTCTGTCAAACCATGATTTTAAAAAATTCAAAATTATATTAACACTACAGGCAATTTTATATTTGACATTAAAAATAATGTGTACCTCAGTTGCTCTTTATCATCTCAGATTATAAGTTAAGGTCAACCTATGATAATTAAACAAAAATTTGTTTTCTATATTTATTTCAGGTAAAAATATTCTATAGAAATGTTGTCTTAATGTCCCACAGGAGGCACTGTCATCAATCCATCATTCATTTATCTGTTCCCTAATTTATGATACTAGACTCTTTTTTTTTATACTTAAAATAAGGCAACTGTCATATGTTGGTTTATCTGGAATATCATATACTTTATGTAGCTCTTGGCATGGCAATATTTTGTAGTAACATATTTGGCCTAAAATACTTTTCTTGTTTAAATCAAGATTTTTCTAATATACGTTTACCTTAAGATGAGTCATGTTAAAAGAAATTGTATTATGAAAATTAAGCCAACATGAGTCAAAATTTTACCCACAGATAGTAACCATCTTAAAAGAAAAACAAAAAGCAAAAATCTCACTTTTGGAGTCTTGTCAAGTAGTTTGATCTATGACAATACAGAAAGAAGCAAATTAAACAGAAATCAATTAGCATGTAACAAGTAATGATCAACTATCATCATTTAGGCTTCAAGGGAAGAAGAGCTAATGCAGACAGAATTACAATAGGCCTAGAATATATTTTAATTTTTAATTATCTAACAACAATGAATTTTGAATAAGGCCAAAAAAGAAGATCTGCAATGGTTATAGGCTTTATAATATTGAAACAGAATACCATTGTGATGAGACAGTTATTTTAATGCAAAGTTTTAGAGGGTGAGACTCACGGTGGAAGGAAAACAAGATGATAATTTAAAATGCTGAAGAAAAAATATCTGTATTATTTCCAACATTAAATAGTAACATTAAAAAAAAAAGTGTATTCTTATGACAATCTTGAAAAAAAAAATATGTACCAAAAACATGATAATGAAAAGAGAAAATTGAAAACATCTGCTGCTTATGTGAGAAGGTCAGCTATTTAACAAATTGTACATCATCCAGAGAGACTTTCAGAGAGTATAAATTTGATGTGAGTCTCTTTTTAGCAGTATCTCTCAATACATGGAGTACAAATAATCACAAGATAGAGGCTTTATTTATATCCTGAATGTGATTGGACTAAACTCACCTTTACGGAAAGGCAAAATTCATGCTTTATGTTTGACAAGACACATAAAAGCAGAAAAAAAATTCAGTTAACTAGAATGCTAGGCATGAATCGTTATGGTGAATCTAATGTACTTATCAACTCAGAGTTCAGTGCTAAGCTTTTAATAAGAAAGAAAGTGAAACTGATCGAGACCCTGAAGGCCCTTCTGGGTTCAAAAAAGTCCCTCCATGTTCTGTTTCCTGTTGGTGGGAAAAAAAGGCTTAAGTTTCTTAGTCCTTCCCTAATTCCAAACAACAGGCTCAAGTAGTTAATGGGACAACAGACTCACAGGACTCCTAGCTCCTCCTGAAGGGGTATAGATCTGGTGCATATCTTTGAGTTGTTCTGCAGAAACTAAGACCCACCCCCACCCAGGTGGAGGATGGTGACTACACTTAAACCCCAGACTGGTTGGAGCCAGAAGGTTGAGTTTCCTAGAACATCACCCTGTTACCTCATCACCAACCAGTCAGAAGAAAGTCACACACTCTGCAGCCTTCACCCTAAATTGTGCCTTTAAAAACTCTTCCCAAAAACCATTGGGGAATTCTGGTTTTTTGAGCACAAGCAATATTTCTTGGCCCTGCCAGAAATATTGCTCCAAATCAGAAGTTTAGGTTTGTTTGGCCTCACTGTGCATTGGGCCCTAGAACTTGGGTACAGCAAAAAAAAGGTGAAGGAAAGAGGGATATGGGAAAATAAAAAAGAAGGAAGGAAGGAAGGGAGGAAGGAAGGAAGGAAGGAAGGAAGGAAGGAAGGAAGGAAGGACGGAAGGAAGGATGGATTTAAAATATTCTATTTAATACTTTCTTGACACTTGACTCTTGCCTCATAGTTAATTGATAGTTCAGAACTTTTCAGAAAGCAGTGCTATTAAAATATATCCATGGTTCAAGATATTAAAAACAAAGGAAATTAACACTGAGTCTACACTGATATCAGAAACATAGAGTACTTTTGAAAAAATAGTAATTTCCCTTTGTTTTCTGTAATTTTCTTCTTTCTCCTAAAGTCAAATGTAGGAAATTCCAGGGAACTGAGGATTTTATATTGTCTTATTCCAGTTACATATATTCTTACTGTAACTGGTTTGTTTGAATTGTTTCTTATTTTATCTATCTTGGTTGTTGTGAGAAAAATACAGCTTAATTTTCTATAATATCATTTAAGGGAAATGACTAAGAAAAGCTTCAAAAGAAATGGAACAAGGAGATAATGACAGGAATAAAAGAAGTTGATGACTGAAGTTGATTATTGAAGTTTTAAGACTACTTTACATAAACATGCTTGCTTAGAAAATGACACACATGGACAAATATAACAATTAATGCAATAGAGAAGGCAAAGTAAAATGAAGATAGAAAAAGTTAACATTTCAATGTTGTTGGTTTCCTATTACTTTACTATAAATTGAGCATTCTTTGAACACTTATTTTCCACTGTGCCTTAAAGTTAAAGGTGACAGCAGCAACAACAAAGTCCCAAGGAAAGATAATTTTGCCAGAATACAGTGGACCATGAATCCTCAAATCTACATCAACAGTTCTGAGATCTTATTTAAATTTGGAAATATTTATCAAGAGCTGTTAAAATTGCATGGTACATTTTTGGTATCTTGGTAAGTGTAGTGTTTATATGCACTCAAAATGTATATACATGTAGACTTGAGATAGAAGATCATCTTCCTTAAAGCATTCCCACTTGTCAGTGTAAAACATAATTTTAATCGTGTAATAACCAGGGCATATTTTCATGTTGGTGTAGCAGAAAGGAATTCTAATGATACCCCTGGAAGACACAGAATGTAATAAGTTAATATATGAAATTATAAAAACAAATGCAAGAAAAGAGGATACGGGATAGAATTCTTAGGATATATATTACTCCCCCAAAAATGTTTCTGATGTAGATCCCATGGTCTAAAACAATGAATAAAGATGGTACTATATTTGTAAAAGACTTTATCATATCAAGTCCATATTATTCTGCACATATAAAAAATCAATTGAAACACTGAAGAAACGTTAAAATACATGGTGGTTTTCTTACAAGAGAAAATTATTTGATGATGGTTACAGACCCAGAAAATTATTTTTCTAACACTCAAAAGCATTAGTCAATATTTTAATGTAAATAACTGTGGCTGGCATTCTTTTCAAGGGAAGGAGGGGAACATGTTTTTGTTTCTGTTTTTAATTCTAAATTTTCATTTGAAAAAAGGAGAAAAAATACTCTTTCCAAGGATGAAATGTACATGTAATTTGTTAAACTCTTGACGGGTAGAACCTTGGAGAGTCACTTATTTTTCTCTGGGTATCTCGCCTGTACATGTGAGGTACACGTGTTAATAAACTTCTGTTAGTCTCTTGATAACCTGCCTTTTATTATAGGGATCTCAGCCAAGAACTCAGAAGCATAGAGGAACTTTTTTTTTTCTTTCTCACATGCATTTTTAAAGTAATTCTCTTCTAAATAACACCAAATTCTTCTATGTAACAGTATACCACTCATCAGCGTTTGGAGCATGGAGGTATTAATGTTATTATTATATATAAAGTATTTTTATACAGCTTTTAATATTTTTTTTAAGGATAATGGTGTTTGGAGCAACAGATGGTATGACATAACTGAAGCAATTATGCTTTATTAATGTAACATACCGGTGGAACTACACAACATATCCACTTGAAAATAAGGCTTTGCTAAATTTAAGCTAATTTAGAAGTGATGCATCAAGGCAAATATTTTCTGAAGTCAGAATACTATGACTCAAAGATGTGTGATATGAGGGAAGATGAGACCGAACAGGACCCTGTGGGGCTCCTGGGCATGGAAGACTTTCTGTCCCCCTTTTCTTGTAGGCAAGATTCCAGCCTCCGTGACCTTCCCTGAGTTCCAAAGGGCAGATTCAAACAGTTGCTAACCAAGGGAGGAGCAGACAAGAAACCACCTGAGGAAAGATTAAAGGGACCAGAGAAGCTCTTCAAAATTAGGAGACCTACCACCTGAGAGGACAATAAAGGAGGGAAGGCCCTGCATACACCCTAATCTTATCAGGAACCCCACCCTTGAACCTTTGCCATAAAACTCCTCACCAAACTCCCCTGGGTTGGGACACATAGTTTTCGAGGTCAGAGCCCACTGCATTCCTCTTTGCCTGGCAAAACAGTAAAGCTATTCTTTTCTACTTCACCCAAAACTCTGTCTCCAAGATTCGATTAAGCACTGGTGTACAGAAGCTGAACTTTAGGCATCAAAGAGAGAAAAAATATGCCCATAACTTTCTCAGGAGAACAATATTCTACTTAACAAGTCACAACATTTGAGCATAATCTTCTGAATCAAAGACAAGGAGCCAAAAACCTCTGACCTTCATTCTCTGAAAAAACATCCAGCTGAAAATTTATATGAAAGCAATATGCAACTACCACTCCAATGCCTTATTTTAAGGAAAATAGATAAAGTTATTGGGGGAATACTATTGATGAACACAGACTATAATTGGTTAAGATAAACAAAATTAAGGTAGCAATAGGTAGTTTTAGATTAAATAAGCAATTACTGTTTTGATAGCATAAGGACAAATGAAAATTTAAAATGAGGCTAATTCTCTCTAGAAAATAAGGGAAGAGATATCCCTCCCCTCCTTTTTCTTAGAACATTTACTTTATAAAACTTAAAACTGTAAGTACTTTTGCAACAGGAGGGAAGGGGCAGGGCACAACCTTTGAAAGAATGACATAGCCCAAGGACATGACATAAACTGATTAGAACCAAATGGGTCCAAGATGGCAGAGAGGTCGACTTCTGCCAGACCTTGAGCCTCAGTATATGCTCACTGTAACACATCAGCAAGCTAAATGACACACCTACAGGTGCCATGACAGTTCCAAGGCCAACCATAAGAATCAAAAAGTGGGCAGTGGCCCAATTCCTGGAAATCCCCACCCCTTCCTGAAATAGCTGGAATACTCCTCCCACTCATTAGCCTATGAAATTACCCACCCCTATAGAAACTGACAACCCCATACCCAGCAGCCTTTCTCACCTTCTGAGATGGAGGACACTCTGTCTGTGGAGTATGTTTCTCTCTAAATAAATCCACTTCTTCCCTATCACTTTGTCTCTCACTGAATACTTTCTGCTATGAGACATCAAGAACCTGAACTTCATTAAGTCCTGAAACCAGGTGTGTGATGTCAGCTGGAAGACTATGGGTTTTGGCCAGGTTCAAGTCCCAGTCTGAGGTACACAGTTTCACCTTCTCCTTTGTTTCACCTGTGTAAATGCTTTTGAAAACCAGATAGGCTTTGGGACCCAGGAATGTCTTTCTCAGGAACCTGGGAGCCATCTCTTTGAAATGTAAATTTAAGTTTCAGTTCGCTTGGGAGGGGAGGAGCCTGCCTTCGGGTTACAGAACTACCTCCAGTCATAAAGATAAGAGAAGTTTGTCTTCCCTCTTGGTAAAGCCAATGAGTTAACACAAATGGTCACTACAATTATCATGTAAAGTTACATTCAACTGTGTGTGACAAATGGTGTTATCAAGTCCCCTTACTTGAGGACTGATTTTTATCTTGAAAACATGTCTGCAATAGGTGTCTGCTTAGCTGTATAAAGGGGTGAGTTTTCTTTCTGTTTGCAGTCTCTTAGCTGGTTGCCTAAGATGCTCATTACATTCTGGTTTAATGCTTATTCAGTAATAGAAGTGTTGATCACATAAAGGCCAATATGAAGACAGGCACCATCTTTGTTCTGGTGGCTTTCATCGTCAGGGGGCTGGAGGTGGCCTGTGCTCAGAGACCTACTTCCAGAGAAATCCGTGTGAATGAGTGTTCAGAAGACAGGGACTGTGGAAAAGGAAAAGAATGCATGGAGGATGGCTGTCGGCGTATCTGCTCCCCACAGGCTAAAATAGAAATCTGTGTGGAGCACTGCCAAGGAAACTGGGACTGTGGGGCTGGAGAATAATGTATCAAGAAGGGATGTAGATGAGTCTGCTCTTCAGTCCAGGAACAAGATATCTGTGTGGAGGAATGCCAAGGACCCTGGGACTGCACTGCAAGGAGTTGGTGTGTCAACAACGGATGTGGCCATGTCTGGGTACCCATCCGAAACCCAGGTTCCACACGCTGCAGAGCTCAGAGAGGAAGAGTATAACTCACAGTGCATCTCTGCCCATCTGCATTGTCATCAAAGGAGACTCCACTCAGCAGCATGATGTGCGTGCGGGGGTGAGACGTGTGGGGAGGGGGGCCGTCCTCCTCTCCATCATCAACACAGAGCTGCAGGGGCTGCCCTCAGAACTCACAAGGTGGGCTTCCCTGGTGGCGCAGTGGTTAAGAATGCACCTGCCAATGCAGGGGACACGAGTTCGAGCCCTGGCCTGGGAAGATCCCACATGCCACGGAGCAACTAAGCCCGTGCACCACAACTACTGAGCCTGAGAGCCACAACTACTGAGCCCACGTGCCACAACTACTGAAGCCCACGCGCCTAAAGCCCGTGCTCTGCAACAAGAGAAGACACTGCAATAAGAAGCCCACACACCGCAACGAAGAGTAGCCCCCCTCTCCGCAGCTAGAGAAAGCCCGTGTGCAGCAATGAAGACCCAATGTAGCCAAAAAAACAAAAAACAAAAAAAAAACAAACAAAAAAAAACTCGCAAGGTGATTGGAGAGTCCTGGAAGCAACTACCTGTTACTGTCAGGAGGAGGAAGTCAGGACCTGGTACAAAGACAAGAAGGGGAAGGGAGTGGGAAAGTCGGGGGCACAAGACATTGTATACAAAGAAAAAGTGCAAGCAGACATCTCAAGTGCCACCTCTGCATCTGCTCACACGCTCACCCGCCAGCTGCACTCCCCACCCTTCTCACCAGCCTCCTCTGCTCCTGCACACACCCGTATTCACCACGGTGTCTTGCTGGGCACATAATGAATGCCCAATAATACCAATAATACAGAGTTCCTTTCATTTAAAGGAGAAGCATCCTTTAAAAAGAAAAGCTCTCGCATCAGTGGAGTTTTAAACCAACAACTCTTCTTAGAGATGAGGAAGCTTGAATCCCCTAAAGAGGGCATGACTTATCCAAGGCCACACAGTGGTGACGCTGAGGTTTAAACCTGGGTGCACTGAGTTATAAGGAAGAATTTCTTTTAAAATAAAACTGTCATGAATCCTTGAAAACAGAAAAAAAAAAAAAATAATAATAATAATGGAAGTGTTTTCCTTCTCTCCTACATTTGTGCAGAGGATTTCTGGGTTGGAAGAAGATTTTATCTTTAATTATAATTCCCCAACAATAGGAAAATTAATAAGAAACAAAAAATTCAGGGTATTTTCACCAGAGAGAAAATGTATGTCAACTTTTTATTATTAGTGGCATAAATTAGAATAAATTTAGGAACAATCATTGATAATCACATTTCTAAATACCATGAGCTAACATCTAGGAATTATTCCTTTTTTGTGTAAAAATAAATAAATATAAATGCTGCAAAGTGTGTCAGGTTCTTCTCTCAGCACTTGAACTCTATCGTTAATAAAGTAAACAAAAAAGACTGTGACCTTGCAAGATAAAAGTAACATTTGATGTAATCCTCTAGCAGACTAGGATTTTTAAAAAATGCATTGAATTGGATAGTATATTAAATGCACAAGGTCACAGACTGAGCTGACAAACATTAAAAAATAATTATTTTTAAACAGTAAGAAAGTGCAATAATGTATTACCAAGAAAGCAAATATATATTGTATTCCCATGATTCAAAAGAAGGTCACATTGTTTTAATCCAATCTTGAAGATAACTAAGAAACGCAAAATTTAATTTCATATTGTGTAGAGATTCCTTTTATTTCATACATATGAAAAAATGATTGACACTATATACCCACTTGTCCAGGTAGGAGAAAACATTTTATACCAAGCCTTCATTAAATTTATCTACTCTCTGTTCCATTTCCCAACAAATGATTCTTCAATTCATACATATAAGAAATTGAAATTTTCCATTTTTTTCTAGAAAAATTCTTGAATTTAAAAACTAAAATACAGAGATTAAGATGGTTAAGATTAAGATGGTTATTTGTTTATGTCTATTTATACACAAGTATACACATGCATATTCACACAATATGTAGTTTTATAGATGGATGCATATATGTATACCCACATATAAATTTGGGATTGATACATTATATTTTCATTTCTTCCATGTGTAAAATATATTGCTAGATATTTGCTATTTGCAATCTTTCTTTTAGGAATTTTACACATGACCATCTTAATTAAATGGATGAGACAAAGACTTTATAAGGATGTGAGAATAATGTTCTTTATCACAGGACCATGTTTTGTCTTAAGCACAATATGTTATATGATTAAAAGATCAACAGAAATATTTCAATCTATGTGATAGAATTCCGATATATACTATTTAATAGTTCATTACTTTACCAGAAAAAAAATTTTACTTTGATTAATTTTTTCCAAGAAACCATTTTTATAAAACATAATTTTAAAATGTAAGAGTGGAATTTGTAGTGTACTGAAACATAGCTATACAAAAGGGACTAAATTTTTTTGTGTTTTTTCTTTAAACTAAATGGAATATTACATGTAAAGGATATAAAGAAACAATACACAAGTTAACTTTATACTAAATGGAATATTAAATGTAAAGGATATATAAAGAAACAACACACAAGTTGAGAGAACATTGTTCAAATACTGTAATGATTTATATTCAAGATTATGCTCAAAAAATTAATACATATTTATCTTTTTTAAATTAAATGATGTACTTGAGCCAGAAAGGTTAAAAATGGCTCAGGGAACAACCATGCTAAGTAATGTTTTAGGGCCTTAATTTATGCAACAAGTTCAGTTTAATAATGAGCAAAACTGTTAATCAGTGCCCACAGATATTAGATAATAAATTCAACAGGGCCAAATGGATATTTGCAGCATAACAACTACCGGCTTAATGATTTAATTAATCTAAACATGTAAAATTTTGTGCTTGCTTATATTTGTTTAGCACATGACACATTAATGGAGATTAAAAACAAGGGGTGTAATTCATAAATTTAAAATGTGTTTTAGGGGAAAAGGGACAATTACCAGATCCTACATAAATGCCTCATAAGTACCACATCAGGAACTTGAGAGAATGAGTTCATATATTTGGCCTTGTAATTATTTACCTTATATTGCTAAATTGAAATAGCTTTGATTAGTACAGTGTATCTATAAAACTGCTCTAAAGGAAAGACAGTGATAATCAAAGTAGCATATAATTATGAGAATGCTAGCTTTCCCGAGAGCTTCCCTGTTGCAACAATTACTTCAAGTGTACAATTTAAAATCATGTAATTTATTTTTCTCCTTACATCTAAGTGGAAACTTAGAATGGTTTCTTTTACAAAACCATAGTTTTGAACATTTTAAATTATTTTAGTGTTGAAGCTGTTTTAATATGTAGTGGTAATGTATGTTTTTTCCATTTAGCATGATTTTCATTAACTGTCCATAACATAAATTGGGCTCTATATTTTACTACTTGATATAATTATGAATTACAGTTGCAAGATCATCCCTTAAAAACAAAACCTTTTATTTTCTCCTCTAGGAATTCAATATGTATTTATTCTGATTGAGGAATTTTTTTAATTAAAAAAACCCAAATTTTAAACTCCCTATTCAGAAATATTTAAAACACCTAAGGTCTTAGTCTATCACTAAGTGGATTACTTTTATAGTGGTTGTCAACTACCAGAAGTTATTAAATGAAACATTAATATTGTGTTTATGTTTGCAACTGATTTTACTTCTTAAAAATATTTAATTATATTATACATCATTAATTAACAATTTTTAAACCATGAACTATCATTTTAATTATGTTAATGTTATCAATTTAATTATGTGAATGCTCTATATATATTAGAGAGGAGAAATGTCAGAAGCAAACTTTTAGTACTTCAATTTCTTCTGTGATAGATTTTTGTTCCTAATATAATTTTCTTAACATTTTATTAAAGAGGGATTTCAGGATTGGGTTTAAATTTCAGTGTTTAACAATGATAAGCCATTTGATTGTTATAGTATTATGCTTGCAAATGCCCCATTACCTCAATTAAAACATTTTTCAGATTGAGGCCATATTTCATTTATATTTCCTTTCCCAGTTACATATAAACCCTCAGTAAATTTTAAATCAATAAAAGCACAAATGAATGAGTGGAATATGCATTCCAGCGATGGAATTAAACAGCTTTCCTGCATCTAACTACTTTCAATGAGTTTATTAGACCAATAGACCAAGAAAGAACTATTAAATACACTGTGCAGGCTTCCAAAGTGATTTGGATTCCAGAATGTGTAACTCAAGTGTAAAGATTCATGATAAGAACCATGGCTTTAGAATTCATTGTGAGACAATTCAAAGACAAAATGTTTGAGTACCACAGAGTCTACTGAGGAATTGTCTAGCAGTTTATATTACTGATTTTCAATTATGTTTTTTTCTAGCAAACAAAAAAAAAATCATATTTTATTCTGCTGATATTATTTCAGGTGACTAGTTTTCTTGTATTTCTAATAAGCTGACAAAAGATAAATAGAAACTTAAAGCACTTCAAGCAATTCTGTAATTACACATTTTTCTTCTAACATTTTATGTAAGTACATGATAAAATACTTAATTGTCCTATACTAGCAATTAGGAGTTGGGCCTGCTTCATATTCTGCACAAGTAGAGCATTATATTGTCATATCTGTTTTGTGTTTTATTTTATGAACTGTAATTATGGATATTGGTACAGACATTGGCATCAGATTTTATGCCTGAACTCTTTCTTATGTGTTCAAGAAAACACATGTATAATAACACTTTAGACAAACAAATTAAAAGTGTGTTTTTCAAAGGAAGCTAACTTTATACCACATTGTAATTTTTTTTCTAGATTTATGCATTGAGACTGAAATTACACACAAGTCCCAGGGAGCACTCTAATTTACTTGATAACATTTAACCTTAAGATTTTTTTTTTTTCATGTTTCTTTTCTTAACTACTGTAACATTCCAAGGAGGGAGGGAGGGAAGGAAGGAGGGAAGAATGGAGAGAGTGTGAGGGAGAGAGAGAAAGAGAGAGAGACTATATAATTTCATTTTCAGTGGTTCTCATGAACAAACAAATCATTCCCAGAGGCACAGCTGGGATCCATTTGTACACTTCTATGAAGTCATATTATAAGAAAATATTGTTTTATATTTGCAGTGTCTTTTTAAACCAGGTTACAGTATTTTATTCATGAAACATATGTGTCGCATCGGGGATCATATTATTTAGGTGATCATTCATGGTTGGATCTAATGATCTCCAGATTTTATTCCCAATAGAAATAAAGAATTTTGAGAGGTATTCCTTGCAAAAGATATTGGTGGCTTTTGTCTGTCTTTAAAAAATAAGTATTTAACTTTTCTCTATGGCCTGTGCAGATCTTCTTAAAATGTATTTTAATATGCAAACTCCCTCCTCAGGAGAATTTTTGCTAGAGGATGACACTGGCTATTTCCATATAGTACAAGTGCAATTAACTTAGTTAATTTAATTATTTCCAACATTAAAAACAGATATTAGTTTCACTGTAATTGCCTTAATTCTGACAGTGAATCCTCTCTCGTGTCTCTGTCATCATTAGTGTCACAATAAAATCAAGTCAAATACTTTAACATATGGAGCACATTATTTGTATTGATATTTTCTTAAAAGGTTGTTTTGCCAGGTAGAAATATTCTAAGTGCATATCCAAGAAAATAAGTCATAGGCATTCAAAAAGGGAAAGCAGAGTTAAAAAGTTTAAGACTAATACTTATTTCAGTGCTAGTTATGACCATGCACAGACTGACTATTAAACATGTAGAAATCCAATAGAGCTTAGTTAATTTATAGTTAGCTGCCTTTTAACTTGGAGAATGTGGCTGTGATAACCATTAAGTGGCCTTAACGTTTTCATTTAAAGTTAATTTGAATTTTCCTTGGATGTATTTAGTTTCATCTTTCCAAAATTCTGAATATCCTTGCTTATACTATCAGAGAGATTTCTTCCACCTACAAAGTATAGTGTTAGTTTAGTCATTAAAAATTATTTTAGTGTATTTAATGTACATTGAAGAAATCCTATAGAAATATTTGACTGAACATGCATTTACAAGTTCATGAAATTCATTCATTGAGCATTAAAAGGATATTTGAGCTTTAATTAATGTATTTTCATTATTATAAACAGGCCCTTTTTTACCTCTTTTATATTCCATGTTCAGATTGTGAAACTTATTCATAAGTCTAAGGGTTTAAATAAAATGTGGTATGTGACAACTATTTTTGAAGCGTTTTATATTTTTATTGCTTACAGAATTTCTCGCATTATTTGACTTCGTTATTCAAGTAGGCAGTTCAAAATCAATCAAAATATACATGATAATACCATACAAATCATAAGTACAAGTACATAAAATCATAATATATGCCTGTTCAATTAAACATAGGTGTGGTCTTTTATTCTACTGATTTTCTTTGGTGATTGATTGTTTTTTTAATTAGACATGGCTATAATTATGCATTTCTTTGTCATTTGTGATAGATAGTTTGACTCCTCTTTATAAATATAAATACTGCTTTTTATAATATAATTTATATTTTAGGTTGTCAAATTTATATTCCAAGATATAGTTCCTCAAAGTGAGCACTCAACCTTGGTCTGTTCTTCCTCACTCTCAGACTTCCCCCTTCTCTGGCACTTTGTTATTTGATGCTTTCTTTGACTCTGTCAGCAACTATAGTTCAGAGTTCTTCTGCGTGCTTCAAAGGGAGAGATTCTTTTCCAGGTTGAAATATATGTTTTTCCAATGCACCTGACTCAACATGTGATTTTTCATACTGTAATATTTCTTTGTAGAATATTCTAAAAATAATTTAAATGTGTATATAGATAAACAGTTACATATGTGCACAATTATTTACATCAATTCATTGTGATGATGGGACAAATAATTATTTTTATTTGACATATTTTTTCTGTTACCTGAATGTAAAAAAGAAATCTCTATGATTTAAGGTAAATTACTATCTATTACTAATTATACCCTTATTTCCATCCAGAATTAGCATAGCTCTCCTAATTAATATAAATCTAAAGCAGTGTTAATGACCAGATGGGTAATTAATTTATTTTAACATGATTACCAAAACCCATTAACCCAGCGTAAAAAAACATTTAAAAAAAACTATTAACAACGGCTATTTTCCTCAATAAGAAATAAAAATAGGCAATATAAAATTAAACTATATGGAAAAATAGAGCAGATGATAAATTCCTTCTCAAGTGCATCATTCAATGGAAACATACTAGCTATATGTTTTTCAAGTATAGTATTTTTCTATGCACACTTTTTTCAAAGATATCTCTGCTGGTGGAGCAACAATTGCATCACTTTCCATAGTATCTTCTTTTGATTTAATACTTGCTTCTAAGTAGGGATGTAAAGTTCCAAGTAGATGAGGTAGTCATATACTGATAAAACCATGACATTTACTAGGTTTCTGAGATTTGGGAGAAAGTGAGGCATTCAGAATCCTTGAGCTCTAAAGTATATTTCAAAATACTATTATCTCTGAAATCTCCTATATTAATGCAATAATATTAATTACTGGAATATTTATGGCATATCAAATATACCTTCAATGCAAATTTACCAAAACTAGTGCACATACACGTATATATATGAACTGGAGTGGTTTGTTGATTCTTTTTTAATGTTTTAAAAATATTTGAGCAAATCCTTAACCAAAATAATATTTGTACCAGAAGTGACCCAAGTTATGCTATTCCAGGACAAAGTCATTGGATTTATAGAGAAGCTGCATTTTGGTAATAATGAAAATCAAAAAGTAATATACATGTAACTCTTGTATGTGTTTCCTATGGAGGACCCCTTGTATGTGTTTCCTATGATATTTTACAGTGTTGAATACAAAGGTTAAGAATTAAAGTCTGAAAGGAAAGACACAAAAGAAAAAGACAAAGGAGAAAACACCAAAGGACGATACACGACTTTTACAAACAGCTCTTACAATTATTGAACTGTAGGCTTAATAATAAACCCTCATCTATATTTAAAAGTTATTGTCTCCTTGGCTCCTGCTCTGTCCTGTTCAGCCTTCAGCTAAACAGTAAATGAAGTGTCCACATGACAGACTATTCAGAAGAACTGGCTCTCTGATTATTTATTTAACAGTTTTATTTATTTATCAGTTTTGCCAGATGAATAAACATGTTTTCCATACATTATCTTAATAGACTTAATGATTTAAAAACAATATTATACAATGTCATGTGTGGCTCAAATTGATTGCAGTTTTTCTTCTGTAATTCCCAGTGTTGGACAGAAGTATTCATTTATCATGTGCTAGTGCCATTTTTTTTTTTTTTTCCAAGAGTAACATTGGCTGAGTTCACTTTTTCAAGTACAGTTCATTATTCCGGATAACAGGGGCATCCACCTCCTTGAGGGTCTGCCAAGATCTGTAGTATTTAAAATGCAGTTTGGGAGAGTGAAAAGAAAATCAGAGGGCTGCCATCAGCATTCATGCAACTCTTCAAGCTGCAGGCAGCCCTTTCATCTGTGAATGGTCCTTGGGATTAGAGTTTGCAGAGGAACAAGGCTCACGCACGCACTTATTTTTCCCACACAAAATCAGAATTAGGAGGACAGACAGTGGGAACAAATAGCTAGTTCATTGCCTCTGGCACAGAGGGTCACTGCAACATTTTTCGTGTGTCTCTCAGTGGTACGAAAAATGTATACATTTTCCTCCTGAATATATGCTGAACACATAATATGAGTATAACTGCAGTGAGCACTTTTCATATTCATTCATCCATTTCATCAACACATATTTATTGAGTTTTTCTTGTGTGGTAGGCATTGTTCTAGGCACTGGAGATACAGCACTGGACACAACTTCTCACAGAGCTTTCATTCTAACTGGGGAAACTCCTAAATACATTAGATGGCAACAAGTGCTTGGCAAAATATGCTGAAGGGAATAGTACTGGAATTCTGGAGTAAAACCCACTTGCTTCTTCGTAATATCAGATGAATTAGTAGGTCTTCTTTCTGCTCTCACTGTAATGGTGGCCCAAATCTGTGTGCAATATCATCAATAATTAATCATAGCAAGGCATAATCAATATTTTCCATAGGTA
The DNA here is from genome assembly GCF_965194825.1 of Balaenoptera physalus. Taxonomy (NCBI): domain Eukaryota; kingdom Metazoa; phylum Chordata; class Mammalia; order Artiodactyla; family Balaenopteridae; genus Balaenoptera; species Balaenoptera physalus. The sequence goes on along the minus strand of NC_138899.1, from coordinate 39,457,738 downwards.
TAAGGTTACCAGATAAAATATAGGATACCCAGTTAAATTTGAATTTCAGATAAACATAAATATTCCTTTAGTATGGGTATGTCCCAGATCATTCATGATACACATAAAAAAAAATTATTCATCGTTTATCTGAAATTCAAATTTAACTGGATCCTGTATTTTATTTGCAACCTAACTAGGTGGCATTTTTTTAAAGTAGGCCGTCCTAGCCTAAATAGCAGCTTTTATCTGAAGCTTGAAAATTCATATCAAAATTTTCTAAACATTGCTTAAACAAAAGTTACAAGGAAATGAGAGCCATTGTATTAATGCTTCTGCACATTACATTAAAATCATTTGTTAAACTAAAATTGTGGTGGTTCTTTTGTGTTGTGTGATGTGAAAGTCAAAATCCTCTAGCTAATGACTAATCTGAGATTGCAGAGCCTACTCACAGTCAAAAGAGTTCAGAATTGAGTGGTTTTCAATGGATCTGTTAAAACACTAAATGTCCTCACTGAAAAACTATTAGATTAGTTTAAAAATATTTAGATTAAAAGTAAAATATTAGCTAAGAGTGTCTTGAGGAGGCAGTTAATTTAGTAGTTGAAAGTTAAATTCAAGACCCTATCCTCCAGTCATCAGCATTGTGACCTTGAGACAATAATTCATGAACATAAGCCTGTTTGTTTGTTTGTTTTGTATGGGAAAAAGACACTTAATTTGTAAGGTTGCACTGAGGATAGAATGATTTCATCCAGGAAAAGAATTTATCTCATTGCCTAGCATATTCTAAGTACTCAATAAATGGTAAATATTGTTATTAAAGTTCATACTGTGTTACAAATTATGTAGTGTCTCCTACTTTTCTTTCATTAAACATGTGGTAGCAATTACAGTTCTTAGAGGTAAAAAATTATGAACTATTCATAGGAGAGGCAAAATAAAGTCTCCTCAGGCATAAAATACTTCATTTTACCAAAGTTAGTCCTAATTTCTGTGCTGTCCTAACTATGTTACTGACATAAAGACACTGGATCAATATCTTATATTCCTATAGATCAGTGTTCTCATAGTACTAATAAATCAGTCTCAAAGTGTATGTGATTCAGTTGATTATGGGCAAAGAATTCCAAACTCTAAACATCTTCTAAAAGGAATACAATGCAGATTGCTGGCTACTGTAAAGTAGTAAATTTTTCAAACTAGTATATGCCTAAGTAATAATCAAAATGACTGAGGAAATTTTCCAGGAAAGGAATTGGTCATTTGTGAGGCTATTTAATAATTTATTTAATTATTATTATGTGACTACATATTTTATATATAATCATCTTTTTCATAGAAAGCATGAATAAATTGAGCATTACCTAAGTAGCAAAAAGCAAATAAAATATAGCACATTTTTAAATGCTTCTTCAAACATCCTGCAATGTAGTAAGCATTCAGAAAAATTTTCCAGAAGTCTGAATAAATAAAGGAAAAAATGAAAATTTTAGAATAAATGAAATAATTTTTTAAATAAATAAAAATGTTTGAATAAGAGAATGAATCACTAAATGGAGTGTAGAGAAGAAATTTGCTACTTTGGGAAGAAATTGAGTCAGAATGTATTTCATAGCTGCATGTTTTTTGGCATATTTGTCCTTTAAAACACAAGATAGACAGGTAGAGATAGAGTTACATATAAAAGCTGTTAAAAATATTTCAGTATATAATTATTAGAGAAATGCAAATCAAAACTACAATGAGGTATCACCACACACCAGTTAGAATGGGCATCATCAGAAAATCTACAAACAACAAATGCTGGAGAGGGTGTGGAGAAAAGGGAACCCTCTTGCACTGTTGGTGGGAATGTAAATTGATACAGCCACTATGGAGAACAGTATGCGGGTTCCTTAAAAAACTAAAAATAGAATTACCATATGATCCAGCAATCCCACTACTGGGCATATACCCAGAGAAAACCATAATTCAAAAGGCACATGCACCCCAATGTTCATTGCAGCACTATTTACAATAACCAGGTCATGGAAGCAACCTAAACGCCCATCCACAGACGAATGGATAAAGAAGATGTGGTACATATATACAATGGAATATTAGTCAGCCATAAAAAGGAACGAAATTGGGTCATTTGTAGAGACATGGATGGATCTAGAGACTGTCATACAGAGTGAAGTAAGTTAGATAGAGAAAAACAGATATCGTATATTAATGCATATATGTGGAACCTAGAAAAATGGTACAGATAAACTGGTTTGCAGGGCAGAAATAGAGACACAGATGTAAAGAACAAACATATGGACACCAAGGGGGGAAAGTGCCGGGGGGAGGTGTGGTGGTGTGATGAATTGGGAGATTGGGATTGACATATATACACTAATATGTATAAAATGGATAACTAATAAGAACCTGCTATATATTTTTAAAAAAATCAGTATAACTACAAGTTAGATGTCTATGATACTGATTATAAAGAGTTTATAGAGTATCATTAGGTTTAAGATTAAACTTTTAATACATTGTGTAATTTTCATAAGCTGCTTTTATTGCCTGGGGAAACATTCTAATGTCTAAAACATCAGGGAGACCATACTGATTTTTAAATAATTATAAAGTTCTACATACTTATGACCACACACATTTCATCCGAATAAACACTGCAAGAAAAATAAAACAACGAAATTTAGTGTTAAAAATGTATCTTCATTTTGCTTTACTGGTACAAAGAGGCAGCATTATAGTTAACGTTTTGTTCCAGTTGCTTGGAATGAGAGGACAAGTCACATCGTTCACTCAAACCTCCAATTCCCCAAACTAATAGTGCTAGGAAAGAGGCGAGGGGAATAGACAGAGTTTGAACCTCACCCTAAAGGCTAATAGAAGACAGTTCTGTCAACCTCCTCCAAGCAGGGGATACCCTGAGCTACACTCAGGCCCAGAATCAAACTGAGGGACTCTTTAGGCGTGCTACTCCATCTGACCTGCCCATCATTATAGCACAACACAGGAAGTAACCATGCCTAAAATAGTTGGGAAATAGATTTAAAATTTTTTGGATCAAAATCAGTATCTTGAATTGTGAGATAAGGAAAATGTAACTGTCAATAAGGAAAACAGAAAGGAGATGATCTCTATAGAATATAACCTTGAATTTTAGCAAAGGAATTGGCTAAGGGACCTCTCAAGGTCTCCTTTACTCTGCCTTTCATTCCATGGAGACCCCAGCTTGGTGTGTCCTATGTGAGATCTCTGAGTGTGTGTCAGCACAACTGTGAGTCTGTGATGAGCTGTGGAGGGTGAGCACATTGTAGCTAATGTCAGAGAGGAAGGGGACGCTTAGCCATGGAGAAAAGAAACACTGTAATCCAGGTACCCATGCAATTCAGTAAAAATGAAAAAGTCAATGCCACTTACCAGGCTCTCTAACTACAAATCAGTACTGTCTGCCTGCAGTTCATTTGAGGCCAAATAAACAAACAATTTAGAGATATAAGGAAAATAGAAAAACACTCCAAATGAAATAGAAAACTTGATTTTTATATCAATAGTGTTTTGAGTACAATATATACATTAAATTACTACAAATAAAATATATATTTTTGTTAACTTAAAAAAATTATGTATCATCAAAGCAGATGTTGTATTTTGTCATATCTTGACAGCAATTTTATTTCACAAGTTACTATTTCTATAACTCATATGTCTATTAGCGTAACATGAATCAGTAATTTATGAATGTTTACCACATAAAGATAAACATAATGGAAAACAGTGGTGGATTTTTAGTTCTAAAGACTCTATGAAACTCTATACTTTCTACATACATTTGGCAGATTATTTTGAAGAGCTGACCATTTGAGAATTTTAAAGTTCTTTATTCAATACCACCTAAACTATTATAATCATGCATATTACCTCTCCTCTGATTTCATATTGAAAAAAGTCATTACAAATAATTCTTTTTGAGAACTAGAAAGTAAATAAAAATGTCAGAACAGTTGAAATACATTCCCCTATGTTCTTCAAAACACATTAGTATGTCATTCATGGAAATATCCCACAGGTTTTTCCTCACTTACTTACTCAAATTGTCTCTTCAGTTTATCAACTCAAATTTGATTAGAAGCATCACACTGGAAGGACGATGTGAGGACATTGATACAGTGAGGAGAGATAGCATTTCTTACTTATTAACAGCAATACTGACATTTTTGAGCTCTTATTATCTGCCAGACTGTATTCAGGACACTCTGCTTATATCACTTCTAATATTTCTAACATTCTCTATTTAAGATAATTATATTATTATTATAATGAAACAGCACACATGTGAGAGAGAGACAGAGAAAGAGAGATTGAGAGAGGAGACACTGAGAGTTCACAACATGACTAGAAAGTACAGGGTCAGCATCAACCTTGATTTGCCTTATTCTGAAGCAGGTGTTCCCAGGGCCCTGCACATCATAAAACACCTTCATACCTTCTGTACCTTGTTTGAAAGAACTAAAGATCTAAAACCTTCTGACTGTGCTAACATCACGTAAGATGGGTAGACTATGGCTAATTTCCCTTCCCCCTTTCTTATGCTGCTTGCCGCTTAGGTCAGGATTTTACTGCATGTGGAGTATTGGTATTTCTGGCTCGAAATACCTGAACTTCTTATTTTAAATCATAACCTTTTACTGTACAATAGTTTTGACTTAGGAGAGATTACTGAAGAGATACTGTGAGATATTCTATAGCTATTTCTTAAGGAGCTTAAACCAGAACTCAACATCCTCTTCTGAATGAAGATCCCTCTTGGACTTTATTTAAAAATATATTTCCTTAATAAAAAGAGGCCTTGAGGAAATATTCCAATGAGGCATCACTCTTCCTATGATAGGATGCTACCTTTCCTAAGCCTGGGCTTGTTGTTTTGTGGGGCCCCTACATCTATTTTTGGTCCCTAGACATAGTTTCACAATTGTCATTTGGTTTAGTCTAAAACTGCATCTTTAAAAACATAAAATATAATCTACTCTCTTCCTTGACTAAAGCAACTTTTTTTTCATTCCTGGAATATTTTAAAAGCTGTTTCAAGTTTTCTTTTTTTATTCCTAATGTGAAAGTGTTTCTCATTTGAATGCTCAGGAATGATAAAATATCAGTTCATGTCAAAACACAAAAACATGGGGGGAAAAAAAAAATCAATGAAACCAGTGCCTGCAGTTAGGAAGTTTATGGTTTAATTCTTTCCTTCTAATGAGCATTTAAATCAAAATTGTTATTATGTTATTTTTAACTGTGCTTTTAATTTGCAGAGATTAGCTGGGAAATTTGCCCAAAGTACAGTATATTGCCTGTTTGCAGATCTGACTGAGAGCTAGGTTATTACTAATTACAAAGAAATAAAGAGTTATCTGGCCAATTAGTAGGACTAAATCTCTAAAGGTTCAAAATTCAAGTGAAGATCAGGAATCTGGAACATAATAAGATTTTCATTAATATCCCTTATATATAACTAAATGTTACCAGTTAAACCTACTTGTGGATGCTTGGAGTGATCCTATAGAAATACCAAATTCTCTCCATTCAAAAGCTTTTTTAGACTAAATCTACGTAACATTTCAAACAACTGGTGCTAAGTCACACATTTTAAAAACAAAATTTGACTGTGTAAGAAAGGTGAAATGCAGAGCTAAGATATTATTTTGATGATTCAAGATTCACTAAAAAAGCAACACCTGCCTTTCCTCAACTAGCCAGGAAGAAACAGGAATTTAGGAAGGATAAGTCTCATGCTTCTTTACTTGTGTATTAATTATGAGGACAGAACTGAAGCCAAAGAGCTTGCTTAGGTAACTGCTTAGTTTTACTTAATTCTTACAATAATACTAACATAATTGAAGACTTACTGTGAACCAAGAACTGTACTGAGTTACATGTGTTAACCTGCAATCTGTACAAGTCTATGAGGTAAAAGTCTTATGCTCATCCCATGCTTCAGACAAGGCCGCTGGGCCAGAGCAACTTGCCCAAAGTCGTGCAGCTTGGCAAATGGAAGAGGCATGATTTGTACTCAGTCTAATGGCACTCCACACATTTCCTCTCAGCATCGTACTTGAGAGGTTTTAAAAATGTATTTATATATTCTAGGTGGATATCTTTACTAAGATATGCAACCAAAGCCTTAAAATTCCAGAAACAAACTGAAACTCTGTCTCTCCTCTTCTCCCCCCTCACTCCCTCTCCCCATCTCTATCTCCCCCTGCCTTCCACCCATGTTGGCATAGCTTCCCCTGGAAGCAGTCAGATCCTAAAAATCATAATTAGATCCTGAAGGCAAAGAAGTATATAAAAGCCAGTGAACACATAAAGAATCCTAAAATATGATGTATCAAACAGATCATTAAACAAACAAAAAAAAATCATGAATCAAAAACTTTAACCAGAATTTCTCTGTTTGCAACAATCAGGAAAAGACCAACATAAAAGTCATCATTCAATGGTGGAGTAATGCATTTACATTGTTGAGTATAAGTACAAACTGAACTTCTAACGTTGTGATTCTTTTCTAGACATAGAAATATACTACGAACTGATGCTTTTTTAAAGTAAAGAAATGATGTCTCTACCTGGGGCAGTATCACAGAACTAACTCTAACATAAGGTTGACTAATCCCTGCTCTGAATTTTAATTGTAATTAAATGTATGCCATAAGTAGATTTCCTCATAATATTTAAATTATATTATTTAATTCATTTAATACTATTTTATTAAATCATCATATTTTAGGGTAGTGTTGCCTGATTTAGAAAAAATAAAATACAGGATGGCTGCTTAAATTTGAATATCAGGTGAACAATGAATAATTTATCAGTCTAAGTATGTCCCAAATATTGCAAGAAACTGTGCAATATTGCAATATTTGGGACATACTTAGACTGAAAAAAAATATTGTTTATATGAAATTCAAATTTAACTGGCTATCTTGTTTTTTATCTGGCAACTTTACTTTAGAGTTATTAAAATCTGGCCATTCATGTATCTGTCAGTCACACTAATCTGAATAATTCTCAATCCACTGACAGAAACGTGTGTCAAAATAGTGTTAAGGTTAATTTGGGACATTTGAGACAAGTATCTGTGGTTTCTTCAAAAATTTCAAATTATTTTAAAACTCTAGACAATTTATTTCTCTTATTTATTTTTCTATATCAAGATAAAATAAAAGATATTAGTTTGATTTTGAGTATAGATCCTTTATAATTAGTAATTTATTTCCATGTTTTTCTTATGACATGGCTTTAGAATACTTCTAAGGGACTTCCCTGGTGGCGCAGTGGTTAAGAATCCACCTACCAATGCAGGGGACACGGGTTGGATCCCTGGTCAAGGAAGATCCCACGTGCTGCAGAGCAACTAAGCCCGTGTGCCACAACTACTGAGCCTGTGCTCTAGAGCCTGCAAGCCACAAGTACTGAGCCCGCATACCACAACTACTGAAGCCCACATGCCTGGAGCCCGTGTTCCACAACAAGAGAAGCCACTGCAATGAGAAGCCTGCGCACCTCCATGAAGAGTAGCCCCCGCTCACTGCAACTAGAGAAAGCCCTCACGCAGCAACGAAGACCCAATGCAGTCAAAAATAGAATAAAATTAAAAAATAATAATAATAAAGAATACTTCTAAGAGTTACTGAAATCAGTAAGCTCCTTATTTTTAGATACAGCTACTGATTTGCTTATCTATTTATCACTTTTAACACTCTCAAATTATTAAAACACTGATATACAAAGAATATTTTTTTCCTTTAAGGCAGACCACACATCCAGGGTTAATTAATGCCATTCCTCTTTACCCATCCTTAGCAGAATGGATCACATGGCAGCAGGCAGCTATGGAAATGCAATTCTTTGCAGCACACCAATGAAAGTTGACATTACCCTTCCTTTACACTAGGAGGCATATTGTTCCTACAGATTTTTCTACTATAACACTGAACATACTATTCAGTGACTGCTTCGACAAGCTCAAATGCAACTGAATATTACTAACAACTTTTAGACATTTATGATAAACAAGTACTCAAAGCTAATTCTTTTTGGGATTAAAGTCATACTTGAAATTGATGAGATCTAAAACTTGCCAGCAGAGAAAGCTTGTGTTCCTGCTGGTTTTACAGCCATCTTTTAACCACTTTAAGTAATAAAAGATAAAATCATCTCATTGCAATCCTCTTAAAAATAAAATAGTAATGAAACAAAAAGTGTATTTTGAATAATTAATATTATAATAAATACTTTAAAATCATAAAGTGAACATAATTTATTTAAAGTGAAATAATGAATATACTGGAGTATAAATATGCTTTATTATATAAGTTTTTATCAGTCTTTAGCAAACTGTGGTGTTTTGGAACTGCCCATCAGATATGATAAGTATGAAAAAAGTCACATGAAAAGAATTTAAAATATAAAGTATTCAGAATTTGAAACACATTTTTAGAATTTTTTTCTTCTAAGGTATAACAATGATTTTGCATTTCAAATTTCTCCGTGGTAATTTTGAACACTTGACTGGAAACTTCTGCTAAATAATTAAGATACATGTTTTGATTCTTCTACATATTTTCACTGTCTATAGATAATAATAACAATACAAAAATAATGATACCTGTAAACCAAGGCTGCAGTATGTGCCAACAGCCCTGTGGACCCAGGGTCAATGAGTTAGATGAAAGGTTATTCTGAATCCACAGTCTGTGTTCTTAATCACAACTCCACAATGCCTCCCAAAAAAGCCAACACTGACTATATATAGGACTCAAACCTCCCCAAAACTTTCAAATATCTTTTTGATTCTACCCTAATTTTTGTTGTCTTTGCTCTCACTCCACTCCACCCTCATCTTTGCCTGCCCTAAATGTTGTTTGTTATTATTTCCTTCTTGGAGTATCTTCCAAGAAGATAGTCCCTTGGAAGATAGTCCCTTGTCTATCTTCATAACTACATTTACTCCTCAAATTTCAGTCACCTTCTATGTTGTCAGTTTCCAGTTTCCAACTCAGAATCATATTCTTAGTTCCTAGATACATTTATCTAGGAACTTTGTACACCTATCCAAATTTTTAAATTTTTTAAGAATTGTTTCCTAAGCTGAGTTTTTATCTCATATTCTCTAATTTATTTAATTGTGTAATTTTCCGGTAAGTCTAGCAAACTAAAATCATGGAATACCATCAAGTCTTTCTATTCTCTTATCTGCTGTATCCAATTAGAATGTATTCTATCCTCCCCATCATTCAAAATCTGGTCCAACCTATACCTCAATCCAGGTTCATTTCTTGTCACAGACTGGAACAGTTGTATATTAACCATTTGTTGAGCATCTGTGTTTCAGGCACTGTGCTAAGTGATTATTTATATCAAATAACTGTAGTTTTTATAACAATATTCTCAATGATATTAAAAACCTCATTTTGGAGGTTAGTAACCCAGGACCACGTGGTAGAGCTAAGCATAACTGCATGTGCCACAAAAATACTGAACTATTCACTGCTTATCCAACTAGCCATGACATTTCATAGCACCAAGAAACCTGTGCTGCCAGTGGGTGCTCACACACACACACACACACACACAGAGGCACACGCACATATTTTATTTACTTAAACAATTTCTGTTTATCCAATGTCACTTGTTTAAAGGATCACTCTATAGAATCTTTATTGATTTCTTATTCAAGACTTATTCTATTTTAAACCCCACATTTTTTATGCTTATAATTGGCATTTATTCTAGTTCACTAATGTTATTGGTATCTAGTATCTTCTCTCTTTCAAAAATCAATATTTCCTTTTTTTTTTTTTTTGTCTTGTTTTTATGGTCTATAAAATGCTCATAGCCTGGCCCTCAGAGAAAATATAATTGCAAAACAATTTCAGGAACTTTACAAGTTCCCTCAAGGCCTCTCCGACCAAGGAACTCACATTAGAACTCTTGTTCTCACAGTAACTCAGTTTTTTTTAAGTTTAGTGAACCTTGGTTTTAATGCCTGTCCCCAGAATCTAGTAGAGTACCTGGCACATAGTAGCCTCTGCATGAGTGTTTACAGAATGAATAAACAAATGAATGAATCGTGGAAAAGTCATGTGAATAAAGGTTCTTAAACGACAGACCTTGGATTGTAAGATATTTCGGAATTACTAAGTCATATATAAATTGTGGCAGACATACTCTAGTGTGACCCCTCAGGTTCCCAACCTCCTGGTGTTCATTACTATATGTATCCCCTTCCCTTGAATGTGGGCAGGACCTGAGACTTGCTTATGACCAATAAAATATGGCAACAGTGATGGAATGTCACTCCTGTGAATATGTGAAGTTATGTAAGAATGCATGTTGCTACAAACTCACTCTAGAGACTGTCTCTCTAACTGCCCTTGAAGAAGTAAGCAGTCATGATGAGAGGCACATGTGGCTAGCAGCTGAGGGTGGCCTCCAAGGGCTGAGAGCAGTCTCCAGCACACAGCCAGTGAGATAGTCTCAGTCCTACACCTGCAAGGAAATAAATTCTTCTAATAATCTGAAAAATCTAGGAAGCAAATTCTTCCACAGTTTAGCCTGCAGATGAAAAAGCAACCTGGTTGACACCTTGATTACAGGCTTTTGAGACCCTGAGCAGAGGACTCAGCCAAGTCACGTTCAGACTCCTGACTTGAAGAAACTGTGAAATTATGAATGTGTGTTGTTTTAAGACACTAAGTTGGTGGTAATTAGCAATAGAACATAGATGGTAGATAGATACATATATACGTATATACATACATAAGAGATGAGTAGATGTATATTTTGTTTGTGATCTACATGGCTTAATCTAGAAAATGTTCTGACCTCTCTGATTTTAAGGGGAAAGTAGTTAGTAATAGATAGTTTTTAACTTACATTTAGAAAAATATATTTAATAAAGCAAAATATTAAAGTTTTATAGCACTAAAAAAATCAAATTTTGTTCTTTTATTGCCTTTTTTCCCCTTAAACTCAAAGTACAGTAGGATTGACTACTTTTTCTCTATACCATTCTATGAGGAACTCTAGATTCACTAACTCAGGGGCCACTATTGTGGGATCACCCTGAATTGATTACAAAAATCCCATGGGGAAGTGAACATAACAAGTGACAATATGAAACCTCTGAACAATTTTCTTTAAGTTAATATAATTAGTTCAACCCAGGATACGTATTAAAAAAATAAACACAGTTCATAAAAATTATTGTATAAAATACTTTGCCCCAAAAATCAAATTCATGTTTAATTCCCAAAGCATATTATGGTTAGTGATTTTTTTTCTTGCAGGTTAGGATTAGTACAATTTCTTAGGACTGAAATTTGATAGGGTAATTATGTTTTTTTTCTGGATTTTGCTGGAGTATTTTAAAATTTTATTAACTTGACTTTTTTTCTCCCCAAAATGACAGCCTCATTTAAAATCTCATGCCCAAATATTTTAAATTCTCGATTTTCTTAGCATGTGTGTCCTATATCTTTAAGACTGACAGGAAAATATATTTTTAATACAATTTTTTACTTGATGTAAAAAATATATATTCTAAGAATGATTTTTTTCTCAGCTCTGTATCAGGTGCTTTCCATGAAAATTACAAAATAAAAATATAATTTGACTACATTATTAAAATTGTGGAAAATATAGACAGTTAAAAAGAAATCAATACTCCAAACTGAAGATAACCACAGTTAACATGATATAGGACTTCCTAGGTTTATTATTTGTTTATTTGCTTTACCTTGATAGAACACTTAATTTGTCTGACTGTATATTCATGTGTTTGTGAAATATTATTTTTTTAGTCAACAAATATACATTGCTGTCCTACTATATTCCAGGTACTGTTATGCCTGAAGAATAGAAAGGTGAGCAAATAGTCTTTAGAGATTAATGGGAGAGACAATTGTGAATCAACTAATCACACAGATTCTCTTTAAGGAAAAGATATAAGTACCATGATAAAGAAAAATTGTTCCAACGAAAAGAGGACTAAATAAGACTAAGTAAGACTCCATATATATGAGTTCTATTCTTGACTCACAAACTATGTAATTTAGGCCAAGCACTTCCCTTTTTACTCCTCTGTATAAAATAATTTTATACTGTGTGGGCTACGGGGTCCTATTAAGGTTTAATTTTCATTAGCCCAATGCCAAGTAATCCTTGCAGAAGTAGTTCTTTCACAAGTTGTTCGTCTTACAACTCATCTTAGTAATATTCAATGTCTCAAACTTCCTCTTAAAAATGAGATTAGTGCCCCCAAATTTAAAACTCAATGTCAGTGATGACTGTATTGTATTACACACTGTCTTAAAACCTGCGCACATTGCAGGTGGTTTCTCTGAATAGTAAAAGCATAACCTGTGAAGTTAGGCACTCCTGAGTTCATATTTTACCTCAGCTACTTGCTAAGTAGTTTTGACAAGTAGTTTAATTATAATACTATGTAACTTGCAATATTGGCATGGAATCATAAACAATATATTAAAACATTTACTAGCATTCCTGACTCATAAGTAGACCTCAGTAAATATTACCCATAAATATACCAGGTATCAAAACTATCCTTAGTGAGAAATTCACCAGCTGAATTCATACACAGTCCAGATAGAGGTAGAAGCATATGACAGTCAAGGCTTTAATAATATAAATACAATCTGAAATTTTGAATGTCATTAAACAGAAGAAAATCCTTAAAATTAACATTTAAAAGAAAAACAGATGAAAAAATAACTCCATTCATGATTCTCAACGGGACAGGATTAGGACCTAATTCTGAATTAGTGGTAATAAGCTGCTCCCGATCTAATTACATAATTGTTTTTGTTTCTTTTTAACTTAGTGAAATTGCTTCATCACTCTAGCTATATGTCTTAAAAATTAAAATCCTCAATTGAAAATCCCCTTACTATTTTCTTAGAATTAATGGTTTTATTGAGTTTTACATGGAGGGCACGATCATATTAATAAGTTAACTTTTTAAGGAAATATGATTAATTCTGTTATTTGGGAAAGGGATAAATCTTTTTATGTAGAAAAACTGACAAAACTCACTGCAAGAAATACTGCATGTGTGTGTGCCATTTGTGGGACAGTTGGCTAAGTATGCACTAGGACTCAGAAATGCCTAGAACATAGAGACACTATCTCTTTGGTTGCCAGAGGGCTACATTAAAGCCTAAAGGTATATTAAAGCTTAAGTTTCCAAAAACTCCCCCACATGATACCATTTGTATTAATTTTTTTAAAAAATGCATAATGAAAAAAATTACTATGAAATTAGTACTAAATTCTATTTTTATTGACAATCATTATATTTGAAAAACTAGGAATCCATACAGATATAATTCTTAATAACTCTATAGATAATATGAATTTATATGGATATTGCATGATTGCTATAAAATCATGACTCTTCAAGAGACAGACAGAAAATTCCACTGAAGACAATGGAAATGGTTTAGATCTACATAGCAAGATTATTACTGTTGAAGATTATTGCTGCAATTATCCTGTACCTTACTCTACAAATTCTTCAAAGTTAATTACAAAAATGTGACTGCAGAATTTTAAGATAATATATCATAATATTATACTAATATGAATTACTGTTTAGTTATGGATCTCAGTGTTTCTGGGCTAGTCTAATGAATTCTCCTCTAGACGTTTGCAAAAGAGGTTAAAATTAAAGTCTCTTTAAATGTCAAAAGAAGTGTTAGCCTCCAGGGGCCCTCTGGGCTCCACCTTTCCCTATCTGACTCTTATCCTTCCTTCCCAATCATGAATAAGGATGATTTCTCCAGCAAGGAGCACTGTTCCGATTTAACACATTTTTATGAACGTGATTCTTCTGAGTGAAGTCACTGTGTTGAGGTTGAATGTTGGAACGTGCAAGGGTGCGTCTTCCCTTGGGTCTTTTTTTCCATGTGACAGGATTGGTAAAAATTCTGGGGAGCTCTTCAAGCAGGCTTGAAAGTTTCCCCCCCCCACCCCCAGCTTTAGAATCTCTCATGTCTTCTCCTATTTGGCAGTTTGCCCAGTGCTATTTTCCAGGTTTAAGAAATTGTTGGGTGAATAACGGCACATATTAGATAAAGTCCTGGCCTAGGGTAGCTTAGCTTAACCATATTGCAGTATACATTTTTTTGTTTACTTTTACTTCTGTGAAAATAACTGGTGAGCTATATAGACAAATCCTAAAACCATTTGTGCCAGTGTGTTTAAGATAGAGCTTTTCTGTCTTGGTTTTGGAGGAGGCCCAAAGACCAGAGGAGCCAACCACTCCCATGTGCAGAAGAGGTGGTCAAGAACCAGTTTTGGGACCCCTGCCTTAATGCCAATAAGAGATGTTTTAAAACTGGAGAAGGGGAAGTTGCAGACTAGGAAATCTGTTTAGAAAGAGCTGTCCTACATATCCAACCTCTTTACACAAGTCCAGCAAATGTTGAGACAATGGAACCACAGGTTCAATGGTCCTTAGACTAATCAGAACCAAGAAATCTAAGGAGAATTTTTGACCAGCTCTACCAAATGCTGTGAGATGAGTAGTTGCCTCTTTGGATATGGCCTGACATTCTGGATATGTGCAGTCAAAAGATGCACGTATGTTTTCCTTATGAGACCAAGAAAGAGGACATGAAAGATTAAGAACCAGAGCTGGTATGGAATTTGCTTAGATTTTCCTAAAAGATTGGCTGAGAAAAACTTCAGCAGAAAGAAGATGCAAATGTAACTCCATATGTCAATAAGAAGAGAACCACCTATCAGAAAAACCTGCAGAGATGGGAGCACAGCTTGAGAGGGGGCATATGTACAAAAGATCCGCCACCACTACCCTGAAATCAAAGAGTCAGTTTAAAATCCTAGAAGGCAGAAAACACCAATGCTGGATTGCCACAACAGAACTAGTTAAGAAAGTCCTTTCATGCTTTTTACCTTTTCTTGGTATTTCTACTTCAACCATAGAATTGCCAGAGGCACTTTAATATCTAAAGCAGTGAGAGAAAGAGCTAGGACATTACAAAAACGTCACCCTAACCCCATTTCACACTATAGACAAGTTTGAAGGAGGTCAAGGTGAGTTAGAAAAAACTTTTAATTCAAATCAAACAGAAATCATGGTCATTACTTTGGACTGGACATAATAATTATTGAATTGGACTTCTAATTTTTAAGTAAAGTGAACTAGTTAGTGATTTAAAAAAATAATAATAATAGAATGACCAAAAAAAGATATAGCATTTGCCCAAAATTTTCTTCAAAGGCCGAGGAAGAAGTACCCTCACAGGGCTTACCTGGAATGAACAATGATTTCTGAGGTGAGATGTGAGTTTGTTGGAAAATAAAGGATTTTGCCAGTCTCATCCCACTCATTCCACTCTTTCAATGTATTGGTTAAAAAAAAATTATCCAAAATTAAAATAGACAAAAAATGTAAAACCCCACATCATTATCACTCCTCTTCATACTTGTTTTAATCACCATGTTATATATATATATATATATATATATATATATATATATATATGTGTGTGTGTGTGTGTGTGTGTGTGTGTATGTGTGTGTGTATAGTCTTCATTGGAAAAGAGCATTCCACAGGACACTTTTTTCTTTTTCTTCATTGACTAGGTTCCACTTAACTATATTTAATCAATTCTAAAATGTAAAAATATCTTCCCATTTTAATATCTTTGACATCTAGATGTCTTTCATAAAACGGCTTCTTGCAGTTGTATCTGCAGCATTTTTTCTTTTTTCATGGTTCATAAAATAAAGATGCACCAAACAATTTAACAGCCAATATATCAAGCACATTAGACTTGATATATTTCAAAGAATATTACAACAACAATAAAGGCAGCAAAAAACAACTGAATGTCCATTTACTTGCTCCCCAGAATGACTGTTAAAACTCAAGGGCACAACAGAAAACCAGAAGAACTCCAAGCAAAGTTTTTAAGAGGACTCACCAGAGTTGGGATCAGAGTTGCCATCTGCTTCAGTCCTCTTGTCCGGAGAGGCCTGGTCATAGAATTCGTCCTGTGGCTGAACCAGAGGAAGAGGGTGTGAGATCAGGGTTCCACTACCCACCGGCTCGTGGTCTCCTAGACCACTGTCACTGCAGCTTTCCTGGGAGCCGTCAGGGAGATGAAAGGTAACCCGGCGCTGCGACTACAAAGAAGACCACAGGACACAACGTTAACATCCCTCCCAAAGGAAGTGGAGGCGGAACGCAAAGCAAAGCAAATTTAACACACAGTGCAATGTCGAGGCAGAATATAAAATACTTGGAACACAGCTGGAAACAAACATTTATTATTTGTCGTTTCCTATGACATATCCAACTTGCAAAATACAAGAAAGAATTTCAACCTTGTATAATTCAAGAACAAAAAACTTGTGGTATACCATTGAAACTTGTAGAAAGAAAGGCAAAAAAGAATATATATATATATATGCTAATGGTCAAAGCTATACAAAATTTTTAAATAAGCAGAAATATAAAAATGTTTGTTTCATAGATTTGAATAAATACATAGATAATGCAACACAACATTCCATTTCTTTTGAATGACCTAGTATTGTGTTTACTTGAGGCTTTTAAGGTAGCTTTTGCAATGAAGTCATTATTGTCCACTGGCCCAGATATTGCTACCCGTCATTGGTTTTAGAATATCCCTGTTGAAAGGTGTTTGTAATCCTACTTTGGCATCTATTTACACAATGTCACCATCAGAAGTGACCTAAAATATGTATATGGGTACTTTAATAAATTTTAGTATTTTAGTAAAATAAAATTGTGCATTTCAGCACAGATCACTGCTTAGTTTTCTTGGTAAATATTCTTTTAGCTGATATAATCTATGAGATAAGAGAACATTTACAGGTGTGTAGGGTGGAGATTTATGCCGTACAGAATTATGTGAGAGTAGTAAATGTGTGCTGTATGTCTGACTACACCTAATTTCCATTTTACTTTGATAACCAAAAGACCTTTTAATATTGCATTGCATGTGACTACTTTTACTCAGATTTAATAAAATTATGAATATATAAATAATAAATATATAATATATGGAGATACAATGTATAACAATCATTTTATCTTACCTAAGATTTGTGTTTTCAAGAGACAATTTAAAAATTGTATCCATTTCAAAGAAAACAAATGTAGAGACAAAATGTTATAGGTAGATATACTGCTATTCTATAAATGTATTTCTTATAGACTGACAATAGAACATAGCCTATTTTCTGTGAGTCACTCGTTCAAATCTAGCTCAGAATCATAATGGAGAAGAGCTGATACCACTTTATTGCTGTTCAATGACCTGTGTGAAATGATTTGATAGTTTAGTACATTTTAAATGAACTAATGTAGACATCATATAAACTATAATCATAAATGGTCCTAACTGAGTCTACTGTAGCACATTGCACCTTCAAGTACAACTATCTCACTACCATTGTTCCCTCCTCAATAGAATTTGAAACGTGCCTAGGTAAGTGCTACATAATATGCAAGCCAACTTGAATATTAATATCTGAAATGCATTTCTACTTTTAAGGGAAGGTCATGCTACTGATTTTATTTATTACAGTGTTTCCTTTCCCAGGTGAATTTAACCCTTGAGGGAATAATAATACAAGTATTCTCTGTTTCTGTTTCAACATGCACTTAATTCATATTAAGTGTATGCTTTTGTAATAAAGGACAGTGACCAGGCTGCCTACAATACATAATTGCCAAACATCGCTTTTAAAGTGATTGGCCTACTAAAAAGTCCATAGTCTTAGTGACTAAAGCATCTCTGGTGTTACCTCTGGAAGACTATCTCTTAGTTACAGCTTAAGTGAGTAAAAAGGAAGTCAAAACATAAGAGGGACAATGGAACAATCTGAATGATTCTGCAATCTTCATAAAGCATTTCTGGGAGACGCTTATAAGCCATTATAAAATATTTGTTTCATAGACAGAGGGAAAAAGGAAAATTAACATCTGTGATATTCTTCTAAACTGTTTTAATTACAATAATTTTTTTCCTAGGAAATGTCCAAATCTGCAACATCAGT
The DNA here is from genome assembly GCF_965194825.1 of Balaenoptera physalus. Classification (NCBI taxonomy): domain Eukaryota; kingdom Metazoa; phylum Chordata; class Mammalia; order Artiodactyla; family Balaenopteridae; genus Balaenoptera; species Balaenoptera physalus. The sequence goes on along the minus strand of NC_138899.1, from coordinate 39,439,624 downwards.
TATATCTAAATCAGTAGTTCTCATAGTATGGTCATTAGAAATAGTATTCATTGGGCACCTACTGGTACATAGCCTGGTGTTATAATTACTCTGAGAATAATAAGGAAAATATTTTTTAAACTATTTCAAATACAACTTATTAGATTCCATCTCACATATACTATACTATGATATTTCTTTACCACTTTATAATTGAGAATAACAGATGTAAATCTAGTGTAATTTATTTGCTGTAAGACCCTGTAAATTAGTGTAATACAATGTTTAAACTACTGTGGCTTACGGAAATATTTCCTAATTAATTTGACTCAGAGATGTTTAAGTCTTAATTGGCAAAATTGTGCACAATTTATCAGTCTAATGGGAGGTAGGGGTGGTGATGCATATGGACTAAGAATGGCAACATAGATATTATAGTGTGAAGCAAATTGATCAAATCAATCTTTAACTTATCATCATAATGACTGATGCAAGTGGAATAATGTTTGGAATATCAAGATAGAAGGAGAATATTTGAATAAATTAAAATGAAGGAAAATGAGAATCCATGGTACATTATGAAACAGGAGTTGTGGGTGTCATCAAGGAATGCAGTACTTATTCAGGTTTTGCCCAAGAGCACCAGATGAAGAGTCAGAACCAGATCTCCTGCCTGGGGGTGCTTGCTCGGTAGGGCCTGGCCCTGGACAAGGACATTATGTCTTTGAAGGAGTTCTTGGCCTTGTAAAATGGAGAGAGCAGTGCCTTAAGCAGAGGAGTGTTGTAAGGCTCAAACAGATAAAATAAGAAGTGTTCTTGTTATATAATACATGACACAGAGTAGGTACTCAATAAAAGGTAGCTATAATTCTCAAAGTTAATAGCTTTTAACCTCTGGGGTTATCAGTGTTTAGCAGTTATAAAGATGCGATTCCTTCACCCCAGAAAAAAGTATTGTTCTTTGGGAAGAGACCTGAAGAATCTTGGCATGCCTCACAATGTGCCTGTAGGTGTGTCAGCCCAGAGCCTCTCTGAGGGGAAGCTGCTCTTGGGTGGAAGTGAGGTATGAAGACCAAGAGTTTAGAACATATGGTTTCTCCTCAGAGAAAGTGAAGGTTTCCCCACTATTCTTTCAAGAAACCTATGATTGTTTGTATATTCAAAGCGAGACAGAACTTTTTACTTATAGTCTTTGGGAATTTTGCTTTTGGGTTATCCCCATGGAAAGGAGCCCAGTTTGGGTTATAAATATAGTGAAACCCTGCCTGACTGAATTGGGACAACACATGTTATCAAGAGACTACTTCAGACTTTCCAAAGCCTGGGCACTTACATTTTGTTTTCCTGTATCTATTTCTTACCCATTCCATTTTCTCCCATGGGAAACATTATTATTATTTTTGGCTAAGTCTGGTTGAGGGTTTGAATGTCACATTTGTTTATCTGATTTATCACTGACAGGTTAGCTCCAGGTCCCAGGCTGCCCCGAGGAAGAATAATATGGGAACAAGAACTACTAAGGCTGTTCCATGTTATTTTACTTTGGGACTGCTGATATGGATTCTGACCAAGCGAAGCTTCCATCAGAGACCCTGTACTCTATGCCAGCATAAAGGGCCATGCATGCAAATACAGGTATGTCCAGGATACTGTAAGTTGGAAGATGCCACACTGGTTAGGTCTGAGAAACATCACCAAGCACTTTTGCAATATTTTTTCTTGTAGGTTAGTATGAAAGAGAGGGAAAATTCAAGATGCCCTGAGAAGATACACATGTTCCTATGTTGGACACTGTTTTTCAAGAGTCACTGAATGAGTCAGCTAAGAAATCTTAATCATTGCTTTCATGCTTCTCTTGTGTGTGTCTTAACTGGTACAGGATATTATTCACCAATGAGTGATTCACATTCAAGCCTACAATCCCAGTCCCATTAATCTAGATAGATTCCCATGTGCAAAGACTTAGTAGTAAGGTGCATTGTGTCTTTGCATAAAACAGCAAAAATGTAGAAAAGAGTGAAATGTCTAATAGGTAACTAATAAATTATGTAATAGCATAAAATTGAATCATTCACAATACTTAAAATAATGTTAATGTTTGTTGATGTGGAAAATATTTATAATCTATTGTTAAGCGTAAAAATGAGGTTTGTAAAGATTTTACTGTGTTGAATTGCATTCCTGTTAATGTGCTTTTGGGTGTGAATATGTGTAAGCTAAGATCTGAATATGCATACACTAAGGGTTTAAAGCGGTGTTGTTTGGTCATGGAATTATGATATTTAAAATTTTTATTATTTTGACTACACTAAAATTTCCATACATTGTCTTTGTAATATTAGAACATATGCTAAGTTTTAATACTTAAAATTGTATTCCTCTTCATCACTTATAGCAAAATAGAACTTAGTCCAAGAGAAAGGAAAAACCTGAGAGACAGTAGTTGGGCTTGCTCTTGAGCTAAGGAATGTCAGACAATCTTCTATCACTGTGTTGCTACCTTAACTTTCATTTTTTACTTTCTTTACCTAGCTTTTTAATCATTGCAATTAAAGATCCTTGTCTTTTCCTCAAATCACAAGATAACATGAATATAGGACTAGGCCAATTATTATAAGTCAAATAAACAAATTTACCAGTTAATGACTGACATTTAAATAATTATTTTTTGGAAAATTATAAATTGATATTATGGAAGTAGAAACAAAGTGCTAAGAATTGTTTAAATATGGTTTAATTTGTAGAAAATTCTTTAAATACCTTTTTAAGGAAATATTTTGATTTAGTTCCTTTAATCACATTTAAAAAATAATATATCATCTATATATCTATCTAATCTCTAAATAGTAAACACACACACACACACAAACACATCAGCCAGCAATTACTTATGATGAAGTAAAAGACAAAAAGTGTTAAAGTTCCATATATGAAATTTTTTGCTTTATCTCAGCATTAAATCTGATGAAGATATACTTTTTCTTCATTTGAAATAATATTTTCATATATAGTTCTTCTCAAAGTAGCAAAGAAAATCATACCAAAAAGGGTTAAAAAATTTTTGGAAACTGGAAACTGCATTTTAATTCAAATATTTCTTATAACATTAGTTAGAAGCATTTTGTTCTTTCTTATTTTTAAAAGAAGATATTTCAATTGAAAATTTAAGAGTAATAGTTAAGAGTATAGTCTTAGGTTGCAAGCTATGGAAAGAGGAATTTTTAAATGACAAAAGAACACATTTTCAGCTAAAACCACTGATTCAATTCAATAGCAAGTTCCTCAATAGCTTCTTGCCATCTAAAATCAATGTGTACTCTACCTCTTAATAAAATCCAGAATCAAGTAAAACTCATAGAGGTTTAGAAGGTAAATTAAATGCATCCCAAAAAGCAATCTATGGTTACAGTTTAATTTGCTGTTACTTAATACTCACAGGCGTGACTGAAGGGAAACATATTAATACACACATGTTCTTCCTTATTCATGTTTGAGTGCTCTCATCAAGAAACTAAGAAAGAAGCTAAGAAATAGTTTTGCAGGACAAAATTATAAGGGACTTTTTAACTGGTGATAAATGAAACATTTTGAGCGCAGAATTATTTTATAATGAGTCATTTTATTATTTGTTACTGGTAAATTGAGTTACTCTCCTATCCTGTTGATTGGAAATTATTGGGTTGGCCAAAAAGTTCGTTCAGGTTTCCGTACCATCTTACGGAAAAACCCAAGCGAACTTTTTGGCCAACCCAATACTTATGCTAAATGGTTCTGCTAATGAAGAATTTGTGTATTTTTTTTAAGCTGGAAATTATTTAGGGATTTTTCTAGTCTATTTTAACCTGTTACATTTATTTCAAATGAGGAAATGAGGTAAAGTCATTTGTCTATATAGGTTTCACTGGGAACAAAACCCACATTTTCTGATATTCAACATAAAGGGCTATTCATTCATTCATTCATTTAATAAGTAATTTTTGAGAACCTATTTGTGTAATTCATTAAATAAACCTCAACTAAAACTGGAAGCAGGACAGGTCTGTAGGGAGAGCTCTCACATGCCACAATTCATAGTCAATTACTCCAAACAGGAAGAGACCCATGCTTACATCTCCCACAGTAAGTTGTCTCCTACTTTACTATTCTGGGGAAAGATGAAAACTTCTCTGGCCCCTGGATAGCCCAGCCAGTCAGAGACTGTAGCAGTCCAACCAATGAGAAGCCTTCATACTTTGGACCCCCAGCTTCTTTGAATGGACTCTGGTTATTACAGTTCTTCCCAACTCTTCCTTTTTCCTGGGAAGCCAAGCTCCCCTTCCTTGTTCTCTGGATTTGCCTATGATCCACCATAGTTTGCATAACTTGAATTATGATTCTTAGGCCTATTTCTGTATAAACTCACCTAAGCTGGTAGAATAACTGGTTGTTACATTATTAAAGTTAACGTACTATGTGCTAGACACCGTCCTACTTGCTAAGAACACAATGGTGAACAAGACAAAAACTGTATCACACAACTTCCTAGAAAGTAGAATTTTCTTAAGCTATTCCCTAACAGTTCTGAGCATGCTTTTGATCAGCACCTGTGTCACCTTTTTTATATTTTGATTCCCTTCTAATTCTTGTAAACTATGCAGACTTAAGCAAGGTCAGTGCATGAATAGACCTTCACTGTATTAATCAGCAATAACCTAGGGAGAAAAAAAGAGGGAAGGGGAGAGTATTCTGAATTTATGCCAAACAATCCCCAGGTCTGTTACCATCCTAAGATTGGAATCCATTGCCAATTTGTGAAAATAAAAAATAAAAAGGATAAAAGAGTAACTGAGACTGTTAGAGTAGGCTATTCTTGACTCAAATACAGAATCATTCACTTTGCATATCCTTGAACAATTTATTCCTCTAGGTAGTTGGAAGAATGTTAACAACCTCAAATAAGAGTTGATGAAGTCAAAACAAGCAAGTTTTTCTGAAGAACATATATGCTTGACATTTTATCAGTTTATGATGAATATTTTCTGAATGAAGATGATTTACTCAGAACAGAACTAGGAAACCTAAAGGGGATGCAGCAGAAATTAAGTATCTTTGTCCATCCTCCAAAGATGCTTTCCTGTGGGAAAAATTCTCTGTCTCCCCAGAAAGCAATTTGCAGGGAGTGTTGCCCTGTTTTAAAAGTAGCAAAATGAAACATGATAACAATCCACTAGCAGTCAGCATTTCCTTCTTTCCTCTTTAACGTTTACATTTCAGAATATTTGGAAGACAAATAGGAAGATTCAGTTTTTGTTGGAGAAAGATGTATAACAACTTCACTGACCTAGGTGATGGATGTAAAGGTGTCAGCATGTTTAAAACGAATTTTTTGATTCCTAGCATTATCTATGCTACATAAACTAGGACTAGGGTGCAGATGATAACTGGCCATAAAAAGTTGAATAGCATTTTCAGGGGAAATGGGGAATGCTTGTCTATACCATACTTACTGCTCTGTTAACCAGTTTGCTATCTGCTGCTAAGCAACTGCTTCATTTCAGGATAGAGTTTTTGTCTTTTGTTCTAACTTCAGTACTCAACTGCATGTTTAGTGTAGGAAGCTTGTTTCAGTGTGTGTGGGAAACTCACAGTAACTTAAACTTAGCCTGTTTCCTTTGCTTTGTAAATGTCTTATTGTGAAATGACTTCCTTAAATTTAAGACATACTTTTTGTGCTTTGTAAGTAAAGTGCATTGAATACTTCATAGGACTTCATATGGCTGGGAGACTTGTGTTACTGATATATGATGAAAATTTTAGTATAATTTTATTTTTATTTCCTTTGGATCTCAGTATGATCTGTGAGAAAGTCAGGTAGTATTTCTCTCCACATGCAAAAACAATTGATAGCTTTAAGGAACTTGAGAGAAAATTAAATTCTTTGTACTGTTTTTGGGTGTAACCTTGGCGCTTGAATTTAAATATATGAAACTAACATAAAACAGGAATCTCCTCCTTACATCATTTTCCCCTGTGGGACACCAGAGAAAGGGAAAAGGGTTAGGATCAACTTTCTTCCTTGGTTTGATGGCATCACCCCACTCTTAAGTTTCTTTTAGGGTCCAAAGCAAGTAGAGAGGATTAAGAATTGTCAGCATTGTTGGTTATTTTGCTCCTTATAATTCTTATTTGGTTCCTGCTATCAGAAACACCCTCAACCTATTTCTTACAGTTAAATGCTGCCCAGTAGGAATGAAGCACGTTATCTGAGCATACAAAATATAAAATGACTATATTAAACAGAAGCAGCTGCTCCTGAAACTACAAGCAGAATTCTTGCATCTATAAATTATATGTACAGAAATAGGCAAGAAACAACTCAGCAAGAGTCCTTTCCAATTTAGTTTTCTAGTATAAACAGACCCATGTGATGCAGGAAGTTACCCTTATCATATTTACAAAATCTGCATACATAATAGTTATAGCAATTTAATTAGAAATTCCACTAAGTTATCACTGTTGTTAGATAAAAATACAGAACCCACTGATATAGCATGTGGTCTTTTACCAAAAGTGAGCCTTCTTTGGATAATAAAAAATCACGAAAAATATGCATCAGATCTGTCAGTATTGTTAACAGAAATAGCGTCTGATTTGGTGTTTAGGATTCAAGAATTCTTCTCAGGCAATTTTAGCACAAGTAACAAAAGAGGTAATGCGCATCTCCCTAGCATTCCCCTCTGTTAATAATTCTCAATACAAAATAAGACTTGTAAAACAAAAATAGACCATATTTTCTTTAAGTTGTATTTTTCAAAAGGTAGTCCTTAGATTATACTTATATATTATATTATATTATATTATATTATATTATATTATATTATAATTATCTTCAGACAATGGGTACTTGACTCAAAAGAGTTTGAACATGCACGCGTACACACTTTAAACCTCCATTGTGTATTCAAGCACAAGATCATAATTGCCTAGTAAGAGTGAAAACTAGTAATCCAAGGCTTTAGAGGACAAATCATGTTATTTCAAATTAAAGAATGAAACACAAATGGAGAGGTAGAAGCAAGAAGAAATCTGTATAAATTCTCCAGGAAATACTATTATTGTACATTGATAGGTTGTTTAAAAGTCCTCATGAAAGTTTGCTAGTTTGCACCTAAAAAGTGGTATGATCTGTCTCAATGGACCTTGTGTCAAACACTGCAGTTTCATTTTATTTATTTAACTTTTTGTGTTATTTTGTGTAGTATAAAGAAGAATGTTAAAACTTTTTAGAAGCAGTGAAGGAATAAGAAGTTATTTGAACTAGTCCTCACACACGTAAAGCATATCTGTCCCTGACAGTCTATGGATTACAAATAATTCTGAGCCATCAATCATATCTTCTTCAACAAAAAATAAAAATGGTGATGGGAATGATATTGCTGGAGAAGGAGCCTCTTTCTAGTCTATGATTCATATGATTCGTATATGGAGAGTGTTCTATAACTATTAATTACTACAGGAGCCATCAAAAGAGTCAGCCATGATAAAGAACTCAGTCCTCACAGGCAGGTTAATGGGGGGACTGATTTGCACGGGGAAGGTGGATAGTGGGACATAGTCTACAGAACATAAGTATAGGTCCAGTTTACACTTAGAGGATATGGAAATGTGTGTGCACAGGCACAGAACATGACCCTGATATTATTGACCAACTATTAAATTCTCTTTTCTATGTTGTCTTATAAACATGACCCATACTTGTGAAATGGGGAAGGATGAAGCAGAGCAGATAGGGAAGAAGTTGTCTTTGGCCATAAAAAGCACACAAAAAAGAAACAGGCGTCCCTGGAATTTCGTCTGAAATCTTGGACTCATTGGTAAATCATCTCACAGGCGATAGATTGATAGATAGATTGATTTTGGATGGCTAGTTATCCTCTAAAAATCGGTGTCTGTATTAACTATCAAATTTTAAATAATTATTAGGAACTTAATTTATCCTTTGTAATTATATGGTGAAAAACACTTGTATTGTGAAAGACAGGCATTTTCTAATTTTGTCATCTTTTAGTTCTCTCAAAGGACATCAATGAAAATATTGCTTGCAGTTGAAAATTTTTGATTAGGAATATGTGATACACAAGTCATATTTCTTTTTCTCATAGTAAGTTAGGAAGAAAATAGGAGACTTTAAAAATATATCTACAGCATATACATAAACTCGTGTATGTGTATTTATATATAGATGATGCAAAACTTATGCACAAACTCCAACACAGACTGACAGGCTGCACGTGTCTTAGCATGTGAAATTTTCCTATTCTTAGACAAGGAAATTGTCAAATATATCCAAGATCTTTGCTATATTTATCAATGTTGAAAATGAAATCCAAATTTTATTAACTGAATCTGAGAAAACCTGAATTAATCTAGACAAATCTGATACCATTGAATTCCAGAAAGAGTCTCTTCCTGGTTATATTTAGTGCCACATAATATATAGCTTCACCGGTGATAAAAATTAACTTGTTTAGCAATGATATTTCATTGAGTGTAGAATTCACTTTATCAAATTGTGATTATAAGATGAGGAAAAACATTTTTTAAATAAATGGAAATTATATAAAATATCTAATTTGTTAAGGAGGAATTACTTAATAATTAAAATAGTGATGTCACTATGCTTTTAGAGATTTAGAGTTTGTGCTCTTGAACTGTTTTGTGAACCTGCATGGCATTATATTGCAGAGTCTCAAGATACCAACCGTTGGCCCTTTTATGATCTGACTTTACTTTTTGAAACAACTAAAAGCTGTCTGTAATGATGAACAGTAGCATTTTACAAAGAAAGCAAGATTACAAAATAATATGGCACATTTTCTTCTGTGGCTTAAAAACTAACTTTGAGAACAATTACAAAAGAGGATTTCCAAAATATTTTGAGAAATGATGATACTCAGTGTAGAAATGGACGAGGGCCAATTTGAAGGACAGCATTCCTCTAAGTACGTGATTTCTGTTTCTTAGCTAAAAATCAGTCTCAGCTTTATTCTCAGCTTATATGCAGGAATGTTCTTTTTGGATCTAAATTTAGAAAGAATAATGCAGGCGGTCTGGTATGAGAGAATGAAATGAATGGGTATGGTCTTCATAAGGGGTTTTGAATTACAGAAATCTGAGAAAAACCTTATGAAACAATCTTGCTACATATGTATTGAGCAGTAACATTTGGATATGGAAATCATATCAAAATATTTTTGAAAGTATTAATAAGCATTATTCAGTAAAGTGTAAAACACTGATGTCCTGATAAACTGGAGGAAAATGTTTTAAGTTTCTTTTACTTTGAGAAAATGTAATATGTAACTACCTACAGTACTCTGCTAGAATCAGAGCCCTTATAAATGATCTTAAGAAAACAGAGAAACTAACCCAGTTAGAATAAACATGACTAAGACTTTATATCTCTTTTCTCCTGGGTAGAGTGGCCTTTGTTCTTAACATTCAAAGTAGCTGGACTTTATTTCAAAAAAAAAATCCACCTATTATTGCAGACAGTCACTGTGACTTTGAGCCTGATATTTGAAACAAAAATCACTCTCACATCTCACTGATAATCACTACTTGCCCTGTGGCTCTTAGTCTTTCCTTTAAAAACATTACTGAGTCACCAATCTCTGCTATATGTGCACTGAGGATAATTTGCTTCCCTGAATACAAACATAAAATTCAAACATCTGTCAAAAACTTCTATATGTCAAAAGCTTCTGTAGATTTAGGTAGCATCTATATAATAATGAGCTATATTCAGAAAAAATATAGTTACTTTCAAAGAGCAAAACTCTCCAATATTATATTCCAAATGTGGACACAGCCATCCAGAAGGTAAAGGTTCAAAAATCTTAGCAATATTTTTGGAAGATAAGAAAGTAAACACTGTTAAGTCCCCTTGACTCTAAGATCCAACATGTGTGCCCAGAAATTCCTTCTGTTTTTGTCTGGGACAGAGATGGAAAGATGGTCTCAGAATGAAACATTTACAAAACTTTCCACACCAGAGGTAACTTATTAAATGGTACAATTTGGCCAGTGCATTAAAATTTAAGAACAGTAAGGTAGCCTACAGTTTGAAAAAAATATTAAATTTCCTAAAGATTTTATTTAGGATATTGATAGTCAGAAATATAGTATCTTATGTATATAATGTTAAAAATGATGGACATATTGCTAGTCTGGAATAAATTATTTTTGATGAAATTGTTGTGAGCAACTGTTTACACAAGTGTACTTAAATAAAATAGGAGAAGAATACAATTAAATATTTGAAAGAAAACTTGCCCTATCTAGGAGATATAAAAAAGATTAGAACATTAAGAGCTGACACTAAGGTAAACTACAGGCTTCAGTTAATAATAATACATCAATATTATTCCTTGTAACAGATGGACCAAACCAATACAAGGTGTTAATAGGAGAAACTGTTCAGGAGGAGAGTATATATGGGAAGTAATAGTTTGTGCACAATTTTTGTGTAAATCTAAAACTGCTTTAAAAATAAAGTCTATTTTTAAAAAATCCAAGGGTTAAACAAAAAAAGAAGGTAGACAAAGACTTTAGCAGTGAAAGTGAAGGGGATTTCAGGCTATGTTCATGGAATATAAAAGATGATAGCGCTGTTTTGCATTATATTGAATTTTACTTCTATGAATTTGTGTGTGCGTGTGCGTGTGCATTGATATAAATACTCATGTATTACCATTATTATATTTAGCCCTGATTGATTCTTTCTAAGTCATAAATAAAGGTTCTATACTTAGATAATTATATACATTTCAAAAAAGAGTATTTCTGTATGTGCAACTTTGTGATTGTTGTCTACAATTGTCCTTGGTTCCTTTTTAAAATTTTTGAAACAGTATAAACTTTAAAACATTTTCCATTAAATAGACATTTTAATTTATATGTTACAATGATATAAGCCAGTTTTGACACTTTTAGGGGCATATGTCAGATAGTTAACTTCATGAAGATGAAATGAAATGTTACTCATATCAGAAAATAATTCTGATCTAGTCCATGTCCTAGCCTGACAGATGGAAGAAGATAGATGATGGTACTTTGGGAATTAAGGAATTACTTTCCTGGAATAGATCATAGAGCTTAATGTCTATAGAGGGCATCTTATCTTAGGTTTCACAGGCTGGCAAAGCGCATAGAGAATGTGGCTCAGATATCTTGTTTGATCACTAACTTTTCATAGATATGAAAATCTAGGAGATTTTCATTGGAAACGCAGTGTGGATGATAACTGATCAAATATGGCAGCTAACCAATTTTAGCTCCTGGGAAACTCTGACAGAAAAAAGCTCTTTTTGTGCAAGGGCACCATCATTTGACTCTCACACAAATATAATCTCTCCTTATGTCTGCAGAGCAATACTGTTAGAACAAACAGTGCTATCAGTGTTTCTAGTGAAAGAACAAATTAAAAATTAACAGCTTGAGATTTAAATCTATACTAGTAATACATGTTAATAATCTTACAAAATATTCTATTCACTAAATTCATTACTAAGCTTCAAACTGTATGCAAAAGATGTTCATTTTAACAAAAGAGAGTAAAAGGAAAACTATAATAAATTTTGAGCACCCATAACATGGACCCATCTGAAACTACATCATTAAAATAATTTTAAGTGTAGAGAAAACATGCTATGATAGACTAGTTTAAGTTTTAAGAAATTTCCTAGAACTCTTTACTCAGCCATTCAACAAGAACTGTTAATCACCTACTATCTATCAAGTACTCTTAGATACTGAGGGAAATTTTTCAATCAAGAATGACACAATCGGAGGAGCTTCAAGATGGTGGAACAGTACAATGCTGAGATCACCTTCCTCTCCACAAATACATCAGAAATACATCTACATGTGGAACAGTTCCTACAGAACACCTACTGAACGCTGGAAGAAGACCTCAGACCTCCCAAAAGGCAAGAAACTCCCCACGTACCTGGATAGGGCAAAAGAAAAAAGAAAAAACAGAGACAAAAGAATAGGGACAGGACCTGCACCAGTGGGAGGGAGCTGTGAAGGAGGAAAGGTTTCCACACGCTAGGAAGGCCCTTCACGGGTGGAGACAGGGGATGGCGGAGGGGGAAGCTTTGGAGCCACGGAGGAGAGCGCAGCAACAGGGGTGCGGAGGGCAAAACAGAGAGATTCCCGCATGGAGGATCGGTGCCGACCAGCACTCACCAGCCGACCAGCACTCACCAGCCCGAGAGGCTTGTCTGCTCACCAGCCAGGGCGGGCGGGGGCTGGGAGCTGAGGTTCGGGCTTCGGTCAGATCCCAGGAAGAGGACTGGGGTTGGCGGCATGAACACAGCCTGAAGGGACTAGTGCGCCACAGCTAGCTGAGAGGGAGTCGAGATAAAGGCTGGAGCTGCCAAAGAGGCAAGAGACTTTTTCTTGCCTCTTTGTTGCCTGGTGCGCAAGGAGAGGAGATTAACAGTGCCGCTTAAAGGAGCTCCAGAGACGGGCGCGAGCCGCGGCTATCAGCGTGGACCCCAGAGATTTGCATGGGATGCTAAGGCTGCTGCTGCAGCCACCAAGAAGCCTGTGTGCAAGCACAGGTCACTATACACACCTCCCCTCCCAGAAGCCTGTGCAGCCCACCACTGCCAGGGTCCTATGATACAGGGACAACTTCCCAGGGAGAACATATGGCACGCCTCAGGCTGTTGCAATGCCATGCTGGCCTCTGCCACTGCGGGCTCACCCCGCATCCATAGCCCTCGATCTCCCAGGCCTGAGTGAGCCAGAGCCCCCGAATCAGCTGCTCCTTTAACCCCATCCTGTCTGAGTGAAGAACACACTCCCTCAGGCAACCTACACGCAGAGGTGGGTCCAAATCCAAAGCTGAACCCCAGGAGCTGTGCGAACAAAGAAGAGAAAGGGAAATGTCTCCCAGCAGACTCAGGAGGAGTAAATCTCCACAATCAACTTGATGTACCCTGCATCTGTGGAATACGTGATTGGACAACGAATCATCCCAAATTGAGGAGGTGGACTTTGGGAGCAAAGATATATATATATTTTTTCCTATTTTCTCTTTTTGTGAGAGTGTATGTGTATGCTTCTGTGTGTGATTTTGTCTGTATAGCTTTGTTTTTTCCATTTGTCCTAGCGTTCTGTCTGTCTGTTTTTTATTTTTAATTACTTAAAAATTTTTTTTCTTAATAATTATTTTTTATTTTTTATTTTAATAACTTTATTTTATCTTCTTTCTTTCTTTTTTCTTTCTTTCTTTCTTTCCTTCTTTCTTTCTTTCTTTCTTTCTTTCTTTCTTTCTTTCTTTCTTGCTTTCTTTCTTTTCTTTCTTTCTTTTTCTCCCTTTTATTCTGAGCTGTGTGGATGAAAGGCTCTTTGTGCTCCAGCCAGGTGTCAGGGCTGTGCCTCTGAGGTGGGAGAGCCAAGTTCAGGACACTGGTCCACCAGAGACCTCCCAGCTCCATGTATTATCAAACGGCAAAAATCTCCCAGAGATCGCCATCTCAATGCCAGACCCAGCTTCACTCAATGACCAGCAAGCTACAGTGCTGGACACCCTATGCCAAAAAACTAGCAAGACAGGAACACAAACCCATCCATTAGCAGAGAGGCTGCCTAAAATCATAGAACGGTCACAGACACCCCAAAACACACCACCAGACGTGAACCTGCCCACCAGAGAGACAAGATCCAGCCTCATCCACCAGAACACAGGCACTAGTCCCCTCCACCAGGAAGCCTACACAACCTACTGAACCAACCTTAGCCACTGGGGACAGATACTAAAAACAATGGGAACTATGAACCTGCAGCCTGTGAAAAGGAGACCCCAAACACAGTAAGTTAAGCAAAATGAGAAGATAGAAAAACACACAGCAGATGAAGGAGCAAGGTAAAAACCCACCAGACCTAACAAATGAAGAGGAAATAGGCAGTCTACCTGAAAAAGAATTCAGAATAATGATAGTAAACATGATCCAAAATCTTGGAAATAGAATACAGAAAATACAAGAAATGTATAACAGGGACCTAGAAGAACTAAAGAGCAAACAAAAAGGGATGAACAACACAATAAATGAAATTAAAAATTCTCTAGAAAGGATCAATAGGAGAATAACTGAGGCAGAAGAACAGATAAGTGACCTGGAAGATAAAATAGTGGAAATAGCTACTGCAGAGCAGAATAAAGAAAAAAGAATGAAAAGAATTGAGGACAGTCTCAGAGGCCTCTGAGAAAACATTAAACGCACCAACATTCAAATTATAGGGGTCCCAGAAGAGGAAGAGAAAAAGAAAGGGACTGAGAAAATATTTGAAGAGATTATAGTTGAAAACTTCCCTAATATGGGAAAGGAAATAATCAAGTCCAGGAAGCACAGGGAGTCCCATACTGGATAAATCCAAGGAGAAACACACCAAGACATATATTAATCAAACTGTCAAAAATTAAATACACAGAAAAAATATTAAAAGCAGCAAAGGAAAAACAACAAATAACACACAAGGGAATCCGCATAAGGTTAACAGCTGATCTTTCAGCAGAAACTCGGGAGAGGCAGGACATATTTAAAGTGATGAAGGAGAAAAACCTCCAACCAAGATTACTCTACCCAGCAAGGATCTCATTCAGATTTGATGGAGAAATCAAAAGTTTTAGAGACAAGCAAAATCTAAGAGAATTCAGCACCATCAAATGAGCTCTACAATTGCTAAAGGAACTTCTCTAAGTGGGAAACACAAGAGAAGAAAAGGACCTACAAAAAAAAAACCCCAAAACAATTAAGAAAATGGTCATAGGAACATACATATTGATAATTACCTTAAACGTGAATGGATTAAATGCTCCAACCAAAAGACACAGGCTTGCTGATTGGATACAAAAACAAGACCCATCTATATGCTGTCTACAAGAGACCCACTTCAGACCTAGGGACACATACAGACTGAAAGTGAGGGGATGGAAAAAGATATTCCATGCAAATGGAAATCAAAAGAAAGCTGGAGTAGCAATTCTCATATCAGGCAAAGTAGACTTTAAACTAAAGACTATTACAAGAGACAAAGAAGGACACTACATAATGATCAAGGGATCGATCCAAGAAGAAGATATAACAATTGTAAATATTTGTGCACCCAACATAGTATCACCTCAATATATAAGGCAAATACGAACAGCTATAAAAAGGGAAATCGACAGTAACACAATCATAGTAAGGGACTTTAACACCCCACTTTCACCAATGGACAGATCATCCAACATGAAAATAAATAAGGAAACACAAGCTTTAAATGATACATTAAACAAGATGGACTTAATTGATATTTATAGGACATTCAATCCAAAAACAACAGAATACACATTCTTCTCTAGTGTTCATGGAACATTCTCTAGGATACATAATATCTTGGGTCACAAATCAAGCCTTGGTAAATTTAAGAAAATTGAAATCGTATCAAGTACCTTTTCTAACCACAATGCTATAAGACTAGATATCAATTACGGGAAAAAAAATCTGTAAAAAATACAAACACATGGAGGCTAATCAGTACACTACTTAATAACCAAGAGATCACTGAAGAAATCACAGAGGAAATCAAAATTACCTAGAAACAAATGACAATGAAAACACGATGACCCAAAACCTATGGGATGCAGCAAAAGCAGTTCTAAGAGGGAAGTTTATAGCAATACAATCATACCTTAAGAAACAAGAAACATCTCAAATAAACAACCTAACCTTACACCTAAAGCAAGTAGAGAAAGAAGAAAAAAAAACCCCAAAGTTAGAAGAAGGAAAGAAATCATAAAGAACAGATCAGAAATAAATGAAAAAGAAATGAAGGAAATGATAGCAAAGATCAATAAAACTAAAAGCTGGTTCTTTGAGAAGATAAACAAAATTGTTAAACCATTAGCCAGACTCATCAAGAAAAAAAGGGAGATGACTCAAATCAATAAAATTAGAAATGAAAAAGGATAAGTAACAACTGACGCTGCAGAAATACAAAGGATCACAAGAGATTACTACAAGCAACTCTATGCCAAAAAAATGGACAACCTGTAAGAAATGGACAAATTCTTAGAAATGCACTACCATCTGAGCCTGAGCCAGGAAGATATAGAAAATATGAACAGACCAATCACAAGCACTGAAATTGAAACTGTGATTAAAATCTTCTAACAAAAAAACCCAGGACCAGATGGCTTCACAAGCAAATTCTATTTAACATTTAGAGAAGAGCTAACACCTATCCTTCACAAAATTTTCCAAAATATAGTAGAGGGAGGAACACTCCCAAACTCATTCTACGAGGCCACCATCACCCTGATACGAAAACCGGACAAAGATGTCATAGGGAAAGAAAACTAGAGGCCAATATCACTGATGAACATAGATGCAAAAATCCTCAACAAAATACTAGCAAACAAAATCCAAGAGCACATTAAAAGGATCATACACCATGATTAAGTGGGGTTTATCCCAGGAATGCAAGGATTCTTCAGTATATGCAAATCAATCAATGTGATAAACCATATTAACAAACTGAAGGAGAAAAACCATATGATCATATTAATAGATGCAGGGAAAGCTTTTGACAAAATTCAACACCCATTTATGATAAAAACCCTCCAGGAAATAGGCATAGAGGGAACTTTCTTCAACATAATAAAGGCCATATATGACAAACCCACAGCCAACATCATCCTCAATGGTGAAAAACTGAAACCATTTCCACTAAGATCAGGAACAAGACAAGGTTGCCCACTCTCACCACTATTATTCAACATAGTTTTGGAAGTGTTAGCCACAGCAATCAGAGAAGAAAAAGAAATAAAAGGAATCCAAATCGGAAAAGAAGAAGTAAAGCTGTCACTGTTTGCAGATGACATGACACTATACATAGAGAATCCTAAAGATGCTACCAGAAAACTACTAGAGCTAATCAATGAATTTGGTAAAGTAGCAGGATACAAAATTAATGCACAAAAATCTCTTGCATTCCTATACACTAATGATTAAAAATCTGAAAGTGAAATTAAGAACACACTCCCGTTTACCATGGCAACAAAAAGAATAAAATATCTAGGAATAAACCTACCTAAGGAGACAAAAGACCTGTATGCAGAAAATTATAAGACACTCATGAAAGAAATTAAAGCTGATACAAAGAGATGGAGAGATATACCATATTCTTGGATTGGAAGAATCAACATTGTGAAAATGACTCTACTACCCAAAGCAATCTACAGATTCAATGCAATCCCTATCAAACTACTACTGGCATTTTTCACAGAACTAGAACAAAAACTTTCACAATTTGTATGGAAACACAAAAGACCCAGAATAGGCAAAGCAATCTTGAGAATGAAAAATGGAGCTGGAGGAATCAGGCTCCCTGACTTCAGAGTATATTACAAAGCTACATAATCAAGACAGTTTGGTACTGGCACAAAAACAGGAATATAGATCAATGGAACAGGATAGAAAGCCCAGAGATAAACCCACACACATATGGTCACCTTATCTTTGATAAAGAAGGCAAGCATATACAGTGGAGAAAAGACAGCCTCTTCAATAAGTGTTGCTGGGGAATTTGCACAACTACATGTAAAAGCATGAAATTAGAACACTCCCTGACACCATACACAAAAATAAACTTAAAATGGGGGCTTCCCTGGTGGCGCAGTGGTTGAGAATCTGCCTGCTAATGCAGGGGACACGGGTTCGAGCCCTGGTCTGGGAGGATCCCACATGCCACGGAGCAACTAGGCCTGTGAGCCACAACTACTGAGCCTGCGTGTCTGGAGCCTGTGCTCCGCAACGAGAGGCCACGATAGTGAGAGGCCCATGCACCGCGATGAAGAGTGGCCCCCACTTGCCGCAACTAGAGAAAGCCCTAGCACAGAAACGAAGACTCAACATAGCAATCAATCAATCAATCAATTAAAAAAAAAAAAAAAGACTCCTCATTTCCTCCTCTTCCCCTTTAAAAAAAAAAAAAAAAAAAAAAAACTTAAAATGGATTAAAGACCTAAGTGTAAGACCAGACACTATCAAACTCTTAGAGGAAAACATAGGCAGAACACTCTCTGGCATAAATCACAACAAGATCCTTTTTGACCCACCTCCTAGAGAAATGGAAATAAAAACACAAATAAACAAATGGGACCTAATGAAACTTAAAAGCTTTTGCACAGCAAAGGAAACCATAAACAAGACCAAAAGACAACCCTCAGAATGGGAGAAAATATTTGCAAATGAAGCAACTGACAAAGGATTAATCTCCAAGATTTACAAGCAGTTCATGCAGCTCAATAACAAAAAAACAAACAACCCAATCCAAAAATGGGCAGAAGACCTAAACAGACATTTCTCCAAAGACAATATACAGTTTGCCAACAGACACATGAAAGAATGCTCAACGTCATTAATCATTAGAGAAATGTAAATCAAAACTACAATGAGATATCATCTCACATTGGTCAGAATGGCCATCATCAAAAAATCTAGAAACAATAAATGCTGGAGAGGGTGTGGAGAAAAGGGAACACTCTTGCACTGTTGGTGGGAATGTAAATTGATACAGCCACTATGGAGGACAGTATGGAGGTTCCTTAAAAAACTAAAAATAGAACTACCATATGACCCAGCAATCCCACTACTGGGCATATACCCTGAGAAAACCATAATTCAAAAAGAGTCATGTACCAAAATGTTCATTGCAGCTCTATTTACAATAGCCAGGACATGGAAGCAACCTAAGTCTCTATCAACAGATGAATGGATAAAGAAGATGTAGCACATTTATACAATGGAATATTACTCAGTCATAAAAAGAAACAAAATTGAGTTATTTGCAGTGAGGTGGAAGGACATAGAGTCTGTCATATAGAGTGAAGTAAGTCAGAAAGAAAAAAAACAAATACCATACACTAACACATATATATGGAATTTAAAAAAAAAAAAGGTCCTGAAGAACCTAGCGGCAAGACGGGAATAAAGACACAGACCTACTAGAGAATGGACTTGAGGATATGGGGAGGGGGAAGGGTAAGCTGTGACAAAGTGAGAGAGTGGCATGGACATATATACACTACCAAACGTAAAATAGATAGCTAGTGGGAATCAGCAGCACAGGGAGATCAGCTTGGTGCTTTGGGACCACCTAGAGAGTTGGGATAGGGAGGGTGGGAGGGAGGGAGATGCAAGTCGGAAGAGATATGGGAACATATGTATATGTATAACTGGTTCACTTTGTTATAAAGCAGAAACTAACACACCATTGTAAAGCAATTATACTGCAATAAAGATGTTAAAAAATAAATAAATTAATAAAATAAAAAGCAAAAAGAAAAGAAAGAATGACACAATCTCTCCACTCATAAGACTTACAATCTAGTAAGTGAAATAAACTGGAGTAAGTAATTACGAATGTGTTAGATATTATGAAAAAGAAATTCAGGGTGCAAAAGAAGTATACAATAGAAGGATCTGACTCACCCAGGGAAGCCTTTCAATAAAGGCTGTGGCAGCTCATACGTGGCTACTTGGCAGACACTGGGAGCCTACAAATCATAGTCCCACTTGTTTATAATTCCATGCAAAAATATGAAATAATAACTCCTGAAGTACCCTCTTGTCCACTTTTTTTGCTTTCCTATGTGGAATACAAACTCTGTATCCCCTAAATAAAGATATTTTTAAAAATTTTAGTTGCTATTGAAGCACATTTCCCAATGCTTCTAAGGATCTCTTGTTTTTTTACTGTTTCCACTGAAATACATTAACATAAGCATGGATGTAGTGATGTTTACATTTTTAGGATTTAATCATTAGGTCCCAATAATGCTGGGTACTTAATAATGGTACCTTGATACACTCTGTATTGTTTGTCTCAGAATTTCTTTAGATGTCTGTTATTTTCAGCTTATTATCACAAATTGTGATCAAAACCATACATGAAGAAAATTATGACAAATCAGAACTAAAATTCCTCAAAGTCAGTAACCATATCTTATATGACTTGATATATCTAGCACCTATGATATTCCCTAGCAACTGACAGGCATTTGAAATATGTATGCATGAAAATATATAACAATCTACATAATCACAAAGCTTTCTTTTCCTTAATGACAGTGTCAAATTAAAGAAGTAGCTTGATTAAGTGTTCTTTTAAACATAAAAAGGAAATACTTATCTGTTCAGAAAATAGTGCTGAAAATTTACCTGAGTTGACAGATGGAAAAAAAAAAAGGTAAGCGTATAAACGCTGCATTTTTTAATAACTAAAAAAGCATACATCAATGTAAGTGAAATGGACTCTGTAGAGCTGTTGATTGTTTCAGCAGATTTTTCCACCATTTTCTTTCTGAAGGCCATTCAACAAGTTGTATCCCTGCCTGCATTGTCTTTCTCTGGAAACAACAAGGGACTCTGCCATGGATGACCCCTCTCTTATGAAAGAAAATAGAGAATCACAATCAGTCCCCTGATAAACGATGAAGTTCAGTCTCCTGATCACAGGTTAAAAAAATCCTAAGGCACAAAATAGCTATTCAGAATGAAAAACAGAAAAGAGGTAACGGTCTTCAAATATTTCTTTATTCTCACATATAGAAAACATCTAAATAGATATTTTAGATCATAGAATTCTAAATCTTAAAGAATCTTTTCAATGTTATGAAATGCTAGAATAAGGCATTATTAGCTAAAATATGCTTCTCATACAATGTTCTTAACGTTCCTTCTCCTTATATAAAATCAATCCCTTAAAAATATTTAGGTTAAATATTTTAAATATTATAATACATTTGAAAATATAAGTCATTCTGACCAAAAGTGATTTATGTAATAAATGGGAATATGTATTTATGATAAACAATAATTAAGGTACATAATGCTCAGAAACAATATAAAATTCCTTAAATAATTACTGTAAGATTATTTATTACAGAAACCTCTTTCTTAGTTGAATAGTTTTTTGCAATATACATTTTGACATAGAAGAAATGATGACTTTTGATGGAATCAAAAAATATCGTAACATGTATTTACTCCTAATAGTGTTTAATTTCATATTGCAAAGATTAATCAGAGTGGATGACTTTATTTTCTGCTGTTTTAACTACATGAAATGATCTCTTCTGTTTTTATCCTATTATAAGGATCATTACAAAAATGGGAAACAATTAACACCGGGTTTAATGCCTGAGTGCAATAGAGCTAAAGTAATTGCACTCAAGGTCTGCTAACTTTTTAATCAGGCATTTGGTTGCAAGCTGCTCACAAATGATTTTGAGGGAACTACCACTATCTAAGGAGGAAAGCAGGTGTGCCAGAAAAGCAGGCATATTGGCAAAATTAATGAAAGATTTTAAAAGGAAAAGAAAAAAGTAGCAAAACCAAAGCAAATGCTTGTCTTCAGGCCATTTACTTGGCTCAGCCTGTTACTGAACAAATCCAGTTGTGAGCACAAGCGTAGTAGGGGAGACCCCACAGACCTACTGCTTTCAAAGTGTAATACTAAAGCTTAGCAATGAGGAACCCTGTCCATCCCAATGTTAGTGAATTGAGTTAATTAACAGGAAGGCTTGAAATTTCCATATTCAGTAGAGTTTAAGACACCATCAGAGGTTCCTGGAATTACATCCTAATTAGAAAAGTTCCCTCTTCTTTGCATTCATGTTACTCTTTGAAAAACAAATTTGGTTAAGTACTTTGTTCTCTCTTACAAAAAAAAAAAAATCTTCAGTTTTTCTCCAAAAGCTAATGATATTTTCTTTTTCTTTTTTTTAATGTCATTCACCTACTGTGCAAGTGACTCCTTCTAGGCAAGTTGCACACATTTCAAGGTGCATGCATCCCCTAAGAGTACTGGGCGGGGGGCATTTAAAAGATCCCCTCCTCTATAGTTCCTTGAAAGGGGAGCCTCTAAGAGTTAATACTATTGTAAAAGTTCTTTCCACTAATACGAGAATAATCTGATAAGAAGCAGATGAATATATATAAAACTCCAAGTCTGAACATTTTTATGATGGTTAGGTACACCATAGATCTCCCTTTACCCAGAGAAAGGAAACCAAATGACAGATTTGGCCATTTACCTGGTGAATTCCAAGACAGTGCTATTGCTTTCTTGAATTCCCAAAAGGAAGCAAGAGCATTTGAACATTTAAAGTAGAGTATAAAGGAGAACTACTTCTTGCCCCAGAAAAGCAAGTCAGAGTAGGGGGATTAAGAAAAAGAAACAACAAAAAGGAGCTTCCTCAAGCAAAGTCCTATGTGCATTTTAATCACACTTGTGTGCCTGGGCCACCAGGCAATCGACATTAGAATTCATTAGGATGCCTCAGAGCCCAGAATAAAGTACACAGAGATCAATGGATCTAAAACGTGATAGCCATTTATATGAGTTTCTACTCCAGCTCCAAATAAGTTAGGAAAGGCTCAGCTCAGTTGTGTGGATCATTTTAGCTTCCAATGAGCTCTCCCTTAGCTTCTCCCACCGTAAGCAGCTCTCACTGACTCACCACTGCTTCTGTCCTTTCTAGGTGAAGGGGTAATACAAGTGAAAGGAAGGCACCTGGCATCAGTCCACCTGCACATAAAGCCCCTTAATCATATGGGACTCCCACATGGCCATGATCCCAAGCAGTTCAGGAAGGATGCCAAGTAGGAGGAGAACAAAGAGACTGACAGGCAAAGGAGCCCCTTGGTGGCCTAGATTGTCACAAGGGTGGTTTCGCCAGATTAAAGACTATGCACTTTCTGACTCCAAATATGACTTAAACAAAATTCTCATTCTCTGTGCAGCATTTTATAGCAATTGAAAATCCAGTATTGAAGTAATCCTTTGGAATTCAGTAGATCTGAATGCTGTGTATGTATGTGTGTGTATTATATCCCAAGAATTCATGGAAATGCATGCCATAATAGCTCTTCTTCTTCCTGCCAGTGGAGCAGAGAAAGGCATTCCAAAACTCTGGGCACATTTCTGAGTGCGAAGTAGCACCACTTATATGGATTACCCTGTCTATTGTGATGTTTATTTTAAGCATAATGTTAGTCTTCCAGTGCCTCCACATCAAACAAATCTGTTAGGGACTCCTTGCCTTTGCTAGACTTTGATTCCTTGCATTATGTTCAGTGGTTTGAGTCTCCTCAGGTTATTTGTAACAATCAAATTTGTTTGGGGAAATAACATTATTGGATAAGTTGATTGATTGATGCCAGTATCACTCAATATATTTAGAAATAAAACTTTTCCCACTTAAAAATAATAAATACAATAAGAAGAAACACTATTAATTTGAGTTGTAATTAACACTCAAGTATTTCTTGTATCTATTCTAATTTCTCAAGTAGAAAAAGAGATCATTTTAGCTTAAGAGGTACCTATGGTTTTTAAAGATTATTTGTTCATTTGTTTCAGACCATTGCTTAAACTATAGAATAAGCAATTTTTAAGGGTAACGTTTAGTCATGATCCTTTATTGGTTAGTTTATGTTTTATTTCCATGTCTTTCCTCAATACACACATGAATGTGTATACATATAGTTATTATCAATTTCATCTCTGTTTCTGTACTGTTAACATGAACTACCTTCAAATTGGAAACACCAAAATCATTATGTCTCATGAACACAATTTAAACACCCATTTGTTTATTCACAATGTTTTCTTAAAAATGTATACATGCATTCTAGATTCAGGATGTGTCATATAATCAATGTGCTAAGAGAGTATTATGTTGGAATTTAATTGTCAGCATTACTTTCTTAATGGTACATAAAATAATGGTACTCCGTGTTTTGCAATCTATGGCTTCTCAGATCTGATGAAATACTATGTTAGCAGCCATGAGGAGGAAAAAATGGATCTAATATTTTTTGAGCATTTATTGTTTTCTGGGCACTATATTAAGTGCTTTATATTAATGATTATATTCAATAAAGACTTAAGAATTAGCATCCATTTTTTGCAAAGGAGGAAACAGACTTAAAGAGGTTCAGTGACTAACTTGCTCCAGGACATACTTTTTAAGTGTAAAGGCCAAATCCCTTCCTTGTTGTTCTTTGCATATACTCTCTCCACTTGCACAAACAAAACAAAACACACACATACATGCACTCTAAATTATCCCCAATGATGGGAAATGTGACTCAAATTTTTAAAAAATATAGAAAATAGCCAATGCAATGATAAATTGGCTACACTTCCACTAGTTTCTAAGCATCATGTTTGTTTTACTGTCAAGTATATCCCTAGTCTTACTTAGATCAGTGTTCAATAAATAATGAGTGAGTCATAGAATTTCAGTTTCAAAGGCATATTTTGTGCACGCACTAGTCATTCAGAAAGAGGTCTAACACCATCAGACTCATAAGACTCAATTATATGTCTAAGTTTTACATTCTTGGGGAGGACCACTGCCCCAAGTCATTCCAGAATGACTTATAGAAAAATAACTACACTAAAACAAGTCTTGGAACATGTGAAACCAGATGCAGTTAATGTGGTTTACCCCTCCATTTAGGGTATATATTTTGTGTGTTTGGCAAAAGCAGCAGTAAAAAGAATGTTTACTTAGTCTTTAGCAGGTTTTAATTGTTTTCTCCCATTTTAAAGCACAGGCATCCTGCTGCATTTTTCCCTGAGAGGCTTTTAAAACAATTATTTCCTATTATTGCTTCTGTACACTCCCCCCCGACCCCCACCACTCCCTGCTAGTGGCTCCCTCCAGGCCTTGGTCTCTTCCTTCTCTATTTCTTGTCCTGCTTTCAACTTAACTCCACCCAAGGAATCAGTAAAAACTGTGGTCTGACTTTTGCCTCAAAGGTGACCTGATTTGGGGGAAGGGTGTATTTTAGTTTATTTTTACCTTAGGATTAGTCAATGGACAAGTGGCCACAAAAAGTGGCATATGACGAGTTTGCAGAGCTGACGATGGTACGGTTTAAGGTGCCATTGCTTTGCTGGTGCGGAAACAAGGCTATTAACTGCTGCAGGATTCCAAGCACTACTGCCAGAGAAATGGAAAGTATTATATCTTTCCTACATTCAGAGCCAGATGAATGCCTAAAATCTCTCTGTCTCTCTCTCTGTCTCTCTCTCTCTCACACACACAAACACTCGCACACACACTTTTCTTAGCGAGTTGGAAATGGTAACTTACCACCACACTGTCGAGCAAATCATAATTTGATGGGGCGTGGGATATCAAAGAAGAATATTGGAGGAAGAGACTTCCCAGCCTGCTGAGGGTTCCTTATAAAAGTGGACTATTTATTTTATTTTAAACGCCTTCAGCACCAGTTTTCCTCCACCTGGAGAAGGAAGAGCTGCCCTGGCTACTTGCAGTAGATAGAGTTGAAGTCATTATGTCTTCACTCTTTTCTACTTTGAGTTTCCTTTGTTGCCATCATTGACCTTATTAATCAATCATTCCATTAGCTGGGTAGTAAGGTTGAAGTTAGATAAGATTGCCTGAGAATATGAAAGAAATGTGTTCAAATATGATTACTAACTTATCTAACTGCTTATGGTGACCAGTCTACTCATATATCTGACTTCAAATGACCAATAAATTTACATGTAATGTCTTTATGAATCAAAAAACAAAAAGTTTTGGTTGTGAGGGACTCAGAGGCAAAGAACATACAAATCAATTTTCACTGCAAAGTAAAGGAGCTGTTACAGTGGGGGATTACTGGACTGAATGTCAATATTATGACATAGTATGAGTGTGTTTCATGTTTGGTAATTGCAATCATTGTTGCTTTTGTTGTGGTCATCCATGTACAATGCTTGGTGTCAGCCTATTTATCTCTTGTAAAAATAAGTTAAAAAAAAGAAACATACAGTCTAATAAATAAAATTCTATGCCAATAAAAAAAAAAAGTTTTGGTTGTGAGGTTTTTCTTTCTTATTCAGTTTCTAACAGCAACAGTAGTTTTAAGATTGCACAATACAAATATGTTAGTGATGCTTTCTAGAAATATACCTAGCAATTTATTATTCACACTATATTATTAATTGTTTATTATGTTTATAACTGAAATTAAAGACAATTCATAGAGGGTATTAAAAGAAAGTAATCCTTGAAAATAGAAGTGAGGCTAGCAGTAAAAAAATAAAAATGTCAAAATTTGGTATTTATAAACAAAACAGTGAAAAATCAAGTCCATTCGACTTTTTTGAGGACTTGGTTTGGTGACATGTTTGTTTAGCTATAGTCATAATTATGCTACCATATTCTATTGCCTTTAATAGGAAATAAAAATTAAGAACTAAGAATTTCAAGGTGAAGAATCTTATTTCTTGTACAAAGTTAACTGAGCATTTCCCTTTCCCTGGCTGGAACTGCAGAGTTGAGATAACTCTGAAACCTGACACTTTGATATGAGTTCTAGTGCCAGGAGCATGAGTGTCCTTCACTTTGATCTTTACTTCGAGGAACTAACTTTAAGTGACACTTCTCATTACCCCTCACCAGCTCTTCCCAACGCTCCCTGTCTTTCACTAGTTGTGAAAGAGGACTCTGACTCATGGCATCAAGTTGTCTGCCGAGTAACAGTTTGTTTTGAATGTGCAGTTTCAGGATCTTTTACTAATTAAAATTGCTTTACCACTGAGAGGTCTCCTGAGGTTTACCCTTGTTTATCTGGGTTAGACCATGAAATCATCCTTGAACCAACCCTAGGATCATAATTTGTTGCTAATTCAAATGAAAAAGTTGGAAATAAATTGATAAAATTGGCATCAATTTTATCCACAAACACAATTAGGTTCATCCTAAACCAAATAAATGCATGCACAGATACACAAACTGATGCCAGAAGGCAAACCCTCTCTGTGGACCAATGGAGCTAAATGACTACCTTCCAGATATGCTATTTGTAAAGAGGGAAGAGGGGACTTTGAACAAACTGCATTTTCTGGTTGGTTAATAATTATAACCATATAGTTCTGAAGTTCTAATAGCATAGCCCTTTGACGTTAACATGTATACTCTTTAGGGTATAATCACTCAAAGCCAACCAGTAAAATAGCTCAGGTTTCCTTTCCCACATTAGGTTAATGCTATGACAACTGCTGAAAAATTATTGTTCATGTGTGTGTTTTGTGAGTGTGTGTGTGTTTGGCGGGGAGAGGGGGAGAATAAGAATGGGAAGGTTTCCACAAACTTTGATTCCTTCAGTGTAGCCAGCAACTTTGAGACAAAATACCAAGTATATAAAAGATGAGACCCAGAAGAATTAGTAAAATAAATGATTCAAAGGCCATGTGGAAGACAGGACTTAAATGTCAACGAATCAAACGGTTCTCCTAATTTACATTGATTGCCCAAGATATTTTTTTTTTGAATTTTTGAATGTTTGAATTTTACTTTATTTAATTTTTTATACAGCAGGTTCTTATTAGTTATCTATTTTATACGTATTAGTGTATATATGTCAATCCCAATCTCCCAATTCATCACCCACCCCCCCCCACCCCCAGTTTCAGTATTCAGCAAAGGGCCTGGCATGGATTAGACTCTCAGACATGTGTGAGAAGGTAAGTGGGAAAGGATGGATGGGCAGAAAGGATCAAGGGGTGAAGGAAGGAGCTGATATAGGGCTCTGGTCTGTCTCCAGGTCAATACCAGGCAAGGGCAAATAAGAGAAGACAAAGAAAGTAAGAACTACATAATTCAGTTTTGAAACATGGTGTGTTATGTGAGAATTAAGGAAAACTAGGAGAGAGAAAATTAGTGGCTAAGACTTGCAACTAATTTTGAATGAAAACACTGCTAGCTTAGATTTCAAGTTGTCCTATTATTTTCTATAACCATAGAATATTGGGTTCACTTATAATTAAAAAAAAAATAAGTATTGATATTATATATTTATTAAGAGACACAATTCAATATCTTTTTTCTTCAACTTTTTGACAAACTAGTCTTCATTGGAGAATCTTAACAGCCTTAGCCTAAATGATGTGAAAGGAGGGAAACAGATATACAGGTAAATTGTTCGATTATTGGTTAGATTATAGCACCTAACCATATTTGCTGGCTTATGATATTTCATAAATTTTTGACAGAGTTCTCATTTATGTTACCTAGGAGATTTACATCTTGGGATATTTAAAATTAAAATGTATACCAAAGCAAAAATAAAAAGAAAACAGAACAACAACAAAGAAAAAAAGCAGAAAACCCTTTAAACATTGCTATTATTCTGTAGCTTTAAAGGCAGCAGGATCCTTCCAAATGTCAGGGAAAAAAATCTGGGTAGAACCTGACAGCATGAGAGAAAAATGCTGCTGAATTAGCACTGTCTGAGAGGATCTTCGGGAATAGACCATATATTATCATCTTTGGTAGTCAGTGACAAAAAGAAATTTGAGAAAGAAAGATGAAAGTTTTTGTAACTATTGAAGTATATTTGCTAACATAGAAAAGTGGTCTATATCCTAAAATAAGTTATTTTTCACAGAATAAATGGTTATGCATATGAATTTGTCTGTAAACACCTTGGCAACACTGACCTATAAATTATTACTGTATTTTCTGACATATGAACTAGATGCATAGACAGGATCCAGACAGGAAAATCAGTTCATTGTTAAATGTTTTTGCCCTAATATGCTGTCTTTTTCAAATATTAGGTTCACTCTGGTTTATGCTGTAATTCATAATTTCCTATTGTGAATTAGAGATGTGTACAATCCTTTTTGGTAGAGACTGATCTAAAATGAGGCATATGTTAAAGCTTCCCGCACAAAGCCAGGTTCTGGTCGTTCTCCGCACCCCACAGTGCTCATTCGAGTGAAGAGCCATCTTTGAAGGCAATTGGAGCTTCTTGCTTGGCTGAGCACCATGGAGCTTGGAGCAAGATAAAAAAAGAACCACAGACTTTCAACTGTAATTCTGCTAGCAGGACATACTGAATCCATTCAACCGGACCACAGTGGGATAACTTCACTAGCCTCTTAGCTACATAAAAAACACAATCTAGTCTAATTGGCCAATAGTAACTTCCATTAAAAATGAGAAAATTGTTTCTAAACACGTTCAAGATTTTTTTATTGAAATTCTCTTCTGATAATTTGTCCATATGCATACATAATTCTGCCATTTACAGTCAGTACAATTTTATCTGTGTTGGCATAAGGATAAATAAGAAATTCATTTTATTGAGTAGCCACTAAAATAACTTATAGTAATGGCATCAGGTCAAGAGTGTTTGTGGCAGTTTGTTATGACTACTCAGAAAGCTGGAGGTTGAGTGTGGACACTCTTGTCCCACAATCAGCAATTTTCAGATCCCTTCCCAAATAGCTACCTGTTTTTTTTCAAAGTAAAGATTCAAATATCTTGCCTAATACTTACTGAATGAAAAAGAAATTAACAAGTTGTTCAAGTGATCCTGATATGCCATTAAGTTTCGGAACCACCTCTCTAGATGATATTGTGACTCCTAAAAATTTCCATGAAGTTCAAGAAAGTATTCATTTTACTTTCTAAAAGGAGAAATGTGACTTATTTCTCCTTTAAACTATGATCTATATTCCTCATGGAAAATAATGCACTTAGAGAGGCAGGCATAGATATAAACAGTTTAGCTTTCTCATGTGTACTCTATGCAATATATCTCCTACCCACCATTTCTTCTATAATCTTACTTTCACTACCTATTTGTAAACACGTACATTTTGTACATTGTTTTATAATAACCTGGAGTATTTATAAGGCTTCCCCCTATCCCTGCCACCCCAGTCCCAGTCTCTCTCTCCTACAACATAAACAAAAAAATCTTCCTAAGGTATCAGTAAAACACACATCTGCAAATAAAATGAGGCTTCTCGCACAAGCTTCCAAGCCCTCAGTGGAAAACTCCAGCCAATCAGGCCACTTTGTTCTGCTACAGTCCACTTTGTTCTCCTAGTATTAGTTTCCTGAACCAATGTTATCCTCCCGCTAAAATAGATAGCTAACTACTTCCCTGATGATGTTCCATATTTTACCAATTCCACGTTTTATTCCCCTTACTGTCCTCTGGTCCTGTTAGGTCCACCTATATTGACTAACTTTCTGCCCAACTGCTGGTAGTTCATTAAGATCCATATCAAATTCTACCTCTACAATTAAGACTTCCTTGATGTCCCCAATACACATCATTTCTGCCACTTATGAACTCCTTTTGCTCTGTTGTTGTTGTTTTTTTTTAATGTATCTCTGGGGCACTTGGCACAGTCTGACTATTATTTATGTGGTTATTTTATGTCTGGTACTGTCTTCTACATGTGCTTTCCCCTTGTACATGTTCAGTATAATTTTAAATTGAATTATTGATATAAATTCATTTAAGCCAACACTTATACCATTCACAGGAGAGTAAATGCATGCTGGCAGGATTGATTTACTCATGGCTTTGAGAGATATTAGATTAGGGTATGGAAGTATTCCCTACTAAGGGTGAGTAATGAAGTGCTATTTCAAAGCCATTTACTAAAGAAGGACATGGACAGGACCCAAATAACATCAAATAATCGAGCTGAAGTTTTCTCCTTTAGGCACATTTTTGGACCCTTGGTTCTAGACCTTAGATTCCACTGGGTGAAACCAAGGAGGTTATGGTTAAATGAGAGGCCTGAAGCAAGTGTACAAATAAGATTACAACTGAATCCAAAGCTAGGAATTGAGCACCCGACCGTGTGTGAGTGCAGAAGCTATGACCAGAAGCCAGGCTGAGTCAAAACCAAAGGCTGGTAGTCATGGCAACAGGGGCACATTCAGAAGTCAGAGCAGGAAAAGGGAGCAGGTCAAACATGGAACAGGCTGTGGGTCAGAGCAGAGAGGTGAGGGCAAGAGAACCAGACGAGGCTGAAGCCAAGGAACGCTCCACGCTGCACAGACTGCAAGGGAAGTTCCCACCCGAGTCCAGATGGAATTCTGCTGGATGTCTGCTCAAGGCTCCAGCTGGCTCAGGGTCCCATTTGCTCCTCATGCACAGATTCTTCCAACTGGTTTCTGATATTCTAGGTTTTCTATCTTTTGGATGCTCTCAAAACAGCCTCATAAAACTACTTTGCCAGAAGCTCCGTAAGGTGACCCCATTTGTAGAAAATGGCAGAAGTAAGTTAAAAGATAGGTTTTTTCTTTTTAAACTGCCTAGAAAGATACAATATATCTTTCTGCACTATAATGAAAGAGTTCAAGAATTTTCACCACACTAGCCAGGCAGATTCCGGAATGAGCTTCCTGGAGAATTATTCTACAATGTATCAGTTTCTCCACAGGAAAACACCTATTTCTTTAATGTTATTAATAATGGTGATCAGTTTCCTATTCAAAACAGACTGCATTGTGAGAGTCAGAGATTTTCACGTTGCATTAATTGCTTCCTAGTAATGACTGTAATTTATAGATGCTTGCTTTGATTTGCTCTATTCCAGGTATTAGCAAAAATATTTGAAAATATGAAAGAATTTTATTTTTCACACAAACCTATGGGGTGGATTATTATTACCCTCTTCCTTTGTATAGTTAAGGAAACTGAAAATTCATATACCTGTGAACCAAATAAGAAGAGGAACCAGAATACAAAGAGAAGAAGGACGCTATAATGCATGCCTTAGATTCAAAATGTAAATCATCTATCTAGCGACATCAAGCTTTAGCTAGTAGGGGTGACTGTCAGCACATTTTATCTAAAAGTCAGCAGAGTAAGCCGAGAAAAGAAAGGGAGAGAAAAAAATCTGGCAACATGGATCTAACTGTGAACGGGTCACAAGGTGCCTGTGATGGTTGTGTAAGGAAGAAGGGAAGGGGAGGAGGATGGATGGGGAGAGAGGGAGGAAGCAGGGAGTGTGGCATTCATGTGAAAGAGCTTTGCAATCTGTAAAATACTCACGAATGTGACAGTTTATTACTTATAAGAGCCTGTGATTCTCAAATATTTGGATGTTTTATAAAATGTCCACAGTAGCAGAAATATAAATATACTGAAATAAAATTTTACAAAAAGGTCTAAAATTTTGTTTGTTTCTTTGTTTTTTTCTCAGTATCTTTTGATAAGCTAATGAAATCTCTCCAGTAAAATGCCACCCCTGTACATATTGGAGTTTACAAGAACCATCCCTGAAGTATGGAATCTAGGCTCATGGATCCAGTGGAGTTGTGGATCACAGGTTTGGAATTCCAAATTTATAATATTTTAATACTTAATAGTTTTTAACCTCCTTTTGAATTATGAAAGTCTAAGGTCTGTCTTCGCCTACAAATGGGCAAGTTTGAATTTGTTCTTGTTGCTGTAGAGGGCCACTGTTATGTTCTCCTAACTACTTTATTCCTAACACATAGAATCCGTATCCAGTACAATGCATAGTTTTGTATTATATATTATTACATCTCACTAATATAATTTGAAGGCACTATTTAGCTATATTTAGCTTCACAACTAAATGAATCTTAATAAGTATCTGTCTGTGTAGTATTAACTAAATATTGGAAAAAACCCTTCAAATGTGGTCATGATACATAGTTTTAAATAACTGTGATCTAAGCTTGTTCTAAAGATTTATAGCCAATAGCAAACACAAAGAATTATGTATTTCTTTGTACATCTAATTTTACAGTGGAATAAGCACAATGAATAAAATCCACTGAATGATTTGAAACGATATGAGTTTCAGGAGGTTGGAAATTAAATTACTTATTTGTTTCCCTGTCTCCATAGATTCTGTATTTATAATTTCTAGCGGCCCATATTCAGTAAGGCAGATTAGGGTGATAATTTTCCTCTGCTTCTTCTTTTAGAACAGTTTGAAAAGGTGAGTGATAACTACATAACCAGAACATTGTCAACCCTTTTGTACAACTAAAGGCACAACATTTTTGGTGGCATACATAGTGACATTTTTTCTGAGAGTTTGTCTAACCTCCCTTTCCACTATCTCTCTTATCCTCCAAGATCCCAAATCCTACATGTTTTCCCTGTGCTTATTTATCCCACATACATGGTGGCAGCCTACCCACAACTGCTCTATACTGAAGGGCCTTGAACCCAGAAACACTGGTATTTCTTTGATTTCTGTCATCCAAACTTCATTCATTCTCTTAAAAACATGCAATATAAGTAGCCCATTTGTTTGATTTAGGAAATTCAAAGTGAGATATAAATTTCTTGGTGAAAATGTAGATGGTATTATGGAGTGGTGATGGAGAAAGCCCTCTAAGAATTTCCAGAGCACCTGTCTTCCACAGACCAAACTATTAGAAGCATCTTATTATTGAAAATCACTCCTTCTCTGAAGAATTGTTCTTCCTCCCTCTCTTCTTTTCAAAAACATTTGTTGAGCATCTACTGTGTATAAGTTAGCTCATTGTCAATGAAGAAACAATTTGCATTCTTTTCTCAGATTTTTAAAAAGTCTAGTGTATTTAACAGGTTTTACCCTTTATAGTAGCATCATGGTTTCACATTTGTTTTCAATAAATTCTGCCTCACTGTTTTCAGATCACTGATTTGATCATCTTTAGGGAACTATTTCACCTATAATTTTGGTAATGATTGACTTACTTGCTTTCAATTATTTGATTTTATTGTATTGAATCTATTTCAGTTGTTTTATATCCTACAGTAAGCAAATAGAATATCTACATGCACCAGTGTCCATCTAACACTACGTTCTGGACTTTGTTTTCTGTATTTCACTATAGGGATAAAATTTAGCTAGTAAGTGGTCTGAAAAATAAAGAATAAAATTTCAAGATAGCATTGCCTATCTCTTCGTTTCCATCTCTCCGTATCTATTAGTTCTTAAAAAAAACTATCCTACAGTAAATTTGCCATATCTGCAAACAAGAATAAAAACTCAGGCTGTTTTCATTCTGAAAATGAACCAGTTTCTCAGCCATTGTGTTTTATGTCTGAATCTGAATCGTCTAACTTAAATTGCATGTCCTTGGGGCAGAAAGGCCTTCTTTTATTTTCCTTTTCCTTTTTCTTTCTTTCTTTTTTTTTTTTTTCTTTTTTTTTTTTACAGAGCCAAGTATCCTGTCATTGTTCTACAAAACAATAAATAATGAAACCAATTGAAGACGTGTGAATTGTGCCAGGTTGACAGAAATGGAGCCCATGGAGCCCATGTTCTCAGAGGTGTTACAGCAGTATTTCCTAACAAGCAGCCTGAGCCACTCTCCAACACCACAGAACCAAATAGAGATAGAGGATAAGAAAGTGGAAGGAAGGAGAAAAGCAAGAAGACAACAAAGGTGTAAGAAGATATTTATTTAGAGTGAATTAGTAGTTGCTTGAGCTGACACACCTACATGAAACGAACAAAGATAGTGAAGTATATTTTAACCATCAGGCATATTTCATACAAGTCACTCTTCTTTAATACACATTGGAAAAAAAAAACCCTCCCACAAAATTTTTACTTTATACGTGTAATGTGTAAATGAGAACACTAAACATAGGTAACTGTATTTGTTCAAGAGTGTTTACTTGGTGTCTCCTAAAAACACCCAAAGCGCACCTCTGCTGAGAGGACTTCCTTGGCTATATCTAAAGTAGCCTCATACTCAAACTTTTTCCTAAAATCACTCTACCACTATCTTGCATTATTTTCCTTCTATAACTCATCTCTTTAGAAATGATTTATTTAGTGTTTTTTTTAAAATCTGTCACATTATAGAATATAAATTCTGTGAGGAGAGTGGCTTTATTAGTCTTGTTCCACGAGTACCTAATATAATGTTGGATTGTGGGAAGAATCAAATATTTGTTGAAAGATAAAACAAATTGAACTTTGAAATAAAATAAGCAATTTAAGTAGTCGATTTGTCTGACTTAAGTACTTCATAATGAGATATTCTCACAAAAATGTGGCACACGGTATGTATTCAATAAATGTATGTTGAAAAAAGAAAAGAATAGATATTTGAGATAAAAAGTTACATGAAAATCATTATCTTAATTATGGAATGGGATCCAAAAATTTAGACCCAGCACCTTTTAAAATATGGAAACTTTACCAACTTGGTGGTATGGATTGTTTTTTATATATTGTACAGGAGACAATAGGTTCTCAGTTAAGTGGGAAGAATGAAGGATGTATAAGGAAAGATGGAAATTATATGACACTAACTGAAACACAAAACATATTCTACCTAATTTTGGGCTGCTTCCATACACCCATATCAAATATCAATCACTATCGTTACTTCTGGAAAATCTTGGTTATATAATGAATTTATATGATATCCATATGTTACAGGTTGAATTGTGTCCTCCACCCCCAATAGAAATTCTAGTCTATAGTACTTGTGAATAAGACCTTATTTGGAAATAGAGTTTTCCTTGACAGATCATCAAGTTAAGATGAGGTCACCAGGGTGGGCCCTAATCTAATATGACTGTGATCTTATAAAAAGGGGAAATTCAGACACAGAGTCATGCACACGTATGGAGATGCACACAAAGGGAAAAGTATGTGAAGGCACAGGGAGAACACAGTCTACAAGGCAAGGAACACCTGAGGCTACCAGAAGCTGGGAGAGGTTTAGAACAGATTCTCCCTCAGAGATCTCAGAAGACACTAATCCTGCAGACACCTTGATTTCCAACTTCTAGCCTCCAGAACTGGGAGACAACAAATTTCTATTGTTCAAGACACCCAGTTTTGGTACTTTGTTACAGTAGCCCTAGCAAACTAACATACCATACAGTCTCAACTTTAATGGTTGACATCACTATTTAGACCTAATATCTAGATATTTAGATATTGGCTCAATTAACTTATTATGTTATAGTACAGTCCTTTAAATAACTTACCTTATGTAATTACAATTAATTTAGTACTTTATTTAGGTAATTACAAAATTACAATTAATTAGTCTTCACATCATTTTCTTGCTAAAAAATTAGTTTATGGTGTCCTTTTGTTGCCATCAACATGTTTAAGGAATTATTATAAGGCCTAAAATTAGGAGATATTATTTTGAATTTTATTTATAGAGTACACAAAATTAAATATTAATATATTTTTACATAAAAATAGAGGGAGTTAACTTATCATTTTTGGAACCTCTTCAAATATTAGACAACAGATTTTCCAACCATCAAACAAGATGTTTAATATAAGGAATACATATAATATAACATTTTCAAAATATTTGGAGCTAATTTTATGAGAGTGATTTACAAATATTTACTTATAGCCATAGAAAATGAATATCCTAAAATAAGCCTTGTCTGATACAATGATCAAAGGAATTATCATAGTTAGTTTGCTTTTACCTTAAAAAAGGGCATTCTGCTTGACTATAGTATAAAATAGAAAGAACTACCTATCAAAAATTTATATTGACAACACTTATGTAAGTAGGAAAAATTTCCATTTTACATCTTATTGATTAAAAAAATGATTGAATGTAGATGGAAAACCAGTAGTAGAGTTTAATATTAATATAAATGGGCCCTGTGGGCAAACCATTATGTTAGCTTGTGCTATACTCTGAAATTGTACAACCTATAAAAAATGCCCTTTGTAGTTTTCCTTCTATATACTGTAAAATTGAATATAGGAATTTTTCACTAAATATCAGAGCTAGCAAAGGAATACAATTAACAATAAAGATTAGAACTAAGTGATAATTATGTTCCCTTTGTATTTATTCAAAAAGTCTGCACTATAATTGTGTATATGTGAGTTCAAATCAATCATCTGCTACAATAACGTTTGCTTTTCATGTAATACACTTTAACTTAATTAATATTTATTTCACTTCTCTGAGTTGTTTAAAAATTATATAGAAAACAAATTTTCTATTACAAAAATATGAAAACCTACACTGAGTTTAGATGTAAAAGTGTAGTGAACTAATGCTTCCCATGGAATAAGGGGAAATACCATTAAATTACATCTCCCAGTGTATTTAATTTTAAATCATTCCTGAAAATCTTCTAACTTGTGCCATGATTTGTGTTTTCACTTATTATTCTAATCTTAATTTTTGTGGGATTTGTTTAATGTTATTGGAAAACTAGATAGGAATTTTGTGAGGATAAGAAACAAACTAATGATGCCTTAGATTCTTTATTCCTGTAAAAATAAAACTGAAGACTTTAAGACAAAAACCAACATTTGCCTTTTGTAAATATTTTATGTTTCAATTTTCTAAGCTAAAGAGTAAAATTCAATAACCACAAATAACAAAGATCTGCATATTCTTTTCCAAAGCTTGCTGCTTCTGTCTTTGCCTATGGTTTGATTTTTATCCAAGAGCTCTTTTTTGAAATCATAAATATCACTCTTGTCCAATTTTGAACAATATTTCAAGTAGGCAAAAGAAATGGAAATATATCTTGCTTCTGGAGTTTTAAATTTAATAGATTTTGCAGAGAATTGTGCTGGTAATTATTTTGTGAATTACTGTGTTTCTGTTTACAAATGCTGCTCTAGCTCCTGAAAAGTAGAATAGTCAAAAATGTTCATCAGGATCTACGTTCAGGACCTAAATTTAGATAGAGGATCAAATCTTTCATTCATGTATTTGGAGTTACTCACTTGTCAAGGGAACAAGTGACTTCACAAAATCGAGTTCTGGGTGTCTCCTCTTAAGAGATCATTATGTTTACTTTGTGGGATGACTAGTGTTAAAGTACATACTGCAGAGTCTCTAACTGGTACCCAGAACATATTACTTCCCTTCCTGACCCTTCCTTGATCTTTTTTCAGAATGAGAAGAACAGGTGGCAGGATAGTTGGCTTTTGATTGTAGCTCTGTTACCAAGAATGTCTCTCTCGTACAAGTCACTTAGGCACTCTGTGTCAGGTTTAGCTTAGACCTCTTTCCCATACATTCTGTAATTTTCATCTCTACTTTTATTATTCTGGTCTATATTCAAGCATTACACAAATACTTTGAAACAGGCAGATTGCTCAATTCCTTTCCACCCCGCAACCTTGTGTAACAACTGAATACTGCATCTGTACAATTTCAACATTCACAGATAGGTTTTTTTTTTTTTTTTTTTTGTAGATCCAGATTTTGTTAAGGGGCATCTATCGTTTGTCGATCTCTGTGTTATTTATTTAATATATTTTATCTCAATCTTCACAGCATGAAGATTCACAATTTCAGTAACTTCATTTTATGCCAGTTAGCTTGGTGCATCAAGTGAACTCTCACCTTAGCACTGTTACTTTGAAAAAATAGTAAGAAACCATTTGCTTCATATTTTAATATGATTCACTGAATAACTCATTTTTATAAGAGTAATTATAATCATTGCAGTCCAATGGAAACTGACACTAACGATCAAATCCTACTCCATTGGGCCAAACATATATATTAATGTTTAATTAGTACCAAAAGTTTTTTGAAACATTGCAAAGATACTAAAGGAAAATTAAAAATACCCCTGCCCAACAATAGTGCCCATAAATCTCTGTGACTTAAAATACATGCTTAAAACTTAGAAAGTTGTGGAGAGGTTCTAAATTTGCTAAAGATCATATGACACGTTATTGGTGAAGCTAAGATTTTTATCTAAGTCTGTTACTTCGAACATCAAGGCTCTCTTCATTTATTATGTAATTCCTTTAAAAATAACTTATTTTTATTGAAATTAAGGATTCATGATGTGCAGTTATCATTTATGTATCTCTTGATGAATCTAAAACATAGCTAAGGAAGAGAAAACAAAGCTGTATTGAAGTGTGCACAGGTGGGTCTCATTCTGTAACTGATTGGCATGCATGTTGTGCAATGCAGGTCATGGATATCCTAATCGTGAGGATCATAAAACTATAGACCCTCAGGTGTTCAGAAGCATCATTTTCTGTAGAATATTCATTGTAGTTAGCAATCCTAACATTTTATATATATATATATATATATGTTTTCCCTTATACCATTAAGATATGCACATCTATTTACATGTCAATATTGATTCATTTTCCAACTACTCAAAGTAGGTATGTGGGTTAAAACTTCTCTTAGATCAAACTCAAGAAGATATAGATAGTGATACAGGAATGTCTTGAAGGTTAATGGATTGACCATGGTTAGAAAATCATTAAAGAATGTACAACCATCAGAGTACTTGTCTTCTTAACTTCTTTATATAGCAATTTAGAAAACCATAAACACAGTGCCCAGACAACAATTTTAAGACAATAGAATTTTTTTAAATGGTATCTAATCAATGTGAAATTTCATTATAAGTACCTTGAAATGCGAATAAATACATGTCTAGGTTAACTTATAAAAAGCCTCTTCCTTCTCCACCACTTGGCAATAAGGAATAACAGACAGTAAGGCAATCTTACAATGTCAGAAAATGTATTTGGCTTTTTTTTCTTTTTAAAATAAGTGCACACAAATACAGCTAGAAGCATTTCTGATTTGCTAAATGTTCTAAAAAAGCAGAGCAAGTCTCAGCCTACATTGAACGGTAACTGTCACCAGGATAATAAAGCACAAAGATATGCTAATAACATTAACAAAAGAAGAAAATGCCTTTATAAGTACATAACTTTTGTCATCAAAAAAAAAAAAATAGCAACACAATGTATTCAAAAAAATCAGAATTATACAGCCATATTTATGAAGTCTACATTTCCCTTGTCTTGGATATATATATATATATATATGTGGAGATATATATACAATTCAAGCAGTTTTAGTTAAGGGTAATCATTGGGTTTTTCTGAAACAAGAAAGTCACGAGTCTCTCTCTTTTTTCACTTTCACATCTCCAGCGAGGATGGCTGCAATTTCCCCTTGCATGAAGGCCCAGGGGACATTGGATCCCACAAGAGGGCATTTTTCCCCACTGGGACAATAGACCTCTCCACTAGCTCCCTCCTGTTCAATGCTTTGTCTGGAGCAAGGGAAGCAGAACTTGTGCGAAGGGACAGACAGGCACTGCACAGAGTGAAAGGAAATGAGCCAAAAGGGGCACTGTTGTGAAGTGGGCATGCCACTGGGAAATGTCACCAAGTTTCCCCCCAAACATTGTCCTTTGAGAGTAAAACGAAATAGATTTTGAATCTTTCTCGATTTTGGATTTTGTTCTTAAAGTTCAGTTGTTGGGCTATTGATGACTGCCTGAGAGTTGCTGCTGAGAGATTTTCAGGACTGGGGGGCGGGGTTTGGGGAGTAGGGGACTTTTTTTTTTTTAAGGCAAAGTTGACCACTGTTCACTGCCCATGTGATCCGTTGTAAGATTACAATGCTGCATGCTAGTTGGTTACATAATACACAATCCAGTGACTCAAGCCAGTGATAACGGATGGTGGTGGGCACAAGATGGCACTGCCATCTTTGCATGGAGCCTGGCTCTGCAGCGCCACTTGATCTTTTTGAAACACCCTGGAGCTCTGTCTGTCGTTGCTGTGGTCGTTTTCCTTTGAAAAGAGTTGAAAGAGAAGTTATGGTCCAGGTGAACTTGAAGACTGTGGGATTGGTTTCGTTTCTGTTTTGTGTTTTGTTGTTTTATCATTTACCTGTAGCACTATTGCTGTTGATATGATCACCTATACCCTGTTCGTAGTGAGTGCTACATACAGTATGGTACAATGACAGTAACAGTGCAGGGTGCTGCCAGGACCACCCGTGGGCATATCAGTGACAGCCCAAATGGGAGTGGAGCAAACCTCCACTTAGACTTAGGTAATTTCCTTCTTACATGTGTTTGAAATACCAAGTGAATAATACTATTCTTCTGGACAAAGATGATAAACTAGCGAAAATTAAATAAAGGGTTTTACATAATAGACAGGCCCCACCTCTCAAACCATTTTTAGAAACCTTTTGTAAACTAATTTC
Organism: Balaenoptera physalus; assembly: GCF_965194825.1. Lineage (NCBI taxonomy): Eukaryota > Metazoa > Chordata > Mammalia > Artiodactyla > Balaenopteridae > Balaenoptera > Balaenoptera physalus. The sequence continues at coordinate 39,398,781 of NC_138899.1, read as the reverse complement.
TTTTGATTACTCTTTCGCATCAGTAAAATGAGTTTTTTTAAACCAATAAATCATCAGTTATTAGGGAAAAAAAAGCCTCTTGTCAGCAATGTTTTTATTATTTTTTTAAGTTATGTATATATGAATTTCATTTTTTAAGCTCTAGGATAGTAAGTAAGCTGGTTTATAATGTATACAAACATATTTAATAGTTTTTTTAAAGTAAATATGGAGCACATACCATGTTGGAGATGTTTTAAAAATAAGTATTAGTTGATATTCTGCTTCAATGATATTTGGTTTTCTTTTAAAATACTTGCTTTGTAGATGAATATTTGTTTAAAAATAATTTCAGCTTTACTAAAAAATTAGCAGCAGTAATTTCCCTTTTTAATGTAATTAAACAATCAGGAACAGAATCTTCTAAAGAGATGTTTATCATATTACTGTAAGTTATTCCTTAAATTTTGATAATCTATGACTGATTATTTTATAAAGTTGATATGTTATGGTGATGATTTTCCTTTCCACCTATTTCTGGTGTTACTGTACAAACATTGGCCTTAGCTTACTCTCTCAGTTCCTTTTATCCTTACTTTATTCTTCACGAGGTTAATTTTTTAAATTTATTGAAACTATACTAAATATTACACTCAATTTTTGTCATGGTAAATTATGTGATTTAAATGTATATATAAATTAGTGCAATTAAAGAACTGAATTTCAGACACACACAGAAGTATAGCATTTAGATCTCATCTCCTTTCTTCTAACCCTGGGAAACTTGTCACAACTTAGTACTAACTAAAATGCATGAACCAAAATCAAAAGATTTTATGTATTACAGAAGAGAGCCAGTGAAGTTCTTAATGTACGTTATCTTATGAAATACCCATTTTAAAGATTAGAAACCAAGTTTCAGAGTGATTCAGTAACTTAGTAATAGTTAATGTACATAACACTTATTGTGGGCCAGGTACAGTTCTAAGCATATCATATATATTCAATAATTGATTTATGTGCAAAGCCAAATAGTTATTAATCAGCAAAGCCAATATTGGAAACCAGGCTTATCAATACAAAGCATATGCTCTGCACATTGTCAACTATGCTGATTGTTCCTTTATATGGGAGGAACATTTAATAAGGACAAGAGAATTTTCTTATGAAGAAAATAAGATAAATAATTAAATTAGGAATCAAAAAATGTCTGCTCTTTAACTATATTTAACACTCAGGTGCTGAGGGTCTTGAGCTAGCCATCTGATATGTAAACATATAAATGTAAACATAATTATAAATATAAATATATACATATGTGTGGAGAGAGAGAGAGAGGTATTTCTCTAGGAACTGCATATTATCTGAATCTTTGTGGGTTTTGTAGAGAGGTCTGAATACCAATCAAAAAATGTACAGGCCACAATTTGCATACAGTAGAATAATCCCTTCAGACTGGCTCCCAGTGACCTGATTAATGTCCTTTGAATAGCTGATAATACTTTTTGTAAACCATATTGACTGATGCCCAGAGCAGTCTGGAGACCCAGAGCTAACAGGGCACTCTGGGGTCGGCTTGCCTATGAACACAAACTTCCAATGGTGGATGAAGTGCTTACCAACATTGAGTTGTTTTTGTTCCCAATCTCTTTATTTCACTAATAATTTTATTGATATTACATCAATTAATTCACTTTTATGAAATAATACAAACTTGCAGTGAAATATGAGTGCCAAATAAAGAAAAATTGTTTCTTTGGAGATTGAGTACTTGGGAAAATTTTGATCAGGTTGCTAAAAATTCTGTTGAGATTGATATGAGCAACTGTAGAAAAAGTAGAGGATAGTCAAAGAAGCTCTAAGAATTCTCTACTCAGATTCCCCAAAACAAACCTAGAATTCATAGTTAATGCACTTTTTTGGTTGTTTTTACAAGAAAAAAGCAGAGCTCAAATAAACACTCAAAGAAGGGCTGGCCTGTACATTATATGTTCCAAGGTAAAATAGCTATTTTAAAGTGTATATTCATTATATTTAACCTATCCACCATGATCATTTTGGATGAGTGATTATGTCATATACATAAATACATAATATATATGTTCAAACAAAGCTTTAAGTTAAGCTAATTGTCCTCCTCCATTTTTTTTTCTCATCACTTAAATCTATTTATTGTCAAGTCATTGGACATTTTGTAGACATAATTCATATTGCAAAAAACAACTTTATCTTTTAAAAAATTTAGTATGGTCTTTTAATAATTTCTTATTAATTGTAGGAATTCATAAAATAATGCTCATTGTGCCATAGTACAAATACATTATTATAACATCAGCTCAGTGGAATTGGAAACTTGAAATGGCTGAGTTCAATTACATTTTACTCATTGTCATAACACATGCATTTGCAGGAACAAACACACACAAACAAAAGCACTGGATCCAATAATGGGCTTTTTGAAGCTTTTAGGCTAAAGATTACAATATCCTCCCAACTCAACATAACCTTCTCATGTGTGTTTAATTTTTTGTTCCAAATTATTATTGCATTGCTCTAAAAGATGAAGAGAAGATTTGAATTGGAATTAATGTATCTGAAACCTTCATTTTTGTATGAACATAGCAATGTTAATGTTATAGTAATTTAATTTGAAAAGAAAATCCCCAACAGATTATTTAAATATGTTATCTAAGAATATAGAAACATAATTTCTTTCAGTGATGTAATCTGCATAGATTTCCAATGCTGAAAAGAACAATTTCTATAATTTTTATATGCAAATGCTTTTGAAAATTACTTCACCTGATACATGGCAAGGTCTTGAACGCATCTTTAATTAGATAATCTTTTGAAAATTCTATTTAAATAAAGGCAGATGATTCATGGGATAAACCATCAAATTAAATTGCTTTTTTTAACATCTTCTTTAATACTACTAAAGAATTCTGATAATCTAACTAGGGTTTTTATATTTTTTTCTTTCTTGTTATTTCTCCTGGGAAGAATCAGCACATGTGTTTAAGGGTTTAGATTCACAATTTCACTCTCAGATCTCTTTGGCAAATATTTATGGAGGATCAACTAAGTCCAAGGCACTTTGGAAGCTGATATCAGCATGGATAAGGTATGTGTGCTATTACTGAGGAACTTTTCCATTTTACACTGCATCATCTTGGACTTGTGTGAGGCTGAGCCAAGTCAGAGGGTAACACAAACAATAAACAGATATTTAGACGCTGATTCAGTGTTTTCTCACTTTGTAAATAATGACCATCCTATTTATAGGTAATTTAGAAGTTTCTTTTCATTTATAAGAGACAAAGATTAACGAGATCTTGCCAGTTTAGATTGCAGCCAATCAATCAATCAACTAATTTTGCAGCCCATTATATTTAATGCACAGTTTATTCTCTAGATAACCTGTGTAGTTTTATTGGAGTATGTTTCATATTTTTTAGTACTTTGAATTTAAAGACAATTTTTATATCCATTTACTCTATAAGGTTCTTTGTTTTCTAGGAGTTTGTTATTTCACAAAAAGTCTTTTGGGACAAGCTTACAGTTTTCTCAGGTCTTACTTTCATCCATGAGTTACTGCCGTAAAATGAAATTGCATTGTCATTTATAATTTCCCATTTTGATTAATGGCATTTCAAAAGCTCTGTTGCTTTCTAAATGAACCCAGGGGCTACTACAAAAGGGAACTGATAGACAGTGCACAGTACCAAAATAAACTCCCCCAAACACAAACAAAACAACAAGCCACCCAATTCAAGAGAATATGATGGGGGCTTCCCTGGTGGCGCAGTGGTTAAGAATCTGCCTGCCAATGCAGGGAACACGGGTTCGAGCCCTGGTCTGGGAAGATCCCACATGCCGCGGAGCAACTAGGCCCGTGAGCCACAATTACTGAGCCTGCACGTCTGGAGCCTGTGCTCCGCAACAAGAGAGGCCGCGATAATGAGAGGCCCGTGCACCGCGATGAAGAGTGGGCCCCACTTGCCACAACTAGAGAAAGCCCTCACACAGAAACGAAGACCCAACACAGCCATAAATAAATAAATAAATAAATAAATAAACCCAAAGTTAAAAAAAAAAAAAGATATCTACATCAGCAAAAAAAAAAAAAAAAGAGAATATGATGAATTTAAATGTAATGTTTTGTAAATACTCTCACAGCCAAATATAATTCAACAAAGGAGAAAATAGCAGCAAAATTAACACACTAAGATAAATATTACACATATCTGCATAATAACTATGCATTGATATAAGACAAAATAGGTACTACAGTTAAGACTTTCTTCTTATTTTTAATACCTTCACCTTCACTGCAGTGTATTTTTATATTTTTATGCAAACTATTTACATCTTAGAAAAGCTCTGGTTATTAAATTCTCACATCTTGTCATCTGCTTTTATAGAAAATATTTTGAGGTAAAGTTTTGTTTTTCATTCACTTTGTTAAAAAATAAAAAGCAGGGCTTCCCTGGTGGCGCAGTGGTTGGGAGTCTGCCTGCCAGTGCGGGGGACACGGGTTCGAGGCCCGGTCTGGGAGGATCCCACGTGCCGCGGAGCGGCTGGGCCCGTGAGCCACAATTGCTGAGCCTGCGCGTCTGAAGCCTGTGCTCTGCAACAAGAGAGGCCGCGATGGTGGGAGGCCCGCGCACCGCGATGAGGAGTGGCCCCCGCTTGCCACAACTGGAGAAAGCCCTCGCACAGAAATAGAGACCCAACACAGCCAAAAAAATAAAGGAATTCCTTTAAAAAAAGAAAAAAAAAAGAATATTTAAAAAAAAAAAAAAAAAAAAAAAAAAAAAAAAAAAAAAAAAAAATAAAAAGCATTGATAGGGTGGTGGACTCATTTAATGGATTGTGTAACCCTGTTAAGTAAATGGCTTAAAATCTTTTACTAATTTTAGACTTCACTGAAAAAAAAAATAGACAGGTGTTCAAAAAAATACCTTGACTACAGCTCACAAAGGGGCATCAGCTCCCCATGACCACAGATAGACTGGCCCCAACTTCTCCATAAGGCATTGCAAATAGAAATCATGTAGGTCCTAGAAAAACAGCTCAGTTATATTCCTACCTCTATTCAAATTCTATGTCTAGTCATTCCATCAACATGGACTGCTTCCTTCATGGCAGGAACGTATGGAAAATGTCAAAGGCATCTTAAACTGTCCCACAAGCCCTGGAAAATCTTGTCACGGTAGTTTTACTCCTTACATTAAGTACACTACTTGTATATTTGACTAAATAAACCCTTGCATTCTTCAATACTTTTTCTCCATTTTCCAGACGATATGTTGCCAAGCCAGGATTCCAGCTTTTGGAGTTTTCATTTTAAACAAGAACCTTACATGGTTGCAAGAGTATTCATTAGGACTTAGAAGGAAATCTGCTGGTAAATATTGATTCACGTTGGAAATTTACCTTGAACTAATTCAGTCTTTCAGTCACACAACCCCGATCAGGCAAATTACTCTCTTTCTTAAAAAATTATCCAATGGTTTTTCTTTTGGGACATATTCCAAATTTTTTTTTTCCACTTTTAGGCATTTATTCATGAAAACTTCCGCAAACCCGGCCTCATTCACCAACGCAAACGCCATAACCAGGACACACACACGGCCTTGGAGAAGGCTGAGAAGTACTTTGAAGGACAGGAAGGAATGCACACAGCTGGGTGGGCTTTGGGTTTCATTTTTCAGGGGTCTGGGGAGGGCTCTGGTCCCACACCTGGGAAGGTAGAGGGGCAAGGAAGACAATAAATAGAACCCTGAGCCCAACCAGCTTTGGTACATCATGGGTGCAGCCCCACACATGGCCCGTAACCGACAGCAAAAGTCAGGAGGGCAGCACCCGGGCAGCTGGTGCAGGCAGGCCCGATGTGCAGCCAGAAGTCCCCTCCAAACAGCCCCAACGCCCTGCAGGGCACGAGGTAAGACTGGGCCAGGATCCGTAGACCCCAGCTGTCCATGTTTGAAGGCGCAGTCTTTTTCCTCGTCTGAACCTTCAGGGAGCGCGAGGTGCCCAGCGGCTTCCTCTTGACCACACACAGGCTCTGGCTGCGGCCCAGAGGCTTCTCTCAGGGCTGAGCTGGTGGCTGGGGAACCGCTTCTGTGTCTGACCAACACTCATCCTCGGTGTCACTGTGCTGTAGGCCCCCTGCCCAGTATCTGATGGGTGGCCTGTGGTGGGGTACTTGGTTCTTATGCAGCCAGGACTTATGTGACCTCCTTCTACTTTTGAGCTACTTCAGTTTTACCATCTTCCACAGGCCTCTTCCTTGTTGCTAAACCTCAGCTTTCTGAATGCTGTTCATTTACGTGAACATGTCACACTGCCTGTAACTTCTGGGACTTAGATATGAAACACCTTTGCTTGGAACACTCTCTTCCATGACCTTGCCTGGCTGCCTTCTATTTATCACCCAAGAATCTAATTAAAAGTCACCTTCCAAGGGTTCCTCTGCTATATGCTCTCCAAGCACTGTACTCCTTCCTTCCTTACCACATCCTTGCTGATGCTAAGAGTTTGATATCTCTTGTCATCTATCTTGTATTCCCCATAAGAACACATTTACTGCTCTGTTCCACAGGAAGTGCAATGCTAGGCACATGGTAAGCACCTCATAAGTACCTGTGGAGCTTGGTTGAAATTTAAGATATGTTTATCAGATATTGTACATATCAGTAATAAGTAAACACAAAGAACAGTTCCGGGGTTTTGGTTTCTGTTTCCATGATGCTGCTGTCCTGCCATCCCTGTCTCTGTATAATTAGAGGGCCTAGTACAAGTTACTCATGACTCAAAATTCATGCAGCTATATCAGTATTTCTTAGTTTTTTTTTTTTCATTATCACAAGGCTAGTCTTTTTAGACATTTTTTTCCCTAATCACCCCTGTCCTGTGAAATTTAGTACCACATATATACTGTGTAGATCTTTATGTACTGTGGCTCTTTGGAGGGACAATAGCCATTATAACATCTAAGTTTTTTTTGCCCTCAATAATGCATTTTCATCCCTTGGGGCAATATTGCCCCTGTTGATAATGTATAATCTGTCTTTATGTCTGTATCTACTATCGACCTATCTAGCTAGCTAGCTAGCTAGTTATCTAGCTATCTATCTTTTTTATCTAGAGAGAAAAAGGAGGAAGAAAAAGAGAGAAAATGCCCATTTGAGCACCCTTTGATGTATTGCTTCAGCTGCTCTTTGCAGAATCTTCTCTTGTTTGCAGCCCGTTCTCAGAGTTTGGGTCTGCCCAGCGGCTTTGCACAAAAAGAGCACCCTCCTTTCTGACTGTTGTGTTGGTCTCCTGGCTATTGCGTACTTTACTGAGTGTTAACAAAACATTAATTTGTATGGAAATATTAAAGTCAGAATGTATTATAATTTTAGATTTTCATATTTTATATTTACCATAATTATAATTTTATTCATGTCAGTTTCCAAATGAAATGTTTTATGTGTTCCCAACTGGAATTAATTTTCTTTATCTAATTACTTTCAAAGCTGTATCAGAGTTGAAGCTTTGAAAACTATTGGTGGCATTAGGATCTGTTCAGCTTCCACAGGCAGCTTGAAAAATAACTTTCTACGGGCAAACATCTCAGGTGCAGGGAAAACCGTGGTCTTACATGAGCAGCTGCAGAGAGAATGGAATTGAAGCCTTATTTCTGGCTTTCTCTGGCTTTTATTAGTCCACAGAGTGGTTAGAAAAAATGGCAAGGGTTTGCGAGGGACATTTTACAATGCCCCATAGGGACTACCACCTTGTTAATTTTACTTGCAGTGGCAGTTGTCATTTAAATACAATGTTACAACATGTTATGGCACAGAAGGTGGGTGGCTTATAAAGCCCACAATCAAGTAAACTTCAGTGATGATGGCAAGCCTGAAGGACACTTTCCATTTGACTTTTCTTTTCTCTTTGCCCCTCAGGGACTTACAAACTATCTGCCTAACACCAGTTTAGTCCAGGCACACTGTCAATTTACATGGTTTAAATGACAAGTCATGCTGGTCACCAGTCATTATTTGTTGCCCTCAATGGAATCCTCCAATACCTCATTGGCTTCAAAAGCAATCAGGCATTAGTTATAGCAAAATTGAGAGACATCTCCAAATGTTCCCAGCCTCCTTCCCCCACACCAAATATTAAACCACAGGCATTATACTATCTCATTTTACCACTGCCATGAACCTTCTACTCCAGTCCAATGGGTGCATTTATAGCCCATGTCTTGATATTAACAGCTGGCACTCACTGTGTTGGCAGGCACTGTATTTAAGTGCTTCACTCCATTTATCCTCACACCAAACATATGAGAGGGGCATTATTATCCCTCTGTTTATACAGAAGAGGAAACAGGCTCAGAAGAAAAAAAACCTTGCATTACAGTAAACAGCCAGGAAATAGTAGATCACAGGTTTAAAGTCTGAGGGTACGCAGACAGAGCCCACGGCTTAATCTTCACCCTGAAATGCATCTCCATACTAAATATTGTAAAGCAAAGTCAATCGTCTTTCTTCCTCATCACATATACTGAAATTTTAACCATCTTTTGAATCCAGATCCAAGCCCCTTTTCCTACCTGAAGTCACTCTAAAAGAATGTAGTTCACAGTGCTATTTTAAGTGTAGATGCTTATATGATTCACTTAAAAAATAATGACATCAGTATCATTCTACGTATAATTATTTAACTTTTCAAGATTCTATGCTTTAAATAGATCACCCTTAAATATATCAGAAGGTTTTAAGAGGAGGGACTATTTCTGATACTTGTAGTTCTCTTTATAATGTCTAGCACAATGTCTTATACATAGTATGAAATTGTTAAAAAAACAAAAACAAAAACAAAACCTTTGATTTAATCATAGGTGGGAAATGTCTGGAATCACCATACACTCCAAGAAAAAAAAAAAAAAATGACAGCTTACTGTAGTCTTTTGCTTGACTTCTACAGCAGAGTCAATTGAGTCCTGTATTTGAATTATAATTGTGCTTTTTGTTATTCCATGTAATTGGCCATTTCTCTGATTAACTTACCTATTGCTATAATCCTACTTATCTGTACATAAACAAACATTTGAAATTATTTGCACAAATTGTAGAATCTCTTGGAAAGCTCCTAATTGCTAAGTCAAATCTGAAGGGCAGGCCTACAAATATGTGAAGCAACAGAAGAGTTACCAGAAGCAGCCAAATACTTACTCAATGACTTAGTAAATTAAGTGGTCTTACTTACTTGCTCCCAAGTACACGAAGTTATTAATGCATTTGAATATATATATATATATATATATATATATATACACACATACATGAAGGCAGATCAAGATGCCAAGTAGAGCACTGTTGTGAAAATTATGACTCTTTAAAAAGAAATAATAGTGACTCTCTAAGAGAAATGATGGGAAATGTGGTTTAAAAGTTTTAAAGATTTTAACATTTTTATGGCAAACTAGAATCAAAAATAGACAAGTCACAGGCTTGAAGGTGGAAGATGTGGTTCATTTAAATGGCTACAATCTTTCACAGATAATTTAACTTTCTCAATTTAGTTTCTCATTTGTAAATTTAGTTAAAATATATCCTACATATGCATCACTTAAGTCTTTATATTCATAATAATTGTTACTAGAAATAGTACCGTGATTATGGTTATCTTACCATTACACATTGCCACTTTTTCAAGGTAGCTTTTGATGAATTATCACAAAGAAATAAATCATAACTACAAATTATTCACATAAAATATCCACAGTTAGTCATTAGTGTTACCCAGTGATATTCATTCTTTCATTATCTACTTTTGTCATTCACTGACATTTTCAAGAAGTAATTCTAATTAAATTATTTATTGCAATGGAACTTCTTCAAGTTGGAAGTTTACAACTTCTTTAGACATATTTGAAAGAAGAATTGAATTATAAGCTTTGTCTGTGAACTCCTGCTTTATTCATAGAGATGGTATATTTTGTGGTTGAGTGTGAAGTCATGACCTGAATAACCATGATCCTCACTAAAAACAATATAAAAGGTAGAGGAAAGGATTCTTTTCATGCTCTGTCACATATAGTTCCCACCTTACATGAATATAGGCCTTTTAAAATCATATCACCGATTATGTAATTGTTTTGCATTTTATACCAAGAAAAGAAAAAACTATTCGTTCTGATAGTACTAAGCATGAGAGCTTGAAGCATACTTTGCTTATTAATAGAAATTTATTTTATTTCTTTTTGAAATTCAATTAGCATTTACTTCTAGCAAAGTCATTATAGTCTTCTAAATCAATAACTAAAATTAAATAATTGTGAGATGACTGGCTTATTTAATATGTTAAGGGCACGCCATCTATTCAAAAGTATTTCAAGTCACTGGGAGAGGGGATACGCCATACTCAACCCATAGGCTCAATTAAAAGGTTGTAATTAAGAGATCAAATTTTTCCACATGCTGCAGAAAATCATAAGACAAAATAAATATTATTCATCCTCTAGAAAATATACATTCATCTTTTCTACTACATCTGTGTGAATAAGGTGCAAGGTGGTTGTGTAACCATTTCTTACTTTCCACCACTTATTCACATTTACTTGTGGATAATTTGGTAATAAGTGTCAGACCCAGGGTTTGAACAGAGACATCATTCTTTCCTTCACAGGCAACATTCTAGGCAGGGTACAGAACTAGCAAAATGGGAATCACACAGTTTAGAAAAATTCTCAGAAATGCAGATTGTCAAAATTTTAAATATAATGTCTACATTTAAATCCAAGGATATTGAATATAAACAAATGGAACTTTTGAACAAAATGTTCAAACAGAACAAAATGCCTGGGTTTTAATTGCTCCCAAAGAAAGACATGTGGAGTTCACACATAAAGTAAGATCAGGTACAGTTTGGGCAACAGCCAGAAAATGCAGGTGACCCATGAGATACAGGGTTATTCTGGGAGAAGTGTGAGTTGCTCTTGTGAGACAATCACAAGCTCCAATAAACTGTTTTTTTTTTTTTTTTTTAAACGTGGTAAAACTGAAGAATATACTTGATTCAAGCTCAGAAATGCTAGGAAAGAGGTAGATGGTAAATCCATAAGTTACCCTTAGAGTTGTTTGAGATAAGGATTTCCAATCTCCAGATTTGAAAATGTTAAGTAATCATTCTGTAAAATTATGCTTCATCAATATCTAGTTCTTCATTATCTTTTCTATTTTGTTTCACTTACTCCTCCCTTTGTTTTTCTATGTGTCATAGTGATTTTTTTTTTCCTTCCGTATCCTGCAAAAATCCATCTCCTGGGTCCTTCTTTCTTCATTATGTCTTTACATGTTCTCAGACTTTGCATCTACTCTAAGCTTAATCACCATTCTACATAGATTTCTCCCAATTCTATATACTTCTTTCTGACTTCTTTTTCAAGTCCTATACTTGAATTTGCAGTTAGAATATCCACTACTATGTATTCTACTGGCTTCTAGAACTTTAGTGTGTAGTACATGTATAACAAATATGTTTTGAATGAGTTAATAGATACAAAAACCCAAACAAAGTTATGCACTTTTTTGACCCTTACTCCTTAATTTTGGTAATTTAATCACCCCCCTCACTCCTGCCCCCATATCTACTGATAACGACTTATTTGAAAACTTAATTCTGAAATGAGGTTGCAAAATACCCTTGACTGTTTTCCTTTCATACCTTCTGTTTAGAGCTGGAAGATTACTGTCTTCAACAGATTTGAAGTTTTTCCTGCTCCATTGCCTATGCTATAGGTCCTAGAGGACAAAGTTCACATTCCTTTATTTTGAATTCATATTTTTTGCTGTGAAATTAAGTCTTACTCTTTTCTGCCTGGGAAACGTTGCCTATGGTTTTCTTTCTCCTTAGTGATCTTTTCTTCATCTGTACTTCTCAATATGTTACCCAAATCTCAAGCTTCTCTTTCAAAGACCACCCTGTTTACGAAGGCTTTTCTATACTTTCATCTATATATACTATTCTCTTCATACTTTCCTCTTTGAAGACATTTATCATAGTTTGCCTTCTTTAGCCTGACTCACTAGGTTTTGCCTTATTTTTTCTGGCACAAACGCCTGACCTTTGTTCCACTTCACTGATGTAATCTTAGCTTTGTAATAATTCAACAAACTATTTAGATGATTATGTGCTCCATCTGTTATTCGTTTATGTAGATTGCTCTGGCTCATCACTCTTCCTCAGTTTTCACTGATGAATAGAGATCATGTGTATAGGTATCTTTTGTAAAAGTGCTTTTCCACTTTTTAAAGAGTATTTAAGCACAGATGTGCACAAAGTGTTGATATCTATTCAGCATGAAAGTGAAAGTGAAAGTTTTATACTAACTTGAAACTAAAAGTTGATATATAAGCATTGAAGCCAAAAAAAAGTATCTGAGAGTTATCTTCCTTTGTGATATGGTTTTGAACCAATTGCTTCACCAACAATGCACCTTTCCCTAATCTCATTCAGTCTGTTCTTTTCCAGAAGCCACTGTCTGAAAGTCATTATACTGTGGAAACTTAATGCTTAATAACAATAAATAGAGCCACCTTGCGTTTTTATAGCACTTACCTATTTTCAAAGCATTTTCTCAGCTATTACCTCATTTCAACCTCATAACGACCCTGCTGTTATGTAAATGGCACAGGTAGTAGCAAATTCATTGTAACTACATGCACATTTTTTTGCATACTACTGTTTATGTGCTACATTATAAACATATTAATTATTTAGGAATATGTATTTCCTCTGGTGGCTGCGTGGGAAATATCTATGGACATTTAAAAATTAAGGTAAGGTTGATTTGAAGACCAGTAGATTCAATACACAGGTGTTCTCAAAGATAGCAATTATGCTTTCAAATGTAGTATATTAAGTGAAACATACTTGTGTATCTAGCCACTAGTATATGCTATTCTTATAAATGCTTCTGGTACTTTTGCATTTGCAAAGACTGAGGTTTGATTTTAATTTATAATGTGAACCCCATCTTCTCAGGGAATCCAGCACCTTTACAGGTAACTAAAAAAAGACTTATACAGCCCTCTAGTGTTCCAAAGCTAGAGACCCCCCCCAATAGAAGATGCATCCGAGCATGGCTAAACTCATCCCCTCACCCACCTCCTTTAAAGTGGAATCACTGCTGACAGTACTACTGCTCAGAACACATATTATTTAAACTCCTAAAATTACAGTGTTGGTAGTGGGAGCTGAACTATTCTCACTCACATCACTGGGAAAAGAGCACTGAGTACATGACAGCTTAGAAACTGCCTTTGTGGAAGAAAGTGTTCAGATAAATCAATTTTCTGCAGGAAAAAAAAGGAAAATATTAATTTGCTGTGTACTTATTTAAACAGTTGACTGAAGAGTTTATTATGCTTGATTGCAGGCCTTCAGCAATAGTTATTTCTTCCTTTCCCTCTCTCCTTCTCTCCAAATGAATTCCCATTGACAGAGCTTACAGCTATCCTCTCAGAAATCATATAAAACCTGACATTGCTAAAAAATTAACATCAAAAAGGTGTCTTCGGGTGTTACCTTTAAAATCAAATCAAATTTTAACAACCAACTGCGAGCTGAGAGCTCATTCTTTATAACTTGATCACTAAGCAAGATTCACAAGCTGTCCCTGGTCTGCAGATGGAGCTATTGACAAAATAGTACTATCCACTTGAGAAAAGCAGGGCACAGACTTGAGTTTTACTGATTGTTTCTTTCTTTCTTCTTTTTTAGAGGACTATGTCTCAAGACATATCCTAAATATTATCTTTTCAAGTAAGAGAAATCTATCCTCTGACAATTAAAAAGAGCTTCAAAATCTGATTAACTTCATTACAGAATTGTATGACATAAAACCTACATACATAAAAATAGAGATACATGTCAGTGAAAAGTGATTCAAACACATGGATAGACTATGTAATATAAGAAACGATAGTATAGAGGTTGAATCTATGTATCATTCCTTTCTAAATAGGAATTTAGAACATGGCACGCTAAGTTATTTAATATTTAGTATTCAAACAGTACTTTCTGTGATGGAATACACCTTTTTTTGTTATCCAATAGTCCATCATCACAATATAGCAGGGAAATGACATAGTTACTTAAGAAAATCTATGTATGGAATAGATGGATATAGAACTGTATGATAAATTGGGAGGAACTTCGGTGATAATCCAGACAAGATTTGATAGATTTTCAGAACTAGAAGGGACTGCAGTGATTACTCATTTATTCTTTCAACAAATATCAATGGAACTCATTAACAGTTATATTTGGTTAGTATTAGAATTAAAGAATCATCTGTCATCTGCTCTCAAGGCATTTAAAATTAAGATATATAACAGACACGTGAAAGTCTTTAGGTCAGTGTAAAGGACTAGGGAAACAGGGAAAACCTCTAACCCTATGTATTGTGGTATATCAGAAAAGGTGATTTAGAAAGTCACTTAACTGAAGTTTTAAGGTCATCTAGAAAAATTTTATCATTTAGAGAAGTGGAAACTGAGTTGGCAAAATATCATGGCTGATAGGTATCAGAATCAGGGTCAGAAATGAACTTTCCTTGCTTCTTTCCCAAATGCTTTCCACAACAAAACACATTTCTAGGTGAAGAATATATTAATTTCTACACAGCCTGGAATTACAGTGTCCTAATGAATAGTGTAACCAGATGCTAGAATGTAAGCAAGACATCTGTCCTCAACCATGAACCTCATGAACTATATCAAGAATCTCATGGATGTGACCGTAAGATATGTTGCACTAAGATTTTTAAAATTATAATATTTTTAAAAAGTTTTAAACAATTTATCTTACCCAAATATAAATACTTTTCACCTGCTGTGAACTTCTATTGACATAGCTGGAATAACAGAATACTGAATTCCTGTCATTGTGAGTGCTTAAATTGTGCTATGAAATAATGTCTGGTCAAGTGGATTGTCAAAATATCTGTCCTCTTGTGTTTTGTTGCTGTAGGATTGAAAAAAAGAAAAATTATATCTGGTGTTTCCTGATTATTTTAACTTTTTATGTGATAAACAATAGCAACTACTTAAACATAGATGCTTTTGCATCTGAAAATTACTAAAATATCTGTCTTGATATCTCAAAGGAAAAGTAAATGTAATCACTATAATCACCATTGGAAAAATAAGCCCACATATTCTATACTCATTGAAATTAGAGTTATTTAGAAGAGAACAAGAACAAGAGAAAGAAAACATGCATCATATTTGTAAAAATGTGTTGAAAGCCATAAAATATTAAAAATATGGTAACGAAGTTTTCAAATTGTATATTGAAGTCATAATATTTGAAATAATGGTCAGTATCTTTATTTCTTATCTCCAAATAGAGGTTCATTATATTTAGTTTCATTGAAAATATGACAGATTTCAAAATAAAGGTAAGAGTTTTCACTGGCAGGAGTAGGGTAGGGGGAAGGAAGAATGCTATGCCATCTGCTTAAACCTGAATTGTAAAATATCCACCTTTATTCATCCAAAGCTGTGGCTGGTCTAACTGGACTTCTGAATTTCTATTTAAAACTTTACACATCAGGGTATAAATCAATAACAAATAAACTAGATGATGCCCACACTATGGAAAAGTGTTTTTGATATAAGCTCCCTTATGGTATAATTTATCAACTTTCAATTCACCTTCTAGGTTATAAATCTGAATGTGACATCAGTTATCCTTGAAGGAAACTTAAAACTATAGCTTTATTATCAATGTGTAATGTGTTAGAATTCAGAGAGAAAAGATTCCCTTGGTCATACACAAATTTTTGAAATAAAGGAACACTTCTTGATTTTGGTAGATTGGAAGCATCATATTTGGCTTTGAAGACCTTTATATAATTCAATATCCTTCATCTCCAATAAGATACTCAAAAAAGAAATCCTGAGACAAAATAATATAACTATTTCACTCTACTGGTATTGATTAAAGTTTATATACTAGGTGTTGATTTAAAGGAAAATAATATTCTGAGATTTCATTGCTATTTTCTAAGATATTTGGTTACAATCCCAATGTAGCCAATATATTTGAAAACATCCACCGAAACCTATTCTAACCCATAACCATCCATTTATACGTTATGTTTTCATTCAATGTAAGATATCATATAGTATTTTACACAAATACCTTTAGTCATGATATAACATTATAACTTAGATATTTCAGACATTTAAATTACATTTAGAATTACCTTTAACTTTTGTTGTAAAATATTCCAATCACTGCATTATTTAGCGATGTACCAACAAAACAATTATGTACAATTTTTAATCAAGAAGAGTCGTATTGGGCTTCCCTGGTGGCCCAGTGGTTGAGAATCTGCCTGCCAATGCATGGGACGCGGGTTCGAGCCCTGGTCTGGGAAGATCCCACATGCCGCGGAGCAACTAGGCCCGTGAGCCACAATTACTGAGCCTGCGCGTCTGGAGCCTGTGCTCCGCAACAAGAGAGGCCGCGATAGTGAGAGGCCCGCGCACCGCGATGAAGAGTGGCCCCCGCTTGCCGCAACTAGAGAAAGCCCTCACACAGAAACGAAGACCCAACACAGCCATAAATAAATAAATAAATAAAATTAAAAAAAAAAAAAAAAAAAAAGAAGAGTCGTATTGTATTCCTATCTATCACTAGACAGTTATCAACATGATACTGTCCTGGGCACACTAGGTGATATCTACAAGCAATCAATGACTTGAGGAGAACTGTACAAACATGCCTACAATACAAGGAACTAAATATAAAACAGTGAATATGATATGAGTGGTTACCAACAACACCTATTATGAGAATTCAAAAGAAATCAGTTTCTCTGTTGTGGATTTATTTAAGTTTTAGAGAAGATTCAGGGTAGTGTGTTAACAAGTACATTTATCTAGATAGCAGGAGGCATGAGTTCTAATTCAGGTTCTACCATTAACCATATGTTCTTGTTAAAATGTTTTACTCATTATGAACATTAATTTCCCCATCTGTAATTGGAGTAGCAACACTCTCCTGCTTATATCACAGAGTTGTGGTATTATGTTTGTTTTAATAAACTTTGAAGAGTTTTAAGTTTGTCAAATCTCATTCAAACACATATTGATTATAAATCATTTCTTAGATTGTGTTATCTTTTTCAGTAAGCTTTTTATATTAAACTAACACAAACACACACACAAAAATGTTCATCTATGATTCTTACAGAACCCACTGACAAGAATAGAAAGTAAAAGAGATTTGTAAGGAGCTATATATCATTGTGACTTCAGCATAGTAACTATCAATAAATGCTTGGTGGTAAAATATTTATTAAATATTCATAATTCATGATTTTTAAAGTTCTATTAATTTTTAAGTTAAAAATGTCAAGATGTTTACTAATGTTGCTTTTTATGAACAATTTGCCAATTGTTTATATAACCAAATGCCCTAGAATTGGTCAGCTATTTTCCCAATAACAAAATTGCTTTGGCACGCTTTATATGTTTCCAAACTGTATATAAAATGGGTCAAATTGTGTCTTTTTAAACAGAAACATGTAATATATCTACATGGTAAATCACAAATATGTTATTTGGTGCATCTAGTTAGTTACTCCTAATATCAGTAACATGACGTAGAAGTGGTGGCCAGGAAATTCAGCTTCCATCTTTAGGACACTTTTGCTTGGCAAAGAGCAGTGTTCCCATCAACAGTGTTAGAAGAGAGAGCAGAACACATTGACGTGCCGCCAGTCACACATCACCTCACAAATATTGTGAAATACAAAAGAAATTTAAAAAAATAAAGTGTGGAATTTGCAGGTGGCGTTCAGCAGACTCCCTGGTTGGAGAGTATAGGACACTCCCACAGGTACATCACAACTGAGAAATCTAGTCAATGTCCTGTTGTTTTCAAAATGTTTTTATACCATCAGTTGAAATATTCCGCAAGTGCAAAAAGTCATCCATGGGTGACATTGCAACTCAAAGCTGAAAGGATCTTATCTAAATTTCTATAATGGATGTTGGTAATAAAATCTTGTATATAATATGATTTCAAGAAATGCATTATCGAAGCATAAACACCTTGTTAATAGCATCAGCCTAAGGGGTTGTCAAATGATCAGCACAAACCAAAATATCGGAAAACAACTGTGTGGGTTGCAGGCAAGTTAATTTATAAGGTCAGTTAAGGGGAAGACATCACACAATTGAAGTTGCATTTACTCCTCAGAACAATATTTTGGTTTATATTGATTGCATCAGGGACACCCTTAGGTAATCTCAGACATTAATCTGTGGTTACTCTCATACAAATACACCAGTAGGTTAAAAAATAAGGTCTGTTTAGAAAAAAAATGTCATTATAAAAATTTGTGATTGTTAGATGTTAACTAATTATTTTAAAGTATTATAGAAGATATATGAATGAAAGCAAATTCTCCATTTAAAAGATCTTTTCTCATTCATCTTAGTATATCTAGCAATTTAGACAATATCAGGCACACTGCAGGTGTCCAATAAATATTTGTTGAATTAAATATACAAGCATTTCTTAAAGAATGCACATTTATCATTTATATAAAAATTTTAATCGCTAATTGTGTTATATTGACCTCAGTTTAAAACTCGGAATCAAAATATGTGGGCTCCGGTTTCTGTTACTAAATCTGAGACTTCAGTCTTATAATATAACCCATTTTAAATCTAGGTTCTTCTAGCAGTGGATTCAGTGAAAGCTGGGTCTAATGTTAAACTACAATATGCCTAAGCCTGGGATATTTAAAAATAAATCTCAGTATCAGTGATTCTGACTATATCTTGAGCACATATAACACAATCATACTTTCTCTTTTAGTAATTATTTTAGGTACATTAACTAGTGAGTTGATGGTAATTTGCTGTGCTAGAGGTAAATGTAACATTCTATAATCACACTGTAAGAGAGGTTTTGAAACCAGCATTGGATACT
This sequence comes from Balaenoptera physalus, assembly GCF_965194825.1. Taxonomy (NCBI): domain Eukaryota; kingdom Metazoa; phylum Chordata; class Mammalia; order Artiodactyla; family Balaenopteridae; genus Balaenoptera; species Balaenoptera physalus. Next base: position 39,379,788 of record NC_138899.1, on the reverse strand, counting down.
GCACTGGTTATTAAGCAATTGTTTTCCAATCCAAACTTACTCCTTGAGTGGAGCCTCTGCTTTATGATACAGAGGCTGAACTCTGCAAACTGCATTTCTTTTTTGCCAACTGGTGCCCTGCTAGGTTCTGCCAAGATGGGGCACTTAGCTAACTGGACAGGAGGAAGCGTCGTTCTGTTTATCTGCTGCCATGTTGATGCAATGCGGAGGGAGGGCCCCAGAGAAGATATAACTCACACCTTTGCGGAGAGAGGATCCTTGTCAGTTTCTGACAGCATCACCCAAGCAATGATATGTTTATCCAAGTTGTGGCAATTGGTTCCAACTGCAGGTTGATTCAGACTCTAGGTTTTTTTCCACACTCCAGACCCATCATGCCTCAGAAGACATACCATTGGTGCCACCTCTTCAGAATTCCAGCTCCATGAGGCCCTTCCTCTGGGGTTTGGATTCTCTGTCTATGGAGCTTGACCTATAAACTCTTGAGAGATCACCACTAGCCAGGTAGCCAGGTAGATCCCTGCCTCAAAGACCTTGTCCCGGCATGACAGGGCGCCTACTCCAATCTTTTAGTTTCTGAACACCTTCTTCCCTTTGCTCAACAGTCCTGAGGCTGGCAACTGTTTCTAGCAGTCACTAGTTCAATGTTCCCTCAGTGTTCGCACTTTGTCACTTTAGTCTTCCTATGTCTCTTTAACCATTTGCCTATATTAAAAGCTCTCTGTTAAAGTAACCATCATAGTTTCTGTTTTCCTGACTGACACAGACACTTTTTTGGGGTAAGTTTTAGTTCCATAAACTCTTTTATTATTTAATCGATTGTATTATAAATACAAAATTATACATACCAGTTTTAATGTCCCTAACTGAGCTTGAATATGAGATTAAATGTAGTTCACACATTAGTGTAAGTATGAGGTAAATTATATTTGTTATTATATTGTTATAGCCATTTCAATATTTTCAACAAATGGTTAAATAATCAATATTATAATTTCTATTGGAAGGATAACTATTAAAAAGCAATCAGAACATAATTTTCTTTGCATTGTCATGCACTATCATTGCATTTTTCATGACTCAGAAAATATGGACATGATGAATAAACACAATAGATTTAGTTAGTTATCCAACTTGCATTTATGAAATCTTTATTATATTGAAAATTATATAAACTCATGAATTATGTTTGTATGGTGATTAAAAAACAGAACATTATGCACTGATTCAAATTCAGTGCTAATTAGAATTATGCTACAGGTGATATGTGAATCTGGTGTATTTTAAAAAAAATCATTTTTCTGAGACTTTATAACACTGAAAAAAAAGAGAAATGATTTTCAGTTGTACTAAATGATCACGGAAACATCATTTATGTTACAACAATTCAGTATTTCACAATTGTTGATGTACTTTTCTGATAATTATGCAAACTTCATTATAAAAAAGATAAATGAAATATTAGTCTGCTCTTTCTTTGTGCAACCATCTGTTTTAGAAAAGACATAAGGAAACCATCTTAACATAATTTCTATATTTATAGCAATGCCAGACAAAATAAATATTCTCTAACCTTAATGTAAAGACTTATTCCTAGTTCATTCACTGGGTCTTCTATAATCTATATCTTTGTTTATATCTACACACACCATCATTCTTGGACAATGTAACAGCAAAATTGCTCTAGGAAGTTGTTTGGATTAATAACATACTATGAAACTCTACTTACATGCAGTCAAATGTTTGTAGTTACATTTTTTTTACCTCTGGAACAAAATGATCTACTAGAAGTCTCCATTTCTGATTTTGAAGGGGAAAATGTACTAGTCATCCAGGTAGGTAAGATCTGTCTGGCTAAGACGTGCTAGTTAGCCTGGATCTAGCAGTGGATGGCAGGGATTCTAATGATTCTTAGACTGAATAAAAACTGTAATAAGAAAACATACAAGATTGGAAGCTAGGTTTGGTCTTTGTTTGGCAACTTTGGGTCTCAGGTTTTTCCTTTGTAAAATGAAGATTGAATCATGGACCTGAAGTGGTGGCACAGATGGACTTTTGGAACCAACAGCAGAGGCTGACCTTGGATCTACTACTCATTAGCTGGGTAGCTTTTAGCAACCTATATAATCTCCTCGAGTGTCAGTTTTCTTCATCAATGAAACAGGTATTGTGGGTTCCATTCAGTAATACTTACACAGGTCCAGTCACACATAGGCCCTCTACAATCTAAAATTTCTTCTAGCTCTAAAATTCTATGACCACTAGAGGTTTTAAATAATTTCTTTTCTATAAAGTAGATTCTCTTCTAATCATTGGCTGTTACATTTTTCCTATAAGGTTTGAAGGCCCCTAATGTGTCTATATTTTTAGAATATGTTTATTAAACAGGGGAAAATCGGAAGTTTGTAATCTATCTTCTTGGAAATGACAAATAATTTAATAATTTAAAAACACATTAGTAGTCCCCATGCATGACTTTATAAATTATTTTTCTTGAAATTTACTGAAAAAAAAATACCCAAACCTGAGGGAAAGTAATGCAGTTCAACAACAATCCTCTTCGCTGCCCACCATGTAAACCAATATCATAGGGGAGAATAACAACAGGAGAGAAATTGAAATATGTAATTATGATTGAAGCATCATGTATAGAACTATATAATGCATATTCCATATCTCTCTGATAATATCTGGAATAAAGTCAAAGGATCAAGATCATTCTTAGTTTAAAATTTCTTTAAAACAAGTTTTCTCAACAGGGGCATGATGGACATTCTGGACCAGATAATACTTTGCTAATGGGGGGGGCGGTGTGTGCTCCCCTGTATATTGTAAGATGTAGAGTAGCATCCCTGGCTTCAGTCCACTAGAGGTCAGTAACACTACCACCTCTGGTTGTGAGAAAAAATGTTTCTATAGTATGGCAGTTCCTCAAAAAACTAAGCATAGAATTATTATATGACTCAACAATTCCACTTCTGGGTATACACCTAAAATAACTGAAAGCAGAGACTCAAGAAGATATTTATATACCAATGTACATAACAACATTATTCACAATAGCCAAAAGGTGGAAGCAACCCACAAGTCCAAATGTGGTATGTACATGCAATGGAATATAATGCAGCCTAAAAAAAGAATGAAATTCTGATGCAGGCTACAACATGGTTGGGCCTTGAACACATTATGGTAAGTGACATAGGACAGATGCAAAAAAAAAAACAAATATTGTATGATTCCACTGATATGAGGTACCTAGAGCAGTCAAATTTATAGAGACAGAAAAGAGAAGAGTGGTTGCCAAGGTCTGAGGGGAGGAAGGAATGGGAAGGTATTGTTAAATGAGTACAAAGTTTCAGCTCAGGAAGATGAAAAAGTTCTGGAGATGGATGGTGCTAGTGGTTGCACAACAATGTGAATATACTTAATGCCTCTGAACTGTACACTTAAAAATGTTTAAAGTGGTAAACTTTATGTTATGTATATTTGACCACAATGAAGAAACAAATGTCTCTAGACATTACCAAATGTCCCCTGGGGGTTGGGTGGAGGGGACAAAATCACCCATGATTGAGGACCACTGCTTTAAATATAGTTCGTATTTACATTTTTTTTTCTTTTTTAAGCAATCACTTTATTGCACAGAGTGCTAGTGCTACTTCTTTCACATTTCAAACTCCTCTCTTAAAAAGAAAGCATTTTCTCCTTTTTTAACTGATTGGTACTAATTTTCTCTCAAGCCCATTTTTGATGAGATACAATTTCCATTTTAAAATGAGTTTTTAAGTAGTACAAAAGAAAATAATAGTTAATGACTAGCAAATGCATGGCAAATCACTAAACACACTGGCCGAATGGCATGTCTGGGACATAGAGGGTTGAATGGTGGTCCCTGAAATATGTCAGTGTCTTAATCCCCAGAACCTGTGAATGTGAACTTATTCAGAAAAAAAGGGTCTTTTGCTGCTGTAACTAAGTTAAGGATCTTTGGGTGAGATCATCCTGGATTATACAGGTCAGCCCTAAATACAGTGACAAGTATCCTTATAAAAGACACAGGGAGGAGAGTTTCACACAGAGAGAAGGTGATTTGAAGACAGAAGCTATGATAGGTGTGGAAGCCACCCCAATCCAAGGGACACCAAGCATTGCCACAGACCCCGGAAGCTAGGAGAGAGGCATGGGAGGATTTCTGCCTAGAGCTTTTTGAGAAAGTGTGGCCCTGAGGACACCTTGAGTTTGGACTTCTGACCTCAGAATTGCAACAGAATAAACTTCTGTCATTTAAGCCATCCAGCTTTTGGTAATTTATTATGTCAGCCACAGAAAAAAATAATACAAAGGGCAACCTCAATTTGCAACTAGAAATACCGTACTCACTCTTCTCTAAAATAAGATTTAAAAATTTAACCATATTTCAAACATTATGTTGAAAGTGAGAGGTTATGTTAGGCTGATACTTTTTTTTAAGGAATAATGCTATATAGTGTGTCTATTTTTACCTAACAATCAAAGTATCATATAGCATTGTCTGTAATTGTCTAAGCATCTTCATTTGGAGATCTCAGAAATATGTAAAACAAAGGTGTCTGCTCCTGTGGTGTGATATTCCGGCCGTTTGACTGTGATACAGGGAGCTAGTTAACATGCACTTACCGTGGCGGACCCCGGCACCTGTATTGCAGGCACTAATCAAAGTGCTTCTTCACGGGGTGAAAGAATCGCTATTTGTAATGCAATAATTAGGTTGGGCGGAAAGCCCTGTAAAGTGAATCAATCTAGTCTGCTCTGGAGATCTGACTCCATTCTCTGGGCAGATTGTTAACATAATGAGACAGCAGCCTACAAGAGGTCCTGTGGAAAAGACCTGTGTCATCCCTCTCCCTTCTTTCTTTAATTTTACAAGGCTTCTTTGGACATAATTGCGATGAAAGCTAATATAAACCGCTGATAAAACATGGGACGCTACACTTACTAAAAGGTTATGAAAAGGGTGAGCTGGAATGCAGTAACAGTCTGAACCCATTATTCACAACTTTCAGAGTTGTCTCACTGCCAGCTCCCCAAAGAACACAAGAATTCCCAGTAAGTAATTACAGTTGAGAGAAAAACAGGGAAGACCATTCAAAGGCCAGCTTGAAAATACTGGGTTGATTAATCTGAAGTTCAACAAAAGGAAACAAATTAAGTGTTCTTTATAAATCAGGACGAGACTTTCAAAAGCAAGCTTATTTTTTCTGTGCTGAATTGGCAAAATGTGCTGAACTACCCCAACAATGAAGCTGCTTTCTTATATACAGCAAGATTCTCATATAATCGTTTAAAAATACATGTCAATGGAAAGATGTCTCACACCTTGATAAGTTAGTTTCTATCCTTTTCCATGCTGTGAAATCCTCTTTCTATTAAATCTACCACATAACATTTCTTTTCCTTTTCATAGGCATAAGGAATTAAATTACTCCCTTTTATCTCTACTTATATATTTTAAAATTTTCATTGAACTGCCTTTTTAAGTTAGTTTTTGTTTGGAATAAACAAACATACACTAATTAAAAGTAAAAATTAGAGATATTTGCATTCCATAACTTTCATCAAAATGACACATTTATTGGAAAACTTCAGATATCTTGCAATGAGGAATGACATCAGACTCAGGCAGTGATACTTTTCTAGATAGAATTGTGCTGCATACTTTCTCTCTGCTCAGATTTTTGCATCCTGGCTATTGTGAACAGCAATACTGTATATCTCTCTGTCTCTATCTCTCTGTCTCTATCTCTGTATGTATACTTACATATATGTACATCTGTATATTTGTGTATATATTTCAGGCCACCCAACACTTGAGATTATCTCAACACAAGTTAGAGAACCACAAAATTCCTGATTAAGGTGATTGTCTTTTTGTTTGACCGGGCTATTTATTTATGTCCAGAATAAAATTACATTAGCTCAAGGGCAGGTTCAGAAACTTCATCAAGAACTGAGTTTACTCGTCCTTGTTGTTATTATTATTGTTTGGTATTTATTTATTTATTTATTTATTTATTTATTTGTTTGTTTGTTTTTACTAGTGACAAAATAATTTCTTAGGCTTTAGTAAGCTGAATTTCATTTCTCTGATATTCTGTGTTGAGGCATAATAATAATTAAAAATATAAGAAAGACAATAGCAAAAGTTTTCATTTAATACTGGTTAAATATATGCCCAACATTGTGCATATTTTCTAATTTAATCCCGATAATGTTCATTCCTGTGATGTAGATATTATTATCTTCTTTTACAGGTGAAGAATCTGAAGTCTAACAAAATGTGTAACTTGCCCAAAGTCAGGTGTCTGGGAAAAGCACAGGTCCCCAGGGCTAATTCTGAAGCATATACCCTTACCTGGGAAGCAGTGCTGCCCAGAGACCATGTTCATTTTTACTCTTATTTACATTTCTTGTGTTTCATTTCCAAACAGCAACATAAGCAACACTGGCTCATATAAAATTCGATGATATAAAGTTAAATTTTCATGAGGTGCTTGAATAAATACTTCATTTAAGAGATGAATTCATATTAAAAAACCAAACACTTTGCAAAAGAGAAAGTGTAAACATTATGAAGCACTAAAGATACTTAAAATTATATTTTAACACTCAAATTTCTATCACTAAGGGTATTTAAAAAGAAACAAAAGTAAGCCTTTCAGAACACAGATTTTTAGTTTTAGAAAATAGGTATACTAATGTACTATGAATAAAGGAATTATAAATCAAAACATTCAAACCCATATTAATAAGGTTTCTAGTTTTCAAAGGAAAAACATAGATCTGGATTGTATGTCATGTGAATTTCATTTGCATGTTTCTACCTCCAATATCACCAGTATCATAATGGAATAACACTTATAGTGAGAGAAAAACAAATCAGTCTTGAAAAATAAAATACCAAGGTACAAGATATATGTAGATGTTTATATAAATGGGTATATATATATATATATATATATATATATATATATACACATTCATATATAATCTGCACATATATAGATACATTTGCATGTATGTATAAATATATGGATGTATGTGAGCAGTGTGTATTTTTTCTCAGGAGAAATTTAGAATGAATCATGAAATTACACATTGAATACAAATTAAAACAGCTGTTATTGCTACTAAAAATTGTTCTAAAGTATATACCAGTATAGCTTGCCAGAATTTTAATATTTCTCTTTAAGGCTATCACCCAATGTATTGGATTACATTGAATTTTTTATTAAATGTCCATTACACTTGACCCAATTACTTCCTTCTAGGAATTGCCCTTCCCTCTTTCTTGCTCATATAAGCAATACCACAAATAACTCTCTGGCTTTGACTCTGCATTAGCATAATGGATTGTATTGCTTTGTTTATATAATTAATTGTGTAGTGTGCCAGGATTCTAATAATTGACCTAATGAACAATAGTTATATGCTAGGATGGATAAAGCCCTCACCTCAAATGATCATATTCAACTCTTTCTTGGCATGACTCACTTCCAGATTCAGGAAAAAAGGTGGAATTAAGAGATCATTTATTTTTTCAAGATAGTCTATATAGGTTTGATGGACAGGTACATTAATTGAAATTAAGAAAGGTTTTAACATTTGGCAAAATCTTTGTGGCTATACATTGTCGTTCATTAATGTTTATTCAGTCCATAAAGAATAAAAAGTGGTGAAATTAAACATCACTGATTATTTTTTTCCTTTAACAATACTGAAAATGCTTCGTTACACTTAGGGTATCATGGTGCACAGTTTAAAAATCAGTTTTTCAAAAGATTTGTTTTTGTATACTCAAGCATGTAAGACTCATACAAAAGCAAAACTTTGGAAGATTCTTAACCTTGATTAAACAGCAATCTTGTCCATGAAATGAAATTTGATATGTTCAATTATGAATGAAATAAAATTACTATACATTTAGAAAAAAATTTTAACTTCAATATTGTAACATGCCTTCACTATAGTTAAAGCATAAACCCATGTCTTATATGTGACAGGCAGTTTAGTTGCCTGAGGCTAAGCTGACATGAACTAGACTAGACATTTCTTAGGGCTGTTTTCTTTCTGTAACATTTCTGCCTTACATGTATTTTATTAAGAGTCTAAACAAAAGCAAATTTAGTTATATTTATTCTTTCCTAAAATCTAAAAATGACAATAAGCCCTCTGGCACTTGAGAAAACTAAAGTAAATGAGAAAGACGCTCGGGAAGAGGAGAGAAGATTTCCAATTCATTTATAAATTACAGGAAATTATAATAGAACAAGACAGAACGATGACAGTGGAAATGACATCATAAAAGGAAGAGACTGGTAAGTGTAACCTTATCCAGGGAGCATAAACTCACATTTCCATTATAGTAAGTAGGTTGTATGGAAACATATTCTAGAGAAACAATTTTCTAGATGCTGATTTAGAAAATGCAAGTGGCTCTATGCTGTGCAGTAGACCCCTATGACTTATTCATCTTTATTACTGAAACTTTGACCTTTTGAGTAACATAGATTGTGGTGATGGTTTCACTGTTGTACACTTATCTTCAAGTTGATCAAGTTGTATACATTAAATATGTGAGGCTTTTTGTAGGTCAATTATACCTCAATAAAGTAGTTTAAAAAAAGAAAAGAAAATGCAAGTGACATAAAGCTCTAATATGTTCACTTTTTTTCTACTTAGAATCTCTTAAAGTATACTTTTCTTCATTTAGGTTAATATTATGTTGGAATTGAAATATTAGTACACTGAAATATATTTCCAATGCTAAAAACACTTTATTTTTTTTATAGTGTATAGACATTTGTGTTCATGAATGCTTAAATATAAAAATTTGGTTAAATTTGCAAATTTAACTAAATAAATTTTAGTATCCCATTAAACCTGGGGCTACAAAATATACACCTTTTCTCTAATGAAAGGAACAGTTATCATAGAAATGGTAACAAAGAGTTAAACTTATAGTGATGTTTTATACAATACAGCTTTTACAGATAAGATAACTCTTTCTTCTATTCATGAAAATGTATAAGGTTTCTTGGGATACTTTTGTATCACAGGAATATTATATATAACACATGTGCATACCAGGACACCATTTTCTAAAATGAAGAACATGGCAAAATATGTAGCATATAAACAGCTGCTATTATAGTAATGTTTATAGGAGACATGAGAAAGATTGTTCTTGATGCTGGCATTAATCAAATGTGGATGCTAACACATTTCTCCAAGCTTAACTATATGTTGATTCAACGTTTGTTGCTATGTAGACTTCTTCCTAAATTATACAGTTAGCTATAGGAAAACAGCAAATTGCCCAGTCTCCCATTTCACCTAAATAAATTTCACGTCATCTATTTTAGAGGGAGAAGCTTGAAAGTGCCTGTGAATTGGTATAAGGTATGGCATTTTTCATAAATAAATTTATATTCCATATATTTTAAAACCTTGCAAACAAACAAACCTCTTTTTGTATGTGAAATACATTATACAAAGAAATAAAAACTAAGGTGCAATTTTCACTCCTCTCTCCCCACATTTGGAAAGTAAATGTAGAATTACAAGAGAAATACATATGCTAATGATGGAGCAAATAATGTAGCATAAGACAGAATAATAAGTTAAAACTTAACTGATAGTTTAATTCAATAACCATATAAATAATCATAAACATAAGAAGACTATAGGAAACTGGATTATAAGTAACAAATATATTTGATAGTTCACTATTGAAAAGAAAAGTCCTTCGTCTCATGGCTACTTTTCCTTGACACCATAGCCATTTGATTTTAGACGATTTCCTTTGAAGTTATTCATCAGCTATTGATCACAGCCCAAGTGGCTGTAATGAAATACTTTGATGGTGAAAAATAAAAGTGTATTTGGGGCAACTAAAGGCAACTAAAATTATGCAAATTAAGAGTTATTCATTAAAGCTGAGCCAAAACATGAAGAGTAGAGTATGTATTTGAACAGGATAAATACTCTTTAGAAGAAACAATTTAACTTAGATATGCTTAGAAATCTGGGAGTTAAAGGAAGACTGTGAAACTCAAGGGCATCATCACTGTCAGCTTCAAGGACACCCCCAGGTATAACTGGTTATGTTGGGTGATAGAGATACAAAGATATTAGACTAGATTCAGTGACCCTTTCTTCAAAGTTCTTGTGACAGTATAAACTTCCTTCAAATTCATGTTCCCCCACTTACTAGGTGTAAACATTCGGACAAGTTCCTTAACATTTTTGAAACTCTATTTCTTCAACAATACAGAGTAAAGAAACACTTGGGTCCCAGGGTTTTTATTAGGATTGAATCAAATGAGGTATGTGAATGATCAGTGAAATAGCTTAGAAATATTACCTACTTGACAAACACTAAAATGCTAGTAGATGCTATAGTGGTGGTGGCAGTAATATTTTATTGGTTATTATATAAAGAGTCAGTTATCGAATAGCTCATGCGTGCGGTCAAGTCAAAAAATTGGATTATAGGGGGGCATCTGTCTCAGTCAAGGGGTCTTTTATATTTTAATGCTATGTGGGCATCAGTTCCCGGTTGTCAGTCCTTAGCATCCTAAGCCTTTAGGGAGACAGATTATAGAACTGGGGTCAAAGCTTTAAGCCAAAGGTAAGGACAGTTTAGAATAAGTAATCTTTCAAACTAACGTGTGCTGAGTTTCTTTTAAATTTCCCCCTGCCAAAGTATCTTAATTTTAGTCACTCTCCTCCTCAAATATGGAATATTCCATTGATATGGAAGAGGTGAACTTAGCATGATAGTACTTGGTCCCCAACTCAAACATGTAGCAATAACATGGCCTAGGAAGCTCAGTAGTTGCCAGTTAAGACAGAGTCAGGTTGATAATTTCCACTTTTTTGCCATTTTGAACACTGCAGAACATCTTTGACTGGGTTTCTTAATTTAAATATCTGTGCTGTTGACTTATTTTACGGTGTTGAATGAGGAGATACCTTGATGATGAGGTACTTAGAAAAAACAAGTGACAGATCCAAAAAGCAGTATATAAAGTAGCTATTAAGCTACGGTAACCCTCAAGTGCTGGCAGTTTAAAGTGAACTTGTCTTGGCTTAGGCAGTCCACACTTACAGAGAAATGCTCACCACTTTTATTCGTTAATGCCGATCAACATAGGGAGACATGAGATTACATAGGCTCTCTTACTAAACTCAGTACTAGTTAATTAACTCATCAATGTAAACAACCCATAGAGATTATCAAGATTTTAAGGATGACAAATTAGTAGCAATGGAAAAGAAAAGTTTCTCCTTTTGCTCAGGTCACTCACTTATGTTTTGTGTACAAGGGGATGTTTGGCAGGATTTTATCTAATCATCATCCATTAACATTTATTGAATGCTTCATGAATATATCACTCTACTGAATTGCCAAGGAAAGTAAGAACAATTTACTAGTTAAAATATCCATGATTTAATATGCTCTCCTTGACATGCCATAATAAGCAATTTTTGTTTTTCCTAGAAAATTATTCTGCTTCTTTACAACCAATTTCTTGACACCAATCTTCCCACCAACTACAACAGAATTTTCTTATTCTGTGTTTTCTTGTTTATTTCCAAAGAAATATTTAAATTAAACACAGGGAAATACTTTATTTTAATTCTTCTTTTAAACTTAGAAGTGTACTTGGTGATTTAGTTCCAAGATATTTTTTCTTTTTGTTTGGTCTAGTTTGAAACAGCTAGGTGACAAGCGAGCTCCAGAAGATGTTCGTTTAAGTACTATTCCCACAGGCACGGTATCTTGTTCAGGAGAATTAATAGAAAGCAGTGAAAAACTATAGACTGATATGTAGCTGTCTCTTAATGACAATAAAGCAAGTCAATATTCCGGTTTTGGAATGTAAGAAAGAACTGTGAATGTACACTATCAGAGTTATTTGCCTCATCAGAAACACACAGAGATATTGAAAATACATGGCTTCCTCAGTGTAAGTATGTGACCCAAATAACAGACACTGCTTTTGGTGATAGGAGAATCAAATTTGCAATTAAACCACAGACACAGTAGTTCAAAAGTAGATTGTTGGTAAAACAATCTCTGGCTTCAAAAACAACACCTAACAGCAAAATTCATGACCTTCACCTGCTGTTTTCATAGAGATCACTCATTCTGCCCCCAACCAAAATTTTCAGATGTTTGGTTTTCAGGAGATAATTATACCACCCAGAAGTGTCATAGTAGTTATGGTGTGCTCTGATATACCTTTGGGAAGCATACCATTTCTAAGTAAACCCTTGATTTGGGGACAAGATCAGAATTGAGATTGAAAGCTTTAGCCATAAGACAGTCTTCAGGCTTTTTCATTTGCAGGATATAGTGAGATGTGCTGGTAGAAAATATGACTTGACAACTGATTTACTGCACAACTTCCTGGAAGGAGGTTTTTCCAATTCACTAGAAAAAGAACATAATATTTTCTCTACTGCTATTACTATTTACAAATTTAGGGAATCACGGCACTGTGAAGGACAGTAAGCAACTATACATTGCAACTGATTATTTTACTCTAAAAATAAACTATATTCATAAATATATTTTACACTGTTATTTTAAAATATGTTCCCTAGTCGCAATAATAAACACAATTTTATTGAAGAAAAGTATTATTTAGAATTCAGAAACATTTATTTGCTTCTGTTTCCAGTTTCCATTTATCCAGGACAGGTTACACGGTATGTCTGTAGATCCTTTGCAATTATTTTGTCATATTTTCTAAAGCCAAATTTTATTTCAAGTCCTCTTCTCTAAGTAGGCATATGAGTTAACAGACATTAAACAGAGACTGATTAGCGAGCTACCAATGGGCTGCTTTACTAACAAAACAAAGCAAACAAACATCAATTCACTCTCTGGTGCCTGAAAATTTCACTATCAAATACATTGTTTTGAGTCAAGACACTGGCCTTTGAACATTGATGTTAAAAGGAATATGTCTACAACATGGGAATATATGTTTAAAATCACTGCCAATGACTAACTCAATTTCTCTTCTAGCAAAGAGCTCCAGGGCTGTGATCAAGAAAGTGCATGTTTTGATGGGATGATAGAAGACAAAGAACAGAAAGTATATCCTTGGCAGAATCAGGGCGGATATAAATTTGAGATCTCTCTTCATCTAAGAAGACGTATGCATTTTAGGAGGATGAAGTAGACAAGTTGACGAGATGTCAATGAAAAGTATCAGTGTATTCATTATATTGTCTCAGGCTAATTCTGACCAAGGATTTGGATTGAGACATTCAATTATTCAATACATAAATGCATTCTTGCATACATAGATAAATAAGTAAAATCATTTAAATACTACCAGAAAAGAAAATATCTTATTTAAAATAAATAAAATTTATCAAAATGATTTAAAAATATCAGTGGATTTTTCTGTGTTTTTAAAAACTGGGGGTTAAAAATTACCCAATAGTCAGTCCTTAAGATAGTTTAATGAAAGCAATTGTTACTTGACTTGGCATTATACACATTTACTTCACAGTCTGGGATGAGACCTGTAGAATGAAATTTGTCCCATTTAATATATAACTGGAACTAGAATCCTTTTTCTTACTAAAAATTAATATTTAGCTTTTTTGCACATTTTACTAGAATGTTTTACATCTTCTATTATTTATTGCTGTGGTGCAACAATTGGTTTGATTTGATTTTGAGCTCCAGAAGAAAACAGAATGCATTGTGTTATCTTGATATCATAAACAATAATACCAAGGCTTACAACTTTTTAAAGAGAAAAGTACACAAGATGACAAGACAGCAATGTTTTTTGCTATGTACGAGATTTGCTTTTACTATAAAAGATATATGTTTTCCAACTGGGCAGACTTTATACCCTTCTTGAAACACAAAGCATGTTGTTTTCTGTATTTCAGTAACTCTGCTTTAAGAAATGAGCGTTTATAAAAATGTTAATGCAAGCATGATGTATTAGTTTTCTACTGATGCTGTAATAAATTATTACAAATTCAGTGGCTTAAAACAATCTAGGTTTACTATCTTACATTTCTATATGTCAGAAATCTGATACAGTTCTCACAGGCTAATAGTAAGGTGATGGGAGGGCTACATTCCTCTTGAGGCTCAGTTGAGAATAAATTGCCTTCCTTTTCCATTTTCTAAGGCCTGCCTGCATTTCTCGGCTCATGGCTCTCTCTCTCCATTTTCAAAGTCAGCAATGGTGCACATCTCTGACCATTCTTCCAGAGTCACATCCCTCTAACTGTCATATTCTGTCTCTCTCTTCCACTTTTAAAGACATTGTGATTATATTGGGCCCACCTTATTAATCCAAGATAATCTCTCTGTCTCAGATTCCCTAATTTATTCACATGTCAATGTCTATTTTATCACATAAGGTCACATATTACAGGCTCTAAGGATTAGGATATGGGGTTGTTGGGGAAGAGGGCCTTATTTGTATAGCACACAAAAATATGCAATATTATTTTAATTCTCATTAAACTGGAAACTATCCATCAACAGAGAATTGATTAAGAAAATTCTGCAACATTACACATCTGTTTCAAAGAACCGCATATATAATGGCATAGAAATATGATAACAATATATATTAAATAAAAAAGCAGGATGTTCTCAAGTGTGTTTGTTAAGACAATTGGTTCTGTGGATTCTGATCCATCATATTCAGATCCAAGTCAGTATATTGACTTTTTTTTTTTTTGACTTTTTATAGAAAGCTGTCTATATGTACTGACGAAGAAGAAAATTTCCAAACAAGTTAATCTGAAATGTAACAACCAATGTATTGTAGTTTATTTTTATTAAAGATCACATGGAGCTTGTGATGTTTAATGTTTGTTAAAACTCAAGTCTGAATTTAGAGTTTTGTTTTTCTATATGCTCACTTACATACAAATATGATGATTTTCATTCATTTAAACACAAGAATAAATATTATGATGGGCACAAGGAAATAAAAAACGACTACATTTGAATGTGGAAGAATTTTCTATTACAATTTTAAAATAAGATTTCCTGGGGTCTGGGCAAGATGGTGGAAGAGTAAGACACGGAGATCACCTTCCTTCCCACAGATACATTAGAAATACATCTACACGTGGAACTGCTCCTACAGAACACCCACTGAACGCTGGCAGAAGACGTCAGACCTCCCAAAAGGCAAGAAACTCCCCACGTACTTGGGTAGGGCAAAAGAAAAAAGAAATAACAGAGACAAAAGAATAGGGATGGGACCTGCACCAGTGGGAGGGACCTGTGAAGGAGGAAAGGTTTCCACACACTAGGAGCCCCTTCGCGGGCGGAGACTGTGGGTGGCAGAGGGGGGAAGCTTCGGAGCCACGGAGGAGAGCGCAGCCACAGGGGTGCAGAGGGCAAAGCGGAGAGATTCCCACACAGAGGCTCGGCGCCGAGCAGCACTCACCAGCCCAAGAGGCTTGTCTGCTCACCGGCCGGGGCGGGCGGGGCTGGGAGCTGAGGTTCGGGCTTCAGTCGGATCCCAGGGAGAGGACTGGGGTTGGTGGCGTGAACAGAGCCTGAAGGGGTTAGTGCACCACAGCTAGCCTGGAGGGAGTCCGGGAAAAAGTCTGCAGCTGCCAAAGAGGCAAGAGACTTTTTCTTGCCTCTTTGTTTCGCGGTGCACAAGGAGAGGGGATTCAGAGCACCGCCTAAACGAGCTCCAGAGACGGGCGCGAGCTGCGGCTATCAACGCGGACCCCAGAGACGGGTATAATGAGATGCTAAGGCTGCTGCTGCCGCCACCAAGAAGCCTGTGTGTGAGCACAGGTCACTATCTACACCGCCCCTCCTGGGAGCCTGTGCAGCCCGCCACGGCCAGGCTCCCGTGATCCAGGGACAACTTCCCCGGGAGAACGTACAGCGTGCCTCAGGCTGCTGCAACGTTATGCAGGCCTCTGCCGCCTCAGGCTCGCCCCGCATCCGTACCCTTGCCTCACCCCTGCCTGAGTGAGCCAGAGCCCCCAAAGCAGCTGCTCCTTTAACCCTGTTCTGTGTGAGCGAAGAACAAACGCCCTCAGGCGACCTACATGCAGAGGCAGGTCCAAATCCAAAGCTGAACCCCGGGAGCTGTATGAACAAGGAAGAGAAAGGGAAATCTCTCCCAGCAGCCTCAGAAGTAGCGGATTAAAGCTCCACAAACAACTTGATGTACCTGCATCTGTTGAATACCTGAATAGACAACGAATCACCCCAAATTCAGGAGGTGGACTTTGGGAGCAGGATATATTAATTTTTCCCCTTTTCTTTTTTTTGTGAGTGTATATGTGAATGCTTCTGGGTGAGATTTTGTCTGTATACCTTTGCTTTCACAATTTGTCCTAGGGTTCGGTCCATCCTTTTTTTTTTTTTTTTTTTTTGTACTTAAAATTTTTTTTTTCTTAATAAATGTATTCTTAATAATTTTTTCCTTACTTTCTATTCTTAAAAATTAAAAAAAAAATTTTCGTAATAAGTTTTTTCATATTTTTAATTTTAAAAAAATTAAAAAAATTTTTCTTAATAAATTTGTTACTTAATAAATTTTTTCTTATTTTTTATTATAAAAAATTAATAAATTTATTTAAAAAAATTTTTCTTAATAATTTTTTTCTTATTTTGTATTATAATAGCTTTATTTTATTTTATCCACTTTCTTTCTTTCCACTTTTTTCTCCCTTTTATTCTGAGCTGTGTAGATGAAAGGCTCTTGGTGCTCCAGCCATGCATCAGGGCTGTGCCTCTGAGGTGGGAGAGCCAACTTCAGGACACTGGTCCACAAGAGACCTCCCAGCTCCATGTAATACCAAACGGCGAAAATCTCTCAGAGATCTCCATCTCAACATCAAGACCCAGCTTCACTCAACAACCAGCAAGCTACAGTGCTGGACACCCTATGCCAAGCAACTAGCAAGACAGGAATACAGCCCCATCCATTAGCAAAGAGGCTGCCTAAAATCATAATAAGGCCACAGACACCCCAAAACACACCACCAGACGTGGACGTGCCCACCAGAAAGACAAGATCCAGCCTCATCCACCAGAACACAGGCACTAGTCCCCTCCACCAGGAAGCCTACACAACACACTGAACCAACCTTAGCCACTGGGGACAGATACCAAAAACAACGGGAACTATGAACCTGCAGCCTGTGAAAAGGACACCCCAAACACAATAAGATAAGCAAAATGAGAAGACAGAAAAACACACAGCAGATGAAGGAACAGGGTCAAAACACACCAGACCTAACAAATGAAGAGGAAATAGGCAGTCTACCTGAAAAAGAATTCAGAATAATGATAGTAAACATGATCCAAAATCTTGGAAATAGAATTGACAAAATGCAAGAAACATTTAACAAGGACGTAGAAGAACTAAAGAGGAACCAAGCAACTATGAAAAACAAAATAAATGAAATTAAAAGTACTCTAGATGGGATCAATAGCAGAATAACTGAGGCAGAAGAACGGAGAAGTGACCTGGAAGATAAAATAGTGGAAATAACTACTGCAGAGCAGAATAAAGAAAAAAGAATGAAAAGAACTGAGGACAGTCTCAGAGACCTCTGGGACAACATTAAAGGCACCAACATTCGAATTACAGGGGTCCCAGAAGAAGAAGAGAAAAAGAAGGGGACTGAGAAAATATTTGAAGAGATTATAGTTGAAAACTTCCCTAATATGGGAAAGGAAATATTTAATCAAGTCCTGGAAGCACAGAGAGTCCCACAGAGGATAAATCCAAGGAGAAACACTCCAAGACACATATTAATCAAACTATCAAAAATTAAATATAAAGAAAACATATTAAAAGCAGCAAGGGAAAAACAACAAATAACACACAAGGGAATCCCCATAAGGTTAACAGCTGATCTTTCAGCAGAAACTCTGCAAGCCAGAAGGGAGTGGCAGGATATACTTAAAGTGATGAAGGAGAAAAACCTACAACCAAGATTACTCTACCCAGCAAGGATCTCATTCAGATTTGATGGAGAAATTAAAACCTTTACAGACAAGCAAAAGCTGAGAGAGTTCAGCACCACCAAACCAGCTTTACAACAAATGCTACAGGAACTTCTCTAGGCAAGAAACACAAGAGAAGGAAAACACCTACAATAACAAACCCAAAACATTTAAGAAAATGGGGATAGGAACATACATATCTATAATTACCTTAAATGTAAATGAATTAAATGCTCCCACCAAAAGACACAGACTGGCTGAATGGATACAAAAACAAGACCCGTATATATGCTGTCTACAAGACACCCACTTCAGATCTAGAGACACATACAGACGAAAGTGAGGGGATGGAAAAAGATATTCCATGCAAATGGAAATAAAAAAAAAAACTGGAGTAGCAATTCTCATATCAGACAAAATAGACCTTAAAATAAAGACTATACCAAGAGACAAAGAAGGACACTATATAATGATCAAGGGATCGATCCAAGAAGAAGGTATAACAATTGTAAATATTTATGCACCCAACACAGGAGCACCTCAATACATAAGGCAAATACTAACAGCTATAAAAGGGGAAATCAAGAGTAACACAATCATAGTAGGGGACTTTAACACCCCATTTTCACCAATGGACAGATCATCCAAATTGAAAATAAATAAGGAAATGCAAGCTTTAAATGATACATTAAACAAGATGGACTTAATTGATATTTATAGGACATTCCACCCAAAAACAACAGAATACACATTTTTCTCAAGTGCTCATGGAACATTCTCCAGGATAGATTATATCTTGGGTCACAAATCAAACCTTGGTAAATTTAAGAAATTTGAAATCATATCAAGTATCTTTTCCAACCACAACGCTATGAGACTAGATATCAATTACAGGAAAAGATCTGTAAAAAACACAAACACATGGAGGCTACACAATACACTACTTAATAACGAAGTGATCACTAAAGAAATCAAAGGGTAAATCAAAAAAATACCTAGAAACAAATGACAATGGAGACACGACGACCTAAAACCTATGGGATGCAGCAAAAGCAGTTCTAAGAGGGAAGTTTATAGCAATACAAGCTTACATCAAGAAACAGGAAACATCTCGAATAAACAGCCTAACTTTGTACCTAAAGCAATTAGAGAAAGAAGAACAAAAAAACCCCAAAGCTAGCAGAAGGAAAGAAATCATAAAGATCAGATCAGAAATAAATGAAAACGAAATGAAGGAAAGAATAACAAAGGTCAACAGAACTAAAAGCTGGTTCTTTGAGAAGATAAACAAAATTGATAAACCATTAGCCAGAGTCATCAAGAGAAAAAGGGAGAAGACTCAAATCAATAGAATTAGAAATGAAAAAGGAGAAGTAACCACTGACACTGCAGAAATACAAAGGATCATGAGAGATTACTACAAGCAACTCTATGCCAATAAAATAGACAACCTGGAAAAAATGGACAGATTCTTAGAAATGCACAACCTGCCAAGACTGAACGAGGAAGAAATAGAAAATATGAACAGACCAATCACAAGCACTGAAATTGAAACTGTGATTAAAAATCTTCCAACAAACAAAAGCCCAGGACCAGATGGCTTCACAGGCGAATTCTATCAAACATTTAGAGAAGAGCTAACACCTATCCTTTTCAAACTCTTCCAAAATATTGCAGAGGGAGGAACACTCCCAAACTCATTCTACGAGGCCACCATCACCCTGATACCAAAACCAGACAAAGATGTCACGAAGAAAGAAAACTACAGGCCAATATCACTGATGAACATAGATGCAAAAATCCTCAACAAAATACTAGCAAACAGAATCCAGCAACACATTAAAAGGATCATACACCATGATCAAGTGGGGTTTATTCCAGGAATGCAAGGATTCTTCCATATACGCAAATCAATCAATGTGATATATCATATTAACAAATAGAAGGAGGAAAACCATATGATCATCTCAATAGATGCAGAGAAAGCTTTCGACAAAATTCAACACCCATTTATGATAAAAGCCCTGCAGAAAGTAGGCATAGAGGGAACTTTCCTCAACATAATAAAGGCCATATATGACAAACCCACAGCCAACATCGTCCTCAATGGTGAAAAACTGAAACCATTTCCACTAAGATCAGGAACAAGACAAGGTTGCCCACTCTCACCACTATTATTCAACATAGTTTTGGAAGTTTTAGCCACAGCAATCAGAGAAGAAAAAGAAATAAAAGGAATCCAAATCAGAAAAGAAGAAGTAAAGCTGTCACTGTTGGCAGGTGACATGATACTATACATAGAGAATCCTAAAGATGCTACCAGAAAATTACTAGAGCTAATCAGTGAATTTGGTAAAGTAGCAGGATACAAAATTAATGCACAGAAATCTCTTGCATTCCTATACACTAATGATGAAAAATCTGAAAGTGAAATTAAGAGAACACTCCCGTTTACCATTGCAACAAAAAGAATAAAATATCTAGGAATAAACCTACCTAAGGAGACAAAAGACCTGTATGCAGAAAATTATAAGACACTGATGAAAGAAATCAAAGATGATACAAATAGATGAAGAGATATACCATATTCTTGGATTGGAAGAATCAACATTGTGAAAATGACTCTACTACCCAAAGCAATCTACAGATTCAATGCAATCCCTATCAAACTACCACTGGCATTTTTCACAGAACTAGATCAAAAATTTTCACAATTTGTATGGAAACACAAAAGACCCCGAATAGCCAAAGCAATCTTGAGAAAGAAAAACGGAGCTGGAGTAATCAGACTCCCTGACTTCAGACTATATTACAAAGCTACAGTAATCAAGACACTTTGGTACTGGCACAAAAACAGAAACATAGACCAATGGAACAGGATAGAAAGCCCAGAGATAAACCCACACACATATTGTCACCTTATCTTTGATAAAGGAGGTAAGCATATACAGTGGGGAAAAGACTGCCTCTTCAATAAGTGGTGCTGGGAAAACTGGACAGGTACATGTAAAAGTATGAAATTAGAACACTCCCTGACACCATACACAAAAATAAACTCAAAATGGATTAAAGACCTAAGTGTAAGGCCAGACACTATCAAACTCTTAGAGGAAAACATAGGCAGAACACTCTATGACATAAATCACAGCAAGATCCTTTTCGACCCAGCTCCTAGAGAAATGCAAATAAAAACAAAAATAAACAAATGGGACCTAATGAAACTTCAAAGATTTTTCACAGCAAAGGAAACCATAAACAAGACCAAAAGACAACCCTCAGAATGGGAGAAAATATTTGCAAATGAAGCAACAGACAAAGGATTAATCTCCAAGATTTACAAGCAGTTCATGCAGCTCAATAACAAAAAAACAAACAACCCAATCCAAAAATGGGCAGAAGACCTAAATAGACATTTCTCCAAAGAAGATATACAGATTGCCAACAGACACATGAAAGAATGCTCAACATCATTAATCATTAGAGAAATGCAAGTCAAAACTACAATGAGATATCATCTCACACCTGTCAGAATGGCCATCATCAAAAAACCTACAAACAATAAATGCTGGAGAGGGTGTGGAGAAAAGGGAACCCTCTTGCACTGTTGGTGGGAATGTAAATTGATACAGCCCCTATGGAGAACAGTGTGGAGGTTCCTGAAAAAACTACAAATAGAACTACCATACGATCCAGCAATCCCACTACTGGGCATATACCCTGAGAAAACCATAATTCAAAAAGAGTCATGTACCAAAATATTCATTGCAGCTCTATTTACAATAGCCAGGACATGGAAGCAACCTAAGTGTCCATCATCGGATGAATGGATAGAGAAGATGTGGCACATATATACAGTGAAATATTACTCAGCCATAAAAAGAAATGAAATGGAGGTATTTGTAGTGAGGTAGATGGAGTTAGAGTCTGTCATACAGAGTGAAGTAAGTCAGAAAGAGAAAAACAAATACAGTATGCTAACACATATATATGGACTCTAAGGAAAAAAAAAAAAAAGGTCATGAAGAACCTAGTGGCAATAGGGGAATAAAGACACAGACCTACTAGAGAATGGACTTGGGATATGGGGAGGGGGAGGGCTAAGATGTGACAGGGTGAGAGAGTGGCATGGACATATATACTCTACCAAATGTAAAACAGATAGCTAGTGGGAAGCAGCCGCATAGCACAGGGAGATCAGCTTGGTGCTTTGTGACCACCTAGATGGGTGGGATAGGGAGGGTGGGAGGGAGGGAGACGCAAGAGGGCAGAGATATGGGAACATATGTATATGTATAACTGATTAACTTTGTTATAAAGCAGAAACTAACACACCATTGTTAAGCAATTATACTCCAAAAAAGATGTTTTAAAAAAATAAAATAAAATAATAAAATAAAATAAGATTTCCTTTTGAGAGGAAAATGGACACTGCCAAGGTTTGAGGACAAATCATTTGGATAACCTTTTCAATTGTTCTGTGCTGTCAATCATACCTCCAGATGACTATCCATATTTTTTTTCCTATCTCTATTAATTCTGAAGGTAGAAGTGTGGAGCTATTGATGTTGCATATACTTCATATATTCTCTAGTACATTATAACAAAATTGTACCCTTTGGATTGGCATGTTGTACATAAACTAGAAAAGCATATTAAATATATGTATAGAGCAAATGGTCAAATTCAGCCCTCAATGACAAATTCTAAATAATTAAATTCAGTTTAGTTGAGAAATTACTTGCAAAAGTAAGTGGACAATTAAAATATCATTTTAGATTATCCAACAAGTTGAGCTCAGGTTTTGTTCATCAATAAATATTTTAATTGCTTTCTGTTTGTTGTTGTTTTCAGTGAATGTGTTAGCAGTCCAACATCAGTATGTTTTGAAATGACACGTTAATTTTTTTAGACAGTATAAGGCTGGTTTTTTGGGGTTTTTTTTTTTGTTTTTGTTTTAGGAGTGGATTGCTACTCCCAAAAAACTTGCAATAGAATGAATTTTTATGGTTCAGAAAGGGAGGTACAGACCTGAAATATGGTGACCTTACCAAGATGTTCTCATAAACACCTCCCAAAAACACTAGACAAAAGTACTTGCTTATTCTTTAAATTATATAGCTTTTAATAAATGTTTTCTGTTGTGTGCAATAACTATGCCTCACATCATTGCCATATTGTTCTGAATAAAAATGATTGTTTTCTTAGAAAAAAAAGTAAATAAAAGCTAAATAGAAACTCATTCAACTTTATCCAAGTTTCTTTGGAAATTTTTTCTGGGCATTCTAATGCTATAAGCATCTCTGCCTCCTTTTTTTTTTTTCTTTAAAACAAAAGAACTGGATTTAAATAAATCAGAGCCACAGAAAGTCAGATACATTGAAAAACTGAAATTTATTTATTTATTTATTTTTATTTTTTAACATCTTTATTGGAGTATAATTGCTTTACAATGGTTAGTTTCTGCTTTATAACAAAGTGAATCAGTTATACATATACATATATCTGCGTATTTATTTTTGATGTAGGAAAAATTATTTTGACAATATCATTCAAGTCAAAACCAATTGAATGGTTTAAACATGAAGTGTATTCACATATGCATGTTTCTATGTGTGTGTAAATGCATGTTTGTGTTGATAAAAAACAACACACTTGATTCAAATTATTTTGAGCTCACCGATAGTAATTTTCAAAATAATAGATTCCAGCTTCTAAAAGGAAAACATAAACCATTCACGAATACTGAATATCAACTTAGCTTTTTAATAAAATCCTATTACACAATTTCAGAAGTGATATTTTTAATACAGTAATTTTTTTTCAAAGAGCAGAGACTTTCTGTATTTGATCACTTTGCCTATTACCTGTCATCTAATATAGGGAGGCAAGTGCCATTCCTGAGTGAAAAAGACATGCTACATGCCACTTTCCTAAGTTACTTTAATAATATATTAATTCAAAATATATTTCCAACATATTTCCATTGAGAAATTATTCCTACTGTAAATATGAAGTTGTTCTGCTAACCTGTGTAAACTAGAAGATAACTCACTCAGTTAACAATAAAACTGTATTAAGTATTATGGAAAAATATGAGTTCCCTTCTGGATTTTTGAATGCTTCCTCTGTCTAAGCAGATAAAAAAGAAATTATACACTGCATGAAAATTTAATTAAGTAGACACAAATTAGATAATATATTAAAATTATATATCTTAGCCACTTTATGGAATAATGTTTCTAGTGGGTGAGGGAAAAGTCAGGCAAGATGTTAGTCAATAAACGTATTACTATGAAGAATATCAAATATGAATCCCTATTTATGCACAGTTAGGTAAATTACACCTTAGACTACCATTTTGTGTCAAGAGAAATGGTTTATAATCAGGAGCAGTAGAAATATACTTTTTAAACATTGGATTTAATTTCAATGGGTTATTAACCCATTCTGTATTACTGAAAGAAAAATACTCAGATAATTTGTTTTTAAGCTGCCGTAAACAGTATATGTTTCTTTAGCATGAATAACCTAGACACACTTGGATCATCCTAACTTCAGAAGGGAAATGATGAAGATCAAAAAGAGATGAATGGTAGCATTTGTTATTCCAATAGGACACCTCTCACATCATATGGTTATGTGTTTTAAATATATGTTACTAACACAGGAAGAAATCATGGATTTTCACATAATAAAAGTCTTCCATGCATCCAAAATAGAAATATATGTTACTAACACGTCCAATCATAGTATTTCTTCTGTTCCTAATAGAGGTCAGGTAAAGGGTATTCAACTGCTTCTAAATGCAGAGAGTTGTGCTGGTAAGGCTAAAAAAAGCATTATGCTGAGTTTCATAAAGTAAGAAACATTTTAGTCAATGGACTCAGACTTTACTGTCTGATAGGGTTATAAATAGGATCAACAGATCAAGAAGATCACAAACGTTAACTGCCAGTTGCAAACTGTTTTCAAAGAAGCTTGCTTTATGCACTCTCCATATTTCAAAAATAAATATTAAAAAAGTCAGATGCAAACTAGCTGCCACAAATAAGACTCTACCAGCCATTCCTCTTGGGATTTCTTAACATTGTCCTTTTCATTCCTACTTCCTCAATGCTTCTCTCTCTCACCCAATAAGCTAGATTATTACCTTTCTATTGTAAAGCACTAGCACTATCAGGAAAGGGTAACAGCAAGAATAAAGGAGAATTAAAAGAAAGGTTTTTGTTTTGTTTCATGAGAAAGAATGTGAAATATAGAGAAAGAAAGAGAAACCAAACTCTCACTCTTTCTTTGGAGGTGTATGAATTCAAGTTCTTTACCTAAAACTTCTGAGCCTCAGTTTCCTCATCATTTGACAGAGCTGTTGTGGAGGGTAAAAGATAGCTTATACTAACTATCACAGCGTCCATTTTAGTGATGGTATTCATGGCTCCATTCTCTAATCAATGGGTTCTGCCTCAGTATAAAAGATACAATGCTCACCATTTTGGTAAATCTTGGTGTTTTGTTGTATGGTTGTACTACATTTCATTTCTTTGAGAACACAAAGAAGCACCATTATCATTTATTTATTGAGCATCAATTATGTGCCTTATTCTAGCCATAGAAAAACAGTAGTTAAAAAAAACAGACACAAATTTTGCCCTCATGAATCTTATTTTCCACTGGGGAAGAGAGACAATAGACAATGTTAGGAAAAAATGAAGTCAAAAAATAGAAATGTTAAGTATTTGGTGCAGAGTTTAAAATTTTAGATTGGATGCCAAGGGACGGTCTCACTAAGGTAACATTTAATAAAGACTCAATTGAATGGATGACTAAATGAATGAATGAGTTTCATGACCCAGCCTGGGAACCTAATTAACCCCACATCACATTCGCTCTATAGGAAAAACTTATTTTTGGTTCTAAACAATCAACTTAAAAATGAAGGCAAACTGAAATATATCAAAGTCAAACTATACCTTCTAATTAAACTTTAAATTTCACTAACATCATTTGCGGGCTCTTCCAAGTTCCAATTTGCCTTAAAATAGTTAAGCACAGAGTAGCCAAACAAGAGCAATTTGTAACTGCCAAATACTATTCAATGTATCTCCCTATGGAAGGCATAGCAAGTGTGTCACGGTGCTTGAACATGTTTAAAATTTTTGATGGTAAGATATACCATGCCTTTTCTATTAAGTATTTATCTTTTATAACTACTGCAAAATGAAGAAATATATGAAGACTAAAAATGAAATATTCCAAGAGGAATAAATCTGATGTTTTCCACAAAAAATAGAGGTTGACAATGATCTGTTGTCTTCCATCCTCTTATTGGTTGTGCAATCAAAGATAATAGGACAAGATTCCATCTTGTATAGTTGTAACTCATTAAGTATTTTGGATTATTTCGGAAACAATATACTGACAACATGAAATCAATTAATCCTGACACTTGATTGGAATAACTTATCCAAGTTTTATAGACTTGATGCTTTATAACTTGGAAATAGGTAATATTTTTATAACTTGGAAATAGGTAATATTATTTTTGTGTGATTACCAGGAGAAGGTTCCTATCAAATCAAGTTTTATTCTTTATTATGTTTACTATTCTTTAATATAGCTCTTTCTTTCCTTTAATTCTTTTATATTTCCTTTTCTGTCACCATTGTTCAATACTCTTGTAAGAAATTGAAGATCATTATCCAGATTAGCTCAAAAAAAGTAATGATGAGGAGCTAACATCATAAACCACATGTGAATTCCAATATTGGAATATTTGGATTATTCTTTCAGATTATTTCTGAAGTAGCTGTAATGGCTTTCAATAGCTTTTAAATATTTCTGATATATGTGTGTGTATATATATATATATATATATATATACACACACACAGATATATTTATAATATAGCTAAATTATAACTATGAATGTGTATAGTCATCCCTTCGTATCCATGGGGGATTGGTTCCAGGAGGCCCTGCTAATACTGAAATCTGTGGATGCTCAAATGCCATATATAAAATGGCTTAATACAATGAACAGAGTTGGCCCTCCATATCCTTGGGGTAAGGGCTGACTGCAGATCCCTCCAACTCCATTTTCTAAGACCATAGGCCTGCACATCCTCAGTACTAATGGTGGCATGGGGAAGGGTATGCACCTTTCCTTTTTACCCAGTTCACACCAATTCAGTGTAAGGATCAAGAATACTAATATATTTATGTCTTAAAGGCTCAATTGGATATAAGGACAGAAAAATTAGTATCTTTGGAACAGAGAGCAACGAATGCATGCTTAGCTTGCTCCTGTCAGAGCAAGCCCACTTCTAACCTCAGCCCCAAATCATCAGTCCCTTGGCATCTTCCTGTTTCTCAAGACTGACAGAGGACCCTTGAGCTCCAGCTCTTCTAATATGCATATGGCCAAAATTCTAAATTACTTCCTATTAAACAGCATCTGTTACTTATATTCTCTGCTATCTTAAATATATTTTTCTTTCAAACTGAAATGTTATACTTCTTCACCAAAGTGATCAATATTTTTCTTCTCAAAGTTATACATTTTGTTGGTGTTTCACTGATATTAATTATGGGTTTACTTGGGTTTCAGAGATATATGACTTAAAAATGAGGTTCTTAATAAGAAAAACATGTAGTAATGAGACATTTGTTTACCTAAAAATAAGAGGATGCATAATTTAGTAGTCAACATGTTGTATTTATAGGATGCTTGAGCCATATGTAGTTTAAAATTGGGTTTCAACTCAATAAATTAACCCAATAATTTACATAGCACTGTAAGATATTATAGTACAGATGATATACATATCTAATTCATCATTGAGCACATCTTTGTATATAATGTGCTGTTTCCACAACATTCTACTTCCCCATAATAAAAAGTCTAGTCTTTATCCAATTCCTCTGAGTATAAAGATGTCAATAACTAATGCACAGACAAATAAATGCAACAATAAACAGATACTAAGAACAAATAGATCAATATAAGTGTGCATTAGTGTCTGCATTTCAGAGGTGGTTTAACTTAAAGAAAACCTCCATTTCATATGGATGCCTAGCCTTCTTTTTTCTTTCAATATCTTCTGCTTTCATAATGTACTAGTATGAAGGAGCACTTGGAACATTGAAAACATTTCATAAAGCAAAATATAGTTGATTATGTCTGTCTGCAATAGTTATAGAAACTGTTCCAAGAATTAGAGCCACTGTGTATTGCGTAAAATAAGATTAATAAATAACATTCTTGATCCTATCAGAGGAAATCAAAAGAGTGGCAGCAAAGCATTGAGAATAGGTTTATATCTCTGATTTCTAATTGCTGTTTTTCAAATTTCAAAAGATGAGCTCTTAATTTATTTTGAGAAAGCATTTTTTTGTCTGGAAGATTAGTAAAATCTCTGCTAATATAAAGAGTACTACAGAAAAATAGTTATGTTTGCTTAGTGAAAGTAGAAATCTGGGTTACTTAGTCAACATGTGGGCTGTCTACCAAATACCTCCACAGAGATAATAATGCTCGAGCTTGGATAAATTAATGTATATAATCAGTAGGCCTGTTTATTGATTTACCATAAGAAGTGCAGAAGAGACCCAGAGGAGTTGATTCATTTTACCTTTTCATCTTCTTCCTGTAAGCAGAAGATGGGGATACAGGAGTGGAGAGAGAAGGGAAGTAGAAAGGTTTGGGTGGGGATTACTCTAATCTTGGCTTTATAAGTAAGGAATCAGATCCTGATAAGATTCCAAAATGGCCAGATGGATCCATCTCACAATACAGGCAGTTTTGCTGACAAAACTCAAATTCTCAAAGCTATTATCTATGATTCTTCTCCACATTTCTTGGCTGGACAATATCAATATTTATCTCAGGGATTCTCCTGGTTATACAGCTTCCTGGCTGACCCACTTTTTTACACTGACACTTTCTTCTTTCATGTATGTCCACCCATTCAATCCCCTCTCCCCAGTGGTAGGATAGCCCTGAAGCTAGAGAAGCTTAAGCTCCTCACTGAACTGGTCTCTTCCAAGGCCTGAAAGAAACCAGAAAAAGTATCCATGTAGTAATATATTTTTATAAGATTTGCAAAAGTAAGATATTTGTTTCTGAAAGAATGTCTTGCAGTATAAACTTCAGGCCCCACAAAACTTGACTCTTCTCCTAGTTCTGGTTAATTATGGTTAAATATGGCTGTCCTAGTCTGTCACATCACGGTGATTTTTCATATGTATATTCCGACCTTAAAGCTTAAATTTCATAAAATTATTTTACCTTCTTTATTTTTAACTTCTTAGGGGAATCTTCAAGGTGTTTCCCATTTACTCATACCATATGGCGACTTTAAAAATAGCATCAAGCTAAAATTTAAGTAGTGCAGGATATGTCTCGCATATGAATACAATTTGCTTAAGAGTTTTATCAATCTCAAATTATTTACTGCCTGCTGTTTAAATAGCCCTAATATTTGCAGGCCATCTTAACATGTCTTGCCTGCAAAGTTTTATACTTAGTTTGCAGTTGGTCTTTGTGTCATTCTTCTATCTCAATCTTAAATATTCTTTATTGTGATATTTTCTAAGTAGGTACACATGCCAGTGTTAATGTCTATTCTTCCTAGATCTGATTCTCAGAACAAAACTTCCTAAATGTCTCATATGTGCATACTGACTGAGCTGTCCAACATAGTTTATAAGTAAGTAGTCTGTTTATCTATATGGTCCCAGGCTTCTCAAATAATGCAAGGTAGAGATAATTTTTATATTACCAACAGCAGTCAGAAAATCGGGATCATTGCAACAAACCACTGTCCTTTCATAGCTTAAACACTTCAGTAACTATATGTGGTCTTTCACATTGGAAAAAAAAGTTGAAGAAGGGCACATCAGTTAGATTTGGATCACAGTACAGTGATGGGAAGACAGAAAAAATTTGTCTTCTCACCATTGTTCTCATTTCAAATGTGATCAGGGTCGAAACACCTTGAAAATAAATATTTAATTGCATTTTGTAGATAAGTAAATTGGGGCTGATAAATTTAGCAAAACTGAAAGTTGAGTATGAGGGCTAAGATTCATATTTAGCTCATTTACCTTAAGATCTATTCAAACTAAGAAGGAAAGTACTATATATAACACTTTATGAAGTGTTTTCATATGTGCTATGTTATCATGCTTCACAACAATTCTGTTGGGTCAAATTTTTGTAGATGTGCAAATTGAGGTTCAGAAGTGTTAAATCACATTTTAAAATACTACTTTTATAGCCTGATGAGTTGGGGCTTTAAACTTGGGCTCCAGATATAGTTGAATCTGATTCCATAATCCACTGTACCATGCAGCTAGAAAAACATGACTCATGTTTAGAGGTATATCTTCCAAATATTAATAATAGAATTACAAGATAATATTTTTCTATTATCATTTACCTTAAAATTGCTGAGTGCTAAAAGGCAAAACAAGGCATAAAAGCTATTGCTGGAGGATAATTTCTAGAAAGCTTATGATTAAGTTGTCATGAGAATTATAAGAAATTGTAGAGGGAAAAACCACAAATGGTTTTGATGATTCGAACTTTACAATGAGACAAAAGTGAGACAAGAAAGTGTTGGTCCCCCAAATAAACACCATATTCAGGCATGTTCTTATGGTGATAAGTCTGAGTTTAAGTATGGTCTGTAAGAGAAGAGTTTTTATTTTTGTCTTCCCAAAACCTTAGTAGCACCTGGCTGAAAGCAAGGGACAGCTGCCCTAGAGCCACAGGTACTGGACTGTTCCAGGTGCCAGCCTAGATATTAGTTAAGACAAACTCCAAGCCTATGGGTGGTTGATAAAGAAGAAGCTGTTGAATTATTTCCTGTCTGCAGATTTTGTTTTTATCTAAATTAACAAAACTTAGTTAATGTGGCTTAACTTTCTATTTCTTATTTTCAAACAGGAACCTATTATATAATGTAGATTTCAATAATAAATTCTTCAGATGTAATAGAAGGAAGTGTGGTTTAATAGACTGCAGTTTGGTCCTGGAGATAGTTTTACATGGGCTTTGATCCCAGCTCTGCTACTCTGTAGCTAAATGGCCTTAGTGAAGTCTCTAGTATCCCTCATCTCCAAAAAAATGTTAATATTATGGATTAAATATAAACATGAAACATGATTAGTGCTCAATATAACGTGATGATGGTAATGAAGAAGACAGCTAAACATTTGTATCACTTGTGTCTAGATAAATAATTTGAATAAGATTCTAAGATCTTTCTTGAAATAACTATAGTGAGGTTGTTTGGCATCAGAATGCAAACAACATAATAACTTAGGATGATTACAGATCTTTTCCTAAGCAACTATGGTGAAGTTGTTCAGACAGAACATAATTAACAACAAATAAAGGGAGAAGATGGATGAAAGCACAAATAGTTTAAGTAAAACCAAGTACGGCAGTTCAAACATGATAAGGAGGCATCCATGGACCTAAAGTTATAATTGAACCCTCCTCCTCCTCGCTTGTCCCCAAGTTTCAAGTTAATTCCTGATCGTTAAGCTACCATGTCTGAGATCTTAGGAGACCTAATACAGAAATGGGAAGAATCCATATTAAATGTTGTTAAATGCCTTTAATTGAGGACCATTTCTTAGATTTCATTAAAAAAGTATTTACATTAGACAACATGAAAATAAAGGAAAGAAAACTTTTATTTATAGGTAAAGCACCAGTAGCTGTTTTGAAAAAAATTGAGACTACACAAATATTCCTTCCAAGGATCACTAGAATCCTAACTAAATGCCATTAATTTATTTTAAATGCCACACAAATTTCTGCCACAAAGTACAAAGTTAAGGGAGTTTGGGGGGCATATCTGAAAGGAGACTAAAATATTAAATACATTCTGTAGAATATTTTATTTTCAGATGCCAATCATAAACAACAACAAAAACTCAAAGCATTAAGTAAAATTAGGATAGAAAGAAATTTAAACACATAAGCATGAGAGAAAATTATAATAATTAGAGTACATACTTAAGAATATAATAATAATAATTGTATATTCTGGACCCATAAATCCAAATGGAATTATGGGTATACATAGGAAAAATTTTGTATGGTGGAATGAGGTAAATAGCAATAAGTGAGTCACAGTGTTAGAGTCATTGTCACATACATAAAAAAATTTCATTTATTGCAAAAGGTTACAAATGTTATGGGATTGTAACCATTAGTATTAATTTAATACATATATGATTTGTACACAGAAAGTATAACTGCTTTTAATGATGTATGTCTGAAACCTTCCTGCTGTTGTATGGGCTGTGCTGATTGTATTTTACTAAGTTGGGAATAAATATAATGCAGTATGGAGAAACAATGTAAGGAAGTTATGTTTCCCAAAGTGGTGTCTTCAGAATACCAAGTCTCACAAGGTGTACTGTGAAGAAGTACACTGAAATCAAATATATCTTGGAAATTCAGCATATTACATATTCCCCTCCTTCATAATGCACTTTGGCATATTAAAGTCTCTGGGAAGTCTTTCAGTAAAGATACCTATTTATCTTTGTTTAATCCAGTGCATTTTTTATCACCTATTAGCATTTAGGGAAGGTACAATATGCTTTGGGAAATGCTGATATAAACTATAAAAGCTCTCTGAGAATATTTATATTGGGTGTTAGATATTTTAGTGTTTTATTTTATCAAGATATGACAGAACTCATGTTCCCCCACTACCACACCCTGATTCAGATAAAAACACCTGGAATTTATAGAGCAATTTATGTTTCTAAAACATTTACAATGCATTTCATCTGGCAATATTCTCCTGATGTATTAGCAGCTACTCCAAATCTGAAATCAGGAACCCTCATGCCAAGGCTAGATCTCTGATACCCAATATCATTCACACCTAGTCGGTAAGTAAATCCTCCAATATTTTTCTAAAAACGTTGAAGTCTGTATCTTTTTTTATGGCCTTCCACAGTCTTCTCCTATAGAGCTGTTCTCATTCTACCTCAAGTACTAGAAATACCTCATCTATCCCCAAACCTCCAACAACATAAACCTCTAATTTATAACCTTCCTATGGTTTCTAATTCTTTTCTGAGGGAATAAATTTATGAACAGAGACACAAAAGGGACATCCTAGTCCATTTCCTCCTATTGGGTGTCATTTATCTTCAGCCATTATTCAAATATACTTGCTCTAAGGAAGACTTAATACTCTCCTTACTTTCTGCAACACTTAGGGTGATCTAGATAATCATGGACATTTGCCAGAACTGTTATCCATGTGTAAATGGCTTCATAATGTTAAGGGGTAGATGCTGCTTGCATTTCCTTAAACCTGAGGCTATATATCAGGTACACGAATACAACAAATTAGGATGTGCTCTACAATGATTATATAGGCAGAATAAGATGCATTTAATGTTTTGTTTTTGGCAATAATAATAGCTAGCATTTACTGGTCATCTTGTTTATTGTTGTGATACTATTATCCCCATTTTACAAATGAAAACACTAAAATCTCAAAGATTGAGCATGTTGCTCCAAGTTAAACAATTAGTAAGTGTTGGAGAAAGACTTCCCTGGAAGCCATATGATGAATTGTACTGTGTCACCCTTTCCTCCACGCCAACAATTACTAATTGGACTCAGTCGGTTTAGGTAGGCCAAGCAGAGCCCTTTCCTCCAAAATTCTCCTGTGGGAGAGATTCCTGTCTCGATGTCTCCCCATCTTTTGAATGTGTGATTTGTGAGGTAGCCACTTTCTTCCTTGTGGAGAAAAGACAAGTGGAAGAGAAAAGAATAAAATAAATATAATGAGAAACAATGAAAGACTTCTATTTCTGAATCTGGCAAATTTTTAATGGCTACTCTTGTGTTGCAAGGCATATCCATACATTCTCATAATAAATCCCCTTACCATTTTATTCTTGGATGAAGTATTTTGG
The DNA here is from genome assembly GCF_965194825.1 of Balaenoptera physalus. Taxonomy (NCBI): domain Eukaryota; kingdom Metazoa; phylum Chordata; class Mammalia; order Artiodactyla; family Balaenopteridae; genus Balaenoptera; species Balaenoptera physalus. The sequence goes on along the minus strand of NC_138899.1, from coordinate 39,345,806 downwards.
CATTGATTTCTATTACATGCAACCAAATAGTTCCTAACTAATATTCAACGTCAGCCTGATTCTTTTCCTTAGTACATGGCCTTTCCTTTAAGTTTCCTTCCCTTGCCTCTTATCCAAAAAAAAAATTTGTTTAAAGTTTAAAAAGCCCTTTTATGGATTTCTGTGAAAAAGAAGAATCCACATATAACATCTTACAGAAAAGGAATCGTCCATGATGAAATTCACAATCATTTCTAACCGAAGATTTTAGAATAAAGTGTTCAAAAAGTGAACAGCATTAGGTGTTATAAATTCGGGATAATTATACTAAAGGATTTTTTGTGTTTAATCTAACTGTAAGTGAGAGTTAGCTCAGTGTTCTATTTAAAAATTCAATTGCAAACAAAGTCAAGTAGTTATGCAAAGTATTGACTGTGGTTCAAGGTAGGGAGCTGGCTTAGAAGCAGATGGCCTGGAGAAGGAAGGAGCTGGGCATAATCATAAATCATAACAGAGGAAGACAAAGGACAAGGAAGCCAGGCAAGGAGGGTAAAAGAAGCCGGATAACAAAAGACCCAAGCAGAAGCAAAAGAGAAGGGGGTAAGAGGAAGGGCATGGTAATAAAGGCAGGATCGGGATGCCAACATGATGCAGCCTGCCCAGAATTCTAATGAGAAGCTGCAGCCCTGGGGAGCACAGAGCTGAGGAGCCACACAACAGTCGGGCAGTTTTTAAATGCAGCACTGTGCCAGAGGCCTGGTGGCGAGTCTCACCCCACAGAGAGTCCTTTAGAATTTAAAGTGCATGACTGTGCTTAATTGGAAGTCACTCTTTAAAAGAAGGCCACTGGTTTGGGAAAGAAAAACCTGACAACAGAACCCACTGAAAGAAGAAAAGAGATGAAAGACAAAAGTGGGCAAAGTGACACTAATGGCAAAGCTAATCAGTGATGATGTTGCCAGTGCCCAGAATATTTTTTCCCTTTTAGAAAACCTCCTGAATCTTTCCAAGTGACCTTGACTCATAGCTAAGATACCTCCACATAACCCTCTCATAGCTAGGATTTACATACAATTCTTTTGATTATTTTTCACTACAGGTGTTATTTAACCAGCCTACAGCAGTGTTTAAGTTAGCCGTGTCCTTGCAGAGGTGAGTTAAACTTGGATCAAAAGCACCGTGAAAAACTTACAGAAGCATAGGGTTTGAAATTGCCACTTCAAGTAATGAAAACCATCCCCCTGCCTCATCTAATGTTGCAACGAATAATTCTATACACATTGACATGGATGCAAATCTTTATATATCCACCCTCATTTTTTTCTACCTACATTTACTCCCATGGTCATCTTATCTAGTGTGAGAGACTGAATATATAAATAGACAATGGCCGGACCCCATACAACGATAGAATTCTGACCCACACGAGATGTCCAGGAAGCCAAACGACAGTCTCTGCAGCAATTGTCCCAGAAAGTTCAGGACCTTGTTAACTAATGCTTGCTACTTTGCCACCACCCCCTCCCTTCCAACTTGAGACAAAACAGAGAAAGCCAAATAACCTTCTTGCACCCATCACATAAGAGGTCCCACCTTTAGTTAGCCCATTTCCAGCTTCCCTATGCCGATAACCTCCAAACAGAAGGCTACTGATATCTTCTTTTTTTCCCCGACTCTGAAGCTTTCCCACTCCCCTGCCTGCCTTGAAGTCTGCCAAACACAAGTGATGGTGGTCGACTCCCTTGATATAGTAAGCTCTGACTTAATAGCCTCTCTTTGTTCTCATTTGGGTGGTCTTTGTATATTTCCACAAATTGTTGGGATTAAAATAATGACTCCTAGTGTATCTTCTAGCCCAGACTTCTCTCCTGAATGCCTGGCTTCCTGCATGACATCTGTACTTAAAATTTTAATTAGTTTGTTAAACTTAACATGTGCAAAAATACCTGTTCCTCCCCAACACTCTCTAAATGTTCAACAATTCTAATTTCTTAAGTCTGATATCTTGACATAACTCTTGATTTTTCTCATTCTCACATGCTCTGCATCTAATTCAATAGTAAATTCTGTTGGCTAACCTTCAAAAGATATCCAGAATTTGATTAAATTGCACTATTTTACCATTACCTACTTGGTCGATTGTCCAAGCTATCATCACCTCTCACCCAGATAATTAATAGCCTTTTAATTGATTTCCCTGTTTCTCCCCTTCACCTCCTGTTTCCTATCAAAACCACATCCAGAATAATCCTTTTAAAGTGTCAATCAGTTAGACACTTCTCCGCTTCCCTTCTCACTCAGAATGAATGTCAAAGTTTGAAAATTTTCTGCAAGGTCCTTGCATGATCTGGTCACCAACGTCCTCTTCCCTCCAGTTACCTCCCAGCTACAGCTGTTTGAACTGTGATTGCTACTTCTCCAAAAGCTGGGCAGTGACCTTTGATAGAGTCTGGTTAACAAAAAGGGTTAAAGGAAAAATTTAAAAGAGAATGTAATAATAAATCTCATACAGATATAAAGTAGATGTGTCAGATAATGTGTTTACTTGCTTAATTAATCAGTAAGATGTTATTACTTGTTCAAAAGAGAATCTAAAGAGCAGGGACATATAATAGGGAATAAGGGATTCTGAAATAAATTTACAATTAGATGCAGAACAGAACTATCCACAGTTCATAGGGCAAGAATCAATGGTATTCCACTGGAACAATTAATTTTTTTATGTATAAGGATTATTTCCATAATAATTACTTTTTGACAATCTCCAGAGTTCTAAAATAGCCCCAAACAATGAAAGACAGAAATAATAAATGATCTAAATGAGTAAGCTGGATAAGACATCTTCTACCTCCAAATCTTTTTTTTTTTTTTTTTAACTTAAAGTTGTTTGAAAACTCTTCTTGGCAACAGGGAGGGAGACAGAGAGAAAGAAGAAGGAGGAGGAGGAGGAGGAAGGAGAAGAGGGAAGGAAAGGGAACAGAAGGGGAGGGGAGGGGAGGAGAGGAGAAGGTGAAAGAATGTGTGTGTGTGTGTGTTCATGATGGGAGAGAGGTTGTATTTTCTTTCTGTAAAATTTGAAAAATAGACAACATGGAAGGATCACACAAGTTGAAATCAAACCTGAAGATGTAAAGATGTATTGTGAGAATCCAGAAAATAATTTCAGGGCCATAATAGAGAGGAAGCAGAGTTGAGCCAAGGGAGGCTTGACAAAAGGTTTAAGATGGTGAAAACTTGCATGATGAAAAGTAAAAGATAAAGCAATTAGATGGTAAAAGAAGCATACAAATACAGAGAGTAAGAAAAATGGAGAAAAATGGGCTTCCCTGGTGGCGCAGTGGTTGGGAGCCCGCCTGCTAATGCAGGGGACACGGGTTCGAGCCCTGGTCCTGGAGGATCCCATATGCCGTGGAGCAACTAAGCCCGCGGGCCACAACTACTGGGCCCGTGTGCTACAACTACTGAAGCCCACGCGCCTAGGCCTGTGCTCCGCAACAGGAGAAGCCACCACAATGAGAAGCCTGCACACCGCAGCGAAGGGTGGCCCCCGCTCGCCGCAACTGGAGAAGGCCTGTGTGCAGCAACGGAGACCCAGCGCAGCCAAAAATAAATTAATTAATTAATTAAAAAAAAAAAAAAAAAGAAAAATGGAGAAATAAATGAATCTTTTTAAAGCATAACATTAGCATGAAGATCCAAGAATGCTTGCTGCTCTCTGGTTCCTAGAAGTGCATTTGCATCACTGAGTCTCTCCTGGTTATGGAATTTTACTCCCATCTTTGTGAAGCTCGCTGTTCCAGGGCCTTGGTGGGATTCCTGCTCCACTTATTCCCAAAGTTACCTCAGAATAATCTTGCAACACTTGAGGTAGCTTTTGAATTAGTTTTCTTTTACTTCCTGCATACCAAAGGCCCCCGATATAGCACTATTTGAAGTATTCATGTTGGTATCTGATTTTTAGCACAATTCCTGAAGTGTAGGATGTGTTAAATAAATGTTTGGAGAACTAAACTGACTTGAACAAATTTAGCCAAATTTCTCAAAGTTAGCAAGTCTGGTTTCTAGGGACTGCTGAGTATCTCAAATATCTCATTAATAGCAAGAAGCTTCTACTGACATCAGCCTACTTGCTCTCCTCATTTCTTGCATACCTTTAAATATTTTCATTGTTTTAAAAAATCCAAAATGCTAAATAACATAATTATTTACACATTAAATTTACAACTTCTTTCAAATATAGTAAAAGAGGATAGCTCAGTGTTTTTAATTTGTCATCTGCCTAATAATGAAATTTAAACCTCTATTGTTCATCATCTATCTTTTCCTCTATGCTCTAGTTCTCAAATTAAAAAACTATGAAGAGCTTTGCTGCAACTATTAAACTAATGGAGAAAAAAATTCCCACTAGAATGTACTACAGAATATTGAGTTTTTACCATGAAAAAAAAAAGTCATATAAAAATATGTGATGAATTGGGAGATTGGGATTGACATATATACACTAATATGTATAAAATAGATAACTAATGAGAACCTGCTGTATAAAAAAATTAAATAAATTAATTAATTAATTAAAAAAACAAAAAAAGATTATAGGCAATATTTTCCTCTGTGTGTGTGTGTGTGTGTGTGTGTGTGTGTGTGTGTGTGTAGACAGAAATAGATGTAGACAGGACAGGAGAAGCTGAAGTGCCTCCTCTCTCTCCTCTACCTCAGCTTAAATTTAACCTTTTTCCTTTTTTTCCAGAAATGATGCTTGATGTGAAAATTAATGTAAGCTGGGTACATGAAAAGACATTCCTATGATTCATTTTTCCAGTGGGGGGACCATTATTGGGAAACATTACTTTATAATTGAATTTAAAGAATTTTAAGGCCTACATAATCTTAGAGACTATAAAACCACTAGCAATTGTTTTTTTACCCACTTCTAGAAAAGTCATAGTGGCAAATAACTCATTATTTTGACAGGCAGGCCTTTTATTTATAACAACTATATTTGTAAGTTTATATTATACATTAATTCAAAATATGCCTCTCCATACTTTCTACTTGGTCATTCAGAATAATAAAAAATAAACATAATTCCCTTTTTCGCATGATAAATCCTTAGACTTAAAGAGAATTATTATGTTCTTCCTAAAGCACCTCAGTTCAGTTAACCATCCTTCATATTATATGACATACATATAATTCACTATTTTAATTTTACTGTTTGATAACCCTAATTTTTTAGCATTACTTTTAATTTAGGTCAACAGTGCTGTACCACTCAACTACCTTGTACACTGGATTTTCCAAATAACTCTTTGTTCCTAACCTATATTCTCATCTCTGTGAGCCCTATAAAATATGTAGACATGTCAATTAGTGAAAACTAGAAGTTTCATTAGGAGTTTTTTCTTTGCTTTTAATTTTGATCTCTCTCTCTCTCTCTCTTCATGTTATACTGTTATACCTTACGAGATAATAGTTACTTCAATTCTCCAGGTTTTAAAACTCTTCAAGCTAGATCTTGCCCACTATTAATTTGTGCAATTGATCCTTTGACTTAATTTTGGTACTTTACATTTTTTCTGCAAATATTTCTTTTAAGTTTCATCTTCCTTCACATGTAAATGATCAATCTTTAGACTAAGTAAATAGTTATCATAGGAGGAGAGGTTCCTCAACTTGATAACGACAATCTACAAATAACCTACAGCTAACATAATAATTAATGGTGAGAAACTCAAAACTTTCGCACTAAGATCTGGTACAAGGCAAGGATGCCCCCTATCACCACTCCTTTTCAACATCCAACTGGAAGTTTTTGCTAATACAACAAGGCAAAAAAAGGAAATAAAATATACCAATTGGGAAGGAAGAAAGAAAATTGTCTTTGTTCACAGATGGCATTATTGTCATTACCATTTATTTACTGATGACATGTCTGTACCATCAGTGTAGATATTTCTTCTGAGCTCTCAACCTATAAATTTGACTGTTTCATAGAGTTGGCTGTCTATGTAATAGTCACTTGGATGTCCTCGAAATCTCAGCATATCTCAAAGTAGACTCAACATCTTACCCTCAAACCTGGTGCTCTTGTTGTGTTCTTTTTCTGAATGAAATAACGTAGTGTCACACCCTTCTCAGTTATGTGATACCCAGTTAAAACCTTGCTAGAAATCTTTAATCCTCCATTTCCCTCTGGCTCAAATTCATCAAAAATCCTCCTTGTATCAGGCTTTCATCATGTCACTCCAGCGTTAGTACAATAGACAATCAAGTGCACTCCTTGCTTTTATTCATGTGTGTGTATATGACTGAGTATGCATTTGTTTAAAATTCACTGTTCTTCTTCTTCCAGAGACATTTCCATAAAATGTAAATCAATTTGTGTTATCTCCCTGCTTAGCAACCTTCAAACCTTCCTCTTAGCTTTGGTAGGAAATCCAAACTTCTTCGAACATTATGCAAAGTCTCTAATGATTGGTTCAGTCTCTATCTCAGCTGCCCACCCTCTTCTACAACCCCTTGCACACCTTGCTTCCTGCCTCACTGAACTAGTTGCTGTTTATTCTGATTACCAACTTACATTGCTCCTGTAGCTCCTTCTGCTTGAGAAAACACTTTCAACCATCTACTGGGTCAATTTTTCTTGGCTAACTCCTATTCTTTTTTAAGGTTAAACTCCTCCGTGAAGCCTTTCCTGCATATTTTTTTTTTTTGACTTTTTGTGCACTGATTGTCCTCTGTACTAAGCAAGATTTTAGCATTTATCACATCATGCTAAAATAAGTCAGACTTTCTGCTTGTCTGACAAATTGAAGATATTGAGAAGCCTTTCTGCTATTTAAAAGTATTTGATATTCCTACCTTTTTATAACACATTTGTAAATTTTATAATTAAAATCAATTTTTATTTTAAACCTCTACTGCATAAGTGCCTGTGAAAAAACTTGGACAACACTTTAAGAAATGTTTTGCTTCTCCTCTTAATCGAGTAAACTACTATACAATTTTCAGATCTCAACTCAAGCATCTCTTTCTCATGGAAATATTATTGCCTCCCTTTTGAGCTGGATTCCTCTAATACAGTCTCCCAGGACATTACGCACCTCTTCTTTACATTGGTTATCACAGTCACAGTTGTATAGTTGTATGATTCCTAATCTGTAAATGCCATGAAAGCAGGGATATATGTCTACGTGATCTCTCCACTTTATATCCTGCACCTTGCATAGTGACTAATGCAGTGGGTGGGCACACAATATGTATATATTTATTTATTCAATGAATAAACGTAACTCCAAAGAGGAATAGTTAAATGTGATTCAATACAAATCTTTAGGTTTAGAAAATAATCTTTCTAAGAGAATGACTGATTATTTCTCAAATCTATGGAAGAGGAAAAGATGACAATCAGAGGAATAAATCCTCATTAGAGGGTTAATTTATTTCCAAGGAAAAGCTCTAGATATTGAAATAACCTGCTAAGGAAGTTTATGGAATTTCTTCTGCACAAGCATCATAGTTATATATAGGATTGGAATTGAATTAGGACAGCTTGTATCCAATTTGTGTTTGAATATGGTTCTAGCAAAAACAGAGAAGATGGCTTTTTAGAGTTATTTTTAGCCTTTAGATTTTGAATCCATTTTATTTTACTTATGATTATGACTTTCTTGAATTATATGCTCAGATAATACTCCATATTGTTTCATTAACCTAATAAAATAAAACTTTGTGTTTCCTATGCAATAGAAATGTAAATTATCTGTACAATACTAAGTTTGTAAATGTGTTTTCCAAGCCACAACATGATGAATTATAGTCCCAGTGAACATTCATATGAGCTATGCATGGAAAGAGAAAGGAAATTCATTTTGAACTGAATTGAGATAAACATATCTCATAAGTGAATCAAGTTTTAATAATTCACAAGAAGTAAAACCCACAGTCAAAGGAGATATATTATAAATGCCTTAGCCCAAACCCAAAGGAGTATTATCATAATATTAAGTTATAAGTCCTATTTATCAACAGATTTCTCTTCCATGCCTTTCTGAAAAACACAATTTAAAATATTTTATATCAATATTAAATAAAATTGCATATTTTATATTATTATAAATAGACTCTGCTATATTTCTTTGATGCTGCTTTATTATTTTTTTGTAGACCATTAGAATGTCACCATATGTGGAAGGCATAGGCTTTGAGAAGTCAAAATATATTTGGAAAAAATATTTTCTCATTTTTCCTCTCTCTTACATCCAAAACATACTTTTGATTTTAAGATAAGATGCAATGTTTAGTGTTTTGAGCAATAGTATTTTAAAAAGTCAACCTGTTATTTATTATGTATAATGTAATATAAAATTTACTGTCTACATTGATCTGGCTTAAATAATATCTAGATGTGTTCATATGGGCCAACTTTGGAAAATAATTTAAAGTTATTCAATTATTAGCATCTATTTGAGGTAAAAGACAAAATTTCACTATCCCAAAGTGAAAGTAAATTAACAGTTAAAAATTCTTTTTCAAAGTCATTAAAGCCAAATTTCTGAAACCTAAATACCTACCAGATATCTTCATGGTTTTGTTTACTTTTCAGACCTAAGAACTTTTGTTTTATTTCTGCTAAATTGCTAATGTTTCCAATTTGTGTTAATATACGACTGAGTCCTTGAATTTAGGACAGGTTTATTTGAAAACTGGCATTTTTGTTTGCATATGGATAAATATATGAAAATTAGCCTGTTAAGATTTTTAACTGATTCACAACTTCAAAATCTTCTAAGAAATGTTATCTAAGAGAGAATCTTTATGACAAGTATTGATTGTTGGTATTTTACCTACTTAGTTCTTGTAGTTCACTTTACCTGAACATGGACATGTGTGATACTTACTATTTCTGATATTAAAATAGAAACTTGCAATTTACACATATATGTATATATTTTACTAAATTAAATATTTTAACAGAATCAGGTATTGGTTACACCACTGAGAAAACAAAGCCTTATATGCTGTGATGTAGACCATGATCACTATACAAATTTGAGACCTGGCTCTGTGGCTTTGAATCTAACCTTGAAAATCCTCTGCATGTAATTTTATAAGTTTAGTCATCAGGGAGTGTTTTCTTTTACATACTTATCCTATTGAGGATATTTCTGTCTTTTACAATGTCCCTTTAACTATGACATCAATAGGCTAGAAACTTAGAACTCCTCTTTATGATTCTGTCAGGTGTAGCCACAAATTATTCCTTTCACATTTTTAAATTTAAGAAGTGCTACTCAATCACCTTTAGTTAATTGTTTAGATCACCTTCCTCTACAGTAATTATTTTTGATGGATATATTTATTATTTTTGTAATTAAAAATATACAGTCTACAAACCTGGTGCCAAGAATTCATTTCCCAAATTGCAAGTATAAGCTACTGAATATGTGATCATGCTCTATAAACTAATAATCGAGGCAGATAGTTCAATTCCCCATTTAGATCCTAGTAAATTTCTTTGGAAAATCTTATAGGTATATTGTGTTTTAATCTTTATAGGTATTTAGTAATTTTAACATTAATTATATATATATATATATATAAATGGTATGAACGTAGCCTTTATAGCATTAACACTCTGAAGGCCATACAGCTGTCAATCCAACCTGTACATATTTTCATAAAATTAAGGACATCATTATAAGATTGACTTTTGGAGATCATATGGTGAAAATTAGCAATATTTTGTATTTACATTCATATATTGTATTATTTCACTAATCACTTTATTTATTCTTATAAAATAACAGTGCAACAAAAACAAAACTAATCAAACTTTCTGTGCAACTCAGGTAATAGGACTGTGTGGTAAATAATTTGGCCTTGCCCAAAGGACCTTTCCCCTTGGCTTCTGGGAGGTAATCCATATCATACCTGATGGGAGTGACTTTGTGTAGGACAAGGGTTGGCTGCACCAGCTATTGTGGTGATGCTGGCCACACCCCAGCAGTCTTAAGGAGTGAGCTGACTGTGCTGGAAAGACCAACCATGTGATTCAGGGTAGACTGATTTCAACCTTGTGAACAATCAATCAATCAGGCCTATGTAATGGACCCCCAATAACAACTCTGGACATCAGACCTCTCAAGTGAGCTTCTCAGGTTGGCAGTACTCCCTATATATTGTCACACATCAATGACAAGAGGATAATACATCCAAGGACATTGGACACTTTGCATTTGGAACTTTCCCAGACTCAGCCCTATGGCCTCTTTCTTTGGCTGATTTTAATATGTATCTTTTCCCTGTAATAAATTGAAACCACAAATATAATAGCTTTCATTGAGTTATGCAAGTTCTCCAGTGAATTATTGTACACGAGAGTGGTTTTGTGAACTCTCCAAATTTGTAAGTGGTATCAGAATTGAAAACAGTCTTATGACTGTGTCCTCAGCCTTTGCAGTTTGGCAGGTTGCCAATCCTCTAGAATACTAGTAGTCTATACTAGGCATCAATATTAACTGATATCTACTTCTGCTTAGTTGCAAATTTTTGAAAAATAATTAAAATATGTATCTGGTAAAATAAATAACAGCTCTATGCACTGAGTGCTAACTCTATGCTAGGTACTGTACATGAATTAAATGCGTGGCCTCTATCTGTGAAATATATATTATTATCAATTTCCAAAGAGGAAGAGAAATAAGTAACTCATCTAAGATTTAACACCTAATGTGTAGAAAAGCCAGAATTCACAGCCAGCTCCTTTTCAAATCCCACACTCAGAGAAAGACTATCAAATGCAGCCTCTCCTTGTTAACGCGGCTCCCAAATCTATTTTGAAGCTGAGCTGATTAAGACTGAAATATCTTAAGGACTAAGAGTATATGCAATTTTGATTAACATTATTAGCTAAAATACAAGGAATATCTTGTTTAGTCACATAAATACAGTGCTGGACACTTTCTGTGAACCCAAAATATCATAGCATAGAGTGTTCTGTGCAAAATTATATCTACAACAGATTGTGCTATTGACTTAAAGTTTCAAGAGTATCAGCTAATTAGGGCAACTATAAAATTTCAGGCAGATTCCACTACCCTCATTTGACACAACATGCTGCCAAGATGCTCCAAAATATAATGTAAAGTTTAATTATCAAACACTTGCAATAACTTAGGTAACTAAAGCTCATTCTATTAAGATAGGGAAGGTTTCAAACTATTAAAATAGGGAGAGGTTTATGAGATATCAGAAAATGTCTCATAAACTAAAGATTGAGTATGCTTTATGCACAAACACAAGACTAAACTGTATCACATAGTTACATACATTTAGATGTGTATATAATTATACATGTACAGAAACATATTTAGGCAAACTAAATTGAATAGAATCACAAATCTTCTAGTGTAGGGAAATATAGGAAGTATGTAGAAAGCTACAGGAAACTACAGTAGAAAAAACAATAAATTTGGAGTCAGAATTTCATGAATTTCAATCTGAGGTTTTTGCTCTTGCCTTCTCATGGAGTAATTGTAAAGATTAAATGAGATGTAATAGATTTGAGAATATTTAATATATATGCTGAAACATTATAGATACTCAATAAAAGTTCGTTGAGTATATTAAATATTTTATTCATAATTAATAGATAATGTAAGCTATATGGATAAAATATTATAGTTTATAATATTATAATATATTATAGTTTAATACATTTACAGTATTTATTTTCTTAAAGCTCAAACTTTGGGCTTTGTTATGGGATGAACTGTATTCCCCCAAAATTTGTATGTTGAAGCCCTAATGCCCAGAAGTTGACTGCATTTGAAAATAAGACCTTTAAAGAGGTGTTTAAGATAAAATGATGCTGTTAGGGTGGGCCTTAATCCAGTTTGACTGGTGTCCTTACAAGAAGAGGAAATTTGGACATGCAGAGAGATGGGAATGTGGGCCCACAGAGAAAGACCACAGCCAGAAGGCAACCATCCAAGCCAAGGAGAGAAGCCTCAGGAGAAACCAAACCTGACGACACCTTGGTCTTGGACTTCTAATCTCCAGAACTGTAAGAAAATAAATTTCTGTTGTTTAAGCCACCTGTCTTATTTTGTATTTTGTTCTGGTGGTATTTTGTTATGGCAGTCCTAGCAAACAAACCAACCTTCTAATTTAAAAACAAAACAGTTTTTAGGGTAGCAACTAATTGACAGTACAAATGCTTGTTCAGACATTGAAAACTGGTCGCTACTACAATAGATTTTAACGCAACCAAACATGAGTCACATAATATGAGTAGGTAGGTCTGCTCTCTTTACCTCAAAGATGCTTAGGAGAACCTCAGTTCTATGTGTGCTCATGCAGTTCCCATTTCTGGACACATACACCACATACACTTTCTTTGCATCTATCTGAATCCAATCTGTCATGCAGAAACTAGCACTATCCTAGACGTAACTAATAACTCAGTCCCCCGGAGATCTTTCCCTTGAATTGACCCTTGACTGCTACCTTTTTTATCTGGTAACTTTTCAGGATCATTTTTCTTACTTATAAAGCAATAAAAAATGTAATTTCCTGAGAGAAAAAGCAGTGAAGCCTATATATTTGTATCTCACACAAGACTCAGGATAGTGTGTTGCACAAAATAGGCACAAAAATAACATTGAGTTAATGAATAATTTTAATGAAATATTAACAAGTGAAAAGGTATCAAAATATTTTTATTTTGTATTCATTCATCAAATAATAGTTGTTTTACAGAGGTTGCACTCACAAATTAACATATTTGTTAATTTATTTGTTCTCTCCTTATTTCTCTTTGCCATGCAAAAACACACCATTGCTTGCATTTTGGTTTTCTCTGGTTTCCTACTAGTAGGAAGTGACTCACAGTGATTCAAGTTGGATAAATTTAGCCTGGACACAGTTGTCCAGTCCTTACCCATAGATTAGTGGTTCTTGAAGATTTCTTTGTCAGGTATCTCTTCCAGAATAGCTTTTCTACACTCAAACTGAGACACACACACACCTTTGCAATCAATATTACAAGTTCATGGACTCTGCAAAACTCATGTCTATAAACACCATCTTAAACACTCTTAGAGCAATTAATAGGCTGTTGTCATGGAGATCACCAGTTGCTTTTATGAAAGGGATGTGAGAGAATGATTAAGGTTTCATTTAAGGAAAATATACTAACTACTTGAGAAGGACCTATGCATTAGGTATATAAGGCTTCATGATGGTGCAGAAAGCACTTGAAAGAACACCCAGAAATTTGCAAAAGTCATAATAGGACATCTCTTAGGATTAAGTAATTTAATAGATACCATTTTATCATGTTCCATTTCATTGATTTAAACAGATAGTTATTTTATTTTACTTTTATTAACTTTTAAAATTAATTTTATAATTAAAAAAAATCTTCTGTAAAGAAAGAAACAAAAACCAAATAAGGTCAGGAGATACAACTTAAACATGAATAAGACATAGTGTCTGCTGTTAATGTAGCTTAAATTCAGCTGGGAAAATACACATGTACACAAGAAACAAACAACAACAACAAAAAAATGAAAGAGAGAAAGGAAATGGGAGATGCTAAGTACACAAATAACCTGCCCAAAGTGCCAAATAAGATTCCTGGTATTACTCGAGTTCACCTGCAATCCTCTCCTCATGCTATGACTGGAAGCTGAGAGCCCAACAAATCTGGGCCATGGAATTCCTGTGCTTGTGCCTGAAATTCCTAAACTATAAAACCATTTTCCAAACAGTCATCAGTTCCTGGGACACATATTTTTTTTTTCATAGTATTCAATTCATATTTCCTGGGAGAAAAATGTTTTATAAATACCTTATGAAGACTAAATAGGCCTGACAGAACAGAGCTTCTCATTCTCTTTATGAGATAGTTAAACATTTTATATACTTGGATCAAATGCCCTAAACTATGAAGATGGACTCTAAAGCATGCCTTTGAATTAAAGGCTAACCGGGATTATCAGTGAATCACTGTATTTAGAGAAGCCCAAGATTAAATAAAAAGCATGCAAAAAATCTCCTACTAAACATTATAATTGTGTTAGACTTCCAACATCCATCACACACAACACACGTTCACACAGGACAACATACTTCCAAAACTTGCTTAATTACACATAATGTCAAGTGTGTCATCATTTTACCTTATATAGTAAACGGATGCTATATAGCAGAATAAACCTTTATTATATTACCCCCCATACCCCTTATTATACGCAACCCAAATACAAATAAGAAACTCAGATACAAAGAATCATGTTCTGTTCAATAGGTTATACTTCCAAGGTAAATATGGACAGAGTTTTAGACTTAAAGGAACTTCTAGTCCCAGTTGGACCACTGACATGTTGACTTTCATGAATCTGAGGTCTCAAACTTATATTAGTTTTGGCATTTACTAGCTACTTCCTCACCTCCAGAAAGAAAATGAGGTTGCCTGTAAATATCTTGTAGAGATAAGCTTTTGGTTTCTTTTCACTTTTTCTTTTGTTTTATGTTATTTTTACCTTCAACTGTATACAATGAGCATATCTACTCAATGGCCAGACTGTCTGAATTCAAATTCAGGCTCCATGACTTCTTAGTTATATTACCCTAAGTTATTTACTTCTTCTTTCTGTGTCTTAGTTTTCTCATTTTGAGAATGAGAAGAATAGTATCTAATCCATACAGATGTGTGAGGATCAAGAATGTTAACACATCTTCAGCAGTTAGAACAATACCTTGCATTTAATGAGGTTTAAATAACTGTTGTTACTACTCTTGATGATTATAATGATGTCATGATGTCTCATTCATTTAAAAATTTTATGAATTTTTTTCTAAGTATACACCTAAAGAGATCCATAACAGAAAGAACAACCCCCCCTCTCCAGCCTATTGAACATCTCCTTTATTCCTTGGAGAATTTGTGTAATTTTTAAGTGTGCCTGAAAGCGTAATTTGTTGTGCACATTAAGTAAAATTTGTGTTTCAAAGCAGGGGACTGGCTAGTGTGTAGCTGTCTGATTATCACAGCAAGAAATGATTAAGATTTGCCAACACGGAAAACATGTTTTCTTTGCTCAAACACATTATTACTCTGTTAGAGCCTTTCACTGGCTCCCAATTGCCTCCTGTTTATAAAATTTAAATGTTTTCTCTACATCTGTATTGAGCTTTTTTCCTCTTGGAAATATTACTGATTCATTTCTGCTCATTTCCCCCAACACAATGATATATTCATTTAAATCATTTTTTCTTTTTTCATTCTCTCTCCATTTACTTGGCCTTATCTGTATTTTGTCACATACCTCTCATTTGTCTACTCTTTTAACCTTAAATTGCAAAGAATATAATGGGAATGTTTCTTTGTAGTGTACTTTGCTTATAACACCTAAACATATGGCACTGCTAATAGGAGGAATAAAAAGAATATTCAGATATGAATGTGAGCTTTAACTAAGGTTTATTTTAGGAATAATATTGATAATTAATAGAATAAATATAAACAGAATAAAGAGAGATAGAAATCATAAAAACAAAATAAAAAAGGAGATTGAATGCCATTACTAGTAAAATATCTCCAAAACAAACAAGCACAGAAGTTCACTTGAAATTCCTAAAATAAAATTCTGAGAATTATGAATACAAGTATGTACATTTTGTACATTTTAATTTGTATCAAATATATTTTGGGATCTTTTCTCTAAAAAGTTAACATATCTTTTCCTCTTTTAACAGGCAATTTGGCATAAAACTTCTTTAAAAACAAATAGCAATGTTTTTACTCCAGAAAGGCAAACTGAAATCTAATGTGCATAATCAAAACCACATTAAATTTTTCTCACCACTTTGGTAAAAGTAATCTATGTTTTAGAGAACTGGTATTAGAAGTAATAAATATAATAATGTTTGACACTTTTTATATAATAAGCACTTCAAATTGCTATTGTCCCTCCTCCCCAACTTACATGGTTTGTTAGAATTCTTGCTCATTCTCCCCCTAAATATGAAAGTGTAAAAACAATTTTACAAAAATTTTATGCAGAGGCATGTATTTATAAAGAAAAACAGGATACCTAAACCTCCTAACTATATGGCATCACCTTAATGCTTTTCATTAGAGTATTTTAATTGTGACCAACACGTGTATTTTGTTCAAGCCACACACTTGAGAGAAAGGGATGATCCATAAGTGCTAGGTACACTTATGAGAGAATATATTAAACTGGAAATGAAGCTTTTGACAAATAAATTGAGAATTTAATTATTTAGTAGTGTTTTTTTCTCCATTGTATGTGTTTGTATATACATATACATACGATCTAAAAAAAAAGTCCTGAATGTATATTTTGACAGGCATTTACACACACATACACACACATATACAATGAAGCACATACATGCATGTATAATTTCCATATTATAATAGGAGGCAAGATTTTTCTGCTTCATAAAAATATGAAGATAATCACTAATTGTGATGTCTAACCTCTAAAACTGCACTTTCAGACCTTGTTCATTATGCAGTAATTAGAAAGAGACAATTAGTATTGATGCTGTGAACTTTTCAATGTAGTTCAGGAAATAGTGTGGTATAACCAATTTAAAAAAAAACATTTAAGAAGGTAAGGAAACCATGAAAGTCAATTCATTACACCTTCATATTTTGGGTTCATTGGTATTGAACATGCACATTCAAGCAGAAAAACTTGAATTGCTGATATACCCCAAATTGTAAATTTGTAAATTTGAGAGGCAGGATAGCTTTAGAGTACTGATGAAACATTGATAAGGCTTATCCTAATGATTTAAACAGTTGTTAGGAATCATAGAGACCTAAACCAATAACAATGTATGGGTATAAAATGGTTTCTTTTAGAATTAGGTTTCATTATTGTTTGGACAAATTTAATGAGATCAATTTTATTTTGTGTATATCTCAGTTGTTTTCTGCAGTTGTCGCAAGTCAAATTAATTCCTGAAGTGGATGAATGCGCGTTAGCTAAACAAGCGAGGTTCAGAACTTTCTTCCATTCTGAAACTCTCCAGACTGTTCAAGTATCACTAAGATAATTCTCTAGAAGTGGCAACCAATGGTAAAAATTGTACACTTGCTGATGAAACGCTGGACCCCCATTTATAGTCATCTTCATCAAAACATAATATAGAGGAAGGATACCCATTTAAACACAGATAGATGAGTCACTCATCTAGATAACTGACCCTTTAGCAGCACAAAGAATTTCATCTTTTAAACCTTATTATCCACTAATAATATGATGTGGGTGTGCGGAGCCTTCTAACAACATCTGCAGTATATAACAAGTATACATGTTTTAAGTTCTGCCAGTATTTTTGACAATCAACAGCTGTGATGATAGAATGATCAAATCTACCTACACCCTCCTGCACTCACCCCAGGAGCAATAACAACAAATACTACAACATAATCAACAATCAGCTATGAAGTACTTACCGTATGTCAGACAATTATCTTTTTTTATCCTTAGAACAACCCTATGACATAAACATTACAATTTGATTTTGCACATGAGAAAACTGTAGTTTAGGTACCAAGGACGTAATAATATTAAGAAAGGTTGGTACAATTACAATTCAATTTACTTCCAAAATCAGTCATCTTAACCACAGTACAACATTGTCTTTTCCATTCATACCAGTATAGTAGCTCAATACCAGAATTTAGAAAATGTCTCTAACATATTTTAAGGTGAATATGCACAATGCCTAAACTCAGGGCTAATGTCTGTACTATAAGTTGGTCACCTACCCCTTACCAAATATATACCTCTAGGTTCCAACAGAACCCTCTGATTTAAGCTCTGCTTTGGAAATAGAATGAACTAGGAAATAAAATCTATTTCACAATCACAGACAAAAGACACGGACCCTCACTTCCATGCTAGTTCTAGATTCTACAACAAAAATGCCCTGCAAGAATAAGCACAAAACTGTGTAGGCACAATGAGAATGGTTTTGTCAATCTGTGTGTGTGTGTGTGTGTGTGTGTGTGTGTGTGTGTGTATGTATGTATGTAGGTGTACATAGATAGATATATCTCCTACAGTCCAGTTGAGAGATTATGTTGTCGTGATGTAAGGAAGTGGCAACAAGGATGGAGAAAAGTGGATTTGTGAAGTATTTAGGAAGTAAATAGATAGGGCTTGAGGACTGATAGAATGTGGAAGTTGAACAAGGAGGAAAAATAAAAGATGCCTCTAAGACTAATCTGGTAAATGTTGTTACAGTAAGATAAAAGAGGACTGGCTACATAATTTGTGAATCCCATAGCAACATATGGGGCCCCTTGTTCAAAAGTATTAGATTTCCAAGATGGCAACAGCAGAGCATTAAAACAAGCACGGAGCCCCTCTGCATGTGGGGTTCTGGGCAACTGCCTGGATCACACATCCATAAAGTCAGTCCTGAGCAAATTCATCAGTTTATTGGAACATAAAATGGAGAAGTGAAAGAAAAGTTGGAAATATTAGTCAACCAATATTTTTAATCAATTCCATGTTAAAAAAAAATAAAATAAACAAGAGTGAATCTCTTATATGGCCTCCTCTTCTGTCCCTAGCTGGGCTTCTTCCAGTTGTGGCTACTCTGTCTTTCCTAACAAATACTGCCTCTTACTCCAGGGCTAGACAGACCTCCTCACCAAAGCTTGGCTCTGTGGAAGAGAGGCAGAGCCCTACCACTACACTGAGATCACTGAAACTGTTTTGTGACTTCACAACAGAAAACTTGTGTGTGTGTGTAAGGAGAGTGAGAGGCTGTCACTGTCCTGCCTTCTTCTTCAGTCGTGTATTTCCCAATACCTTCTTTGTTTTGGTGTGGCTGAGGTTACCCCTCACAACACCACAGAAAACATGGCATTGCCTGTGTAGGGGGTGGCAACTTCTAACCTTCTGGGGCCAGTGCAAAAGCAATCATCTGCATGTTGGTCTACTCTGTGTCCTGTCATTGGGGTTGCCATCTATCAGAGGTTGTACAAGAGGGGTAGGGAAGCTTTCTCAGCCTTGCAGATAACTGTGGCATTTACTGGCCAGGAGCTGAGACATAACACTATGTATTTCTTTTTCTCAATCCAGTGTGAAAATCAAAGCACATTCCCTTTTTAATCAAGGGAGGCTGTAATATCCTCTCAGAGAAGAGACAGCTTTTTAAACACCGTGTATGCTTCTTTGTTTATGTGGGTGTACGCAGATGGAGGAGAGGGCATGGGGACATAGGATCTGTGTTGCTGGAGTTAAAGTGGAAACTTCCTGCCATAGGGCTTTAACTCCCAAGCTGGGATCAGGGGAACAAAGGCAGTCTATTGCCCTGTCACTGTTAATGGAAGGCCTGGAGGAGCAGAGAAAGCATCTCCTCATTGTGTAAAAGAAGCCTAAACTAGGAAGTGCTTTCTGCTTCTCTCTACATGCTCCTACCACTGAAGCTGCCTTTATTTTTGTGACAATAAAAAGCCATACCACCACCCCCCACAAATCCATCATTGTAAAAGGAAAGGAGAAATCATAAAAGCATAAATTAGAATGCAAAATGAAAATCTGCTATAACAAAAGATGACAAATATAATCAAATATATATAATCAACTGAAATTAACCCGTTAAAACAAAAGGTATATCTTGGGTTGAATTTTTTTAATCTAAATGTGTTTTACCTAATATAAACATAAGGAGGCTCAGAAATTAAATTTCAAAGTAGATATAAAAATGAAATGAGCATAGCTATTGCCACAAAACATTAGCAAAAGGAAGCAGGAGTGGCTATATTAATATTAAACTAATACTGGAAGCTTTGGAGGTTGGATGATATGTCTTACTTCTAAGTATAATGTATAGCATTTGTATAAGACTGAGTGAGTGCTCATTCATGAAGATGAATTCCTAAACCAGGAAATAGCAGAAACACAGTGGACACTTCAATTCTGCATAAAATAATAGCTTATAACAAACAGCGAACAATAGACCAGGCATTCTAATCCTTTTACTTTATATTTTTACTAAGTTCTGCCTTCTAACATTCCCACCCCTTCTTCAGGGACTCCAGTTTTCCTTGGCATCTATATTTCATAATAACATAGGTACCTTGCAAGTTCTGAAGCAGAGCAAATAGACTGGCAATTCATCAAATATATTTTATTTCGTTTTATAGATACATGAAAAGGAATAATATTTTGCCCCCTGGCACCATTCTTCTATCTCTTGTTCCTGTTTGGATCTCCCAATGACTTCAAAGAGAAATTTTCTCTAGGAGAAGTGAGCAAGGTTTGTAATATATAAATCTAAGTTTTTAAATGTCAAGACATAAAGTAACAATGATTCACTTTTCTTTAAACTAATAAAAAAAGGCCAACAAAAACAAAACAAGTTTAAGAAGAACCATCCCACTATAAAAATCTCTTGGCCTTACTGTAAAAGATAAAATTTCACTAAGTTGATGCACCAATAATGTATGATTTGTACAATTCTGTGGTATGTTAACAATTCTGTCTCAGTAGAGTACTGTAGCAATCTCTCAAAAACAAGCAACTGAAATGTTATTCGTCCTAAAGCAGCACTATCTTTTTTTCAGTGCAATCATGGACATATTCTCACACTGCCTGATATGGTAGCCACGAGCTTCCTGTGCCTATTTAAACAGTTGAAATATGGCAAATACAGCTGAGGACCAAAATTTTAATTTAATTAATTCTTTAAACTAATTTAAATTTCAGAAGCCACATGTGTCCACTGGCTACCATATTGGACAGCATAGCTTCACTCATGCTGTCACAGTTGGTGATCTGCTGGGCAGGTGTGCAGTGAAAAGTGAAACCAGTCTTAGGACTTATGGTTTGGTGCTGGTGACAATGAACAAGTAAAGGAATTAAAAAAGAAATCTCAAATGAGAACTGATAAGAAGAAAAGCATGATACAGATTCATATCTGTATTCCCAAACACTCTTTAGGAGGTTCTCAGTACAAGTTTTGTTAAAAGTGTTCACTTAAAATAAAAATTAATGGGGGGATGTCATCCAATTAAGAAAACTGGTTTAGAGGACCCTGACTGGAGGATGAGCAGAGCCAGCTGTCTGTTTCACTCTCTCTACTTCACTTGTCCTGACAATATTCCCACTCTCAAATCAGCTCTACATATAAAAAGTCTTAATGCATTGACTCAAAGCTCAACACTGTTTAACCATTCTAAATAAATGATACTATACTTCTGCTTTAAGGAGTGTGGCAAAAAGGCACAAAATATGCTATAATATGTTTAAACATAAGGCATCCAGGCAATCAAAACTGTCAAAAGCACACATGGGGACAAATAAGTATTGTGAACAAAAACTTCCTTGTAATATACTTAATTTTCATATTTTTCTGTTAGTTTTGGAAATTCATTAGTCATTGTTTTTTCTTCTGATTTCCAATAGCATGTTGTTATCCTCCATTTCTTCCTAAACCTACCCTTCTTAATTAAATGGCTTCCTGACCTTTCCATCATGCTCTTTGTTGGAAGAGCTGTGTGGGTGTGTGTGGATGAGCAGACATTGCTGGGGCAGGGAAGGGGTAAACTCACTTCTGAAGCAAATCTTGTAGTCCAGAGCTTTCAAGAAACATTTATGAAAAGATTAAAAAATATATCATTCTATATTTAATCTATGCATGCTTTAGGAATTCTGAATCCTTGAGAATTCCATAAGGAAGCATAATGCTGATTGCCTGTTTTTATAATTATGTAATAAATGTTTAACCAGATGAAACTAATACATCAAGCACTTACTTTAAAAACTAAAATGAATAGCCCTTCCTAGATCAAAATTATAAATTATCTTGGTAATTCATTTATTCTTTTTATCTGTGAGAAGTTCTAACCAAGAAAGAAATTACATGTACATATATATGTAATATTAATATGTTAAGGTAGGTTGAAATTTATATAAAATAAATATATCTGTATAATTAATTTTTATGTGAGGAACGCTTATCAATGAGGAATGAACTACATGCATTGTTACAATGTGGAAGGAATTTGAAATAAATTACTTATCTCAAGCTTGTAATGTGCTTTGGGGATATTTACCTTTTGCTTCTTCTATGCAAAGTCAATATTCAAATAATCCTCCAAAATGTAATGTTAAAATCTTTATATTACTTTAATTGTAGAACCAAAAATTTGCTGATGCCAGAGTAGTAACATAAAATTTCATATTCATTGTAATTATGGAAGTCAAATAAAATCATTTAATTTCTCCAAATAGTCTTATGAGGCAGATATTATCCCCTTTCTACAGAGAAGGAAATTGGTACCTGCAAATATTAACTTAATCATCTATATCACAGAGCTAGCAGACTATAATTACGTTTGGGAGCCTGGACTATCTTATTCTTTTATGAACCTACAGTACATAGTTAAGAGAGTGACTGACATATTGTAGATATGCATACATATCTGTTCAGTTAAAATAAAGTATTGGAGCTGGGAATAAAAGAGAGAATTTTTTGGCATTAAAACTCATCATCTTTCCACTGTATTGTATAACACTTTGCTAAATAAAGGGATAAGTATTTTTGTTACAAAAAACAGGTGTCCACTGCTTTGCAGATCCCTCTTGCTTAGCTTACTTTAATGTGAGAAAGCAATTTTGATTTTCTGAAATAAATATTAAGTATATTCAAAACGAACCATAAAACTAACTGAAATCAGGGGAGTCTAAAGTGCTGGAGAATGCGGGAGAGGAATCTCATAAACCTATCAACCGAGGAAATAAAAAGTATATGCCCTAGATTTGGAAATGTTGTCCAGGAAAACCAGGATGAACAAAACAGTAGAAGAGCACAAGGGGAAAATTCCAACTAATGAGAAATCAGCACATACAGAGAAATTCTCCAGGGCTTTGTCCCCGTGGCTATGGAACGGGAGGCCTCTGCACTTGAGTGGCTCTCTGTGCATGTCAAAATCCTTTGCACCCCTTGCAGCTCTCAACAGGGTGCCTTATTAATAACTAGTGCTGAGTATATGTGGTCATATCTTGATTAATACCATGGAACTGCAGAAGGCCCAGAGTAAACAGCTGCATTACTCAAGGGAGTGAAGATATGGCTAAAATTAAAATAGTCTAAAATTTGATTTAGATCTACATACTCATAATTAAATGCTTACTGTGGGTAAAGCAGTACATTAAGTGCTTAAAAAGAAATAGCTTAGTTCAGAATTAGTATATCTAAAAATATGAGGAATATAAGTAAGATGAATATGAACATATTTACCAAATCCTAGCATATTAGAGCAATGAAAAATCAAGGATTATGAAGATTAAGATAAATAGATATTTTGTAAGCCATGATTTAACTTATTAAATTGCCTATCATATAAGGCTATGAACTCTGAAAAAGGTAAATAATTTTAGGAATTCTATTAGATGATTCACCATTGTTTATTATTAAAGATAACAAAGAGATAAAAGATCCATAACCTCTGATGTTATTATCAAGGAAGTCAACAAGGTATTTCTCAGAATAATCTTTGATGCATACCAGTGTGAATCATAACAGCCGCACACCCTGGGAGTGCCAATTCCAATTCCCATGTTTCTAAGATTCATTTTTGAGCCTGATACACTTTTTCAAAAATCATATTTGTTTCTGTGCCAAGGGGATCGTGGTGGATCTTGGTAATTGTACATCAAGTTCTGTTCTCTGCTTATTTGGTAATGATAGAGTTGTAGCTGGCAAATATTACCCATCTAGGACCATATTTTTCAGCACTCCCTTCAGCTAGGTATGGTCATGTGGTTGATTTACAGACCAGCTTTCATGTCAGCCTCAGTGCTCCTTCTCTCTGCCTTTTCCAGTGTGACATTGGGAAACATCAGTTGAAGATGTCAGAGCTGCCCTTACTGTGGGTCTTTGAATAACTTTATAGAGAACAACCATTCATTGACCTGGAATAGCTAATTTAGTCCATTAAAATAAAATTGTTTTACTTTATTCTTATTGTATTCCTTAAGTCAAGGAATTATTTTTAGGTCCCCTGCTAAAAGCTTACTTTAAATTAACTACTACAATAATATAGTTTGGGAGTTTAGGCCCAGGTTTACTTAAATTTTCATTTTTTGTTGTTTCATTCATTTATTCATTTAATCAATTTCTATGTATCCTCATTAAACAAATGAAAAATTCCTAGAAGGTGTAAATGTCAGAAAATAGACTAGAGAGTTTACCTTCGAGGATATAGGACTAGAATTCAAGCATGACATATAAACTACAGGGTCAAACTTATATAGCATATATGGAAGGAAATATTACCTCATCCCCCCCACCAGGAAAGGAAAAGTATCTGACCATTACAAAAAGAAAATATCCAATAATAATTATTCAACATCTTCGTATGCACCACTAGTGTCAAGTATCTCAGTACCAATTAAACCAACATGTTTTTGTGTAGATGGAAGAGTAAAGGAGTACAGAAAATGGGACTTCACCAGACTCTGAGCACATAAATTGTGCTTTTCCAATTTTCTATTAAGAAACTGAAATAGCTCAAAGAGTTAGTCTGAACTCCTTAATGTATTTTTAAATGGATTAGAAATCCAAAATGTCAATAATTTTCTCTTAAACACATCCAATATTATTACATGTTGTTGGCATGATATTAAGATAAAGAATATGCAAAGTAAAAGTATTGTTTCTAAGATTTATATATCTTAAAATGTATTTATTTGCTGTTATGAAACAGATTATGGCAAGTCATTAGGTCAGTCCATATCATATGAGAATCCAAATTCATTAGCATGGAACTCTTGGGAACCAAAAAAGAAATTTAGTATATAAATACTATGAGTTAGTTCACACTTAAATTTAGAGTTCAACATTTAAATTAGATGTATGGTAAAACATTTTTCAGAATTCTAAGACTACTTAAATTTTTGTGTATTTATTTATGTATAGAATGTGAGTATATATGTGAACTTTATAAAATAACATTTATTTTCTCTATAATTTATATATGTGAGTAAAGGAAAACATAAACACATATAAAAATGGGAAATAAACGTACAACTCAGGAAAGACAACATGCAAACAACAAGGTATATTTAACTAGTAGCAGTTGTATTAAAAGATAAAATCAGAACCAAATAAAAGGTGATATTTAGTAGCAAGAATGTGAAATATGGAAGCACAACGGAGACGAAAGTGAGGTTGGATTAAGATAAAGATGATTCTACTGAGGCCAATAGAATTTTTCATTCCAAATTTAAAATAGAGTTGATACAGCCAAATACTCTGTACTTTTGATCCTACCTCCCAATTTTTAGAGATGCCCAAAGAGAATTTCAAAAGAGAGGAAGAAGAAATTATGCTGTCACACTAATTAGAGAGGGATGAGAAGGCGTCTTTGTTAAAACTGTGGCATTTAATAGGAAAGGTGAGATAGAGTCAAGGCTGACTGCAGAGACCCTGTGCAGAAGACAATCACGAGACTCAGTGCTTCCAAGAAGTCCTGGGCCAAGGTTGTCTGGTCTAGATCTCAAATTTTGTTTAATGGTAGGTCTGAGAAATGTAATCTCTTTAATAGTGAAAACTAGCCAATTGTACATAGCGTCTTCTATATTATATTTCTCAAAGAGGTGGAATATGACAAGGTCTAAATAGTGAAAATAAAAACATAAAAATCAATTACACACACACACATGTGTGCAACAAAAAGCAAACAGAAGACCTTGAATCTCATTTTGTATTTTAGAGAATATTTTATTTGAGTTAAACAAAGTCAAGACCAATTAAAAGATAGGACCAAGACAACAAGCAGCTTGCGACTCAGACAGGAGTTAACTCACTTCAGTTCCTTTGGGTTATAGTCATTAACATTTGCATGTAAAACTTTCTACACGGATTATATGAGATGTTCCAACTCCAGACCTTGAAACAACTATAGACCATGAAGTTGCACCTCTATTAAGCTAAAGGTTAAATAGTTTGAAGAAAGCAACAGTAATTCTCATAACATAATATCATTTTATAATGTAGCTTAAAAAAGTCTGGTTTCCAAGATGAAAATGTAAAAATGAAAGAAAGGAGCAACAAAATTATTCTATGTCCTCTAACGCAGATCTATGGAAGTTCAAAGTCATGTGCAGAGCAAGTTCAATAGCAAAGAGGCCTGCAGTTGATCACTTCAGCTTTCCCAGCATGGCACAAATTCAGTAATTTCTGAGCAAGCAAAGGAGTGATTGACAGTACCCAAATGCCATTACAGCTTTGCACCATTGTTAGTGGTGTTCATTAAGAAAACCCTGATTTATTGATATTTTCCAAATACACATAATTTGTCACTATAACCTTGAAATAGCATAAAAATACATTAAGATAAAATTAAAAAAAAATTTTCCTAGTTGCTATACAAAACATACCAATTCATTGAAAAATTGATGCAGAGAGAAAACCAAATGTGTTTAAAATAATTATCTTTTTTTAATTTAAGAAAAATTGGGTTTTTTTTACATACAGCTTTTCCTTGTGGATCCCAAATTAGTGAATACTTATTATATTCTTGTCTTTGGGATATTCTTCATATATGAGGTCTTATTCGTGCCTGTTAATAATCTTGGAATAGGCTACTGAATGAAACTACCTCATGCAGAAAGTTGCTTTCTTGAGAACAGAGGCATCCAGTATTAGCTAAATAGTTGAGGTTTTGAATTTGTATGTGATGTTCTTCATAGGTATTCACAGCAATTAGTTGTAAGCCAGTATTTCAGAGTCTGAGTTACAAAATAACATTAATAATTGCAAAGGGTGTGGTAAATGATTTGTTAGGAATAATAAAGCACCATAGATTGGGAATGATTTACTTTAAAATGACTTACTCTAAAAAAACAAAAACTGGAGTAGGTTCACAGGTCCTCCAGCCTGAGATCATTCTTATTTTCACTCATATGTTTCCTGAACGGGAGAAGAATGGGTGGAGTTAATGTGTCTCACAAAGAATCGCGCACAGGCTGAGTGCATCCACTTGGATATATTACAGTGGAAAAAAAGGACAAAGCCTAGGGGTCTAAACCATGACTATAGAATGAGAGAAAGAATAGCATTCCTTGCATCAAAGAACTATCTTTGGTGGGAGGGAGGGAGACGCAAGAGGGAAGAGAGATGGGGATATATGTATATGTATAACTGATTCACTTTGTTATACAGCAGAAACTAACACACCATTGTAAAGCAATTATACTCCAGTAAAAATGTTAAAAAAAAAAAAAAAGAAGACAAGATGGGATTTGAAAAATAATTGAATAACAAGAAAGACCTCATTATATTAGTCAAAAATATACATTATATATTTGCTACTTAAACTACTATGTTAAATTTCTGTGATATAAATATATTCATCATTTACATTTAAAAAAAAGTACTATCTTTGTTAGCTTCTCAACAACTTTGTTAATTTTCAAACACAACATTTATTGTTATTTTAAAGTTTTCAGATAAAGTATTGATAATACTAAGAGGATGTGGTTTTAGTCTTTAGTCCATTAATAAAGGCAAATTTTATCATTTAAAATTATTTTAAATTATCCTAAAGAGGTGTTTAAATGAATAGTATGCTCATAATTATGGAGTACTAAAGTCACAGTGTTGGCTATAATGGAGTAATGGAAGGACAAGGAGATTTTCAGTCAGAATACTTAGGTTCTAACTGTGAAACAGAACAAATATGAATGCACTTCAGTTCTAACTAAAAATAACAAGCATCTTCTATGTAAAATATAATTATATATTTATATACTTTAAAAACTTGTTTTCATTTGATTGCTCAGGGATCTCAGAGTTAATATTTAATCTTTTGAAGCCTCTCTGTCCTAATTTGTGAAATAGAGATTAATATCACCTCTTATCTCTTAGGATTTTTAGTGAAAAAAAATCATGGTTGCAAATTGCTTATAATAGTGGCTAATACGGATTATTCTGCTCACACATATTAGGTCTTGATGTCAATATGAGTTTTCTAATAACATTTACAATTTATTTTCTATCACTTTGAGACTGGAGGTCTGCCAGAATGTTCGTGTCTTAAATCTAGAAAACGGCCAGCCCCTGGGTAGCAGCAATGAATTACGTCAAGACCCATGGTCATACTCCATGTACCATGATTCGTTAGTTCATTAATAATAATAAAATAACAGCAATTCTACTTGCTTGACATAAACTGATGAGACTTTTCAGGTTGTGTTGTGATAAAAGACATACTTGACTGTTAGAGAGGGAATGGAGGAAGAAGAAAAGAGAAGAAGAGAGGAGAAGACAGAAGGGAGAATTGGAGTTCAGAAAAGCATGGGGGGTTTACAAGTGGCAGCATCTCCAAGGATGGGTACTAGAGATTATGACAGGGTCAGTCACTATGGCAGCTGTTGGGAGAGTCAGAAGAGAGATCCATCAGACCATGGTCCTGCCAAGGTAGAGGAGGCTGGTGCTTAGGAAAGGGAGGTGCCAAAGGCTCTCTTGAACACTTGACACACAAATATAAGATGTACCTAACCATTTCC
This sequence comes from Balaenoptera physalus, assembly GCF_965194825.1. Taxonomy (NCBI): domain Eukaryota; kingdom Metazoa; phylum Chordata; class Mammalia; order Artiodactyla; family Balaenopteridae; genus Balaenoptera; species Balaenoptera physalus. Next base: position 39,317,247 of record NC_138899.1, on the reverse strand, counting down.
AAACATAACAGAGAATTAGAAGAAAAAGTAACATAACCCAAGATCCCAGCGTAGATATATCAAAACACAATCCTTATGAGAATTTTTAAATTGGATTGTGCAGATAATTCTAATGAGGAATAGTACAGCAGTCCACAGATCTGAGTTTGGAAAGTACTTTATATTTAGTACTATATTTAGTACTTTATAGTACCCTATAACGTTGGAAGGCTTTATAGGGAAACTGCAGATGAGAAAACATAAGGCAATCTTTAGCCTGATTCTTTTAATCAGATTCCACTCCTGGGATCCTTGATCACTGAACAACATCCTGGCAATTTACTTTCCATTCAGTTTCCCACCTGAGAAAAATTGTGTGTCAAGATATTGTGAATTGTGCCTGATTTAAAGTTTTTTCAGGTATTTTTCATTTAAGCTTAATTACTGGAGATTCTGGTTTACATACTTTTCTGTTCATGCCAGGTGCAAACTAAAATTCACACCCACCTTAACAGCAATATATCCACTGATCCTTTTGAACTTCTGCTGAAAGTACATAGTAGGTTCTTTTCAGGAAAAGAGTTGGTTATGTTGACCAGATTGACAACAAAGGGCCAGAATCTCTGTGACCTCTTTCTAACAATATTCACTAGAGGGTAGAATTCAGGATAAAGTGAATTCTGTTGAACTGTGCTCAGTATAGCTGTTTGTTGTTTTTTGTTTTTTTTTTCCTGAAGTACTAAAAGAATGTCAGTAATAGGCAAGCTTGTCTATGGAACAGTCCCACCACATAGATGTTGAAAGAGATCCTTCTTTTTCTTTTATTGAAAGCTTTGTAAATATATCAGACTTTTACAAAAGAGCTGGAACTGCAGGGATTGCTAAGGCCTACATCTTCCCAGTCATGTAGAGTAGACAGACTTGAAAAGTAGAAATAGTAACTAAGTGTGACAGTTGATATGAGGAAGGAATATATGGGTTGACAAATCAACTCTTCAGTGGCAAAGACTAGGATTGAGAAAGTTCTAGAGTTAAGGTCTCAGTTTACCATTCTAAAAGTTCCTAACCAAGAAAAATCTCTTTTAGTATAAATCTTATATCTATAGGTATTTTCGTATATTTAATTCTTTTATAGTTCATTGTCATCCTGGAAAATATGACTAATTATTAAATGTGTAAATGTTTCCCCAATGGCACTGGAAGATGCAATCAAAGGCATGAATATTTTTCTCCCATTCTGAGGGTTGTCTTTTGGTCTTGTTTATGGTTTCCTTTGCTGTGCAAAAGCTTTCAAGTTTCATTAGGTCCCATTTGTTTATTTGTGTTTTTATTTCCATTTCTCTAGGAGGTGGGTCAAAAAAGATCTTGCTGTGATTTATGTCATAGAGTGTTCTGCCTATGTTTTCCTCTAAGAGTTTGATAGTGTCTGGCCTTACATTTAGGTCTTTAATCCATTTTGAGTTTATTTTTGTGTATGGGAGAAAATATTTGCAAACGAAGCAACTGACAAAGGATTAATCTCCAAAATTTACAAGCAGCTCATGCAGCTCAATATCAAAAAAACAACCTAATCCAAAAATGGGCAGAGGACCTAAATAGACATTTCTCCAAAGAAGATATACAGATTACCAACAAACACATGAAAGAATGCTCAACATCATTAATCATTAGAGAAACGCAAGTCAAAACTACAATGAGATATCATCTCACAAAGGTCAGAATGGCCATCATCAAAAAGCCTACAAACAATAAATGCTGGAGAGGGTGTGGAGAAAAGGGAACCCTCTTGCACTGTTGGTGGGAATGTAAATTGATACAGCCACTATGGAGAACAGTATGGAGATGACTTAAAAAACTAAAAATAGAACTACCATATGACCCAGCAATCCCACTACTGGGCATATATCCTGAGAAAACCATAATTCAAAAAGAGTCATGTACCAAAATGTTCATTGCAGCTCTATTTACAATAGCCAGGACATGGAAGCAACTGAAGTGTCCATCAACAGATGAATGGATAAAGAAGATGTGGCACATATATACAATGGAATACTACTCAGCCATAAAAAGAAACAAAATTGAGTTATTTGTAGTGAGGTGGAAGGACCTAGAGTCTGTCATACAGAGTGAAGCAAGTCAGAAAGAGAAAAAAAATACCATATGCTAACACATATATATGGAATCTAAGAAAAAAAAAAAAAAGTCATGAAGAACCTAGTGGCAAGACGGGAATAAAGACACAGACCTACTAGAGATGGACTTGAGGATATGGGGAGGGGGAGGGGTAAGCTGTGACAAAGTGAGAGAGTGGCATGGACATATATACACTACCAAACGTAAAATAGATAGCTAGTGGGAAGCAGCCGCATAGCACAGGGAGATCAGCTCGGTGCTTTGGGACCACCTAGAGGGGTGGGATAGGGAGGGTGGGAGGCAGGGAGACGCAAGAGGGAAGAGATATGGGAACATATGTATATATATAACTGATTCACTTTGTTATAAAGCAGAAACTAACACACCATTGTAAAGCAATTATACTCCAATAAAGATGTTAAAAAAAAAAGATATCTTTGTAAATAATAGCTATCAATATTTTAAATTTAAAAAAAAGCGTGAATAATTAAAGAAATTGAATTAAATTTTTATGTTGTGTGGTTGGCCAGGTTTTCCAAACAAAAGTTTAAATTTATGCTTATTTATATAAGGCTAAGCATACATAACAAGGTTTTGATGTAATTCATTCCTCATAAACCTAATTTCCTAAATTCCTGTAACGTCAACAGAGTTCATGATCAAATGGTTTACTTTCCTCTTCTTCAGGGAAAAGCACTCCATGCTAGTAAATAGGATATGCAGGATATGACAAAGGAAATCCTACTCCTGTAAAGTTGTATCAATTCTGGATCTAATGAAAAAGTTTAACTCATACATAAAACAATATTTTAACAGCATAGAAAGCTGGCTGGAAAGAATGACACAATTTTAGATTTTAATCTGAAATTTCAAAGAGCTTTCTTGAAAAACTCTAAAAAGAATGCAAGAGTGTAGCAGCTACCAGAAAGCAAATATAAAAGAAATCCCTTGCTGACAAAGCAACCTTTTATCCTTCGTACTTTATCTGTGGTCTATAGGAGATTTAATAGGCAAAATGTCACTGCAGATCAAATGTCTTCTTTCTAGAGCTCATTTTATTATATCTTAATTTAAAACGTAAATTAATGTCCTTAAAGATAATAAAGTTAACAGGTAAATCAGATAGCAAAACAAAACAAAAAACCCTCCCAAACCCAGTTAATTCTATGTAGATTTTCACATTCAGGGAGATAATGCAGAAAGATCAATGGGATTTAATGAGAAAAATGTTAAACTTAAAATATGCAAGGTATGCCTCATCTCACTTTGTACATATTTGCACTTAATTTTCATAGAGATGGGCTTGCATTTGTATCTCTACTCAGAAGCAGACAGACTCTGGTTAAAAATATCATCTTTATTAAATCTGAACTAGCCATCAAACAAACAAATACATTTCAAAGTAGTATCCCCACCCTGCAGTGTTCCAGTAAAGGAAATAATAAAGGGAAATATTAAAAAAAAAAAAAAAAAAAGATTGTTCTCTGAGAAGAAGAGATCTAATTAAAAGGAGGCCCTAACAACTCCATGGCTTAATTGGGAGCCCACTGAGATAATTGGACCTACGGGAGTATGATCACACCCATCATAAATTGCTTTTTTCACAAGTATAGGTTAAGTGCTTGATGCTTTAATTGGGTGTAGCACTACAATGAAAGTAGGGATAATATAGAAAAATTAATATTTAGGAAGGCAATCTCCTGAAGTTCTCTGGCATCATTAATAACTATATTTTTTTCAAAGATGCAATTCTCTGCATTACTTGGAACCACTTTGATAACAGTGTGGTTACAATTCTGTCAACCAAAATATACTTATACTCTTAAAAGTTGACCTACAGACCACTTGTAGCTGTTTTGCAATTAGAAATTCAACAGGATCACATCACCCTGTGATTGAAGTTAAAATGGGCTGCTTTTTTTGAAGACGATATCCTTGAGTGTTCACTGCAATAAACGCCGGCTTTCAATTAGATGATCTTCCAGGAAACAGAACCACAGAACTGTAAAGTCTCAGGGAATGTCATTGATCATTTATCTGGTCAAACTACCTATTTTTATAATTGAAGGCTCTGCATGAAGACAAATGGTGAACGTTCTAGAACAAAGCTAGGTCTTTATTGGGGGGCTAGGAGGTGTAAGGGATCATTTGGTGGGGGGAGGGTATTTCCTTTTGAAGATAAATGACTGAGTATTTCCAGGACTCATTTGGATACATCCATTGAGTACATTGCGATTCTATATTTTCAAAGCACATTGTGATTCTATATTTTAAAAACGAATCTCTATTACGCGAAGTGTCGTGGTGGCAAATTGAGGATCATTCCATTTGCACTGGGAAATGAGATTGCTTGTACTGTTTAATAGTGAAAAGTTATCCAATTTTGTTAGGTGAAAAGGCAGAAACAATATTCAGTTCTTACTATAAACAGAAAGAGTATTCCTCATATCCCTTACGTAAGCAAGTCAGTCAGCTTAAAGAACAGGTTTAGAAGGATCTAGCATCTTTAGCTTTAAGTAGTATGACCAACAGTCTTAGATCAAGCCACCATCTCTCAAGAAGACTGATTGACTGCCTGCTAATGCAGGGGACACGGGTTCAAGCCCTGGTCTGGGAAGATCCCACATGCCACGGAGCAACTAAGTCCGTGAGCCGCAACTACTGAGCCTGTGCGTCTGGAGCCTGTGCTCTACAACAAGAGAGGCCATGATAGTGAGAGGCCCACGCACCGCGATGAAGAGTGGCCCCCGCTTGCCACAACTAGAGAAAGCCCTCGCACAGAAACGAAGACCCAACACAGCCAAAAATAAAAAAAAAAAAAAAAAAAAAAAGACTGATTTACAATGGCGTTTTGGATAGTTCCTCTTCTCCACCTGCTTTGAACCCAGGAGGCTGACCCCTACAGACAGTCTCAATAGAACCCTCCTGCCCTCTGTCTTCTTGCTGGGTTCAGCCAAGGGGACATCAGTAGAGGATAGATCGTAAGTAAAGATACAAGTCTGGGGGTAGTTATTGCCAGGAATCCCTCATCCAAAGGCTGCTCTTGCATCTACTATGTCCCTCTAGCTCTGCCAAAGAGTTTCTCCTGTTATAATAATTGTCCCCCATCTTGGCAAACTCTTCCTTCTTTGACCCTTCAGACATAAATCTACACTTGCCCCCCTTAAGTCTCTTTTAAACACTGAAGCCAAAGAAACTTTTCAAAAACACAAATATGGTCATTGATAAAACCAAAATTCTTTACCTGAACTATGAAACACAGTAGGTCCTGGCTGACTCCCTGTCACCCCAGTTTCACCTGAATTACCTCCTAATTAACTTTTAGTCCCAGCCTAAATATCACTTTCTATATAGGTTTGCTCCACTACTGTATTCCTGTATATCTCATAGCAGTCATCTGAATTTTCATAATTTAATTTAGTTTTTGGTTTACAGGAGAATTTGAACCATTTTCTTTCTTTCCTCTTCCCACTTCCCTCCCTCTCTTCCTTTCTCATTCCCTCCTTCCTTCCTGTCTTCAGTCTTTATTATTCAGTCTTTCTGTCTTTCAGTTTGTTTTTTCTTAAATATTTAGCAAGAGCTCACCATGGTCCCTGACCTCCTGGATATTACATTTTGATAGGGAAGACAGATATTAAGCCGTTAATTGCAATACCAGTCATTTAACTGTAATGATGGTAAGTGCTAAGAGGACAAGATTCAAGGTCATATACTACCTTCACTGCGTTAATACCAGAACCAACAACAGAAACTGGCAGATAATAGACCTGCCATAAGGCAAGGAGGCAATATAGAGTTTTGGTAAAAAAAAAAAAAAAATTTGTTGTGCTGTCAGTTCTAATTGGATTCAGATTTTGGACTCTTAACTTTTGTTACCTATGGGCACTAGGCAAATTGATTTACCTCTGTAATTCTCAGTTTCCTAATTATAAGTAGGACTTACAAAATCTTCCCTGTGGAATTACCTGACGTATTAAATGAGAAAAACTTACATACATCACTAGAAGAGAATCTGATAGACATGTAGAGCTAGCATTATGGGAGTATTTCTAGAAAGGCAAAGGCTAATATCTTGGACTATGTATATAGATTTGTACCGAGAGGAAGAGCAACAAGATCAAAAATAGTCTATGCTTTTCTATTTTTAGAACACTACCACAATTTAAATTAACCATAATTAAAACTTCACAAAAACATGGAACAATTGCACAGGGAACTATATTTAATATCCTGTGAGAAACCATAATGGAAAAGAACATGAAAAAGAATGTATATATGTATAACTGAACCACTTTGCTATACAGCAGAAATTAACACAACATTGTAAATCAACTATATTTCAATTAAAAAAAGAACTACATATTTAGTTATTTACAAGTTGTCTAAGAATGGAATGTATATATTAATATAATGATTGTGATATAATTAACACATTTAAAATTAATTAAAATTTTTTTAACATAAAAAACATGGAAAAATTGAATTTCAAGAACAAGACAAAAGGTAGACAACATTGTGGCATAAGGAATTTGGAAAAATAGTATATCCATTTCAAAAGTATAGGGCTTCCCTGGTGGCGCAGTGGTTGAGAATCTGCCTGCCAGTGCAGGGAACACGGGTTCGAGCCCTGGTCTGGGAAGATCCCACATGCCGCGGAGCAACTAGGCCTGTGAGCCACAACTACTGAGCCTGCACGTCTGGAGCCTGTGCTCAGCAACAAGAGAGGCCGCGATAGTGAGAGGCCCGTGCACCGCTATGAAGAGTGGCCCCCGCTTGCCGCAACTAGAGAAAGCCCTCGCGCAGAAACGAAGACCCAACACAGCCAAAAATTAAAAAAAAAGTATAGCTGAAGCCACCTGGCAAATGTAATAAAAAAAGCTTTATTAATACAGTATGCTTCATGCATAAATCTGATCAGATTTGCTCTAGCAATCATCCTGAGTGCCTCAAGACACATGCACTATAAGAAATAATGTTTCTATACATTCTTTTTTTTTTTTTTCTATACATTCTTAAAACTCTCTTCCTTTGCAGCCTCTACTGAGGGTTAATTTGTAATCCAAAGTGAAGTTAGACCTCTATCAGCAGCAGGCCTTGTTTACAGGCAAATGGTCAAATTTTAGCTTATTCTTCCCTCATTTATAAAATTATTTTGGGGAGTCTTTTTATATTTGGTAAACTGTAAGCAAATAAAAGCTGTGTATTATTCTTTTATATTGTAGACTCTACTATTGAAAATTTCACTTGGACTGTCCCTGAGAAAATTATACCAATCGGAAACATTTTTGTCTTTTAATTTTCTGTATTTTATACCATGTAAACTTATATATAAATGGCTCATAATGTGGTGTTACTCTTGGTTTATGTAATGTTATTCATAAATGTCACAAAGGAAGGGTTAATGTAGGTATAACAGAACATTTTAATCAAATAAGAATAACAAAAAAATAAAACACATGAAAACCTCAATTTGTATTGTTCATTCTCAAATATTACAGCACTATAAAGCATACCAATGTCATAGAACTATTTTATACCTGAATATTGTCATTTCTCCACTATCTATGCATTGATTCATGCTGTTTGGTGGAAAGTAAGTCAGGAAAAAACAAGTTTCACAAAAAGAGTTTCCGTCATTTAAATTTAGCTAATTACAAAAGGTTGCCAGCAAACCTCTTAAGTTTAGCTTGATTAGACATGAACTGAATAAATTAAACTAAATGTAAAGGTTGTAGAATTTCACTTTTTATGGTAATATGAACTATCCATTGAGCCACATGACTGATGCTAAGTGAGGCAGCTGGTGTGTCATCCATGTATGACTGTCCCCATCACATCAAATACAAAAAGAAAAAGAAAACTATATGCATAGCCAGTGCTTTCCAGAAGGGCTTTCTTCAATGATGGAAGTGTTCTGCAGCTGTGCTGTCCAACATGGTAGCCTCTAGCTATATGTGGCTATTGATCACTTGAAATGTACCTACAGTGACTAAGGGACTGGAGGCTTTATTGCATTGAATTTTAACTAATTTAAATCTAAATAGCCACATATAGCTAATAGCTACCATATCAGATCACAGAAGATGGTCTGAATAATTGTCCCTGCACTTATTCCTGCAATTTCTTAAATTAACATTTTCATCGAGAAACAAGACAAGTATCTCTAAATATACTCATAATAATCTGCTTCAAGGTTCAGAATATGACTTCCTGAGTCTTAGCTATATTCATGAGGGACTGAAGATCACAGGAGACAGACTTGCTATTATGAGAGGCAATGTCTGACTCACCCCATCTTTACCCAGGGGAGTAAAAAGCCACCTTGCAAACCTCATGTGCTTGCACTGTCCCTATGTGAATTACCGTCTGCTTCTGTGATGAGAGGAAGAAGACAGCTCCTAAACAGATGGTTTACCACTGTGCAGAAGAAAGAGGGGGGAAGTGATGGAGTCATCTTTTTTCCCCTCATCTACTAGATTTTTACTCTAAGAGGAAATCAGCAAATTTTAAAAGATATTAACATAATATACTGTGCTTATATTTTAGTCTCATTTGTTGTATAAAAGAAGCCTATGTATTTATTGTGTTTCATCAAGGTACCAACAGTTGGGCATTGTTCATCCCTAGAGTTTTCATATTGGCCCCTCAAGGTGATTTACAATACTCTAAATGACGTATTGTTATTATCACCTAAACATTAAAGTGGCCAACATTCAAGTGAAATCAGTACTCAGTGGGCAATAATTCTATTGTGTATAATTACAATTACCCATGCCCTCCTAACTTTTAGCAAATGTTCGTATTCACTCACCTTCAATCAGACAGCTTTGTTTTATCCACTCAATTTGGGTACTTGGCTCCCTGGGGAAATTTTCCATTTTACCATCAACTAGCTTGTTACTTATCCTCCTTGATTTAATTTGGATATTATTTTCTAAAAGACTATGGCATTGAAATCCTTTACAATTATCAGATTCTATCTACATGATGATTAAGTTTCTATTTTTTATGCTGATTGCTGCAAATGCTTTATAAAAGGAAGAGCCTTTTACCTGAGCAGCTTTGATTTATAGGTTATGAAATAACACAGTGTTTCTTTCAAAAATGACATAACATTTGTTTGCTTTTTAAAAAGGATCACTTTTAAAGAATAAGAAGTGTAATAAAGAGTTTCAGGAAGCAGGGCACACATGTAGTAAAATTAAATCCCTTTACATTTTCAATATGCCTAATGTTGCTGTCAGATTTGGGTAGAATGTCCATATAATTTATCATCCCAGAATTGGACCCTTCTGAGAGTGAAATAAGGCTCTGTTAATAATTAATCTGGGCCAGCAGGTGTAAATGGGGACTATCCCAGGCAAATGAGGGCACAGTGACCCTGGATTTAAAAATATTTGGATATATTACAAGGGTTCTATTTTACATGAGGATGGACCCCTGAGGATAAATTTTCTGAAGTGAGGCCTGAGCTACCCTATTTCACAAGGGGGTTGACTAGTCTACCATATTGAAGGCCACTTGATACTATTTCTATCTTTATCTCAAGTCTTCTGACACACTCCTATCGTTCAGGATCTCACTATTTACCTTATTCTCTTTAACGTCATTACCAAACTCCACTTCAAAATTCTCTAGTTCTTCAAGCTCCTACTCAAATATTCGATTATAGATTGAATGTCTGTGTCCCCTTCAAATTCATATGTTGAAACCTAAGACTCAGTGTGATGGTATTTGGAGGTGGGGACTTTAAGAGGTGATTAGGCCATAAGGGTGGACTTGTTAATGGGATCAGGGCCGTTATAAAGGAGACCCTAGTGAGACCTGCCTTTACCCCTTCTACCATGTGAAGACACAGTGAAAGACTGCCATCTATGAACCAGGAGATGGGCTCTCACCAGGCACTTAATCTGCTGACCTTGATCTTGGACTTCCCAGGCTCTAGACCTGTGAGAAATAACTGTTTGCTGTTTATAAGCCACCTAGGCTATGGTAGTTTTGTTATAGCAGATCAAACAGACTAAGGTATATTCTTTTCTCCCCAGAATCATATCTAGTAACATCTGTAAAAATATTTCCTTTGGTTTACAGATTTGGTCTGTAAATTTTACCTCTGATGTTAGTTAAAGTATGTTCCTTCATGTTGCAGGTAATTATTTATATGTCATTCCTCCAAGATGGCAGGAGTGCTGCATTTTCCATGTTTGACTTGCTATGATGCCTGTCAAGGTATACTTCCACATAGTGTTTATAGAGTTTGTTAAATAGATTACTAAAGAAGTAACTGAGGAAGTTGGTAATTACACAGGAATTACACTACATTTATGTCACTAACACAAGTTATTGCCTACTATGTACCCAGAGCTGTTATGAATGCTCTAAAATATTATTTCACATAAGTCTAAATTAGACATACCTAACATGCCAATAATGAAGCTGAGATTCAAACAGTTAAATATTATGCCTTGAGTCATAAAGCTTCTAATTGACAAAGTTGGGATTCAAACTCAGGTCTGTCAGTTGTGTGTGTGTGTGTGTGTGTGTGTGTGTGTGTGTGTGTGTGTTTTAAATGCAATAATATAAAAAGCAACACTGTGTGTTTCTCCGTCTATTCTCTTCTATAAATAGTAACCATCTTCACTGGGTGGTGAACCTCATCTTCCTTATTTATCATCTTATTTACAACATAGATTAATTAAGCATTTTTAGTTTTCTTAACATTTTCCCATGTTGCAGTACATTCAGCAGTAAGTTTTATGAACATTACTTTACAAATTAAGCTACTCTTTCATATTTATCTTTGTTTCACTTTGAGTTTATTCTATCAATATTTCAGTTGAAAAGTATTAGTTTGTCAGAGAGCTACCTATACAGTCACCTTAATTTTGGTAGCTGTTCTACTGGTCACTTCCTCACTGGGATTATTCATAATTCTACAGGATAATTATGTCATTTTTTACCTTTCCATTCTCATTGAGTAATATTTCAATTTAGAAAGGTTGTCCATGGAAGAAAACTTCTCCTTTGTTTTAAATTTTATTTTAAAAAGTGTATTTCCTAAAGACATGGTTTTATATTTCACTAGGAATAGCATCTGTGTCTACTTTGAACATGACCCTGAGGCCATGCAGAGTTTTGAAGAGTGTAGACCCCAGGTGCCAACCCTCAGGCTTGAATTCTGCCTACAGGCCCTCCTGCTATTCTTCAAGCACAGCAGGCGCTCTGGTGACTTAGGAATTGGGATGTTCCCTTTCTTGGGATCTTCACTGAAGAGCTATTTTCTCAGTGGCATTCAAGACCATTCTATTTAAAACTGATCCCCCCACCCTACTCCCTAGTCAATGTCCTTGTCTTAAAATTCTCCAAAACCTTATGAGTCTCTAACATAATATACACAATATATTAAAAATAATGAGTATATTACTTATTTATTTCTTAGGTCTCCCCTACAACAGAATGTAAGTCCTAGGAAAACAAACAATTTTTGCTTGGCTCAGTGCTTTAACCCCAGCTCAGAGAACAATAGTACCTACCACATAATAATTGCTCAAGAACTTTTTTTTACTCACCACATGAATTAAAAATTTGTTTTACTTTTTACCACAACACATGCAGTTTAAGGACTAATAAAAACTTAATTGAAGTCATGGCCTGAAGCTGTAATTGTGGAATTTTAGGCTGTGCTAAAGAATGGCAGAGGGCTAAGCATTTCAAGATAGTTTGTCATTATAAATTCCCCACAAATAACTAACTCATTGTATGAAGCAGCCAATATTAAGTAGCATAAAACTGGCTGGAACTTGCTATGGATATGTCCTGGACTATAAAAGAATCGTGAGAAGAAATCTCCTATTTCTAATTGTGTCGTTATCACACTTACTTTAAGTATTATTTGATTGTATTTAAATTAGAATTAAATTAAGATTAACAAACACACAGAAAATGACTTTTGGTTCTATGAGCTCCGTGCATGTCCGTCACCCTCCATTCTGCCCTTGATGGCAACAACTGCACTAGGATTCACCTCTTCCAGGGAAAAGTCGAAACATGGATTTAATCCAACTTTCAATCAGCTGTACAGATGGGTTTATTTCACAAATACCCTGTACTGCGCAGATGGAAGTTCCTGAATGCCTGACAAGGTGTCAAAACTGTTACTGATATTACAAAGGAATTAAAAATCAGCATAGGAAATTATAATTAGTAGGGGTTTGGTCTCTGAAGAATATATTAGCTCAGCACTTATATTTTGTCCTTGGCAGGAAAAGAAAACATATTTGGGAAGAAAAAATTTTAAGTACATATTATGCTTGCCTGATGGCTTTTACATGAAGTATTTTTTTGCCATGTAAGGATGCAGTAACTTAAGAACATGCTAAACTGGTAGAACACATGAATTCCTGTATTTTAAAAAGTGTTTTAGGGGTTTAGATTTTTAAATTCCATCATATCTGGAATACACTTTGAAAGCAATACTTCAATGATGAAACTAGTACATAAGTTATGAACTTATTTTCGTTACACATTAAGCTATTTTCATAAAATAAATCACATAATAAGCAGCTTAGTATGAAATGGCTGCATCTAGGGCTCAAACAACCAACAGCTTCTAGGCAGTCTCTGAAAATTTGCCCCAAACACCTGTGGTTCTTTATTATGAGCTTATTTTATTCATGGATAAGAACTAGTAAAGAGATAAGATGTTTTCATTCTTTTGTTCAAGTAAATCTCAATATAGTAAACTTGGATTCAGAATTTGGTGTTTTAATTGTTTTGCAATTTTCCGTGCATGAACGCCTTACATTACATTGCATCTTACATTCTTAACATTCTGTCTTGTCTTAGTCCCTCCTTCCTCCCACTCCTATTCTATCTGCTCTACCAGCTGCATATGTTGTTAGGAGTTTATAACCATCCTATCTATGAAATAGAAAGTTCTTACTTCCTATTAATTAGGAAATAGGAAGAATTTTAATGGCATGGATCATTTTCTAGTCTAATAAAAGAACTAAAAAAGCCATTGTAAAGCAATTATACTCCAATAAAGAAGTTTAAAATAAAAAATAAAAATAAAAAATAAAAAATAAAAAAGCAAGGAGAGTTTAGGAGAGATGGCTGTTAGCTAGTTGATTTACTTATTTTGGGAGGTTGGGGGGAACTGTAGGCTAATGATATCAATCATGGTAATCTCTAGAACCAGGCTGTTCTATATGGTAGCCAGTCACCACGTGTGGCTATTTGAGCCCTTCAAATGTGATTAGTCCAAAATGAGATGTGCTTGAAATGTGAAGTATTCATTATATTTCCAAAAAATCTAACATATATTATTGTATTAATATTTTAATTTCATTTCAATTCCATGTTGAAGTGATAATGTTTTAGACATATGGGATTAAATGAAATATATTGTTAAAATTGATTATTTAGTTAAAGAATTAAAATTCACTTCCCCTCTTTTCTTTTTAATAATGTCACTAGCAAGAAAAGTGTTTTTTTGGCTGTGCCCCACAGCATGCAGGATCTTAATTCCCTGAGCAGGGATCAAACCCATGCCCCTGCAATGAAAGCGCAGAGTCTTAACCACTGGACTGCCGGGGAAGTCCCTAAAAATTTTTAAATTACGTATGTGGCTTGCCTTTGTCGCCCACATTATATTTTGATTCAACAGCGCTAGCCTAGAATTTACTTAGAGAGAATATCTCAAATAGGGAAGTGTGTCCTGCAATAGGTAATTACACATAACTTCAGTCAGAGAAATAAGTTTTCTTTTCTGTCAAATGGTAATGGATATTATTAATATTTCTAAATTAATGACTCACTATACAGCCATGGCTCATTTAATGTAAATTAAATAATTTCACATTTAAGTATTTTAGTTTTGTTTTTCCCATTGCAAGAATGCAAACTTTTTCTAAAGCAGTAGGGCTGGTCCAGGACTAGAATCAAAGCAGCTCCACAGGCCGTTCAACTCTGAAGGGACACACACACATGGTCTTAATCACTGCATAAGTTTCTACTTCACTCCACGCGCATCCTCTGGCTTTTTCCTTTGATCCATGTTTTCCTGACTCCCTCCTTGTTTTATTCCTTGTGCCTCTCAGCTTTGGCTGTTACCTGGCCCTAGAGGGCTCTCCTCCAGCCTTTCTCTGCATGTGATTTTTTTTTTTTTTTTTTTTTTTGCTCTAGTTCCCAGTGTTCTCAGTCGATTCCCACTTTATTTCATAGTTCACATTCTCTAGAGAGAGAATCGGATTGTCTTTGTTCAACTTGTCAGGCTCTGCCATAGCTCAGAGATGACTGGCTAGCTTCTGTATGCTGCAACCATCAGGGACAAAGTCACCTGGCAAAAAATCAAAGACACCAGATTATAACTTTGCCCAGATCATGAGCAGTATAGTTCCCTTCAAAAGTGCCATGCTAGGGCAGGTGTATCACGAACAATGTCATATGCAGTGGAAGAAATGAAATAAACCTAATTGAAGCTAATGAACAGCTCCCCCTGCAAAAATCAGAAAATTTGATGTTTATCGAAAACATGCAGAGATTTTAATGGTTTTGTTTTTATATGATTTTATCTTATCTCATTCAAAAATATTTAAAAGACAAACAGAAAACAGACAAATAAAAATTCTATTCATATTACTGAATAAAGAAGCCAAATGAAGATGATTGTATTGCTATATCCTTAGCAGTGAAAGTATTTTCACTTGACACTATACAGTTTTTCTCCTAAAGATGACCACTCCTATTATCCCCATATATTTTCTGACTTGCGTTAGGTACAACACAATTTTATTAAAATATCTTAGTATTATCAAACTGTATGCAAGATTACATATTTATTCCTAAGTTCCTTTCTCATGATTGCTATATCATTGAATGTGATTTAATTTTATCTAAGAACTGAAATAGAATAAATCTCCAATTTCAAAATGGTAAGATGGATTATGTGATTGATAATAACTTCATAAACAGTTTAGATTAAACAGAAATTTCACTAATGGAAGAATAGTGGTATCAGGAGCATGGGTAGTAGACATTTCATCATGCAGAAAAAGCTGCTGGTTGCCTGTTCCTACGGCCATTCTTCTCTTCCACCTTAGAAATAATACTGCAAAGTTTAGCTAGTATATTGCCACTGTACATGGAAGACTAGACCTGCCAGTACACCTTGCATCTAGGATTACCAGGTGCCTACATTTGAGCCAATGGGTATTAGTAGAAATATTGTATGTATGAGGGACACCTTCTGTAAAAAGGATTAGATTCACCCATTTTCTTTCCTTTGTACTTCTGGCTACCTGGAATGAAGGAATGCAGTCCAGACTTCTAATAACCTTCTAGGACCTAGGGTGAGCTTGAGAACAGAAGTCATTTGCCAGGATGTCATGGGCAGGTCTCTGAGCACACCATGAAGTGATCCAGAAACCCTGAATCACTCATCTGTAGGCCTAATTTATGTTCAGATAAATAAAACTTTATATATTTTAAGTGACTCAGTTTTTTTTCTGCTATATGCAGCTGAATCTAATCCTTACTGATAGAGTATCACCAACTTTAAAGTCATGTTTTGTTTTTTTTTTTGAGGTCGATAGAAATGTTTATTATTTGATGATTTTCATGGTTTCATAGTTGCATGTGTGCAGACACGTATCTGTTAAACTGATACAATAGCACACTTTAAAAATGTGTAGCTTACTGTACTATAATTATGCATCAATGAAGATATTTTAAAGGACACTTAAGACATTGAAAAGGCAGTTCAGACCCTGGATAAAATATTTGTAAAACACGTATCGCATATGCAATGTATTTCTGGAATATATAAAGAACTCTTACAATTCAATAACAACAACAAAAGAAGACAAACCACTTAATAAAAAATGGGCAATGATTTAAACAGATGCTTCTTCAAAACAGGTGCATAGCTGACAAACTAGTACACAAAAAGAAGCACACCCTCATTAGTCACCAAGGAAGTGCAAATGTATTCTACAATGAGATATGCCCACACATATTAGAAAAGTTAAAAGAACTGACAATGCCAAGTATTAGCGTGGATGTGAAGCAAGTAGAACGCACATATATAACTTATGGGAAAACAATTTGGCATTTTATTATATAGTTAAACATATCCTTATCATTTGACCTATCAATTTCACTCCTTTGTCTTTTCCCAAGATAACATATGTCTACACAAAGAATTTTATGTAAATTTTCATAGCAGCTTTATTCTTAATAGCCATTAATGGAAAAACATTAATCTTCTGGAAAAGTGATAAACATAATGTGGCATCAATTTGTAAATCACTAAAGAAATTGTGTTGCATTCAGAAGACTGTCTGAATTTAACAGTAAAAAAGAATGCAACAACATGAATGAATCACAAAAACTTTACATTAAGTGAAAAAAGCCAGACAGAATAGGTTACATATTATATTATCTAATTGATATAAAATTTGGAAAAAGTCTACAGTGACAGAACCAGATTAGTGGTTGCCTGGGGCTAGGATGGGGCAATGAGACTGAGTTTAACAGGGAATGAGGAAATGTTTTGTGGTTACAGAAATGTTATAAATCTTTTGTGGTGATGGTTAACTGGCCATATGTATTTGTAAAATCTATTTAACTGTACACTTTAAATGGGACAATTTTATTATCTAGAGTGTAACAATATAACTGATCAAAATGACAAGAAAATGATAAAAATAGTTAATTGGTGTTGGCACAGCAGGGACATCAGAACACATTTAGAGTTTTGCTCCAGGTCTATATACATCTCCTGCTCTGTCATAATGCAGAAATTTGGAATTCACATTGAACCACTAAATCCATGACATATGATGACTGGACAGGATGAGCAGCCTTGGTGAGACAAATGCACACCAGAGGGTGGAAAGTAAACCCTTTGATTATTTAGGAGCCTGCAACATAAGTAAAGTTTTTAGGAGTCCAATTGTAGAGTATCCACTCTAAATTGAGAAAAAAATCCTGAATTGTACATCTTTTGCCACAATAAGGGAAGCAAAATCCCCGGTATGCACGCATAAATTCCAGAGGCATATATATATATATATATATATATATATATATATATATATATACACATACCACATCTGGGAATTATGTTCCAGCCCATATATTAGTTAACATGGAAAGAATTTTGCATCAAATCCAGGCAGAAGTGAAAAGAGTTTTGCCACCAGATCCAGGCGATCCAATACATCTTTGTGTGTCTAATTCTGTCTTGGCACCTGCTTCTCAGAATACCTAACTTAATACAGCATGGCTTCACTAACAGGAAATCATTGGGCCAGTACTTCCCATTGGGTGGGCTGAAAAATTGTCAGATCTATATTTTAGTCTGAGGCTCTCCCTGCCAAGTTTTATTTTATTTCCTCTTTAAAAGTTTGAGGTCTGCACTGCATTCTGAAGGTTTCCCTCCACAATCCCCCCACCCGCATAACCCTTTATATTTTCACATGTACTACCTCCCAATGAAGTTTCTGCACCTCTAACTCTGTCTCAGCATCCACTTACTGGAAATATCCTAACTGCAAAAACATGTCTGTACAAGATTTATACATGATTGTTCATGGCAGTTTTCTTCATAATATCCTAAGACTGGAAACAACCTACATCTCCTTTATTGTTGAAAGGATAAACAAAGGTAGAATATTGGTGCCTGGGACACTACTAAGCAATACAAAGTAATGAATTACATATACACAAAAATGTGGATACATTTCAAGAATGGTAAGCTTGACTGAAAGAAACTGGACCTAGAAGAATGCATACTGTATGATTCCATTATATGGCTTTCTTTAAAAGAAAAATACCATCCATAGGGTCAAGAGATCAGTGGTGGCATGAAACCAGGCATAGAGTAGGGATAAACTGGGAAGAGCCACAAGGGAGATTTATGAGGTAATGGAAATAGTCTATTTATTAATTATGGTGATGGATATATGTGTGTATGTATTTTTTAAACTCATTAAAAAGTTCACTTAGAAAGGGAGAGTTTTATGATATGTAGATTACACCTAAGTAAATGTTTTCTTTTTTTTTTTTTTTTGATAAAGAGTGTATATCAAGCCAGATTGTATTTAGTCCACAGTGGCAAATAAATACATGCAAGCATGCATATATATATATACACAAATACATAAATAAATGATGTATCTGCCCCCCATTCCTCCACTGTTATACAATTATTTATGAAAATATGTTTATGTGATATAGATTTTTGAACACCTACTTTGTTTCAGGCAATTGCCTAGGTACAGGGAATATATTGATATATATAAAGTTGAGAAGGACTTTATCCTCAAAGCCTGCATAAAGTCATGTTCTTACTTTAACTTATACGGGCATTTTTCCCAAGACAAGTAAATGCAAAACTCTTCCATTGGTATCTCCATAAATATATATTTTAAAATGTTGTATTCAGCTGAATATATACTTTATCAATACAAAACATTTAGACTGCAAATAGTGTCTTTATATAAAAAGGTCAGTTAAAACATATTCCTGAAGTCCATACATTTTAATATTATTTCTAAGAGGAAAATCACACAATTATGATGTCTACACTTTCATAAACTATATGTAACTTCTAAGTAATAAACATCTATCTTAATAATTTTTCTAAACTTTAAAGGTGTATGATGCAAACTATTTTTCCCCTTTCATTTTTGAAATTCCACTTTAGTATTTCAACTATTATTAAGTGCTATAGTTCTAAAACACATTAAAATACTAATAATTGTTGTAATTTTTCCTTTAAAAAATGAGATGACACTAACCACATTTTTGCACATGCTATATTCCCTTAACATGATAATAGTTTCCTTAGCCATGACATTAAATATTCTCCAAAAGTGAGTAAATAAGCTTCCACCTAGAGTTAAACCATATTTTATATAACCAACATCTATCACTGGATATTGTAGATTTGTTTAATGTTTTACAATAATAAACCATGATAGCAAATTAATAAATTCATGTCTGCATCATCAATTATGTGTTTAGAAAATTGGTGAGTGGATTATGAGTCAGAAGACATGAGCATTTTTAATACTAGTGATGAATATTTTCAAATTGATCCCTTGGAAGAATGTATCATTTTAGTCTCCTTCACTGAGAGTATGTTCAAATAATTCATTTATTTATTTTTTTATTTTACTGACAATAATTTTTACTTAATTTTCATTTTTTAATTAATGTATTTCTCTTGTTTTTTAGTATGAGAGAGGTAGAGTTTTACTGGGAACATTTACTTCCAAGAGCACATGTCTGTCAAGGCAAGAACGGTGTCATTGGTTTCAGTCTGCTCCAGAAAATTTCATTCTACTGATAAGTGACAGTACATTAGCAACATTAAGGTGAAATTTCTGCATGTCCATCATTCTGTTCTAACTCCTGTTTTTCTGTATTCCAATAGAAAGATGTTGGCAAAATGTGAATATTAATTTACTATTTCACCATTTTACTCATTTGAGGAGGATCACTGAACAGGCCATGTGTGGGTTATCCTGCATCCTGACTTTTACTCACTGATTAGTGTTGAGGTTTTGTGATTTCTACCAAAAAAAAAAAAAAAAGAAAAAGAAAGAAAATTAACTACTTGAGACTGTCATTTATTTAGCTCATAGAGACTCAAGAGAGACAGCAGTGATAAGTTTGGGAGTTTTAGAAATAATAGAGGTATGAAGATAATACTGTTAAAATACAACTAGGTAACAATTTTGACCACAGAGCATCACACAGGTATTTTATTATTACTTCATGTTATGTTATCTCATTTAATTTCTTAGTTCCTTATGAAGCAAAGTTTTAATCTCTACATTTATACTGTTCTGAGAGCTTAATCAATGCTTTCCTGGTCACACAACTAATTAGCCCTGTGGTAAGTTAGTTGAGGGGTCAATATACATTTCTCTTTCTCTGCTTAATTATAGAACCCTAGTATTTTTTGAGGTGTGTTCTTCTGTTACATAATGACACATGCATCAAGGACAGCTGGGTGCAATGCCAACCTCCAGAAAGTAAATCTTATGAGAACCAGCCATGTGGTATTGCCCTGATCAAGGATTAGACCCATTATATAAGCTGGTCCAATAGGATCACAGGAGAAGGTTTATACTCCCTTCTTGAGGAAGAGGTTTGCTTTTAAGGGCTCCTGCATGTGAATAACAACTGTCCAAATTGTCATTTGCATCCATCTCAGAACCATGTAACACTGATGCTAAATGGCAGAATATAGAAGAAATTCTCGATTTCTCAGTGACATTATTTAGTTGTTGATCTAACTGCATCAAGAAAATTAAGTGAAGTATAAATTTTCTTATTTTTTAAAAAGCCAGTTTGAATCACATTTCCATTACTTGCTGTCTAAATCATTCAATTTGTTCCTCTGGCCTATCAGAGGCAACAATCATCCTCTTTCAATTGCCCTATCTTTTCCAGAAGGTAGGCTAGCTTCATTTGGGGAAAATCCCTCTCTGGTAAATTTGTGCTTTAAAGAGTAGCAAATAGCTTAATGGCTTAAATTGGAAATCCTGACTATTAAGACTAACAGGAAACAAACGGTAAAGTTGTTCATATTTGAGAAAATTTAATATTGATCCAATTTCAAAAAAATATATAAGGACTTTGGCATGCATAATAAGGAGAAAAAAATCATAGCCAATGGTGAGTTATAAGAGATGTCTAAGCAATATATTGAAAAAGACGAAGAAGACAACACATACAATAGTGACAGATTCTCAAAAGCATATCAAAATCATATTTATCCAACTTATTAAGCAAGTGTCTCCAAACCACAAAGATTCCAGTCAGTAATCCTGGCTGAAAATTTTATGTGGGAAGTAGAATAAATTATGGACTTCTAGTCTGTGATATTCTGCCACCAAACCAAATCAAGTTTGTTCACGTGTGTGTGTGTGTGTGTGTGTGTGTGTGTGTGTTTGAATCTTATGACTCTCAACTACATGCAGTGCTGTTTGATGTAACTCCTGTCATTTTAGCAAGCACCCCCATGACATAAAAGGTTGGCGCATCACACACTCAGTACAGAGCAAAGAACATTTTATATGTGATACTATATTATTAATATTTTAACGATATAGTGAAGAAGTTTAAAAGGTAAATGTTAAGAAAATCTAAATTTGTTTTTGCTGCTTTATTTTAGCTATTACTGAACAATGCTTTTGAACTGTACCCCAGTGCTTCTCAAACTTACCTGGCATTTAGAATCACCAGGAGAGACTTATTTTCCCCAGTAAGTTAGGGACCCAGTGCTGTAACTCCTACTGTGATGGGAAATATATGCATTCTATATAACAAAGGCACCATAATAAAATCTTTGATAAGAAAATATGTCAGGGAAATTAACTCACTTTTTAAAAAAAGGGATTCCTCAAAATTTGAAGATACAGAATTTGGAAATGGATGATCTCATTTTTTTTCCCTTTTGGCTTATGTTTGAAGCAGTCAGGGAGATAGCATGGGCACAAGGCACCTAAGTTTGGGTTTAAATCCCTGTTTACCATGTCACTATTTTGGCACCCTTGGGTAAGTTGTATGATTTATTGGACTGTTACCTTCCTCATCTGTAATATGGTAATAATAACAAAACACATGTTACAGGGTTGTGACTGTTAAGTGACAGTAAAGGCATTTAATGATACCTGGCATAATCAGCCTCTCCCTATTGTTCTAATAATAAGTTTTGTAATTGCTTGCTGTCTCACTGACTTCCACTCTGAATTTCAGGTTGAAATTTCAGTCTAACATCTCCCAGTGTACAAAGAGAAACAGTATCTTTTGCTTCCTGGGCTTCAAATCAATATCTTAAAGGCTCAAGGGAAAAATCAAAACAAAATAAAGCAAAAAATTCCAGCGAACTAAACTCATCCTACTACTGTCCTCACAGCAGTCTCATTGTATGAAATCAGTGGTTAGCCCCTGTTGTTTTCCCTGTTTAGTCTTCCCTCTTTTCTGGTAACACAGGATATAAGCAAAATTTCCTGAAGATTTCCACCCTGATCAGGACATCTAGAATTCGCTTAATCCTCTACAAATCCAATGGTCCTTTAAAATCTTTCTGCTCTTCTTTCTCTCATCTTCACCAGGAAGGCTCAGCAATCCTAAACAGCCAAGCAACAATTACAACAATCAACATCTGCCATTCATGGGTGCTTTCCATGTGTCAGGATCTGAAGTGAGACATTTATAGATGCTGTCCCATTCAATCCTCCCAAGGTTCCTGTGGATTATGGGTAATTCAGACCTGGAGGAATTGCTCAAATTCAGCTGGGTGACATCTGGCAGAACTGAGAAGTATGTAAATGTCTATCTGACTCCGTAGCCCAGACTCTTAACCAGCACTCTTCCATCTCAAGGCAAACTCCTAGATGGCTTACAGTTCCTATTAGCCAGGCCATTAACATCGCAAGAATTTCTACTTCCACCCGTGCCTGCTGTTTGAGGGCATACTGAAATGATTCTTTCCTTCGCAGTTGGGCAAATTTAAATTTTTACCTCCAGCTTATCAAAATAATCTCCACATTGTAAGGCACTAATCTATCCACAGTTATTTTTTTTTTTCTCAGAAAGTTTTTTGGTCAGACCCTGGCCTCTACTTACAGAGCAAGTGAAGCTATATCCAGACTTCAAAACGGATTACATATTTTTTTCTATTTATATTTTCCATTTATAAAGCAAAATTTAAGACTGCAACTTCCCACCAGCACGCTGTATCCCTTTTTCTTGCTTTACTAACAGTTACCATCTTCTAATATACTGTGGAATTTACTTGCCTCTTTTGCTCATTAGCTCACAAGATGCAAGCTCCATGAGGACAAAAGTTTTGCCAGTGTTGTTTGCTGCTATATCCTCCACATCTAGAGCAATGTGTAGCATATAATAGTTGTTCAATGAATATTTACCTAATTAATGAGTAAGCAAAAGTCACAGTGGACAAATGTGTCTATTCTTCAGTAAATATTTTTTTTTAATGTTGAAGAGTACTAAAATCTATAATACAGTTATCAACCAAGATTATTTCCCAGGCATTCATCTCATAGTATAATATCTGGGTTCTAGGGCCTTTACTGAGAATGCTAAAATGTTTTTAAAGTGGCTTTACCAATTTTTGTTTCCACGATGAATAAGAATTTCATTGAAGGCACACGCAGACCACTTGGCATTGTCAGACTTTTTAAATTGTTTCCAAATCTGATAGATGTAAAATGATATTTCACTGTGGTTTCACTGGCATTTCCCTGGTAATTAATAAGATGGGACATCATTTCATATAGCTATAAAGATTTATTCTTTCTCTTCTATAAATTTATTTTTCCAATTTTTTCCTAATGGGTTATTTTTTTCTTACTGATTCAGAAGAGTCCATGATATACTTTGGATAGTAATCATTCATGGGTTAAATAAGTGGCAAAAATCTTCTAGTAAATAGTTTTATTTTTTATTTTATTTTTCAGTGACTTCTCACAAAGAGAGGTACTTATTCATTGTGGTTTAATTTATTAGTCTTTTTCTACATGGTTTATAATTTTTGTCTGTTTTAAAAGAGATTCCCACAGATACATTTCTTTTTTGATCTCTAAAAAGTTTACAGTATTAGTTTTGCCTTACATATTTGGTTATTTAATGCATCTGGGACTGATTTTTATGTATGGTCTGAGGCAGAGGCGTATTTAATGTTTTTATTCAAATGAATAACAAACTCTTCCATAAATATTTATTGAAAATTCTATTCTTAACCCAATGATATGTAATGCCATCTCTCTTATATATCAAGTATCTCTATTTTTTTTCAAGTGCCCAATCGTCTATATAATTTCAAACTATATTCCTTCATATGGCCAGAAATCCTTAGCCATATTTTTAATCTATAAAACTTTATACAGAATTAAAGAAGAAATCTCGGGACTTCCCTAGTGGTCCAGTGGTTAAGACTTTGCCTTCCATTGCAGGAGTCGTGGGCTTGATCCCTGGTCAGGGAGCTAAGATCCCACATGCCTCGGGGCCAGAAAACCAAAACATAAAAAAAACAGAAACGATATTGTAACAAATTCAATAAAGACTTTAAAAATGGTCCACATCTGAGACTTCCCTGGTGGTCTAGTGGTAAAGAATCCACCTTAGTGCAGGGGATGCAGGTTCCAACCCTGGTCAGGGAACTAAGATCCCACATGCCATGGGGCAACCCACGCGCCACAACTACTGAGCTCGCGCGCCACAACTAGAGCCCCCATGCCGCAAACTACAGAGTCCACGTTCCCTGGAGCTGGCGCACCACAACTAGAGAAGAGAAAACCCGCACGCCACAACTAGAGAGAAGCCCACACACCACAACAAAGAGCCCGTGCACCCGCAGTGAAAGATCCCGCATGCCTCAGTGAAGATCCTGCATGCCACAGCTAAGACCCGATGCGGCCAAAAATAAATAAATAAAATAAATAAGTAAATAAAAAAATCTTTAAAAAACAATGGTCCACATAAAAAAAAAAAAAAAAAAAGAGAAATCTTTAACTTTTTTTAATTTAAAAAAATAAATAAATAGAAAGAACAAATCTCATGTCACTCAGGAATTTAATCACCTAAGCTGTTTTTAAAATTGTATTTTATCTTAGCCAGTTAATGCAGGCTCTCTGTGGGAGTTAAATTTCAATAAATAATCAATCAAACATAATGTGGGAAAGTTAATACTCAAAGGTAAGACAATTTCTAAACAGGCAATTTACTATTACTATGCAAATTCTCTAGCTCCAAGCCTGTGGCAAGGCAAACTCTATTGTGTGAGCTTAGCTATCATCTTTCACCACGCACTGGATTTATTGCAAGAGTAGGTGGAGTGACTTCACTTTCTATTGCAGCTCTGTTAATCTGTAATAATGTGAGAGCAAGATTTTGCACATAAACATATCAAGAAATTAATACATTTTTAAATAAGTACAGCAAAATGAAGATCAGTGAATCATAAAACACAGAGGATTTAATGTTTGACTATTATTTTATGTTTTGAATTTGTGCTAAAATAGTCAATATATTATAACTTGGGCAGTGTTTTATAAAAATACTTAGGTATGTGTTTAAAAGACAGCTCATTATTATGCTATGCTGGTAAACCCTTCATTAAAGTAATTTTAGGCTATTGGCAATGTTAAAATGACTAACTTTGCAGGTTTGCAAAAATTTTGAGATTCACATGCACACATATAACATTTTGTTCTAATAGTTTTCTAAACATATATAAACTATATTGTCTTTGCTTCTGGCCTACCATGTGGACTTTCCTACAATATAAATACTATAGTGTATCAATTACTACCGAAGATATTGAATTATGGCCCCCCAAAATCTTTGTTCTACTTACCCAAAGTGAATAAATACTTATTCTAAGACTCTTAAAGGCCTGGGTTATGAATTTTACAATGGAAATCAATAATTTCCTATTTAGAATGCTTACTTTACTCCACCAGAGTGCTTTGCAAATTTTATTTCACAATACTTGAAGGGTCTATTAAGGTATATTCATGTGGTTTTACGTAATGCAGCCATTGAAAATATTTTTCTTGTTGGTATATCTATCACCTTCAGCATTTATTCCAGAGTCACAGGAAGAATCCCTCAGAGTGGGAAACTGACCATATTAATGTATACAACTGGATAAATCATTACAAGGACATACCAGCCCAAAGTTAAGTGAATATAAGTTTTTATTAAGTATATACCACATGCATACATATTAATTCTATGTAGTTAGGAGAAAACAGGCTATATACATGTGGTTTATTATAAAACCCAAGTCTATGAAAATTTGTTGTATTACTATATGTTACCTTTGAAAACCTGATCACTAAACTGATGGTACATGTGTATTCATGTCATATATTATGTATAATATATATATGTCATGCATTTGTTTATATACATTAATATATATACCTATATGTGCATATATAGGTCATATATTATATATATGTTACATGTGTTAAATACTATATATACATATATTCTTGTTATATATAACATGCATACACATTACAGAGTGAATTTTGTGATCAGAATTTTTGTTTATACATATATTTGTAGATTTTGCACTTAAGGGTAGGATGGCAAAGCAAGTCAAACACTTAATTAGAATACTCTGAATAGTTACATACAGTGTTCATATCTAAAATGTTAAATAGGGCTTCCCTGGTGGCGCAGTGGTTGAGAGTCTGCCTGCTAATGCAGGGGACATGGGTTCGAGCCCTGGTCTGGGAGGATCCCACGTGCCGCGGAGCAACTGGGCCCGTGCGCCACGGCTGCTGAGCCTGCGCGTCTGGAGCCTGTGCTCCGCAACAAAAGGCCACGATAGTGACGCCCGCGCACCGCGATGAAGAGTGGCCCCCGCTTGCCGCAGCTAGAGGAAGCCCTCACGCAGAAACGAAGACCCAACACAACCAAAAATAAATAAATAAATAATAATTAAAATGTTAAATAGAATCACTGAATTTTTTTTTTTTTTGGATAAATTACTTTATGAAGCCTTAAGAAACACTGAGTATAATTAAACTGTAGTCCAGAGTTAGATACAATTTAATAATAGTTCAATTCCAAAATAAAAGTTTTTGTAGGTAAGACCATGAAATTTCCTAACACGTGTTTTTTTTTTTTTTATTAAATAGTATTGACAGCAGCTTTTTTTTTTTTTTTTTTTTTTTTTTTTATGGCTGTGTTGGGTCTTCGTTTCTGTGCGAGGGCTTTCTCCAGTTGCGGCAAGTGGGGGCCACTCTTCATCGCGGTGCGCGGGCCTCTCACTGTCGCGGCCTCTCTTGTTGCGGAGCACAGGCTCCAGACGCGCAGGCTCAGTAGTTGTGGCTCACGGGCTTAGTTGCTCCGCGGCATGTGGGATCTTCCCAGACCAGGGCTCGAACCCGTGTCTCCTGCATTGGCAGGCAGATTCTCAACCACTGCGCCACCAGGGAAGCCTTAACACGTGATTTTAATACATTGTGCTAAGTTTTCTAAAATAATTCAGAGGAACCAATATTTACAGTAGGTGGAATATTTATGAAAAATCTGGCATAATCAGAAATAATTTCAACAGCGAATCAAAGTGAGTAATATTTTCCCCTTAGCTGATTGGTTTCCATTATTGGTTCATTTGTGAAGAAAAGCAAATAAATAAACAAAACAGATAAAAATTGGCTTTTGTTACTACCTTAACAATTTCACAATACTGCACATGAGACATCAAGAATAGACAACATGGTACTTTATAATGCACTGTCATATGACAGTCAAAGACATGGAACGTGGGCCTACAGTTAGATTATGAATATCTACCATGCACCATGCACTCATCTTCAAAGAACTTGGACTCTATTGATTTAATTTTAATTAACCCTGACTCTATGCATACCTCAACCCTACCTTGGAATACATTTACCTATAATCTTTCACCAAATACTCGATTTATTGCAAGAGTACATTCATTAAATTGGTTTTTACACTATTGTGGTTTCCCTGTTGGCCACATGAATCTCTAAACCTGACATTGCTAATTACAGTTATAATAAATGGTATATGTATATGTGATTAACTTCACCCTACACTTAAGGCAGACATAAAGGTAATTGAAGAACTCCACTGTCATGTATCATTCTAGCAAAGAAAATATGGTTTTGCTAACTTATTTGTCTTACAAATAAGAAATAGAGGGTTTTTTATCATAAATGCATGAACCCATTAAAATCAGAAATTTAGACTGCAATGATTACTCACTAACTTGTTATTAGATGAAGTTAATGGGACTCATTAGGAAGGAGGGAAGGAAGGAAGGAAGGGAGGAAGGGGGAGAAGAAACAGTGATAGGAAAGATCCAAGGGCAATCCTTACATACTAATACGTACCAATTTAGTTTTTCAGTTACTTAGGCTTGAAGAATTGGCTCCACTCTTATACATGGCTAGAGGCATAGTTTCAATACTTCTTTTTTGTGTCAAGGCACCTGTCTTTTTACTTCAGTGCCAGAAGGGCTTAGCATCTTGTCACTGAAGCAACACAGCCTGCACATTTATAGGTGTCACTCACTCTACCATCTGTTCCTTAGGATAACAGCCACCATTATCAACCAACCTCCACCTGGGGTTTTAACAATCTCTGAGGATTAAAGTTCAGATCTACAAGGAAGAATGGCTAGTAGTAATGTTGCCATTCAACTTTGCTTGACCTTAACTTTCCTGCTGTCAATACTGCACTGAAGCCTGTTAACTGGCTTTTTCATCCTGTTTGTATATTGCACTGTAAAGTTCTTTGTTAAGTAATGAAACCATGTGAAAGCCTTTGCATTGTTATTAGCATTTTTGGTTTGTTTTCTGCTTCCAATTCACTAAAACACTCAAGGCTACAGCTAAAGTATTTTTAATACATAAATTTAAATCAAATGAATCTTAATTAGATTTCACTTCAAGAGTCACTAATCAAATAGCTTCACAAATGGAATTAAACACACACACGCACACACGAATTGAAGTAATAGAAAAAGAAAGGTATTAAGTTAAAACTAGCCAATTCAGGATAAGCAAGTTTATTAAGAGCTTATTTAATACGACATGAATTATTTTTCCTTTGTAATCTAAAATTAAAAATATTGTAAATAAATATGTTTATTTTAAACTGCTTAACAAATACTTATTGCTAAAACTTTCATGAAAGGCACCACCTGACAAATAATTTATAAATACCAAATAGTCAATATATAGCTGGAGGAAAATATCATAAATTATTTCTTAATTTACTCTCTTTCTTTCTGGTAATATGCAGTGTTTCCAGATTAGGAGTGGTATTTTTATGCCTCCTGGATTTTTATGGCTGTCATTATTTCTATATGAGGCATTCTTCCACATTTAAATGATAGGAAAAAGGAAGTAGGCTCTGTTTATTCACTGCCAATGAAGCTAATAAAAATGTTTTGCAAAGATGGTAAAACATGACAACATTGTCAGTTGAAAGCAGCTCATTACAAGGAGGAATGCTTGCACTAACCTTGTTATACACTGAACTTCTACTGTGGCTATAAAACAGCATCCCTTTGTTACTACAAACAGTGAATTCTGCTCTATCCTCTTGCTTTCCCCACTGATTTGTTTGTGTGCTCGCTCATTGCTTTTGGAAGGATTCAGCTCTTCTCTCCTCTGCGAAACAGTAACTGTTGCCCAGGAATGTTCTAGGATGGCGGTCTGCAAGCTTTCTCCTCTATTTTATAGGCATTATTAGCAGGTTAATCAGTGATTTATTCAACAAAACAAATAGCTTAGGCTTTCACTGCAATATGATATTGCCATGACAAGTTGGCGTGGTCCGTTGGGGATATTTTCTACTAGTTACTAATAGCCGTTGGCTTACGGGGCACTTCTGGCTTTCATCTGCAGTTGGCTGGCACTTAATATGTCATGACCACTCCTGATCCATTTGCATATGTGAGAAGGAAGCTTATTCCCTCAGCCAGCTCCACTTTTACATAGCATGATGGCATCTTTGTAATGTGCACAGAAGCTGGAGATAAATGATGTTGCAGCCCCTTGTCTGTAAAACATGTGAGCCTACCGCGGAACAACATGATAACGTCAGTGCAAAGTTCTCATTATTGCAGTAGTATTGCTTGTAATCATTAGTCTCCTTTCTTCATTTAGTGACTGTCACTGAAGCAGTCCTCTGGTCTACTGCAGCTAACGGCAGCTTCCTCAAACAATTCTGCTTCTCTGGTTTGGAAAGTTAACTATAATCATTTGTTAGTTCTGGATGATACTGAGGAAAGACAAACATAATTCAATGCTCCCCATAGGAAATACACATAAATAATAAACTGAACAAATACCGAGATGTTTAGTATTACTCAGAATACTATTTTGCTCTAGGGAATTAATTCGTCCAACAAATATTTATTGAACTTCTACCACACTATAAAAATGATGAATAAAATAGTTCTTGCCTTCAAGAAACACAAAGTCTAGGGAGACAGACATGTAAAAATATAATCATACTATATTTGTATTATTGACATAATAAAAGGCAATGGGAGTGCATTAATGGTTCAAGAAGGGAATAATAAGAAGGGAGGAGTAGGAGAACACTAGGCAAAGAGATAAAGAGGAAGGAAAGATTAATTCGTGTAGCAGAGGAAGATTTTAATAAGTAGGTGGTGGTGAAAATTCTATGCAAAGTATAGAAGAGGTGTAAAGACATAACATAATAAAATAATATGGTTTATTAAAGGAATTTCAAGAAATTCAGTATAGTTA
The DNA here is from genome assembly GCF_965194825.1 of Balaenoptera physalus. Lineage (NCBI taxonomy): Eukaryota > Metazoa > Chordata > Mammalia > Artiodactyla > Balaenopteridae > Balaenoptera > Balaenoptera physalus. The sequence goes on along the minus strand of NC_138899.1, from coordinate 39,286,819 downwards.
ATTCATACATTGAGATAGAGAGAAAAAGCCAGGGATGTAAACAAAGAAATGATCCAGGGGGTAGTTCTATGCCATGTAAAATAATTAAGACTCTATCCCATAGGTTACAGGGATCTGTTGATTGGGAGTTAACTTTCAAAATAAGCACTGCTTTAATTTTTCTAGTACTCTAAGCCATGTATTGGTTTAAAGACTATTTAATCTACCCATGTGGGAAATGAGGGGGAAAGAGTAATTAAAAATGCAAGATTATAAGGATGTATAGTTAGTTAAAATTAATTTTTACCCCATAATCCCAATGTATGCACGTTTCCAATTAGAATTTAGCACTTTGCCATAGTGATGTGGCTCTCCGAATTGAAAATGTTAATCCTTGGCTGCTTCAAGTTTGTTAGAGAATAAAGTTACTAAAGAATATAAAGTATTAATCGTCTAGTAATAAACTTTCTAAGTAAACCACCTATGTAAATCTTAACTTTCAAAACAATTTTGCATCAATGGTAAGTGAAGACATCACCAAGTCAATATGTATGTTATTAGAGTTTATTAAACACCTATGATTATTTCTTACAAAATAAATTAATATTGAACCTGTACCATAGGACATATCTTTCTTTTGTATATAATATAATCCCCCACTTAAATATGATTCCATTTAAAGAGCAAGCACACACAAGCTGGACTTTTTAAAAATAAGGGGCATCATTGTACACAGAGAAGAACAGGGAACTGTGACTCTTAAATGCCCATTCCCAATATAGCTGGAACCTTTCTTTCTAGCCTCATCTATCCATTTTACCTCAGCACAACATGGTCTTATCATCCCATACACATTGAGAGCATTCAATTGTTTTTAATGGAATAAAGGGAAGGAGGGGAAGAGAAAGGGAAAACAGGGAAAAGAGGAGAGGAGAAGGAGGAGGGAGAAGAAGAGGAAGAAGACAGAGAAAAAGAGAAGGAAGGGGAGGGAGAGAAGGAAGTCATTCTTGGAAGTTAAACAGAATCAGTGTTTGTTTTTTCTTGTTTTTCCAAATGTGAGTATTAAATTAGATAGTCACTAAATTCTTTGCTAACACAGATACAATCCTGTGAAATACATGACCATCTCTTCTACATATCAGTTCTAAATATAGCTTAACCATAACATTCTATGGATTTTTGAATATTAAATATATTAAGAGATTGATTTAAAAATTAAAAATATCTTTTCATGGCTAGTGATTCCCTAGAATAAAATGTTTTTTTAGGAGGGTCTCTGATCCCATCTGTTCTTCCCTTCATCTTCCTTTTTTCTCTGGAGTATAAGCATTTCTGTTAGCAGGCATAAGTGTCCAAAAGACTCAGGTCCCAGAGAAGAGAGTCCAGTTCTTCCACCAAAATTAGAAAGGGGAAGGTTGGTTCCCTCTGGGTTTGTGTAAAGATGGACATAGTTGAAATGATCTCTTGGCAGTACAGACAGTGATCTTGAAGGAGAGTTTTGCCTGATGGAAGCCCTCCCAGGGGGGATGCTGAGCATAAACCCCAGTCCTCAGGGCTGCTTCACTCATTCACTTCATCACCTTCCCAATAGCAAACACATTAATATTTTCTTCCGAAAGAAGGTGATTTTAATCTGCAACTACTGGTAGCATGAAGTGTGAAGTTGCAGAGAAATGACTCTAAATGTTTTGAATTATTTGACGATGTAATCTTTATTCCTGTTTCTTCTTTTTTCCAAGAGGGATATTTCACCATACTTTCTCTTATATATTTCACTACCATATTTTACTACATTAAACTCCTTTTTTTACCTTGAATCTCTGGATTTACATCCACATATTGTTCTTTTCTTAGTTGGAAAGTATAGGAAATAATTTATACAATCAATGGTCGAGAAGGTAGTCACACTGACTGAATAAGGAGAGGCAGTCAGACTACTGTGAAGAGCCTATCATCACACACATCTTACCAAGAATGGATGGTTGGCAAAGTGGAGACTACGCACTATTGAAGTCACTTTAAAAAAATCTTGCTGCATTTCAAATCAAATCTACAGTGGGTTATTACCTCACACCTGTTAGGATGGCTATTATTAAAAAGATAACAAATGCCAATGAAGATGTGGAGAAAAAGGAATCCGTGTACACTGTTGTTAGGAACGTAAACTGGTGAAGCCACTATGGAAAACAGTATGGAGTTTCTTCAAAAAACTAAAAATAGAACTACCATATGATCCAGAAATTCCATTCTGGGTATATTCAAAGGAATTTAAATCAGAATCTCAAAGAGATATCTGCACCAATATGTTCATTGCAGCATTATTTACAATAGTCAAGACATAGAAACAGCCTAAATATTCATCAACTAATGAATGGATAAAGAAAATGTGGTATGTGTATGTATATATATACACACACATATGTACATCCATATCTATATCCATATATATGATAGTATATTATTCAGCCTTAAAAAAGAAGGAAAACTTGCCATTTGCAACAACATAGAAGGACCTGGAGGGCATTTTGCTTAAGTGGAATAAGTCAGACTGAGAAAGTTAAATATTGCATGATCTCACTTATATGTGGAATATAAAAAAATTAAAATCATAGAAACAGAGAGTAGATTGGTGGTTGCCAGGGGCTGGGAGATGTGGGAATGAATTGAGGTTGGTAAAAGGATATAAACTTTCAGTTATAAGACGGGTAAGTTATGAGGGTCTAACTATATCCATCTATTATAGTATGGTGGCTATAGTTGATAAGCCTGCATGTATAATTGAAATTTACTAAGAGAGTAGATCTTAAGTGTTCTCATCAAAAAAACCAAAATAAGGCAACTATGTGAGGTTATAGATGTGTTAATTAGCTTCATTGTGGAGTCATTTCACAATGTATATGTATATCAAATCATCACCTTGTACACTTTAAATCTATTCCAATTATTTGTTAATTATACCTCAATAAAGCTGGGGGGAAATATTAATGCATTGAAGGAATATCATCATTAACATCACCATGATGAGTCACCTATAAGCATGTGACTGACTTTACTAGCAAGGCATTCAATATGTAATAAAATTACTTTTCACTTATAGATAGCAATACTCAATAATTATCTGCTAAGATATAAAAAGACCCGGTATTTATTTCATTCATAATTTACTCTCAGGGAATAAGGAATCCTATACATTGTCTATTCCTACTTGCCCTTTAATACAAGCACTGATTTATAAAGAACAGTGATTTTAAACTATCTCTCCTCCTAACTTTTGTTAAAATCCCATCTTCTTTTAAATGTCAGTTCACAATATCAGAAACCAAGTCAAAAATGAAACATTTTTTGTGTCTGCTTGAAATGTATACATTTCTCAATCTCGGTGACAGCTTTATTTTATTATATTTATTTTTGGCTGCGTTGGGTTTTCGTTGCTGCGCGCAGGTTGCGGCTAGTGGGAACCTCTTTGTTGTGGAGCACGGACTTCAGTAGTTGTGGCGCAGGGGCTTAGTTGCCCCACAGCATGTGGGATCTTCCCAAACCAGGGCTTGAACCCGTGTTTCTTGCATTGGCAGGTGGATTTTTAACCACTGCGCCACCAGGGAAGTCCCTGGGTGACAGCTTTAAAAGTAGCCCATAAGAACATTTTGTTAGCTCAGCCATTTAAATATCTCCTGAATCTGATCACATGCCATCTCTTCTACACAACCCTGGTCCTGGTGAACTGGATTGAAACAGGAACTTCTAACTTGTTCTGCTCTTTCCCTTCTAGTTGTCCAAGAGTCTGTTTTCTGTACAGAAGCCAGAATTATCTTTTAAAATCGTAATTCATAGCATTTGACATCCTTCCTCAAATTCTCCGTTGATTTCTCATCATATTTTAATAAACCCAAACTATGTCCTATGGTCACCGAAGTTCACAATATCATCCAGCTGTTGCAATCTTTCTGACCTCACTACACTCAACTCTACCCTTTTATCTTTTCCTTCATGATTCCTGTCTCTTTTTCCCCCTGGGGTCTATTCCTTCTTCCTGAAGTACTTTCCTTCATTAAGCGAAGAGAATCTCTCTACATTTCATTCAAGTCTGCATTTAACTAAGCAATTCCTAACCACTCAAACTGCAGTTTAACCCTTCCCTTTGTTTTTCTTATCACTACCTAAAAATACATGCATATATTTATTTACTTGTTTATCATTTGTCTCCAACACTCTCAGGTCAGCACTAAGACTTTGTTTTTTTATCTTGCCCACCAACGAATCTTCACTACCTAGATGGAACAAGTTGTAGATGCTCAAGCACATACATGTATGCCAAATGAATAAATGAAAAAAAACTTTACTAATCTCAAACTTTTGAGAACAGGGTTTAAGTTATTAAGATATATTACCTGTATATTAATTTTGGTTAATGTCTTGGCACATTCAAATCTAGGTAGAAAATCTTAGTAAAAATCAAACTTTGCAATATAGGTCAAATTGCTCTTTGTATTAACAGCCTCACTATTCCTCATTTTCCTCTCTTAAAATGGGGATGGTAATTATACCTACTTCCTTGGGTTGTTGTAAAAATTAAAAGAGCTAGTATTTAGAATAGTGCCTGACATAGCAAAAGCACTCAATATACGTCACCTCTTATTATTACTAATATTATTCAATTGAAACCAAAGTGCATTTGAAGAATTCCCATTCTTATTTCACAGCAAACACATCCTTCTTAACTCAAAATGTGTAGTCTGAAAGCTCCAGGAGACAGAAGCATGTCTGAATGTTTCCCCAGCACCTCACAAGTTGCCTGGAACACAATAAACATTCAACAAATGCTACTTGGCTAAATTAATGAACATGATTGAAAATAAACGTTTTTTTTTTTTTTTTATGAAGGTTAACCAGTAACATTAGCTTTCTTTTGTATAATGAAGGCTTTTTGCACAATAGTGTGTTTGAATATCTAGAACTATGTGTAGCTAAGTAGCAACCAGGAAAAAATACAGTGACCTTAATTTCCTTTTTCTTGTATGTCCTAGGACAAAAGTATAGACATTGTCAAGGTCACAGAATCAAATACTCATTGGGACTGATTAATAAAATTATACTTACTGATATTTGCTCTGTAACAAATTTCCATCTTAAAGCAAAATGAAGTTTACATATTGCTGCAGGCATTGTGCAAATTAGAACTTCATTGAATATTAATAAATTACTCTTTGTGGCCAATTGTTATGCAAATTACCAGAGTGTCAGAATTTATCATTTTGTTTGGTTGAGGATTAAGGGGAAGTATGCTTTTAAAAATCAAGCAGATACCTCTACAAACTAATATATGAATTCAAGCAAGAAAATATTATATAATTACTAAATGTTCAGAATTGCCATACCAGTTTTTGGTTATTTTTTAAAAATATTAACTCAATGCATATGTTCTTCAAATTGCAGAAAGTTTAAGATATATTAATAAGTAAATAGAGAATGGCCCTGAGGGTTTTTGAAATTCTTTTGAACATTTAAAAAATAAAATCCATATAGCCTATTCCTTTATGAATTATTTAAACTGCTACTATGTTAGCTTTAGAAAACAGTTTATTTAAACAGAGTATCTTTCCAAAGAATTCACCAGACCCCAAATAATGATTTTAAAATGTATATATTCATATATATCTATTGAATCTTTAATTTTCATAAAATGGGGACAAGGCGATTTTTATTTACAAGAGTTTCTGGGAGAAAATATAACAAAATGGCAATAACACATCTAAACAGTTCAACTATGCACAGAATTCATTAATTAGGTATTTTTTCCTTAGAACTATTTATTATTTGTTTTAGTCTGCTCAAATATTAATTCTAGTTAGCACTATCAAGGCTTCAAAAATAAAGTTTTAATAACTGATTTAATTCTTCAGAGGTGACTAATTGTTAAAGAAAAAAATTCTCACTGACACTTGTTAAAGATGTTAAGGCAGACTTTATGCAGGACTACCTCCATAGGAATAGGGTTGACTGTAAGGGAGATTTCACAGTGGGGGAGAGAGATTGGGGTCAACTCCAAATACAGCACAGGCAACTGGGAATTTTTAGCCAAGGAGCAGGGTAGGGGTCAGTGAATGGAATATTACCCAAGAGAAAACATCAGGAGTAATGAGGGTTCTGGCAAAATCCACCTAACAGGCTTCTTGGTGAAGACAGGCCAGGGCGATCAGGAATCCACTGGGAGATGGTGGAGGGGGAGGAGCCTGAGCAAATATTCAGGGTGATCAGATATGGAGAAGGAGGGGTTCTGGGTAAACTAACTTAGCACGATTCTTGTTAAGACTGGATTTTTTTTTTTTTTAATTTTTTTAAAAAAAATTTTATTTATATTTTTTAATTTTTGGCTGTGTTGGGTCTTCGTTTCTGTGCGAGGGCTTTCTCTAGTTGCAGCAAGCGGGGGCCACTCTTCATCGCGGTGTGCGGGCCTATCACTGTCGCGGCCTCTCTTGTTGCGGAGCACAGGCTCCAGACGCGCAGGCTCAGTAGTTGTGGCTCACGGGCCTAGTTGCTCCGCGGCACATGGGATCCTCCCAGACCAGGGCTCGAACCCGTGTCCTCTGCATTGGCAGGCAGATTCTCAACCACTGAGCCACCAGGGAAGCCCCAAGACTGGATTTTTAAAGGAAGTGCACAGAGGAGCCAAGGAGAAGGTTCAGGAGCCTGCTAAAGTTTGGTCAAGCAAAGAATCTTTGACAAGACAAAACTTCTCAAAATGGTGAGTTCCTTTTTACTACACTGCCCCTGTAATATAAATATACTGTGAACAGGGTCTGGCACACATGAGGCTATTTATTCATGTAGGATATTCAAAAGAATGAAAATTTCTATTAATAAATACTAGTCATAATTTTTTCTTAATAAATAAATCTTGAGATTATTTGCATATTTTTACCTTAGGAATATTGTGAGATCAGGGATGTAATAACTATCATTAAAATGACATAGTGTACCTTCTACTTCTTGAAGACAACGGAGAACCTTATTCAACTGAAAAAATATGACAAGTGCTATCCATTTCATTGGTTATTCAACCTGCTGTAAAGAAGGTCCACTTCTGTAGGCTGTTGCAAAGTTTAAAACTAAATTATTTTCTCTCACAAGGGTCAATAAACTTGAAAAATTCTATCCAAATGATTAAAACTATTACTATATGATTTACAAAATAATTTGTTTATTTCTGTAGCATCTCAAAACAACTGAGACAAACAAAAAATTTTATATATCCATTTCTCAACATTATCCTTCCATTTCATTATTTTTCAATTATTTCAAAGTAGGAAGTGATTCGCTAATTAAACAGATTGATGAGGGATCACCAGCACTCTAATGGTACTAAGAGATTATTTTTTCTTTCAAATTCAACCCGGTGTTGAGGGACCCTGAGTTGTCTTTAATTTAGCAGTGAAGTCATAAAGTATAGAAGTTGTTACTAGTTTAATGATACACTTCTAGAGTTTGGAGGTAGGGACATGTGGTTTTGCAAATGGCATCAACTCTGAGTACACAGTAGAGTGAAGATTGAATTTCAATACTATGAAACAAATGGTGTAATTAATTATGATGTCAGCCTCTCCAGAGGGGGCATTCTGTTCCTAGAGGTACAGGACTAATGTGTGTTGTTTTCAGCCCTGTGCCGTAAAATGACCGTTCTTTTTCTCTTCTTTACTTTCTATAAACATGAATTTCCCAATACAATAAACAGCTGGAATAAAAAGCTATCAAATGCAGGGCTGAAGAATGCATTGCTACTGAGGAAACCTATACAATAATGAGGAGGTCAAAAAGTAACATTTAAGAGATAAATGAAACAAGTGCCCACTTTCTACTACCTCCAAATTCAAACACAACCATTTCATAGCATTCTAGACAGCAAAGCCTCAGTGACCCTCACTGCACATTTAACATCTACTATTGATTGTCCAGGAGAGGCCACCCCGCCCCCTGTCACCTGCACCAGAGCTCCTGCAGCACCTCTGAAAGCACAAAACCACGCTTTCATGCAAGCAATCCCCTTGATTTGATGGTCTTCAAAACTGGCTCAGCAGGTTCTTTCTTTATTTTCCTTTGCCTCTCTTTTACTCTAGGGTGCTTCAAATTTCATTATAATAATGATTCATCTCATATGCATATAGCAAACATATAGGTTTAGAGACTGCTCAGCGTAAAAATGAGTAGATAATGATACAGATAACTTGACCCATACGAAGGAACTGTCGGCTATGTTTCTCTGCTTAGTAAAGTATTTTAAACAGTATCTGGAAATATGTGGGGCATAACTGTGCTGGCTTATGGAATAATTCAGAAAACATGAAGGTGCTTTCCAACCGACTGAGACAGGCATGCTGTTAAGTGGTCTGTGTGATTAGCCTGGTGTAATCACCAGTGGTCTCTAGCTCACTGGGTGCCAGGGGCTTCTTGAACAACTCAGCCTTGAGCTTGACTGAGACTGCTGAGTGACCACAACATAATTTTGATACAGGCAGCTGTTTTCCTGGTTAATATCAATGAAATCCTGCTGTAATAGCAGCATCTGGGTATCTGACTCTACCATTACCAATCAGGAGCCTTACTATCTAAAAGTTTTGCATCTAATTCTCCCTTCCCCTCCTAGGGTGTCACGGTTTTCTACATTGTAGTATTTTGGACAAACCGCACTAGAATAATTCAGCTGCAAAACTGATCTCTGGATTAACAGCTTTTTCAGTGTTTCATTTGACTAAAGATTCATAAATATTTAATCATAAGAAGGTAGTCCTGTAGTCTCCACACCATGTCAAGAGCAGAGGAGACAGGTACTTGGCATAAACAAAATGAATAGATAAGTTTCATGACATTTTGGAATGACTCCTAAATTGCTTAACTTTTAAGATACATTTTAAATTATTTTTATAAAGTTTCTTGGTTGGGGTAGAGATGAAGAGTTTAAAGGGTACCCAAGATTGTAATAGTTTCATAAGCACCGCAGGACAATTTTCAGTTGTCTTTTACCTCTTACTGTCAGAGTTGCAGGGAAAGCAGCATTAATAAACAAACACATTAATACATGAAAATAAATAAATAGAAAGCCACATTTGCCCTATTACTGTTCAAAAAATCTGTTGTTACCTAATGGGAATTATTCTTATAAGAGTCGTTAGTTCTTATTCATAGCACATACATATTTCCTAAATGAAAATTATTATTTCTTTTTTCGGAAAGTTGGGAATATAATTGATACATTCTAAATTTCCACAGGAGTGTAAAAAAAAAAGAATTATGAAGACCTGAAGTTCAACTTTAGAAAGTTGGTAAGGATTTCTTATACTTCCTATAAATAAGATGAGAAAATATTGAATTGCCCAACTTCTAACACTTTTGAGAATGAAAAGGAGTACTGTTAATAATTACAGGAAGATAGCAGCATGGTCCGGGACAAACTAAGATACACGGTCAAACTATCTCTAAGCAATATTTTTGGAGGTTCTAAGGATATTGCTAAGCTTACTGACCACAGGGGTTCCATGGAAGGGGTAAGTAGGTTAAACACACAAGGAGAATGTGTCCTATTCTATTCTCCACCTTACCTCAGCAGACACTTCCTAATAAATATTTTTTAAGCCGTTGTTTACTTATGTTCCATAGGACCCTTAAATGCTTGATTCTATGGTGCAATACAACATCAATTTTGCTTGGTTTACATAAAGTGAATAGTTCTAAGATTTAAAAATTCAGTTTTGCAGTGTTTCCTAAAGTACACACACTACAGAAATCCTACAAGATGTATAGCAGATCTCTAGAGAATATTCTTGTGTCCTAATTGCAAACAAGGTAATTAATTCTGTTGTCAAACTTATTCAGGAAACTCAGTAGCATGGGTCCAAGACAATAATTTAGGGCTTGAAGACCTTTTAGAGAATCCAAGGTGACAACTCTGTACCTGCAGAGAGTTTCAAGAAAGGTCCAACTTTTAAACTAAAATAAGTAAAAATAAAGTTTTACGTTGCTCTATAAAATTAAAACATGGATTTTTTTTTTTTATTGCTGGAATGTGATGAATGTTGATCTACTTTCATCCCCTTATGTTGCTCAGGGCAGACGTCAAGATCAGTGAAGTTAAATAACAGGTACGAAGTCACCCGATCAGGAACTGACCACCGAGACTATAACCTAACCTCTCCTCCATTGTACATCTTATGAAAGAAAACAAAACAAAACAAATTCATGAGTTTGTTAACATAAAAGGTAGTCAATATTCCAATTCCCTCATATATTCTCCAGATTAAGATGATACTATGTGTTTTTCCTTATTTATTTTGTACTGTATGTTTATCTACTCTGGATACAATGCAATTGTATTTGAGGTTTGGCAGACTGCCCCTTTGCCTTAGCAGAGTTGATAAAAGGTTGCCAAATACCACAGTAGTTTATATTTATTTTCTGTTTTATGACATTTTTTTCCCAGAGCCCTATGTTCTTTTCCTCAGCAAACCATCAATCAATTCTAGAAAAAACATGACTTATTCCATGGGCTGCCAACGTGACTCTAGCTGCTGACAGCATGTCTTTCATGTACACAAAATATATTTTTTAATAGTTCAAATCTGGCGGGGGTGTGGGGAATGTCAAATTTTAGAATCTTGTATATGTACCTGTGTGCAAATAGGTCTTTCTATCTATCTATATACACACACATAGATATGTGTTCATCTATGTATAAACATTCCTGTTAAAAATATTTATGTTAAAATTTATTTTAAATCCCAAACATGATTCAATTTAATCTTTCCTTTTTGAGGCTTGGTATTGTGGGTAGTTCAGTGTTACCAGATGATTAGCAAATTGGAGCTCTGGTAATACAGAGTAGCCCCAGGTATCATGATCTCATGTTGACTAACTCATAGTTTAGAAGATGTTTGAAATATATATAGCTACCTCTTGCTGAAAATTTAAGTTTCCAAGCGAGTATCCAACATGAATCAGACTATTAGTTACTATGTTGAAACAGGCCCATCTGTTGAATACTTTTGCCCAGTATAATCTTGGCTATGTAGGATTAACTTTGTCAGAGTTGTTATGGAAGCAAAGAGCTAGTCGTCTATTCTACAAACAGTTCCTACAACCCACATATACTCATTAGCAAAATGTAATAGCTAGTATAAGGATTAGGAAGAGTGTTGCTGGGTTTGTAGTCTGACTCTGCTGTTTAAAATTTCTTGCTATGCAACCTTAAGTGAAACACCTCAACTCTTTAAGTTCTGTCATAAACTTGGGATAATAATAATATAAGCTTGGGATGAACTTGAGTTAATGCGTCCTGCTGTGCAAATGACTATAGCGTTTAGCACAGTGTCTCCATGCAATCATTCATCAATTGATCCTCTTAATTTTCAACTATTGGCAACTAGTATGTGCATAATAAATAGTAGCAATTATTATGCATTTTGCAAAAGTAAAACAGGGCTATTTGTATCCATCTATGATTTTTAAAAATCTATTCTTAATTCTGTCTCTCATGATATCTCCCTTTATACCTCAAATACCTACAAACTAAATGAAAAAATATCATAACAGTCACTTTACTTCTCCTTTTCCTTTAATAATGTAAACTCCACTAATGTACTCAAACCTCGAGTTTAGTTTGCAGTTGAATCCCAGATTTATGGAGCATATTTAGCTGTATGAAATTAGACCATCTTCAACCATTTTTCTCCTATAATGAGTAGCTACCAGGATAATTTTATATCATAGGCCTAAAAGTTATAGTTTTATCATTCCCCCATCATTTCCTTTCTTCATCAAAAAACATACTCTATTCCAGTCTATAGATTTCAAAATCTAATAAAACACATGTTATTGCATTGTTTGGAAGTTTAAATGATTACCATTAGCTACATGTGGATTTGAGCAACCCTCTTAACTAATCTATTTTTTAAATTCTTCAAATTGAAAAATTAGAAAATTATCATGCTCTGGTGCATCTCATTGTTTAAATAAAAATAAATATTGTAGGGTGCTTGGTATAAAAGAAATAGGACCTGGGATCAGAAAACTTTCTACAACCATTTCTGCCCTTCAACGGATGTGTGGGTCACTTAACTTCTTTTTTTTTTTTTTAACATCTTTATTGGAGTATAATTGCTTTACAATGGTGTGTTACTTTCTCCTTTATAACAAAGTGAATCAGCTATACATATACATATATCCCCATATCTCCTTCCTCTTGGGTTCACTTAACTTCTTAAGCTTCAGTTCTCCTCTCTGAAATCGAATAGTAACTAGTGTTTTAAGAAGCTTTAAATGAGAAAATGTATGTAAAGAGCTTTACACAATGCACAGTATAAAAAACACTAAATATTTGCAATTATTATTAATATAATTGTGAACGCTTTGAAAGGTATAAAGTGTTAGACAAAGGAATAGATTAATTTCATTGAATAATATAATATTTTTCAGGTCCTGAGAATTTTTAATCCACTGGATTATTCAAAGCAATACAGTCCTAATAAACATTTATTAAACATATTAATAGTTATCTGCTCTGCAGAAAGATTCTTAATTGTAAAAGGGTTTGTTAACTTTTCTGAACTTTTTAATAGTGAAAAATAAAGGGAGGTAGATAGATAGCATTCTGGTTGGTTTCTCTTTTCTAGATGTATCCTGAGAGGGCTGGATGTGGGAGAAGAGTGGCAAGGGTGGTGGAGACCTACTGGAGAACGTTTAGGCATCACTGCTATAGTGTACCAGACTATAGGATGAGTTTTATCAACCTAAGTGTATTCTGAGGTAGTTTCCTCCCAAATCTGCATCCAGAGTTATGCAAGTGGCCAGACCTGAAGCAAAAGCTTCATCACTATCAAATAATGCAAACACGTAGAAAGATCATATGCCACAAGTCCATCCTACTGAGCAAAGCAAATCTCGGCAACTGTAAGGACATGGATTGTATTTGGGTATCTTGATTTCTTCCTCTCTGATATTGAAGAAAGGCAGTACAGCTGAAATTTGATTTTAATCATTTCCCGTAGTGCGATGATATATCATCTATATACCATAAACGATATAGACTAGATAAAAGTCAATATAGGCAATGAGTTTATTATTTATAGCAAATATCAGATGTATGACTTTTATGTTTATAAAAATCTTTCAAGACAATTATACAGTAATAGAGCAATTTAATATCAGATTATTTTACTGCTAATATAAAAAAATAGATTTAACTAAATGTTAACAGATTTGAGAGCATGTAATGTGATCCAGTTTCTGATATTAGCCTCTTAAGTCTTTTAAATCCAATCTGATTAAATTCAAGTTTACTGAAAATATTTCTATTTCTGCCTCCCCGTAAAGCACTAGTAGGCTAATTGACCACAGAGGTGAAATAAACTATCAGCTTTAGAAAATGCAGATTAGTCGTGACTACTCTTGGCCCTATTTCTTAAAGTGCAGACTCTAAGCCAGTTGCATCATCAAAACCTAAAAGCTTATTTTTTAGAAATGCAGAATCTCAGGCCCTACCCCAGGATTACTGAATGCAGATCTGTTTTTTAACAAGATCTCCAAGAGATTTATGTGCACATTGCATTTTGAGAAGGCACACTAAAGATATTCTTACAATTTAAAACACTTTAAGACAATCACTTTTTTTCTTGAGGGAGAGTACCTGGAGTCTGCATACAAAAATGACTGAGTACAGAATACACTGAATACCCTTAAAGTTGATGGAAAATTTTGTTTAACTTTACTATAACAGAAAACAGACAAATGATCAAGATCACAAGATCTTTGTGAAATCTTTCTTTTTCAAAAATTATTTTGCAATAAATAAGAATGCTTAAATTATTACCATATCTGTGGCACAACAGTAAAAATAAATCAGTAAATTCTAGAAATACACTAAATACAGTAGCAAGGTATCTATCTGTAATGCTCAATATTGTTATTGACCTTTTTGTGTGTGTATCTAACAAAGGCTCATGATTATAACAATTTAGCACCAATCTGTACATACTTCCCAGTTCAATACCTTCTAATTTCAGCGCATTTCTTTGTTTATACTTATGTCTTGGTGTACTTACAGGCTCATGAAAGCGCGGACCATGTTTTATTAGCTTTTATAATTCTAGTATCTACCTTAGCTCTTGGCAAAAAAAGAGATGCTTAATGAATATTTACTGAGCGTCACTGAAAATATATTGCAGAAAGTCAACATAAACAGAAGCTTTCATAAATTTTGTAAGAATGGTCCACATTTTTGCTTTGACCCTAGTAACTAGAGAAAGTATTGTTATTAAAATAATAACTATGATAATGATAATGAATCTATTATTGAAGAAACACAAGACACTGCAATAAAAAGAAGTGTGAAATACCAAAAGAAAGAGAATTAGGCATAAAGGGGAATATGAGTGGAAAATGAAAACCAAAAATGACTATATGTTTCATTGCTATTTTTTTTACTATCGTAGAACCATGTAGACACAAATCATTAAGTATTTGTATTTTATAAGCGCCTGATATCGCAGTCTTTTTTCTGTTCACTTTACAAAAAGGGTTTGAGTGCAGAGTTGGAATCATTTTTTTCTTTTTTAACATCTTTATTGGAGTGTAATTGCTTTACAATGATGTGTTAGTTTCGGCTTTATAACAAAGTGAATCAGCTATACTTATACATATATCCCCGTATCTCTTCCCTCTTGTGTCTCCCTCCCTCTCACCCTCCCCATCCCACCCCTCTAGGTGGTCACAAAGCACCGAGCTGATCTCCCTGTGCTATGCGACTGCTTCCCACTAGCTATCTATTTTACATTTGGTAGTGTATATATGTCCATGCCACTCTCTCACTTTGTCCCAGCTTACCCTTCCCCCTCCCCGTGTCCTCAAGTCCATTCTCTAGTAGGTCTGTGTCTTTATTACTGCCCTGCCCCTAGGTTTTTCATGACCTTTTTTTTTTTTTTTAGATTCCATATATGTGTGTTAGCATACGGTATTTGTTTTTCTCTTTCTGACTTACTTCACCCTGTATGACAGACTCTAGGTCCATCCACCTCACTACAAATAACTCAGTTTCATTTCTTTTTATGGCTGAGTAATATTCCCTTGTATATAAGTGCCACATCTTCTTTATCCATTCATCTGTCAATGGATACTTAGTTTGCTTCCATGTCCTGGCTATTGTAAATAGAGCTGCAAATTTTTTATGGACTTAAAATTCTTTTTGGAAGTAGCAGATTAATATAAATACATTGTTTTATTTAAGGTAGTTTCTGCCTATAGCATATTTTTAATAACTTGTAAATCAAAAATAATCAGCATGGAAGGGTCAGGAGATTTACAGCCCAAAAAAGCACTCAAATTTAAGTTTAGTCGTGTCATTTATCAGTTATGTGACAATGAATAAATGCTTTAACTTCTCAGAGTCTCACTTCCCTCATCTGTTAAAAAGTAGATTAAATAATGATACAAATGAACGTATTTACAAAACAGAAATAGACTCATAGACATAGAAAGCAGATTTATGGTTACCAAAGGGGAAAGGGAGGGGAAGGATAAACTGGGAATTTGGGATTAACAGATACATACTACTATGTATAAAATAGGTAAACAACAAGGACCTGTACACCTGAAACATTATAAATCAACTATACTTCAATAAAAAATAAAAATTTTAAAATATGAGTGTATTATCTTACAGAAAAAAAAGTAGATAAGAATGTATAGTTTTTAATGCTATTGGGATATAATGAAAGTAAAGTACCTGGGCAGGTAGCTGCTCAATCAGTGGTAGCTATAATTGTTTATACCAGTTTATATAAACAAGAATGAGCACTTAAGTGTAAATTAAACCTCTAACACCAATACAATTTATTTCTATCTTCTTAAGAGAGTTTATTATTTGTCTGCTGATCTGTATCTAAAAGACACCAAAAGAGATTTGAAGAATCTTATAACTAACTGCCAGAGAGAAAAACATTTTCAAGTAACAAATATTATTTTGGTGAAATACTTCAGGCTTAAGAAAAATAAGCATTTTTATGGATGCTGAATAAGAGCTTTTCTGTGCTATTGCCAATAACACCACATAGTATGTATTGCCATTTTCTTTTATAGATGAGGAAACTGAACAAATATATAATTCCATTACAGTTAATACAAGTATTATTTTTATCTCATCCTACTTATCATTAGTTAACATCTTAACTAACACTGATAATGATTACAGTTTCATTGAACATTATTTTAGCACGGGGGCATTTTAGGGTCAAAAAGAAGTCATATCTACTACAAATTTAGCCTCAAATCTGTTTACAAATAAAATTTTATTTTAGTTAATTAAAGAAACAAAACCATTAAAGCAGTGAACATATAGATATTATGAATGCTGATTTCAATTATTAGTTTTTAGCCACTTGGGTCTTTTGTCCACCAGAGGGGAAAATAGTGGAAAGTTGTATTCTTGCTTGTATTTTACAAAGAAATTCTAATTGACACAGGGGCCAAAACAGTTGTATTGAAGAATCTGCTAATGAAGTCCCCATGGTCCTAAATCAAGCACCCTTTTATGTACCAGGTGTATGATTGTCAAAGATTTTGTATCATGAGGGGAGTAACTAATAAAGATATTTTAAGGAATGGTCTCATTCAGCTTCTATAATAATTTTTACTATGCTTAAAATATTTCATCAAACTAACAGCTGATACTTCAAAACATTTTTGCTCACTGGCAGTCAGTTCCAATATTCTGCAGATTCCTCCCTCCCTCCCTCCCTCTCTCCCCCCACCATTTCATTCTTTCTTTTTTTTTCTTTTTTTTTTTTACAAAGTGTGCAGCCCAAAATATCTTTGCAAGCTTAGAGAAAATCATAAAACATAAAGAAAGTTTCAATAAAATTGCTTATGGATTGTGCCTCTTTTTTCAATATTTTCTAGGGGTAGAAGTTTCAGGATAAGCCTTTAAAGATAAAAAAAAAAAAAATTGGAGACAAGAACTGCAAAATATATAAGGTGATGAAACAAAATGTGGGAGCAAAAAATCCTAAACATCACTATACAACAACCTTTATAAGAATTGGTTATGCTAAACGAGGCATCTAAGAAAAAACAGAGCAAAGAAAAAGAAGAAAATGGTTTAGCCACCACTCCAACCAAATCCTGTTGGATCAGGAGGACTCTTAATATTTAAGTGACAAATTATAGACACTGATAAATCACTATGTGAAACACTCAAATTATTGTACTCTGATGATACTGGGGAAGAAATTATTTGCATATAAAATGTACCTGATTGTCTAGGAGCAACTCATTTCCTATTCAGATTTCACAGCCTAAGGCACTGATGGAGCCTGGGGGGATTTAAAGTAGTATGTGGAAGAAAGCCTGCAAGGGAGTACCATAAAATAGAATAGCACAGAGCAGCACGTCTAACTATGGAATGTTAGCTCCATGAGCAGTCACACTTTAAAAAGGAACTAATCTTAGGACTAGATGACCTCAGTTTAGTTGTTACAGGATTGAAAATAATATATGAGAAAATAATTAAGAGCAGACTTATCACTTCCATTATTTTTCCTTTGGCTTAAATATCCTTATTGTCTTCTATAAAGGCAAAGTGGTATTTATAGTCCCAGTGGCAACCATCACAGACGTCAGCTTGTTCCAACACTATCCCAAACCCACTGTAGTGTTCACATTTGCTACTCGCTCCAGCTTAAATGGAGATAGGCAATCAAGTAATTCCTCACACCCATAAATGCAAACTGTTCAATGGAGCTGTTCACTTTCCCTTTTCTACCAGAAGCACGATGAATGGAGTCAGCGATGGTTGTGAAGATTGATGTTTTTATAAGCACCAACTTTTTCACTTGTCAAAAAATGAGAAGATTGTAACCATGGCTGATGCACCTGGTATTAATAGAATAGAGATGACTGCCTCAAGGCATTCTGACTCTCAGAATTCCTAAGGCAATTCCTAAAACAACAAAAACAGTATCTAATTTGACCATAATCAAAGGAGGCATGCATTAAAGTAGATTGATTCTATTCTTTAAACAAGATATGAAAAAAATAAAATAAACAGAGATTTTAGCCAAACAACTCTTGGTGCATAGCTGATACTCAGTAAATACTTGTTGAATGTGTAAATGAATGGAAAACCAAGGAAGGAAGGAAGGGAGGGAGGGAGGGAAGAAACAAATATCAAAATAAAGATAAATATTATTTACCTATGATATGTAAATAAAAACCTGAAAGACAAAAACAAAGATATCTTTGGATATTGTATTGATTTCGTGGTGCTCTTTTAGGTAGTATAGAGTATAATTTTTCTATTATTCTGTTCTTTATTAAGCATAGCAGATTATTGTACTACCTGACAAATTGTCCTTCAAGTATTCTTAAAAAAGGAACAAGGATGAGTGCCTTATTATACACAGTGTAGTGATATTCAGGCCCCCAAATATCCTACCTTCTTTAAAGAAATGGTCTAAATAAAAAGTCAGAGGCCAAGCTGAAAAATAGTGAAGGTTACCAGAATACAGGCTTTTAAAATACCAGCAGGAAGGAGGGGAACAAGTGACAAGCAAGCTACCAGCAGTCTAGCCCTAATTAGTAAAAGATAGTCATACTGATGTGTAAATGTAGCACTGAAGTAAAACATACAGATGCTACCACAAATATTCAGCCTATCCACTGATCACAGGAAAAAATAGACATTGGGGCTATTACCTTTTAAAAAGTCAACACATAAGATTTTATGGAGGAATTTAAGGCTCCTATTAGTTAATAAAAAAAAAGATGTTGCAACATTATGAAAGTAGTGCCCTCCAAATAAGCCTATTTAGAACATATTTTATAACTTAGAATAATTGTAAACAAACAACATGGGCATTTAAGCCCAACAAGTGTAACTTCTTTTTAGCTTTTTTCTTTTCCATTTATAATTTTCTCTAACAGTAATTTATTAACCTGTTATTAACCAATGATGGTTATCTTATAAACATGCATAACTTCTAATTTCAAAGTCTCCTTAGATATTCATATAAATGCAACTTCTTAAATGTCTATGCTATTATTTTAAAGTGTTATATTTGCATAAAAGTAAATACTTATCAAATTAAGTAATACAGTAAGCCTTTTAGTTACCCACGCCTGAAACAAGGCTGATTTGACGCACAGAAAAAAAAAAAAAAAAAACAACATTCATCTGTCTGATTACAAATATCCGTTATGTCCCTTAACGGACTCCCAATGAAATAACCAGCTTCAAACGCACTAGTTCTATTAGTTAAACTTTTAAATTAAAAGCAAATATTATATTGGGTTTGTATCCTCATGACATAACACAATTCTAAGAAGAATGCAATTATTTTCCATGATATCATTTTAAAGTTTAGGAAAAAGTTTATTGAGTACTGCTATTCATTATGACATGTGCTTTACATGTATCATATGTTTCCCAAAACAGGTCTATAAAATAGAGATTGTAATTCTTTCTCACAAACTGGAAAATTAAGATGTGAAGAAGTTAAGTAACTGCTCCAAATTCACATATATCTTAGGTGTGTGGAGTGGAGAATGTACATCTGAGGGCAGACTGCACACTCTCCTGGACACCATGTTCTGGTCCTAGATAAGATGGCAAAGGTGTCTACAAAACCAACAAAACAAAACTAAACCAGTCCTAGATCAGTAGGATTATGATAATATAGCCAGAGTTAGAACCCAAGTCAGGGACGTGTGCACAATTTCTCTCTCTCTCTCTCCCTTTAAAACACACATACACACACACACACACACACACACACACACACACACACAAACACACAATCATGGTATTTTTAAACTGGATTCCCTTTTCCTTATCTAAGTTAGCATTAATGTTTCTTTCCTATTTGTGTATAGCCTGGAGATAGGAGGAGGAGAAATTTCTCTGTAGGTATTCAAACTGTTAGGTGTATTTTTACAAATATTTTCAATCCTGGTGGGTAAACAAACATATATTAATTTGTGAAACAAGCTATAATTTTGTGAATCTTGGTGTGTTTGTGGTATTGTATGATTAGAGTATGAACTCAGTTGACTGTATAGTAATTACCATTTTCATTGTTAACATGTTGAGATCACAAAGTTTTCGAAGGTTATTAACTCCTTTAATAATGAATGTTGCATATACTTCCCCTCTCTTCCTAAATCTGGGTTAGGAAAAGGCAATCTGCAGAAAACAAATGCTCTAAAGGAAACCATTTTGTTTAATAATTTTAATTTGTATAAAATGTGTCTCTCTCTCATATCTGTCTCCATCTCTCTTTCACATCTATCTACCTGCTTGATGCAGATTGCTGAACATAGTCCAACCATTGAACCATTTGCAAGAATCCACAATGAGTAGAAGCTAAAAGTGCACATTAAATACCTTAGCATTTTCTAGTTTAGTTCTCATTTTAATAGAATATCATTGCAATATTGTAGTACTATTGATATTTTTGAGTGAAACTACTTAAGTAATTTCATGCAAATGAAATTATGCATTTCATATTATTTTAAATTTTAAGTAAACGAATAATAGATCCCAAAATCTTTTTCAACATTCTAGAGAATTATTTCCCTGGGGACTAAAATATCAATAAATATATCCAAATAAATCACTGATGCCGAGTATAAAATATACAGGCCTTTACTTTCTAAAGGACAGAGTCTCAATTTTGTTTCTTCATTGGTAACATTTTGATTTGAGAATAGATTTATATTATAGAGGTTTGAAATATTGACTGATTTAAGCATACTGCTCTGGGATGGAGCAGAGTCTTCATAAATCCTTTTCTCCTAGCCATGGGCAGATTCACTAGCTGGCAAACGACAAAACATATATTTTAAGAAACATATGTCAAACAAACAAACAAAAAACTAAACTTAGAATATATCGAATCAAGGACCTAATGTATAGCTCAGGGAACTATACTCAATATTTTGTAGTAACCTATAAGAGAAAAGAATATAACTGAATCACTGTGCTGTACACCTGAAAATAACGTGACATTGTAAATCAAGTATACTTCAATAAAAAATTAAAAAATAAAGAGTATATCAAATCAATAGACTAATAACTCTTAGTACTATTCTTCCATGTTGCAAATGCTGACAAAGCCAGAAACATAAGCAGAAAGCAAGAGAATATGTGTTCCCTGTCAAAAAAAGTGATGATTTATTTCAGATGCAAAGCCAAAGCGTTTAAAATAAAGCTTAAAATTGGTGTCAATATGCATGATTACAACAAAGTACCCTACAAAGGAGGGGTTCATTAGGGCAGCCAAAACCAACAGATGTGTTCCAGCTCATCACTTCCTCCAATTGAGCATAAGAAGGATAAAGTGCTTGGTTGTGGTGTCCATATTTTAAACAAATAAAAGAGAAAGCTACCTGAACCTCTGGCTGGCCAAATTTTATTGGGTTTCAGATCTTAACAGAGCTGCCCCCTCAAGTATGTATGTATGTATTTATTTATTTATTTATCCTTCATAAAACTTTCCATTTGCTTCCTCCCAAAGTAGTTAATGAGGAAGGAAAACAAACCTTTCAAAAGGTATTTTAGCTTGACTCTTTCTTTATTAAAATGAACGACATTGAAAGAATTGGAGAGAAAAAGCTTTGGATTCTATTATGTACCCACTGTGTAGTCCAAAATGGTTTTAAAGTTAATGACTTTTATTATGAAAAGAAATATGGAGATTCCTTTATTACTGGAACCTATTTGATTAAAGGACAACACCTCTAGTTAGACTTTCACTAAATCCCTAAAAATAAGTGTGTTAGAGAGAATAACTGATGGATCTTTTAAATATATGCTTTGCAATTTTTCTTCATTCTATTTCTTTGGAGAGGGCAAACACAAGTTTCAATAGAAAAGAGAATTGTGGGTACTTTAAAATAAACAAAGAATAATGGTTACCTGGTACTCTTCATTCAAAGAGTAATTCAAAGTAACTAATTTTGGGGACAAGTAGGGATATTATGAATAATCAGCAAATTTTAATGTTCGTCTTACTCCAAAAGGTATTTTGTAAATATTTAAGTTAAAATTGTTAACTGCTTTTCCAATGCCAATACATTTAGTCATAAAAATAGAAACCAAAAACATTATCCACATTATGTGTTGTACCTTGGGTTCCGGGTAAGCAAAGGAAACTTAGATAACTTTTTTGTCCCTGTAAATGCTCCCTTTGACCGGAAATGTAGTCTATCCAATCAGACAATCCCCGAACGCCAAGCCAACTCTGGGCTTTCTCACCCAAACCAGATTGACTATGTGGCCCCAGCAAATCAGATATTTTCTATTTTTCTCCTCCTGTTCTTTATTCTTTATCCTATAAAAGCTTTCTGCCATCCATCCCATTTTGCAGCTCTCTCAAAGGAGACTGCCCACTTCATGAAGTACGAAATAAAGTTTGTTTCTGTCCCCTAAATTGTCTTCTTTAATCACTTTTTAACATGCTTAATTTATTATTTGTTCTACTCCTTGTAGGATTCTTTTTTTGTCAATACTCCTAAATTTCTAACCTCTGTTCAACTCATTGAGTATTAAAAGGATTCCTCCTTTGATAAAACTAATCTATTCATAAACTATCAAAATCTCATTCTGATTATAATGTAAGTTCTATTTGAACTATATGTTTTAATTTATTTATATTTTGCAAACCTTTTATATTTCTAGTGACCTTGAATTCTCTGTTGTACAATTGTAAGTTAAAGGTGGAAATGTTCATGTCCATTCTTATGTTCAGCTGAAAGCAATATTTTTCACTAGATAAATAAGTACCATCATGTTTTCCCACTCAGATCTCTCTTAGGCCTCTGGATTAGGAAAAAATGAAGATACTTCAGAGGATCAAAAACAAATAGGCAACAGGAGGAAAATTGAATCACAGAAATATAGTAGCTATTCCTTTTTGAACCTTATGGAGTAATAGGGTTTATATAAACATAAACTAAACGGACCATTTTATATCCCTCTGAGACTTTCTAGAAGCCACATTCGTAAGAGTCATACTTCACTAGCAATGGCACAACATAACTTCTACAAAGTACTTAGTCAGTTTTCATAGAAAAAGGCAGTATTTTAAATGGCATCCTTAAGAGAGTAAGCCAGACCATTTATTTTCTGGAAGAAATAAATTTGGAGTGGTAAATGATGCAGGAATGTTTTTTATTAAGTCATCCTAATTTCATAGCAGTTCTACAAACTCTGTGACCAGAATCCCCAACTTAAAAATAAAAACATCTGTTAATTGTTCCTGTATGAAACAGTTATCCTTATGTGAGGATTGTTGTGGTGCATTCAATTCCCAATGTGCCTTAATACCAAAACTGGAAATAATTAGCAACATGTCTGGAAGATTTAGCCACAGAACATGTTAATTTGGCTTAGAGAAGCTTTTTTCTCCTGCACATTTATTTTTGCAGATTTCTTACTCCTTTGTCTATATGATATTATGTCAACTGACTACTTGAAAAATTGTAGTATATGAACTCTGCTTTTACAACATGTTGAAAGTTGTTTCCTTTATTATTGAATTTTATGCCTCAACCTATATCAATATTTTAACATGTCAATATAAAGCAGTATGGCTCAGCTCAATAGTCCCTTGGCATCCCATTCTTTGTTTTAAATTTTACTGAGGACTATTTGACAAGTATAATTGTATATATTTAAAGTGTACTGTGTGCAGATTTGATATACATATACACTGTACCATGGTTACCAAGATCAAGATGATTAGCACATCCATCACCTCACATAGTTAGCATAGGTAACTCTTTTATGTGTGTGTGGTGAGAGTGCTTAAGATCTACTCTCAGCAACTTTCAAGTATACAAGACTGTATTATTAACTAGAGCCACCATGCTGTATGTACATTAGATCCTCAGAACTTACACTTCTTATAGCTGAAAATTTGTACCTTTTGACCTACATCCCCCCGTTTCCCCCTCCCTCCAGCTTCTGGCAACCACTATTCTATTCTCTGTTTTTATTTTTCTGGTTTTTTACAATGCATACTTTATAATTCATTAAGTGCTTATTCCATTTGGTATCTTTTTTAATTCCTTAAAAAAAAATCTGTGGGAAGCAGAGCCCTGGAGAGGAAGAGCTAACATACTGGGGAGTCTGTTTCTGTGAAATCAGTCTTTTTCTGTTTTTTTTTAGATTCCACATGTAAGTGATACCATACAGTATCTGTCTTCCTTTTTCTGGCTTATTTCACTTAACGTAATGCCCTTCAGATACTAACTATATAATGAAATTGACTTACCACACACACCTACACACACATACCTAAGTATAAGATTTTCTATTTACACATACATACTTATGTATAAGATTCACTAATTTCATGTATTTACTTTTGTCTTGGCATGTAGATCTTGAGTGTTTAGCAGCTCAGTAATCTCACATTTATCCAAGAGTGTTAAGGAATGGACATCTCTGATTAATTAGCTAAAAGTTAATATGCACATGTTCATGGATTAGCAATATTCAAAGATTTAGAAACTGCATCCAAACAGGCATATCATACTTTCAACTCTTGACATGCTTTTGAATCATAATTATGAATAGAAGTTTTCATTATGCAGTGCTAGAGCTATACTGAACAAGAGATTAGTCTGAATGAATGATACTCTAGATTTTTTAAATCATTAACTCACTATTAGTCTTCACTATTGCTCTAAAAGTATATGTATTAAATAAAGGCATCTGAATTTCCTGAATTCTGGATGAATATGAGCTACCAAATACAAACCACATAATATTGCTAACATATTTGTGTATAGAGCTATGTTATGAAATTTTAACATGTATTTCAAATAGTTTATAAGTTATTAGAGACTGTCATACATAATTATCCATACATGTAGTAAAGCACATATAAAATACTAAAAATATGTAATATTATTGAGAAATAGAAATGTATTCTATCTCATATTGTCCATTAGATTATAAACTTAACAGTACTAAAAATTATACATGTTAAGGAATTTGAGATTATTTTTATATGATAAAATCTATTTTAAATATATATTTACACGTTTTTAGTTTTCTGTGAATATTGTCATTTTAATGATCACAGTATTTTCATATATCTAATAAAGACAGCATATTTAGTCATGCCACATTTAAAAAAAGAAGCAGTAAATACACATATGCCCAAATTTTACAAAAGATTAAAGAGTATAATGTATAAAAATCTCTTCAGAATATTTCATTAGTTCTAGACAGACTATAATAAATAAATCATGACTCTATAAGCAAACAAATATAATTTAAATAGTTAAAAGGAGAGATTTTATAGTATACAATGAAAATAATAACTTTGTAAGTTGCTTCTTTATATTAGAGAGTTAACCAATGAATTCCTTTAAATCATGAATTTCCATAAGACAATTTAATATAATTTTAATTGCAAATGATAATGTACTGATCTTTTAGGAATATAGACTGTTTACTGAGGTATGCTAAAACCTTACCCTGTTCTCAAAGCATATTTTTGTTCATTTCAGAAACTGTGCTCTAATAGTCAATATTCTAAATAATTTAAGACAGTGCTCATAAAATTACCCATGATGTTTGTGGTACATTTTAGTTTCAGACCATAAAAAGTCTTGCTTTAGTGAACAGAATGATTCTCTGACACTATATTGCATCAGTTATCAAAAATGTCAGGTTTTCTGATTTCCTTTTCTATGTATGTATATCTTCTAATCTGTTCATCCAGTCAACCTAAATTTATAAAATGTAACATTTATAAAGCATTCTCCTTAGGAAAATAGTATGTAGACTCCAAAGATGAATGAGGCCTGAACAACTTTTTTTTAAAAGGCCCCAGTTATTTTGTATCCAAAAATTCCATTCATATAAACTTACTAAATAGTCAAAATTAATCAATTCAATTTAGACCATTTAAAAAAAAAGTTTTACTTAAGACAAAGATGAAATCTCTTTTAAATCAATTCAATCTATTTAATTATTTCAAATCTGATCTTTAGAACTTGCCTTAACATACTAATATATTTTCAACAAAATTTATAAATTTATTGTTATTGACTTGCCAAAGATAGCTTGGGCAAAATTTTTTGCCCAATGAATCCCACCTTCATTCATCTGGAATAATATGTATATAATTAAATGTTCAAAAGTGCTAAGGCCAAATGGTTATAGGATTATTATATTCAATTTTCCAACTCAACAATGTGATCAAGGTGAGAGAACAGAGCATATTCCAGAAATATCTCAAGTAAAAGTCTAAAATTTGTTCAAAACTTTATACCACATAAGAGGACAGGATTTTGTCACTGTCTTTGTATCTCAATACCAGATATTTCAAGCTGTCAGTTGCATGAAATGCCAGCATAGTCAATAAATTAAGAATAGAGGCTAAATTATGCAAGAATAAAATGTTTTCGTAAATTTAAGGTATTTATGTTCATATTGTTAAAGTCAATGACATGTCATTCTTTACTTTTAATTAGTTATAAATTTAGTAGCATTTCCTAATCATCTGAAAGAGAAAAGTGGTTCCAGAATGCTTTCATTCCATTTGGCCTGTTTCTGAACAACACAAGGAACAAATGCAAATGTACTTCCTTCCTTTGGACTTATTGTGTGATTTTTCTTACCATATAGGGTGATCATTTAGGACTGGTCCTAAACTTTATTGTATTAACACTCAATAACTCTAAAAGCAGTGTTACAAAAGTTTTTTAAAAGCTTAATGCAAGTTTGTTAGGTTATCTGTCTAGCTAAATCAAAAATCTCCAAAATAGGGGTAGCAACTGATGTGTTTCAAAACATAATCAACATGATGAAATTCTTGTTTTTTTCACACACCCAAGGAACTACTCCACATGAATTCAGTGATTCAAAAATTTGGCTATTGACAAACAGCTTGATAAAAATAAATGGTGCCAAAAGAAATCACAAAGTATGTGCCACTCCAGAAGAAAATGATTTTCATTAAAAAAAAATAAATATTATAGTAAGTTTTTGTATATTGATCATAATCACTCGTTTGGTGAGGTTTTAATATGTATTTTAAAAGAAATGATAAGTAGAAAGAAAGCATTACATATATAAAATTATGGTTTTTGAATTGAATTAAAACCTAGAGATTTCTTAAGAATCTCAATGAAACTACCCTAAAATGATTACATTTAACATTCCAGAATCATTTTTAGGATGACAGATAACTAGCATGTTAAGGACTATATTGTATAACATATTCAAGGATTTATATAAATCATCCCCTGAGCTTGAATTCACCATGTGATCATGGAATGGATTCCAAAATGGCACAATGTCAGGAAAAAAAAACGATTTTTCAATAGCACTTATATTATCCTCCAGGATTCTCTGAAAAAATGCAAATGATATCTTTTCTGGGTTTGTTTTTGCTTGTTGTGGCTATTGTACATGCACATTAATAAAGGTCATGGTTAAAGTTATATTCATTAAAAAGAAGGAGGTAATATAAAGAATGTAGATTTTGAAGTTAGAGAAATCTGAGATGAAATCTCTCTACCACTTCTAGCTCTGTAATCTTAAATACTTAACACCTGTGAGTCTCAGTTTACTGATCTTTGTAATTGGAATAATATATCATTTATCAACATATATTTAAGAGATTATTATGTTCTTGACAATACAGTTAATCCAGGGAATGTATCAATGAACAACACAAAGACCCTGACTTATGGTGGTGCAGTCTATTAGACAGTCAACAAATAAAATAACATCAGAGTTGTACAGGCTGCAACAATACAAATCAAATATAGATGAGAAGAAGGGAAGATTTTTCAAATATGGAGACAGAGAAGATCTCTTTGAGGAAATCTTTTGAACAGACACCTAAATGATAAGAGATCATATTTTGGATGAAAGGAACAACAAGTAGAAATACTTCAGAGGCTATAAAAAGTTGACTTAAGAAACCAGCTTTAATTCTAACAAAGCAAGTTAGGGGTGTGG
Organism: Balaenoptera physalus; assembly: GCF_965194825.1. Taxonomy (NCBI): domain Eukaryota; kingdom Metazoa; phylum Chordata; class Mammalia; order Artiodactyla; family Balaenopteridae; genus Balaenoptera; species Balaenoptera physalus. Next base: position 39,258,822 of record NC_138899.1, on the reverse strand, counting down.
TAAGTTGAAGAATGACCCCCAAAATAACTTTGTGCTGTTTTAAGCACTAAGTTTGTTACAGCAGTGTTAGGAAGCTAATCATAGATAAATAGTAAAAAATGAGTTCAAAGGGATAGGCAGGGCATGAATCAATCGAGGTACTATGGAAGGATAATAGTGAAAGCAAGATTTCTGGAAGCTTCTACCAATACTCTAAGCATCAGATGGTAGTGAACTGTTCTTGGGTAGTGGAGGTAATTGAAGTGCAGAAAAGGTTCATGTCTGGGCTACATTTTAAGAACGTGGTGTTGACAGAACTTGTGTGGAGTGAAGAAGAAAGTTACCCAAAAACCTGGAGCAACTGGATGATTGTACACTATTTATGAGAGGAAGCTAAACCTACACAAAGATGGTAGGTAATGGTGGAAAAGGAAGCAAGAGTTCATATCTTGTTCATGTTCTATTTTAAGCAGTGGAGTTGTTTTAAATGTGAACTAATGTGTAACAAAGAGATTCACCTGAAGAAAATGACCAGGGACAATAAGAGTGAAAGTCCCTTAGTCCTGCAAACAGCACAGGATAGTTACAGGACATCATAAAAGACAAAAAATAAGAACTCCCTTCCCACTCCCAGAGATCCACATATGTTCTCAATATATAGCAAGGAAACAACAAAACTACCTATTATTCCTTTTTACTTTATGACTAATGTAAAAATAGATTTCATCTCTTCTCTCCAGTTTCTTTATAGATAAAATGGCAGATATATCCACCTAGAAATTAAATTCAAGCCGACATCTGCACTAACATCTGAGGAAAATACTGGCAGACCGAATAAAAGAAAAAAACATAGAATACTAAGTTTAAAATATGAAAGCACTAATAACTAATTTATAGGGCTGATGTAAGGATAAATGAAAACATAAGTGAAAATCGGTAACCTCATAGAATAAAGAGGTAAATCAAGGCAGAGTTTGGGATTTCAAAGTACTACATGATAGCCGATTTTATCCTGAAGGCAAAATAATTCATGAATTCCTCTGATGTAGCCATTTCAGAAGGGAAATATAAATACAGCATGACCAAAAGGAATCTCCTAAGAATATTAATTATTACTGAAAACAGAACCAAATACTAAGTTTTCCCCCAGTTATAAAAAGTACATACTCTCCCTACCAATATGTATATCTCTGTTAATTAGGTTATTTAATTCACTTTTTAAGATAAAACTATGGGCATCTATAAACAATAGTACACTTCCTCAATCTTCTAAGAAAATCACTGTTTTTTAAAAGTTCATCAGATAGTACACAACGTTTTACAACAGTAGGAAAAAGCTAAGATAATTTAAATGTCCATAAATCACTGACTGGTCTTAATAAATACTAATACAGGAGGTTAAGAAAAAGTGACAGTACAGGGAATCAGGGAGAAGATATAGAATAACAAAAGCATTTTAAAAAGAAATTTGAATAACTTATTAAATGTATCCTGGAGATCCACAGTGATTACTCCTTGTATTTCATTGTAAGCCACACATAGAAATACTAGTAATAATTTGGGGACAACAAAACATGTTATTTTATCATCTACATAAGTCAAACTTAAAAGTATATCTCCTACAACACCCATATTTGATAAGGCTGTTTGTCTCTATTAGATGTTATAAACAACCAAATAAAAAATTAATAATGGCATTTTTTAAAATGTAAGACAATTAAATAAAAGCCACCCTCAAAAGGTTATATATAATGTAAGATTGTATTTATATGACATTCTGGAAAAGGCAAATATACATGACAGAAAACTTTAGAGGTTACTATGGGCTAGGATTGGGGGGAAGGGTTGACAATAAAGTTGCAGGAGAGAATTATTAAGGATGATGGATATTTTCCATATCTTGATTGTGATGGTGGTTACATTACTCTATCCATTTGTAAACACACAGCAAATATACACTGAAGAGGGTGAATTGTACTGTTGGAAATTATAGCTCCTCAGTTAACCTGACTATAAAAAAGGGATACCCCTTTTGGAATGTTGAAAAACTATAGTCTTTGTTGCGGATTTCTGGGTTCTATGAGTTATTTCAAAACCACACTTTACAATTGATTTTTAACTTATCAAATCTTTATTCAGAAATCTAAAGTTCATATTAAAAAATAACTCATTTACACTCAACCCTAAGGCTAAAACAAATAAAAATTATATAGAAGAAAGAGAAATTCTTCCAACTTTTTATTACCTTTGGTTTTGAGTTTGTTGAGAGGAAAAACAAAACAAAACAACAACAAATTGACTAAGCTAAGTTTTAAATATTATAAAAACATCAATAAAACCTTAATGTAAGGAAAGCCAGAGCACATCCTTGAAATGAGAGCAAAATATTCAAGATAAACTTTGCTTCTCAGTGACTAGCACAATACACTTAAGATATAATTTAAAATAAGAGAGAACAAACAGATGGAGAGACATATGATATTCTTGGATTGGAAGAATCAACATTGTGAAAATGACTATACTACCCAAAGCAATCTACAGATTCAATGCAATCCCTATCAAATTACCAATGGCATTTTTCACAGAACTGGAACAAAAAATTTCACAATTTGTGAGGAAACACAAAAGACACTGAATAGCCAAAGCAAACTTGAGAAAGAAAAATGAAGCTGGAGGAATCAGGCTCCCTGACTTCAGACTATACTACACAGCTACAGTAATCAAGATAGTATGGTACTGGCACAAAGACAGAAATATAGATCAAGGGAACAGGATAGAAAGGCCAGAGATCAACCCATGCACATATGATCACCTTATCTTTGATAAAGGAGGCAAGAATATACAACGGAGAAAAGACAGCCTCTTTAACAAGTGGTGCTGGGAAAACTGGACAGCTACACGTAAAAGAATGAAATTAGAACACTTACACAAAAATGAACTCAAAATGGATTAAAGACCTAAATTTAAGATGAGACACTGTAAAACTCTTACAGGAAAACATAGGAAGAACACTCTTTGACATAAATCACAGCAAGATCCTTTTTGACCCACCTCCTAGAGAAATGGAAATAAAAGCAAAAGTAAACAAATGGGACCTAATGAAACTTAAAACCTTTTGCACAGCAAAGGAAACCATAAACAAGACAAAAAGACAACCCTCAGAATGGGAGAAAATATTTGCAAATGAAGCAACTGACAACGGATTAATCTCCAAAATTTACAAATAGCTCATGCAGGTCAATATCAAAAAAACAAACAACCCAATCCAAAAATGGGCAGAAGACCTAAATAGACATTTCTCCAAAGAAGATATACAGATTGTCAACAAACACATGAAAGGACACGCAACATCACTAATCATTAGAGAAATGCAAATCAAAAGTACAATGAGGTATCACCTCACACCGGTCAGAATGGCGATCATCAAAATATCTACAAACAATAAATTCTGGAGATTGTGTGGAGAAAAGGGAGCCTTCTTGCACTGTTGGTGGGAATGTAAGTTGATACAGCCACTATGGAGAACAGTATGGAAATTCCTTAAAAAACTAAAAATAGAACTACCATATGACCCAGCAATCCCACTGCTGGGCACAAACCCTGCGAAAACCACAATTCAAAAAGAGTCATGTACCACAGTTTTCATTGCAACACTATTTGCAATAGCCAGGACATGGAAGCAACCTAAGTGTCCATCGACACATGAATGGATAAAGAAGATGTGGCACATGTATACAATGGATTATTACTCAGCCATAAAAGAAACAAAATTGAGTTATTTATAGTGAGGTGAATCGACCTACAGTCTGTCATACAGAGTGAAGTAAGTCAGAAAGAGAAAAACAAATACCGTATGCTAACACATATATATGGACTCTAAAAAAAAATGGTTCTGATGAACCTAGGGGCAGGACAGAAATAAAAGATGCAGGCATAGAAAATTGACTTGAGGACACGGGGAAGGGGAAAGGTAAGCTGGGACAAAGTGAGAGAGTAGCATTAACATATATACACTACCAAATGTAAAATTGATAACTACTGGGAAGCAGCTGCATAGCACAGGGAGATCAGCTCAGTGCTTTGTGACCATCTAGAGTGGTGGGATAGGGATGGTGGGAGGGAGACACGAGAGGGAGGGGATATGGGGATATATGTATACATATAGCTGATTCCCTTTGTTATACAGCAGAAACTAACACAACATTGTAAAGCAATTATACTCCAATAAAGTTGTTAAAAAAAAAAAAAAGAGAGAGAGAGATAAGACTACAGATGTGAAGGGAAATGAACACTGGTTGATCAAGCAAGAGACTTTATGATTGCCCAAAGTTTGAACTGACTTTTTAAAAGGCTAGGGGCTACTTTATTTGAGGCAATTTTCCTGCTTCATTAGTGTCATTAATTCATTATTAATTCATTATTGACTTCTCCAAAAACAAGCAGGTTATACTAAATGTATTTCCATGAACATCATCTCAGGATTCTTAAAATTAAGTGATAAATATATTCCAATTAAGTATAGTAAGAACTAAATACAAAATATTAATACATGTATTAATATATCAATAAATATATATCATATATATAATCTAAGATATTGTTTATAATCATATTATGAAAAATATCAATAGATAATAGTGAGTTATGAGCCATTGAATATTTAGACCAAGGCCAATGTCAATACAGTAAAATTATTAGATCACTTGTATGAAATTTAAAATGTATGAATTTTAGATATTTTAATTTACCCATGACCAATAAATATGTAAACTGACCCAGGATATCTTAAATAAAGAGTTGATTATTTTTCACAACTGCATAAATAATTTTTTAAACTTTTTTCTAGGACGAGAAGAGGAAATGAATTGAAGGTGATTAGCATATATATACATTAGAGCTAGATAATATTTTTTATTAAATTTCAAATTTTTCAATTGTGCCTTTGAGAAACATAGTGTCTGGGGCACAAGTAGCAAAGTAAAAACATTAATAGAAAACACATAAAACAGAAACAGCCACAGCTACTAAAATGTAAGGTCCCTTAAGGTAGGTCAATACACAAAGATATGAGTTTATATCAGGCTTGTTAGAAGCACACTCTACTAAACTAAAAAGGAATAAAAGTTATAGTGGGTCCAGCTCTCTATGGATGGATGCACTTTACAAATGAGATCATTTACTCTTGACCAATAGTGTCTCTTTTGTCGTACAATCTTTGGTGCATACCAGGTTGTTGACCCATAATGTGTATTATTATTTGTATTGACTGTGGTGCAGCATATTGCATTGTAAAAATACACCTACCACCTCTTTTTGTTTCAAGCAGAAAGGCTTTTTTAAATTGACAGTATAAAGCATGAGGTGTGGCTTCAGGACACCAATCCTTCCTAGAAATGAAGCTGAACTAAGCAGGCATGGTTTTCTCTGTCTTTTATGTTCCTAGTTGTTACAAGGGGATTCCAAAATGATACCAGCTATGACAAGCATACTAATTCTTGTGCACTTCTGGTGTTTGTTACCTGACCTGACAAAATGATCTCTGATACAGGGAGGTAGAACTGATATGGGGGTGGAAATAAAACCTAGATGTCACATTGGTGTCATATCAAAGCTGCGGACGTTTAAACAGCAGAACAGCCTAATTTTCAGTTAACCTCATTTGATTATCACAAATAGGATTTCATCTGAAGCAACAAATTAAATCTGAGACTGAGAAATGGGCCTGTATATTAAGATGTGTCCAGATTAATTGTTGTCCTGCTGAGTGTCTGGCTTTCATCCTCAGATGTGTGCGAGTCATTATATTTGTACTGAGGTTACAATTGGTGGGGGAAATTTAATCATGGAATTTACCCTCACATAAGAACAAGACTCTCAGCATTTGGGACAATATTGCTAATAGAGTTAAATGCCTGGTAATTGAATAGTAAAATAAAAACTTCAGTGGATAAAACAAAAGCTAAAAAAAGTCCACATAATTCCCTGTATGTCTCCTTTTTTAGGGTACAAAATTATGGGAATATATTTCAAATGCATCCATTTTGTTTACACACAATTGCTTAAGTGTGTTATTGGATTCAGGCCAAAGTGCAAGAGGCCATTACAATTTTCACAGAGCTAAGGTATGACAGTAAGTGATCAACTACCTCCAAAAGAAAATTCTTTTTAACATAAAAACAGTATACAGAGAGACAAGACGAAAAGGCAGAGGGCTATGTACCAGATGAAGGAACAAGATAAAACCCCAGAAAAACAACTAAATGAAGTGGAGATAGACAACCTTCCAGAAAAAGAATTCAGAATAATGATAGTGAAGATGATCCAGGACCTCGGAAAAAGAATGGAGGCAAAGATCGAGAAGATGCAAGGAATGTTTAACAAAGACTTAGAAGAATTAAAGAACAAACAAACAGAGATGAACAATACAATAACTGAAATGAAAACTACACTAGAGGGAATCAATAGCAGAATAACTGAGGCAGAAGAACGGATAAGTGACCTGGAAGACAGAATGGTGGAATTCACTGCTGCGGAAGAGAATAAAGAAAAAAGAATGAAAAGAAATGTAGACAGCCTAAGAGACCTCTGGGACAACATTAAATGCAACAACATTCGCATTACAGGGGTCCAAGAAGGAAAAGAGAAAGAGAAAGGACCAGAGAAAATATGTGAAGAGATTATAATTGAAAACTTCCCTAACATAGGAAAGGAAATAGCCACCCAAGTCCAGGAAGTGCAGAGTCCCATACAGGATAAACCCAAGGAGAAACACACTGAGATGCACAGTAATCAAACTGGCAAAAATTAAAGACAAAGAAAAATTATTGAAAGCAGCAAGGGAAAAATGACAAATAACATACACGAGAACTCCCATAAGGTTAACAGCTGATTTCTCAGCAGAAACTCTACAAGCCAGAAAGGAGTGGCATGATATACTTAAAGTGATGAAAGGGAAGAAACTACAACCAAGATTACTCTACCCAGCAAGGAACTCACTGAGATATGATGGAGAAATCAAAAGCTTTACAGACAAGCAAAAGCTAAGAGAATTCAACACCACCAACCCAGCCTTACAACAAATGCTAAAGGAACTTCTCTAAGTGGGAAACACAAGAGAAGAAAAGGACCTACAAAAAAAACCCAAAACAATTAAGAAAATGGTCATAGGAACATACATATCGATAATTATCTTAAACGTGAATGGATTAAATGTTCGAACCAAAAGACACAAGCTTGCTGAATAGATACAAAAACAGGAGCAATATATATGCTGTCTACAAGAGACCCACTTCAGACCTAGGAACACATACAGACTGAAAGTGAGGGGATGGAAAAAGATATTCCATGCAAATGGAAAACAAAAGAAAGCTGGAGTAGCAATACTCTTATCAGATAAAATAGACTTTAAAATAAAGAATGTTACAAGAGACAAAGAAGGACACTACATAATGATCAAGGGATCAATGAAAGAAGAAGATATAACAATTATAAATATATATGCACCCAACATAGGAGCACCTCAGTACATAAGGCAACTGCTAACAGCTATAAAACAGGAAATCGACAGTGACACAATAATAGTGGGGGACTTTAACACCTCACTTACACCAATGGGCAGATCATCCAAAATGAAAATAAATAAGGAAACAGAGCTTTAAATGACACAATAGACCAGATAGATTTAATTGATATTTATAGGACATTCCATCCAAAATCAGCAGATTCCACTTTCTTCTCAACTGCGCACGGAACATTCTCCAGGATAGATCACATCTTGGGTCACAAATCAAGCCTCAGTAAAAATAAGAAAATTGAAATCATATCAAGCATCTTTCTGACCACAATGCTATGAGATTAGAAATGAATTAAAGGGAATAAAACATAAAAAAAACAAACACATGGAGGCTAAACAATACGATACTAAATAACCAAGAGATCACGAAAGAAATCAAAGAGAAAATCAAAAAATACCTAGAGAAAAATGACAATGAAAACATGACGATCTAAAACCTATGGGATGCAGCAAAAGCAGTTCTAAGAGGGAAGTGTATAGCTATACAAGCCTATCTCAAGAAACAAGAAAAATCTCAAAGACACAATCAAACCTTACACCTGAAGGAACTAGAGAAAGAAGAACAAACAAGCGCCAAAGTTAGCAGAAGGAAAGAAATCATAAAGATCATAGTGGAAATAAATGAAATAGAAACAAAGAAAACAATAACAAAGATCAATAAAACTAAAAGCTGGTTCTTTGAGAAGATAAACAAAATTGATAAACCATTAGCCAGACTCATCAAGAAAAAGAGGGAGAGGACTCAAATCAATAAAATTAGAAATGAAAAAGAAGAAGTTACAAGAGACACCACAGAAATACAAGCATCCTAAGAGACTACTACAAGCAACTGTATGCCAATAAAATGGACAACCTGGAAGAAATGTACAAATTCTTAGAAAGGTATAACCTTCCAAGACTGAACCAGGAAGAAATAGAGAATATGAACAGACCAATCACAAGTAATGAAATTGAAACTGTGATTAAAAATCTTCCAACAAACAAAAGTCCAGGACCAGATGGCTTCACAGGTGAATTCTATCAAACATTTAGAGAAGAGCTAACACCCATCCTTCTCAAACTCTTCCAAAAAATTACGGAGGAAGGAACACTTCCAAACTCATTCTATGAGACCACCATCACCCGGATACCAAAACCAGAAAAAGATACTACAAAAAAAGAAAATTACAGACCAATATCACTGATGAATATAGATGCAAAAGTCCTCAACAAAATACTAGCAAACAAAATCCAACAACACATTAAAAGGATCATACACCATGATCAAGTGGGATTTACCCAGGGATGCAAGGATTCCTCAGTATATGCAAATCAATCAATGTGATGCACCATATTAACAAATTGAAGAATAAAATCCATATGATCATCTCAGTAGATGCAGAAAAAACTTTTGACAAAATTCAACACCCATTTATGAGAAAAACTCTCCAGACAGTGGGCATAGAGGGAACCTACCTCAACATAATAAAGGCCATATATGACAAACCCACAGCAAACTTCATTCTCAACGGTGAAAAACTGAAAGCATTTCCTCTAAGATCAGGAACGAGACAAGGATGTCCACTCTCACCACTATTATTCAACATAGTTTTGGAAGTCCTAACCACGGCAATCAGAGAAGAAATAGAAGGAATCCAAATTGGAAAAGAAGAAGTAGTACTGTCACTGTTTGCAGATGACATGATAATATACATAGAGAACCCTAAAGATGCCACCAGAAACTACTAGAGCTAATCAATGAATTTGGTAAATTTGCAGGATACAAAATTAATGCACAGAAATCTCTTGCATTCCTATACACTAATAATGAAAAATCTGAAAGAGAAATTAAGGAAAGCCTCCCATTTACCATTGCAACAAAAAGAATAAAATACCTAGGAATAAACCTACCTAGGGAGACAAAAGACCTGTATGCAGAAAACTATAAGACACTGATGAAAGAAATCAAAGATGATACCAACAGATGGAGAGATATACCATGTTCTTGGATTGGAAGAATCAATATTGTGAAAATGACTATACTACCCAAAGCAATCTACAGATTCAATGCAATCCTTATCAAATTACCAATGGCATTTTTTACGGAACTAGAACAAAAAATCTTAAAATTTGTATGGAAACACAAAAGACCCCGAATAGCCAAAGCAGTATTGAGGGAAAAAAACGGAGCTGGAGGAATCAGACTCCCCGACTTCAGACTATACTACAAAGCTACAGTAATCAAGACAATATAGTACTGGCACAAAAACAGAAACATAGATCAATGGAACAAGATAGAAAGCCCAGAGGTAAAGCCACACACCTATGGTCAACTAATCTATGCCAAAGGAGGCAAGGATATACAATGGAGAAAAGACAGTCTCTTCAATATGTGGTGCTGGGAAAACTGGACAGCTACACGTAAAAGAATGAAATTAGAACAGTCCCTAACACCATACAGAAAAATAAACTCAAAATGGATTAGAGACCTAAATGTAAGGCTGGACAGCATAAAACTCTTAGAGGAAAACACAGGAAGAACACTCTTTGACATAAATTACAGCAAGATCTTTTTTGATCCACCTCCTAGAGTAATGGAAATAAAAACAAAAATAAACAAATGGGATCTAATGAAACTTCAAAGCTTTTGAACAGCAAAGGAAACCATAAAGAAGAAGAAAAGACAACCCTCAAAATGGGAGAAAATATTTGCAAGTGAATCAACGGACAAAGGATTAATCTCCAAAATATATAAACAGCTCATGCAGCTCAATATTAAAAAAACAAACAGCCCACTCCAAAAATGGGCAGAAGACCTAAATAGACATTTCTCCAAAGAAGATATACAGATGGCCAAGAGGCACATGAAAAGCTGCTCAACATCACTAATTATTAGAGAAATGCAAATCCAAACTATAATGAGGTATGACCTCACACCAGGTAGAATGGGCATCACCAGAAAATCTACAGACAACAAATGCTGGAGAGGGTGTGGAGAAAAGGGAACCCTCTTGCACTGTTGGTGGGAATGTAAATTGATACAGCCACTATGGAGAACAGTATGGAGGTTCCTTAAAAAACTAAAAATAGAATTACCATATGATCCAGCAATTCCACTACTGGGCATATACCCAGAGAAAACCATAATTCAAAAAGACACATGCACCCCAATGTTCATTGCAGCACTGTTTACAATAGCCAGGTTATGGAAGCAACCTAAATGCCCATTGACAGACGAATGGATAAAGAAGATGTGGTACATATATATAATGGAATATTTCTCAGCCATAAAAAAGAACGATATTGGTTCATTTGTTGAGATGTGGATGTGTCTAGAGACTGTCATACAGAGTGAAGTAAGTCAGAAAGAGAAAACAAATATCATATATTAACGCATGTATGTGGAACCTATAAAAATGGTACAGATGAATTGCTTTGCAGGGCAGAAATTGAGACACAGATGAAGAGAACAAGCATATGGACACCAAGGGGGGAAACCGGCGGGGAGGTGGGGGTGGTGGTGTTATGAATTGGGCGATTGGGATTGACATGTATACACTGATGTGTATAAAATTGTTGACTAATAAGAATCTGCTGTATAAAAAAAAAATAAAATTAAATTAAAAAAAAAGAAAAGAAACTTGCCCAATGTTACACAGCCTGCAAGTGTCAGAGCCAGTTTAACCTGGTGCCTCAGCCAGAGCTAATTCTGAAAAAAAAAAAAAAAAAACCCAACAGTATACAGAGTATATGAGCACAGCTGCTAAGAACACAATCCCACCCAAGATACAAAAACATTTTCTTTAAAGATTATAAATAAAAATTGTATTGTCTGATTATATTCAACACAGCTAGAACTTGTAATAAACTTATGACGTACAAAATTCTATATAGAGCTGAGTTTAGTTAATTTAAAGGTAATTGATAACTGAAACCAAATTAGAATGTCCTTGGATTCAATGAAGTATCTAAACCATCTTGCAGAAATTTCAACACTGTAATGTACTATAATACCATATTTTTCTAAGCTTTAATTCTAAGCTATAATTATTAATATTTTATAGACATTTACTCAAAACCAAATCTATAGAAAATCTGGATATTTTACAGAAATATTTTTCACATATATTTATATGTGTGTATATTGAGAATGAACATACATGAATGAGTGTATATAGATAAGAGTAATAGCTATCCATTTCTCAATCTCTCCCTATTTTTCTATATATAGGATGATCCCAGTTGGTCAAATTAGGTTATAATGCCTAACTGTCTTTCCATAATGTTCAATCAAATCAAATAAAAAATGCATATGTTTCCCTGGTTGAAGTCATACAAAATAGCTGTTAATATCAGCTCAGAGACATTCAATCATTAGCTCAAGTCAGGTGATTCCTCAGTTTCCTTGGTCTTGGCCCCTTTCCCAGGGTCTTTAAGCCAATGGGATGGTATATCAGTGCTATGCCAATCAAGCAGAGCACTGAATTTATTTTTAAGGCCACCAGCATCCTTCCTCTGCTCCCTGTACTTGTTGATGGAACCAACATGCTCCAAGTTACTCTGGCTCAGAATCTTAATGCCCTGCCCCTTCACACCATAAAAGATTCAGTTAACAAGTCTTTTTTTTTTAACACTTTATTGGAGTATAATTGCTTTACAGTGGTGTGTTAGTTTCTGCTTTATAACAAAGTGAATTAGCTATACATATACATATATCCCCATATCTCCTCCCTCTAACAAGTCTTTTTGTGTCTCAGTGTTCCTTTCTTTTCATTCTCATTGTCCTTATTTTATTTTTATTTTATTTTATTTTTTTAAATTTTTTAATAGATGTTTATTGGAGTATACTTGCTTCACAAAACTGTGTTAGTTTCTGTTATACAACAAAGTGAATCAGCCATATGCATATATATATCCCCATATCCCCTCCCTCTTGAGCCTCCCTCCCACCCTCCCTATCCCACGTCTCTAGGTCTGTAGTCTCCCAGCCAATCAATCTTTCCCTTTCCCAACAACCGTATACCTTAACACCAGGTAAATGTACCCAAAAGAAAGCTGTGATGCTCTCACCTCACTCTGCCATCTTTACTGATTTCTCACAGTAACATTTAGGGAATATGTCCCACCTTATTTCATTTTTCCTTCTTTCTAACAAAACTGGGCTGCAACTTTCCCCTGGAACCCAGGTCTTGTTTGGTTGATACTAATCCTTTTGTCTTTTCTCCTTCCTTTACTTATATTTCCATAGGTATAAAATGCAGCTTGTTGATATCATCTGAAACACCAACTCCTACATAAAAGGTCTTGGCCTCTTTACACTCAAGGTGAGGGATCAAAAAATCTCCTCTTCCTCATTTGCTCTGTTCCTCCTTGTGGCTAGCATCAAGTTGTATTTTTTCTTCACCTACCGTGTATCGGTCCTTCCAATTTAGGGAGTTTAACCTAAATACTAGGTTGGGGGTAGGCACTGTTTCTTATCTTTGTATTTCTCAAAATTCTTAAAAGATTATTTTAACTAGGGTACATGATTGATTATTTTTGATAGGTGAATGATTGAATAGCTGATGATTATTACATTTTCCCCTATTTTACCTATAGTTTTGAATTTAAGTTAGCAATTTCTTATAGAAAAGAGGTCACAATGTTGTGAGTGAAGTGATATCAAATAATGTTTGCAGAATTGGCCTTTATAAGCATACCACTATTGGCTTTCAAATTAAAACTACACAGAGAGGAAAGCTTTTTCATAAATTTGAAATTTGAATAAGTTCTTCTTTGGCTTCTATAGGAAAATGTGAATAGATTGATAGAAATGACTTGACCATTACTTGTTTCACTTTGTGCTGTTTGCATAGCTGGAAATTAGCAGATAGATACTTAAGTTCAATAAAACTGTTACCAAAATATCTGTTCCTATGAAAGAAAAATTGGTAGATTGAAAAAACTCAACTCATAAATTCATTCCTTTGCAATCATATTGCATTCCTTATATAAACATGATCTTCATGCTCTTGTGTCCCCTCAATGTGTTTTCCAATTCATGTCCTGAATATAATTTCCATATGCCTAATGACCTTTCCAAGTGTTTACATACTTTTAGATGCATACATATTATAAAACCCCAAACCCCAATAGATATTTCTAAATTTTGTAGAAGACCAGAAGAGCACTAGAATCCTCTCAGACTCTGTAGGTGTTTGCTTTACAGGAAATACAAACAGTCATTATGTACTGCTGCTCATATATGCTGCTGTAAGATGCCAAACTCATAGCACGTTGGAGAATCTAGGAGTTAACCTTTCCGGTGGTCTTTTGGCTAGAACAATCTTAGGAAAGAAATATAACAAAGAGGTAGACAAAAATGCATAACCCTTGTTTAAATGCCACTAATATTTAAATGTACCAGTAAGTGAAGCTTCCTACTGTTCCGTTTAACACTCCAGCAAGAGGCTAATGAAATGTGGAGTGCTTTCTGCATCTCTTCTTAATCTGGGTGCTGTGTTTAATAGAATGACCTCTTTGAAGTTATAGAACAACCCTCTTTAAGTTGAAGTCAGAAAATATCTGTTTAGCTATCTTACTTTAAACTGAAAAACGATAACTTAAATAATTGTGTGTAGAATGGCAGCTCCACAATTATTGCAGAAGTGTTTTGACATGTGCGGTGTTAATTGGGCTCTGGTTCTGTCTTGAAACTCAAGTCCAGGGGCTAAGCATTGTAAGTCCTGAGGACTGACTACCAAAGCAACACAGTTGCTAAAGACAGTTGCCTGCTAGGCCTGGTTCCAATGGGAAACAATTTCCTCTGGCAGCTTTTGAAGTTTGTTTTTATAGGAAATTGCCTCTTGGAGCATATAAAGCTAATTCATGGCAGTTCCCAGAGCTTCCCTGCACACCCAGCTGGTGCTCCCCTGTGGACACAGCATCTTGTTGACATAATCAGGCTCGGCTCTTGGCAAAGCTCCAGCTGTTTGTGTGGAGCCAGTCAGATTAGGTTGAAAGCCTCTAAATCTTCCACAGTGTCCCCAGGAAGGGAATATAAAATTGTTGTGGTGATGTGGCAAGACCCAGGGAACATAGCAAAGTCATGACATTTGTATCTGGAGCTGTCATTGTGATTCAATAACACAGAATTTGCTAGTGAATTCAACAGAGGTCATGACACAAAAGTGATGGATTATCCGTAGTTCTCTTCTTCCCACTGAATCTGTGTAATATGCTGGGTTAACTTTTCTTTGGGGCTTTGTTATGGTGCTACAAAGCCTGTTCTCCTCCTAACCCCCAGGCCATCACAACAAATATTTTTTTTTTATGTTAGAATGCCTATAAACATTTGCATAATGAATTTAAAATAAATGAACTTTATTTTTTCTGCACAGGAAATAGTAGAAGAGAGTCATATATTATAAAGTTGAAAGGGAGGATTGTTCTTAATTTGATTATTCTCCTCTCCCCAATTCATTTAACACATACTTATTAAAGAAGATTTTTAAGGACCAAAACACGTTATTTACTCACATTATAAAAAGCAAGGAGAAAAAAAGGCTTGAATATGACCCCAGACATCTAATTTGAGATAAGAGTTGAAAATCAAAAGCAATATCAATTTGAAATATAAAAGAACCAGCATTTCTTTTTCTAGGTGTGAGAAATGCTAAAGTTTGAGCATAACAGTAATGTTAAATGAGTTGAAATATCAGAAACAAAGAAAATAGCAGCTGTGTACAGAATAGATGGGAATAGAAATGAGAGAACATTTAATCACATGGGGAAACAGAGGTGAAAGAAACTGTGTGTTTTTCTGAATTTGATATTGTCCATGGCAGTGAACGCTGAAGTTCAAAATGCATAGCCATATCTCCTATATCCTCGGTCCCTCTTTCTTGGCTCTGCATTTCTTAGGAATAAAAGAGAATGAAAACCTGTTAAGATATCTTCTCCACAATAGTGTAGTTAAATTTGAGGACTGGAGTATCAATACATTTCGTTATGAAAATTTTACAAATTGTCCTTTTTTCTCTTATCGCACTCTTTTCATACTTAAATATCATTATCATATGATTTTTTTTTTTATGTTACATGGTATTCCTTTTGTTTGGAAGGTCATCCAGATACCTAGTCCTGTCTGCCTATCAAACTTCTTCTTAACCGTCCTGGTAATTCCATCTATAGTTTCCTCCCTTTATTATGACTTCACCTGAGCCCTACGCTTATAGGCAGAGATGTTAACTCCATCTCCTGTTTCACCTGCATGAACACTTATTTCACTAAATGGTAATTTTTGCTTGCATATCTGTCTTATCTAAGAAAAGCTGAGATGTATGGGATTGGGAACATCATCTTCCTCCCACTTTTGCTTCATTCATGTCAGTTTCTGGTCCTCTGTGGATTTTCAGTAAATGTTTCTGAATGAACCCATCAGTGTCTTGCCTTGTTTCTGGCTTTCTATTTGCTATGACTGGTAGGTAAAAGCACAATTCTGGGTCATATTGTCCTGGTGTAAATTCTGGATCCCTGATGGACTAGCTGTGTAACCTTGGACAAGTCACTTTTCTGGGTCTCAATACTTCACTTATAAATATTCTACTTCAGGTAGTTGGCCTGATGGGTAACTGTGTTACTGTATAAAAACCGCTTATAAAAGCATTTGGCACATAATAAAACCCAAGTCAGTGCTATCAATCAGCATCCTCCCCATCACCATCAGCATCACCAACATCAATGGCCTGGCCACCTGTGTGGAAACCATGTGAGAATCTCCTTGGCATTTGTATACATGGGTGGAATTGCTAGGTCAGGGGGTATACCAAAATTATGAAGGTCAGCTGCTTCAGCTAATGCTTTTGAAGTACTATTAAGTGATGTATTTTTTTCCTGCCTTAATTCCAAAATTTCTCAAAAATGAGTGCTCTTTTGAGTTTCCTTTAATTTTTTATTTAACAAATACTCACCCAGCACTTTACACATGCCAGGTCCTTTTCTAAATGCTTTATAAGTATTAACTCTCCTAACTCGCATGAATTAATGTACTATTAATGGCTTCACTTTACAGAAAAGGAAAGTAAGGGACAGAGAAGTTAACAGACCTGCTCTAAATGAGGCAAATTAAGTGTCTCCAAAGATCACGCTGAGAACCACTGCATACCTCTGACCCTCACTGAGCTGGGCTCCCTTTACACACCCTTCTATTTTTAAGCCTGTTCTGCCTCCTTTTCCTTTGGTTTTCTTCCTGATTCCTCTTCTGCTTCCTTTCTCTAAATCAAGCAGTGGAGAAGGGAAGGAAGAGAACAAAACTAGGTAGTAGACAGAAACCTTTCTCTTTTCTATGCCTTGCTTCAAATTTTGCCCTGCTCCACTGCCTACTAAAAATATGTACAAAATATTGCATGTTTCAATTCTTTATGCTTAAATGACTTTCTCTATAAATAACAATCTTCCAATCCATCTTTATATAACTATAAGGTTTGGTAATATTTTCATCAAATAAGCTTCAAGAAGATAAAAGCAATCCCCAGGCAATAGATACAGTTACACTACAAGACTGCCAAATACATACCCATGGGATTTAACACCAAAAGCTTCTTCCTCTCCCGTTTTAATCAGAGTGCCAGAAAATGCAATAGTGATAGGGAGATGAAATTGAATACCAAGAAAAAATTAAGCATCAAAAATTAAAATTAAAGCATAAAAAATTAAAACTAAAATCAATCCACTATGCCAATTTTTCCAGTTTTGTACTCATTACCATTACTTCCAGATTTCTAAATATATATTCATGTTACAGAACATATCTTTCATTCCACATTATATTCTTTAATCTTTCACTCTTCTGTAGATCTCAACGACTCACTAAAATCTAACCAGGAAGCCATTTCCATTTTCTCCTTTAAAGGTCATCTCTAGGAGCACTTCAATCATCTGTATTACATAGTCTAGTAAAAGCAACTCAGCAGTATCATGTAGTTTAAACTTTATGTTTATATAGGTATTTTATTTAATTTGATCTTCAAAAATATTCACATTTTAAAAAATGCTCATTGTTGATGTGTCGATGGTTTGGAAAAAGTAATTCTGAATTTATCACAAATAAATTCCTTGGTACATAGTCACATATACTTTAAGAATAATGTAAAATTAAGCCAGGTTTTAACAGAGAGAACTTGCTCTGATATTAATAACTAAAATGTATTTGATATATTATATAACCTGTTGTTCTACTTCATTAAAATTGAACCAAAATTAACACAATTTCTCATGGTAGTATGACAAACTATAGTAAATAAAAACCCATGTGAATGTTTGCATGTTAATATTACTGTTGAAATAAAATGTATGAGTTTATAGCCATGTCTTATTACAAACATAGCTAAATGTTAAGTGCCAAGTTTCTATTCCTATTTCACTTAAAAGGAAAACATGATGTACTAGAATTATTTAGAGCAACTCATCTTTCTGTTGTGTTTATAATGTATGATGCACTCTCTCTAGTAACAGACATTTATTCAATCTGTGATCACTTTAAAAAAAATGTCACTTATTTGAATAATTCAGAACAAAAAAAAAGGCACTGTAAATAAATTTTGATCTGGTGCAAAGAAACTAACTTCTTTCTAATGATTACCCGATCTGTGATTTTGTAAACTCCAAAATACAGTTATGAGATTTTAATCACTTTCCTATCTAATACATTTTATATAAACATCTATTTCAAAGGAAGGATGGCATTAACATTTAAAATATTTTATCATTAATTTCTCAATATATTTATGTTAAGAATTGACCTCTTATTACAGATTCTGAAACATAATATGTAAACATATTTAAAATATTATGTAACTGGTTATTATGCAAATCGCTTTTTAATGTTAAGGTCTAATCTCACTTCTTTCCAGATTTCTGCTTGTAAATAATTATTTTACACTGTATCTAGATATATCAATAGAATTTCCAAGATATTATGTTCTTAATCACTTTACCTCCAAAATCTGTTTTTTCTCCGGTACCCACCCTCCCCCCCCCTCACTTTTTACCAGTATTAAAGCAGTTTCCATTTAGTCAGGGGACAAATATCTGGTCCATTTTCCAAGTTTCCTCTCCTTCACACTTTACAGAGTGTTGTGCCAATTACACCTATGAAATATATTCCTCTCTAGTGGGTACCCCCCAGATCCTCTGTTCAATTCTGCTATACTACACGGATATTTTGATAGACCTTAACTCACCTCCCTGCCTCTACCTCTCTCTCTTCAAATCCACCTGCTCAAATATCATCAACCACTTTTCAAAAGTACCTTCCTCATACTATCGTCATTCAGTCTTTTGCCCCAGTTAGCTAATTAGCCCTTGAGGTCTCTACTGGGTCTCAGAGCTCTGACTTGGATTCTAAGACCCTTGATTGTACCCTAGTACATCCTCAAATACTTGTCAATTATTTTCCCCTCCCATCCTGGTCCTCACATTCTCAGAGATTGGCTGAAGTTCCCTTAAAAACTGAAAAGAATACTTAGAATATGAAGTATCCATCAGGTTTACTGATTCACCACTACCCAATCATTTTACTTCCCTATTTTTCTTTCTGGATTCAACTTCATTAGGTACTTACCTAAAAAGTCTTGGTGCAATAGACATTGCAGTTAGACACCTCATTCTATCTGTAGTGAATGCTGCCATCCTGAGATGTGGTCAATTCCCCTAGAATCTCTCCTGTTCAGTTCAGGTCCTGTCTGTTTCTAGACTAGTCAAGCCACTGAGGACCCAACATATCCACACAAAAGCATCTCAAACTGCCTATAAAACACGCAGTTCCATCTTTTGAAATGATAATATACCCTATAATATGGGCTCAATTAAGGCTCAAGGCTCTCTTATTATATTGGAAAGGTAATATTTCTTTTGAAGCGAAGGCTCTGACTCTTGAATTACAGATGTAATTATCATTAGAATTAATGAATTTGGAGGTTCACTTAGCATTTACAAGTAGTTTTTTTTTTTTTGAGAAATATAGTTAACCAATTCAAACATCTCTTGATGTATTCATAGGTATAGATACATTCACGTAAGGTTAATTATTATATTTAAAACTGGTGACCAGACTTGACAAAAGTGTACAGAGAACCCTATTATATTTGTGAACTAATCTACATTATTCTGTGAAGCCCTTACTCAGATATAGAATCATGAAGGAAGACTAAAGACTCAACATAGAGCCAATGAATATGATAATTTTATGTTGATTTGTGCAGCAAAAAAGCACTTGCAAGGAGGAGAAAACCACAAAATGTCAAGAGAATGGATTTGTGATATAGGACTGGATCTGATTTCACTCTAGTAGGGCAGTTTTTCCATATGCCACTTTGAGAGTTTCTATTGTACATCTGTTGCATGACAACATAAAATGGCTGGGTTCACTATCAATTACAGGCTGGAACAAGCAAAATTTCAATTACAACAGGAGAGCAAAACAGCTGTGAAATCCCCAAGGGGGGGGCACAGGAACCAAGGGGGGAAGCAGACATCACAATGGTACACTGCACACTACTAATTAGAGAGAAATGAAGTCAAGTTAAAAGAAAATATACCCCTAGATGCTCTGTTTCATAGAGACCATTTGGGTACTGAAAACAACACCTCAGTGGCTTGTCTCTGTCTGAATTCTCATGTAATTGTTGCCTTGTGAGCAGCTTAAATAAAAACTCTAGCATAAAAATATCTTATGTTTTTAAGACAACTTATTTTTAAAAATTCAGTGTGATTAAATCTAGGCATTTAGATCATATCCATTTATTTTTAAAAGACAGGGTATCTGTAAGAGGTAGCAAAGTAAAAGAAACGAAGAAAATTATGTAATGAGTTTTTCAAAAGCCTGCAGCTCCCTAAATAAGGAATGTATAAATATAGGCGCATGTAAAAGTCTCCTTAACAAACATCTTAGTCTCTGGAAAAAAGCAGGGATCCTTCTACTACGTACACTGCATGACAATTATGTGATTTTCCCCCTATATGCCTGTTTCTCTTATGTTCAATTAAATTAACTAAAAGCAGTGTAAATTAAAACAGCATAATATGCTATTGAAAATAATTTTTTTCTAACATAGTTAGAATCTATCAATATACTTAAGAATTAGCCACAGGTTATAAAATATTAGAGCTCTGCAGAATAGCACATTTTCTTTGTAGTTTTCATAATTGACGTATTTCATGACAGTAATGAAAGCGACATTAGTAACTTTAGAACCATACTATGTTTGAATTACCTGATCCATAACCCACTTCACCCACTTTCTTTGAGAATTCACAAATCTGGGTTTAAGAAAATAATAATTACAATTATTATTTTAATAAATATCAATGGAGACACTCCAAGATTTACCCTGGAGTTCACACGAACCTGCTATCATAGTTGAATATACTGAATATAGATTTGAAGTTTTATTTGGAATTCCCCCCAAATAAATCTCTTTATTTGCCTTATTTTGCTCAAGAGAAATTTACATGGGAAGAGATAAAATCATTGCATTAGTTCAAATAAAAGATGATTAGGGGCTCAATTAGGACACTGTGGAGAAAACAGTGACATTCTAACGATACAAATTACAGTTACTAAAGAGCAATTAAGGTGAGAGTGAGGAGAAGGGGAACCTAGGATTATTGGGATTCTTAGCTTGGGACATGAAGGAGTAGAGAAGGCTGGAGGGAAATTAGATAGGAATATTACCATGCACACAATGTGATATTTTACTAACATCCAATGTTGCTTCATTTAACTTCATAGCTTAAAATTATGTTTTATCTTAATTTTTTCCTCTATGGTATGATACTTTTTGAAAACCAGTAAATCCTCATATAGTTCTGTTATGTCTGAGGGCAGTGTCTCTTATAAACTACTTTATCAATGACCTGGGTCTTATTTGAAACATTATTCTGGAAAAAGAAAATATATTTCCACCATAACTTCTCCCAGTGTATACACAGTAAATTAAGTCTAATGTGATTCAAATCCCAGTTCTTTAAAGCTACCTGCATTTCACAGGGAAGGACAATTCCAGACCCCTTCCCCTCTCCCCATTCTTTTTTTTCGGTAATGTTTTCAATCTTTGGATGACACTTCCTAAAGGAACAGTATGGGTCCTGTGGAGGCTTTGACCTACTATAGTCCCTAGATTGTTATTGATACTTCCCTCAAATTATAGAAATAAGGAAACTTCATCTCTTTTCTAAATTGAGGATTGATAAAACTACTTTGAATTTTGAGCATAAAATAACAAAATAGAATCAATTTTGTGTATAGATGTGTTTTGGGAATGACTTTCCACATTTATTAGCCTTAATGTTTGGAGAATAAGAATATAATATTATCTCCCAATGTTTGGGTAGTGAGAATGGAATATTGTAAAATGGTTATAAGTATTTGGTAAAGAGAAAAAGGTACAAATTTGATGGTGGTAAAGGAGATAATTCTCTTTTAAGATCTGGTACTGTGGGATGTCTCCCTAACTCAGACACATTGGGAGAAATCAGTGAGTGCCTCAAAATTAAATTCAGAAACATGCCTGGCCTCTAGGGAATATGTGAAAGAAGGACCCTGACAGGCAACAGCAAAATCGCAGCTGCTGAGATTGTGTGTAGCCAAGTGCCACTTCACTCTTGATCTATGTTAAGCTGACTGAAGGAAAGAAATCAATTACCATTGGCAGTGAACTTCACGTAGACCCAGGTTTGAGATGCCAGCTACATGCAGGTCTGTGCCCTCAACAAAGATAATTCTGACTAAGCCTTCATTAAGGAGTGCTACTGCATTCACTGCTTTGAGATTTTAAGTGGTTGTGTTTTAAGTGTAGACGGAGACAGATGGAGAAACCTGAATATTATAAACCAACTAACATCACCAACAAAAATATCTGCCAGATATAGTTGAACTTCTTCTAGAAGACCAGGTCTATTAGAGGAACATACACATGTGTGCACACACATGCACACACACATAACAATATTCTCTGATGAACACACTAGAGCCTAGACATATTAAAATCTCAGGGACTACACGTATTGGATACTTGTCATTGCTTTCAGACTGGAGTCGATGTATATTTCTTTTGGTTAACAATGTCCCAGATTTGCTTTGGACACACTTCTTCCTCACTTTCAATCCCTGAGTCTGAGGCCAGAGGCAAGAACTATTCAAAACAGCATCCCTGTTTTCCAGACACAGATACTTGTTCAGGGATGGGAGTGTGGCCCAGTTTTCCCAGGTGAGATAGTGTGACTTCCAGGTCTAACATGGGAACTCCTGGACAAGACTGTGTGTTGAAACCGTAGGAGTTGGGCCTGCTACTGGGGCCATAAAGAGGAAGGAGTCTGTCAGTGGAATAGCCCAGAGGAAAGGGATTATGAGATGGTAGCTGATGCTACTGCTTGGATTTTAAAGGAAGGTACAACTAAAGTATTGATACAAGTCAATAAATGCCTTTTATGGGGATATCTTGTAAATATGTGCATTTGTGGCTTAAATCGCCAATCTTACTTTGGTGATCCCCAGTGCGTGGCAGAACTAACAAACCTGACTAAAGTACACAGCAGTGGTCTACTTTCCAATACGTTTTTAAGAGCATATACTGAGGCAGTTGACAAAGAGACTAATGGGGTGTGTGTGTGTGAAAATCTGTGATTCCTTGTCATAACTTTCAGTCTTGTTAATTAGCAAAAAACCCATGAATATCTGTACTATTATTTAATTCTGTATTTAATTACATTTTTCAAATTCTTCATTACCAACAGTATATACCTGTTTGGTTTCTAGTTTAAATCAGTTTTAAAGAAATAAGACTGAAGAAAATACTCCAAATACTCTATGGGATAAAAGTCTTTTAAACATAACATAACCTAAGTAACATGTTAATCAACAGTATCCATCCTGAAGAAATTCTCTGTGGAATAAAGAATTTCTAAAAATCTTATTTTATGTCAACGACTGTTGCTATTATTAGGGAATAGATATCTTGTCCTGCCACATATATCTGTGCATTTAAAAAATTTAGTCAAAAAAGAAAAAAAGAAAAGAGGAATACAAAGAGAATTTACAAAGCATTTCTCATATTTTTATAGATTCTTAGGTAGTTTGTTCAAAGTTTTTTCATTCTAGGACACTTATAAAATATTCTTTTTGCCATGAACTGTGGAATAATTTCTGCAAAAGAAATATTTTGTTTTGCAACTCAGCATGCGCTTTAAATGTTTTAAGAATTTAAAAAAATAGTTATAACTGTGCATAAAAGGTCAGTTTGCACATGTCAGTACACTCTATCATATAAATACACACTCAGGGACCTTTCAAGACAGATTAAGCTGCTAAATATGTATTTAGATACTTCTTAAAATGGAGATCAGTACAATGATAGCTGTTAATGCCATCCAAGTATTTAGAGAGTTTAAAACATGGATTATTGACGAGATGGACTATTATACATCCTCTGGGGCCATTACAGTGGAGCATGTAAACACAGATATAGATAATGCATGGGGAGGAACAAAAATCAGCTTGTATACAAGCAATGCATAAAAGCTTCCTGGGAGCAGAATAAAGAGACTAGGTATATATTTAGAAAATGATTTGTAGAGGACTTGGGGGAAAGTATCATTAAGCATGTAAATACCTTCTCAACAGAAAACATTTTTTGTCCTCTAAATATACAAGGCAATATCAAATGTGGATAACTGTTGGTTAACATATTTTGCTACAGAATTAAGCAGATTCCAATCTTGAAGAATAATAGAATATGTACATACATTTTTCACTAACATAATGAACTTGTTGCTTTTATTATCCACCTGAAGTACTTGAAATAGAAAACAATCCTATCACTTAACAGAATTTGGCTATTTCCTGTCACTTTATTTTTATAAAGATGATTCATATTGGTAGTCCAGTAAGAATTAAGTTCCTTTCTTTTCTGTCTTCTTTTCTATTTTATTGATCTTTGCTTTTCTTCTCTTTCCTTTCTTTGCACAAGTCAAATTATTGGGCACTATACTCAGCTACAGTCCCTTTACATCAACTAAATTTCCATCTGTGAAAAATATATAAATATTACTGAGAATGAAGCAAAACTTTTAAGCACTGAATAAAATTACCAAAATGTTTAAAGTATATTTTCCTTTTCCTTGACTTTGTGTGTAAATACTAAAATGATGAGATGCAATGCAAAAGAAAAGGGTCTTTCTCTAAGAGTTCCTCCAGTCTCTCCTTCCTTCACATATACATGAACACACACACACACACGTGCACATATTCCAGTTGTTTCCTGATAAATAAGATAATTTAATAAGAGCAGATTGTAAAATTCCAATGAACCATTTCTCCCATTTCTTTCGAACAGATAAAAAAAATAAACATTAGAAACTACTTTCATAGTAGTTTCTAATATGACACATTTTTTAAGTTTGATACATTAAAGCCATTAAGTCGTTCTCACCTTTAGAGAAGATTTGTTTTGATATTGTCTCCAAAACAAGATTTATATGAAGTTATTTTTGTACACATAAATATTCCTTTAAAGCATTCAAGGTTTTTTATAATGAAATTGATTCCATGATAGTTTCCCTTTCCACTATGATTATAGGCCATTTTAAGTAACAAACTTACTATTTTATGCCTACAGATTTTTATAAAGTGTATTTCTATTTGTATGTATTTAACTTGATGATTGTGTGTATGTATGTGAGAGAGAATGTGTTTATTTTTTTGTTTTAATTGTTCCAACATCTCTGATATCTTACCACCCATGGTTTGCCCCAAATCTCCTATGTTTTGGCATATCAGCTAAATTTAGTACCTAAAAGGAAATAATATTTGAATGAAAACATGTATCAGTTGTATTGTAAAGAATGTGTTTCCCCTTTTATTTGGCTATATTATAAATTGATCTTAAAATTACTAAGTTTAGTAAAAATAAGGTATATTTAGAGTAATGGAACATTTATAATTTTAAAATAGCTAACATATTTTTAAAATTCTGTAATAAAAATTTTCAACTCTGTTTTGCTGAAAACTGGCAAAAGATATTCAAGTGGTCAATCACATTTTATTGCATTTTGTTGTATCTTAATGACCAAAGGAAAAAATAATGCCCTTTTAATTTTTTTTGCTAAGGCATCATTAATTAAACATTTACCATTAAGAAGCAATAACAACAGATCTTAGGATGTATAATATAAGTTAGTTTAATGTGGGAATATTAATGAATGTTCATGCTCTGTCACTAACTGCTAAATATAAATTGCACTCTACTGCTCAAATCCTTTCATAAGTATGCAGTTTAGATAACTCTGCATACTTTGGGGACATAATTTCTAGAATATATGAGAGGAGTGAAATTTTAAAAATATTAAAACTCTCATTTTTTATAAAGAGCTTACAGTAACTTTTACTACCAAATGTTCTTCTGTGTGTAATCACCTTTAAGTTGGAAGTTAGTGCTTTTAGTATATTATACATTTGTAGCTACTTTCATCATTTGTTCAAGTAATAATATTTGGATATGCAGGATTGCTCATTTTTTCTTCCACTGTAATATTTTGTTAATATACCAATATTATGATTTGTCCAATATTATGACTTGTTAATATATTATGATTTGTCCACTGACACTAAATAAGATACAAGAATACAGTGACATTCAACTGTCCAGTACAGTGTGACAGCATACTTCATATTGGCAACACCTGGCAGGGATAGTTGTTTTGTTAAACATAGCTTGCAAGACAGACTTTTTAGGGTACACTGGATTTGATGAATGGTTTTGCACTTGGTTAGTATATATGTAGCTGTTCTAGGGGATATATATATATATATATGGTAAGACATTTAGGGATGATATCATATATAAACAGATAGATGATGATAGAGATGATAGATAGATGATAGATAGATAGATAGATAGAGATTGCAAGTCTTACGGGCAATGTCCTTTAGGCATGAGTGTGATGGGGGAGCAGTACTACTTTAAGGTAGTGGATTCCGAGAGAGTCCGTTATTTATATCTAGCCTCAGGAAAGAGCATGTGATTGAGTCCTTTGGAGGAGGCAAAGAAGCAGGAATCAGAGCTATGTAATTATGACTAGGACTCACTGCCAACGAGGAATGAGATTGAAAGAAGTCTCTGGTAACTTAAGGAGCCGTCAGGTGAAGCTGGTTTTACCATCCACAAGTCTTGAAGAAGAGCTACCAGAGACAAAGCTCACAGACACTGCTGTGAACTGCTTCTGACCATGGTGCTGCCACATTAGCATAAAGGGAATGTCAGAGCAGGCTGTGTAGATGCCTGGGCACACCCTTTCTCCTTCAGCATTAAGTCACTAATCAGGGAAGAGAAGGTCAGTCTCTACATGGTCACAATATCCTGGAGGTCCTTCTTTCTAGAGATAGATGTTCTTTCCATTTTACCATGCACCAAGGAAAAACAATAATTCTGTAGCACTAAATATGGTAGTAGAGCTGGAGGTGCAGAAATCATGACTGATTGCTCAGGAATGTTAGTGACACCACTACAGAAACAAATTTTGTTTTGGTAAGGTGCCACTATTTGAAAGTAAGTTAAAATAGCAAAGTGAAGGAAAAAGGTATAAACAGCAAGCGAGGGTTATTATTTTCTTTGTTCAGGAAATTATTTAAAATAAATCACTTTAAAATCTACTGAAGCTTAGCTTAAAGATAACTCATATGATTCTTTCCCCTTAAGTGAAATTATATTCTAACTTATTTGTTGATTTTTCCATTGGTAATGATTGCACATTCTTATATGATTGTACATTGAAACCTTAGAAACTTTTAGTTCAAACAAGGGAGTCACCTTTAACAGGAAATTCTTCTGTTTGAAAATATGCCCAGCTGATCTTTCAGATAACTTATGTGGGTCCCTGTGTTCTTCTCAAGTTACATCACAGTGTTAAACGCTTTGAAACACTGTGCCTATAGACAAACCTGTCTTTTCTGAACTTAAATTTTGGACCTCCTTGAGGAAATTCTGACTCTGCCAACTTGCATGTTTTCAAAGAAATGTCAAATTAAACCAATAGAAATCTAGTTTAGGTTCTTCTAACATCTTTTGAATATGAGGCACTGTACCTACTTTCAAAGAACTTAAAAATACAAAGTGTAACAAAGGACAGTAAAGCATTTGAGAAACTCTTCTGAAATACATGCTGCCCTTAGACAACTTTCCTTTGAAATCTGCCATAAAAGCGTTAGTGTCTAGAAATATTTCAACTTATTAGTGAAAAAAAAAAAAACCCTCCTCTGAATAGATTGCAAAATTCCTGACTGTATCATTAAGAATCACAAACCCTTTAAAACAGAAATAATAAATTTATCAACAAAGGAGCTGTTAACATGTAACAGTAAGTTTATACAATGATAAATTGCTATATTTCTCAACAAATAAATTACTTATTAAGAGTGATTTTAAAAGAAAACTAAAATATTTCAATTATATATCCATAATAAAAATTAAAAAGTCAAATTACATGCCTCTTTTGGAAGTATGTATGGTTTCATCATTAGAAGTTTAGGTTCTGGTGTTGGGCTGTCTGAGTTATGTCTACCACTGGCCCCTGACCCCAAACACACACCTTTTACTGGTGGTGTGACCTCAAACAACTTACCTAACTTTTCTAGACTTGGGCTCTTCGACTACAAATGGATCAATGGATCATACTATTTTTCTTCAAATTCCAAGGACAACAAAATGAGAATATTATTAAATAATAATAAATAAATTCCTTGTCTTAGTCTGCTTTTTTTTTGACTTATGGTAAAAGAAAATATTATAGACTAAGCAACTTAACAGCAGAAAATTATTTCTCATGCTTTTGGAGATTACAAAGTCTAAGCTCAAGGTACTAGCTTATTCAGTTTCTGGCGAGAGTTTTCCTTCTGACTTGCATATGGCCACCTTCTCCTGGTGTCTGTCACACAGCCTTTCCACAGTCCATGGCACAGAGAGGGAGAGTGAGCTATGGTCTCTCTTCTTCTTCTTACAAAGACCCTAATCCTATTGGATTAGGGCCCTCTACTTGTAACCTCATTCAACCTTAATAACTTCCATAAAGGCCCTAACTCCAAATAAAATCACATCGAGGGTTAGGGTAAAATATGAATTTTGGAGGGACACAATTTAGTCCATCAGCAATCCTCAATCATGGGTAAATGGTAGCTATGTGTAGCGATGGCTATTATAATGGTAATGATGATGATGATACTGTTGCTCACCTACTAATAAAGGGACTTGTTTCTAGAAAGTGTCACCCAGCTATGGACCTGGTAGATGAAAAGTAATTAATCTTCCTTTCCTTCTCAATCTGTTGACATAGACACTGCCAATCATCCTCCCCTAAACGTAATTGCTGTCTTCATTTTCTGCTTAAACCCAGTCAAGGGAAGGCATTTGATGACCAAATTACCAGTGAGGAGGGAAAAGGAGAAATCCTGAACAGGAAAGATCTCCATAGATAATCTTTTAGTTTCCTCTCTTGATCACTGTGACTGAGAAAAGTAAGTTCTCCTGGGCTAAATTCTCAATTCTCCTTTCCAAAAGATAGCACCATTGTTACCAACAATATCCTGTTCCTAATTGTGTAAACAAATGTTCTGTAAAGCCTGTTTCTTGTCTTTATTTAATTTTCTAATATTTTTATATAAAGATCCTTTAGTAACCTGCATATAAGGACTTCATTTCCTTTTAAGCCGTTAAGTCACAGCACTCAAGGGGGTCCTCTATTAGCTCTAGAAAGACTTCCTGGGAGACATGTTAAAAATGCAGATTACTGAACTCCGTTGCAGACCAATTTGATCAGACTACATGGAAGTGAGATCCACGAATGTATATTTAAAAACAAAAAACAAAAAACACAGTTCTTAGGTGATTTTTATTTATACTAAAATTTGGAAGACATAGCAATTGAAGAAGAATGGGGAGAAAAGGAGAGAGAGAGATGGAAAGAGAGAGAGAGAGAGGAAAGAGAATTTTTTTAAAAGCTTAATTTTTTTCATTATTAATACCAAGTATCCTAAGAACACATCAATTATTTGTGAATTTTAATTTTAAGGACAAGAATATAAATGAAAATCTGAATTTGATAAGAAGAATTATCTTCTTTAGGGAAGTAGAGAAGTGAGTAAAACCGGTCAAAAGCAACAAATAGTGCATGTGAAAAAGCTTACCAGTCAAAATCTTAGGTCAGTAGCAGTAAGAAGAGGCATTACTTAGATAGGAAGATGTTCTATCACTAAGAAGGTATGCTGGTAAAAAGAATGTTAATAGGACTAGGAGTCCTGCTCTCCTGCTTCCTTACTCTCAACTAATTTCCTCTTCCTAAACTTCTGATCTCCATCTGTTTCCTTCTCTTCACTCTCTCCATGTCCAAGGTTTCTGAAGTTCCTTCTAGTGACTTTCTCAGACCTCTAACAATGCCTTTGAGGTGGGAGAGTCTCTGTACCTGTGATGCATTAAGTGAATATGAGTCCTTAACCTAACTGTACTGTATAAAGTCATTCCACCCAGAAACTGTGTTTTCCCAAGGAAATATCTGTTACAGCAGGTGGTTGCAAAAATACTGTTGGTGTTTTTTTGCTAGTCCAGTTTCACTATGGGATAAATGGGTTTGGAGGGGCTAATCTACCACATTATTCGCTATGTTTAAACACTAAACTTCTGAATGACTCACAAATGAATGTTGGGAACATGACTCATCTGTGACTCATTTTTAATGGGAATACATAGACAGAAAAATATAAAATTATTTAGATGGAGAGAAATATGGCTTCACAAAGTATACAAAGAGGGAAGTATTATTTTACATTTCAATAGCATGTTCAAAGGTAAGAAGTAAAGCCTTGAACCTGAGATGCAAAGATCAAAAGAAACACTAAAATGGAGCATGCTGTTCTTTTAGCCACTAATGTTGCTCTATTGTGAATAATTGAATATCATATTGCTTATAATGAGAAGAACAACATATGGTTAAGAGCTTGTAGTTTCTGGAACCAAACAGGCTGGTTTGAATCCTGACTAGTCAACTTCTAGCTGCGAGGCCTTGGCCTTATTTCTTTAAGCCTTTATTTCTGTGTCTGTAAAGAGTAGTATTGTCATGACTATTAAATGAATATGATGTGCTTTGAATAGTGCATGACCTGACATTTACTCAGTTGTTTAAAATTCAATCATCTCTGTACCTCTGTTATTGTAGTGTAAGTATAAAAACTTTTTAAAAATATGGATTATTATATAGATACAATCAATCTTCATCATTCATGGGTTTCATATTCATCAATTTGCCTACTTGCTAAAATGCGTTTATAAATTGACCTCAAGTCAATAATCACAACTCTTTAGTGGTCTTTTGTGTACATGCCCAAAGCTCAAAAAAAGTGGGTCTCCCAATGCACATGCTTCCAGGGAGGTCGAATAGGGTAACACTCTGTCTTCCTGATTCAGCTCTCATATTGCAAACAAGCATCTTTTGCAGTCTATTTAGTGTTGTGATTTGTTTTTGCATCTTTGTGCTTTTCGTTGGTGATTTTGCTGTTTAAAATGGACCCCACGTAGAGTGCTGAAGTGCTGTCTAGTGTTCCTAAGCACAGAAAGGCTGTGATGTGCCTTACAGAGAAAATGTGTGTTAGATAAGTTTTGTTCAGTCATGAGTTAGTTTTGTTGGCGATGAGTTCAATATTAATGAATCAACAATATGTATTAAACAAGGTCCTTTAAACAGAAACATACCTAAAACAAGGTCATGTATTGATATATTAAAATGTGTGGTCAGAGGCTCACAGGAACCTAGGCAACCCTGCATTTCCCCTAGAAACAATGGTTCAGTATTCACAAATTCTGTGTTTGAGGCAACTTTACAGAACATAACTGCTACCAATAATGAGATGTATTCCTTTCTAAATGAAAATCTAAACATAAAGTTTGAAAATTTAGGAAACACTGAATTCCTACTTCTTGTACTTCATAGGTGACAAAGTATGAGGTCATTATAAAAGTAGTAAGAGTAGATTTGGAGTCATGCCTCTAATACTAATGGAAATATGACTAGTCTGTGCCCTGGGATCATGTCCTTCTGATTCTATTTTATTGTTCAATAGTGTGGACTTGGACCATGATAGAAAAGTCATTCCTTTCATTCAGCAAGCAGTGATAACATGTGATAAGGTAGGAAATCAACTCTATCATACAGACTTTTGCCTTACAGCTAGTATGTCAGAAATGAATAATGGATCAGGGATCGCCATGTTGTAACGATGTCTTGATTGATTGTTTTCCTAATATGTGCTGAGTGCTGACAAAGTGCGAATCTCCCAGTCTGCTGTGGTGGGACCACCGTTGTTAAACAGTACAATTATGTTTTTGTAGCCTTCACTCATTTCCTGATTTTGCTAGACTTTTTCTCAGAGAAATATAAATAACTTTTAATCAACACAGGACCAAAATTATAGCTAACATTTATTGAGCTGTTATTCCAGATATAAATTATCTATCTGTATATATATATAATAGATAATATTCTATTCTAGTGTAACTCTATGCATTAAGAGTTATTATTACTGTTATTTCAGCTTAATGACAAAAAAAGAAAGAAAAACAAAGCTTGGGAAAGTTAAGTCAGTTGTACAATGTACATGATTAATGGTTGATCCTAGAATTCAAACCTTTGGTTAATATACTTGTCTACTTCTCTTTCTGTACTCTTTACAGGAAATGAAGTTTTATGTGTATTTATATATGTGTAAACATAAATAGGCACATATGCCCTTATCTAGCCCAGCAAATGTGAGGTATTTTTTTATGGATCAGATTTATTGAGAGAGTGAAACATTAAGAATTCTATAAGTTATTCTAAAAATAAAAGAGATAAAATCATAAATCTCTAATCAGTGGTAATAATGGTTCACCAGTTTCTTTCTACAGAGATGTAAATGGGAAAATAGGGATCATTTGAATGCACAATAGTTACGGGGTTTTGGCTTAATGAATGCTGTTTTACTTTCAAATTCAAAAATAGAGGATTTTCTTCAGTCCTTTGACTTTCCACAATAATAAATAATTAATTTACTAACTCCAGTAACATGTATAAATAGGAACATAAAAAAAGTGATACTATTTTGATGCTTTCTAGCGCACTGAAGCAGGTTTGACAGATGATAGATTAGTTTAAATTAAATGTTTTATCACCATTTTAGAGACTGTAAAAGAGAGTAAAATACACTGCACATCAGAGGAAATGGACAAAAGTTGGAGATAATCTCTTTTTAACTTATGAAAGCAATGGGAGCTCAAATTCATTTAAGACATCTAGTCTTAGAGAATAAATATGAAACAGCGTGGTAATTAGTTTCTCTGATCACCTGATTATAGGTTATCAACCACAATAAATAGCTTCTTTTGCAAATAATAGTTTTATGACTGGAAAGTATTTTCTGAAACCTGTAGCAAAAAGATTAGAATAATAATTTTTCCCTGTGTTTCCTTAGAGGCAGGATAATATATACATTCTCACATTGCTCTTTCTCTGGAACATCATAAATCTCCCTTAAATTTTTAATAAGAGGTATATCAACCCATCCCTTTGATTCTGCACCACTGTCACAGGCACCCAAATTAGTAGGTGATATAAGCCAGAGATGGAGTTATGGGAATGGAACACCATTGTAAATATGGATATTCAGTAAACATCTTAACATAGCTATCAGCAATATTTATGCCACAGTTATGATACTCATAACCTTCTCTCCTCTAAACTTTTGTGATCCCACCTAAAAGGTATTTCTACAATCATACCTTCCCCTGAAAACTAGGTGAATACACCCTTACCTTGATGGGGAAGGAATTAACCTTGGGATGAAGGGGCATATAACACTGAAGATTTATTTCTTTTTTCATGTAAAACTTAATAAAACTTTTCCTTTTAAAAACTTCACATAATTGAATATAAGAAATTTAGCAGTCCCTATGTAAACATTAATCTTCTTGAGCTTTCAACCTTTTCATTTTAAAATAATTCTATAGTATTTCAGTCTTACAAAATTGTTTTTTACTTTAAGCCTCTATTTTTCAAGAATTTAATCATACCAATTAAGTTCTTCCAGCATACATACTAAATTCTCCACATCTTAAATTCTGTGATCTCAGCATGCTAATTATATTTTCTAGCAAAGTGTTTGAAGAGGTCAGAGGCTATTGAGAGGCTTGTGCCTTATGATAAATTCACAATCTATGTTTGACTTTTGAAGTTCAAATGACTCCTTTGCCTTGGGACAAATAAGCATTATTCCATTGGTAAATTTGATTTACTGAAATCTCTTAGAAAATAAATGAGCAGTGAAGATTTTTTATTTGTTTTATTGATTAGCAATAGATGTGTAAGGGGGTAGGAATGGAAGAGTTGAAGAAAAAAAATGTTAAGTAACCAGAAAGCAGTCTGTGTAAAAACAGCTGCCTTGTACATGGCAGAAATTTTTTTTCTGATCAAAGCAGCAACTTGTGGAGGTAACTAGGGAACAAATATAGACCTTTATTCACATTGGTGTGTTTATACCCTGATATAAAATATAGGTCACGTGTCAGAAGTGTAACTATATTCCTTCTTCGTTTTGGTCTGTATATTTATTTCTCCTTGTCTTCCTCCTCTTCCTTTGTTTACTTATAACCATCTAATTCCAACTAGATAAGTGATTTCAGGTTACATAATATTATTTGATAGGAATAATAAATGTAGTAAACATTAAAGAGTCATGGATCATTTTCTCCTGTGGTTGTATCTTTGGAAATATGATCCACACACTGAAAGTATAGCATCTTCTCTTCCAAACTCCTAGACAGACTGGAAATATCTGCCTTGTCCACAGCAGTAGACCCAGAACTTCAAATTGAGTGAAAAAGAGAAAAACAGGCCCTCAGTTAAAGAGCTGTTTATCACTTATCTCATACCTAATAACCTGAGAAACATCCCACCATCAAAATCCTAGGATGACTAGAATGTATGTAATCTTTCTTTCAATCCAGTTAATGTTCCTTTCAAACAATATCCTTACTGGGATGAATAGCACAATTAAGTTAGTAAGTCACCTCTGCTTTTTTATAAAATTTAAAATAGGTAAATTTATCTCTTTTTTATTATATTTATTTTCTTTTTTGGTTCCTAGAGGAGATTATATTTGGGAGTGTATGCCCTTAATAAACCAGCTCCATAAATGTGAACAAATGATAGGACAGTTACTTTCAAACATTTGCTAAAGTGATTTTTTTTCTAGAAATCAAATTTGATCCTTATAAAATGTGCTTAAAATATTTCATTGTCTTTTTTGTTACAGGCAAAATGTCCAAATTCCTTAGTATGATGTAAAGTTTGTCTGTGACCTGTATTCTTATATTTCCAAATCCATCTTTTGCCTTGTTCACACCAGACACAATTGGGTCCAACCACACTGACTTGCCTGTATTTACATTAAGCCCACAGATGAAGGCACATATTTTCCCTCTCTCTGGAATTCTCTTCATTTTTGCCTGACTCTTCTCCTATATTTTAAGAATCATCTCAAATGTCAACACACTTTTGAACATTTTCTCTACCCTGCCACCTTCAGGTTACCAGTCTCCTCAAGACAGGGTTTTCCAAGTCTTTCTGGATGTTCCCAGAGCTCTGTGATGTCTTCTATTTTCAGAATTCTCATTTGCTGTAATTATTTGTTGTGTGCCTGCCTCCTTGATTAGGTAACAACTCTACTGTCTCCATTGACGTCTGTTTCCCAGAGCTGAGGAGAATGTCTGGCTCAGAATGGACACAATGCCTCATCAGGCCCTTCCCATTCTCTTTCCTACTCCCTCCAATATCAATTTTATTAAGTTTACATAATTACTGCATATTTTGTTTAATATTTTATAGTAATTACTGGTGGAAATGAGCTTTGGGGAGTCTACTACTCAGTGCTCTGAATATCAGATACTTGAAAAATCTTTTCAAAACAAAGACATTCCTGCATGACTCTATCAATATCACTTTCTTGAATATGTGAGCTTCATAAATCATGATATTTATGAAGAACAACAAAGGGCTGTTTTGAGAGTTTATGCATTTGAAAGTAGAAAATACAAATAAAACTTTTCCTTACTCAAGTTACTAATTAGATATCTAAACACTGACTATATTTCATTTATCAGAAAACTTTCTATTTGCCAGGCACTCAGATCTTTATTCCACTGTTGTTAACATTTCCTTTTTGGTGTAATAAATAGGCACTCTGATTCATTGTTTCTTTGCTAGGCATTTCCTCATATTAATTTCTCTTGATGTCTCCATTTAAATGAGAAGAACTTTTGAAGTGCCAACACTTAACCAACATTATAACTTAAAACACATTTTAAGGGTAAAATTTAGATTAGGTAGTTTTAGGAAATAGCTCAAAAAATTATCTTTACTTTTTTTTTTTTTAAATTGAGGTAAAATTGGTATAAGTTTATATACATTTCAGGTGTGAACATTATAATTGGATATTTGTACACACTACAAAGTGACCACCACCGTAAGTCTAATTACCATCCATAACCGTACAATTGATCCCTATTACCCATTTCACCCTCCCCTCAATCTTCCTGTTTTCTGGTAACCACTAATCTGTTCTCTGTATCTATGAGTTTGTGTTTTATTTTGTTTGTTCTTTTATTTTACTTTTAGATTCCACATATAGGTGAAATCATAGTGTATTTATCTTTCTTACGTCACTTAGCATAATACCCTCAAGCCCCATACATATTATCACAAATGGCAAAATTTCCTTCTTTTTATGGCTGAGTAGTATCCACTGTAAATATGTATCACATCTTCTTTATCCATTCATCCATCAATGAACACTTAGGTTGTTTCCAACTATCTTGAAGTTTTATAGTCAGTCTTTAAACGTGCTCAGGAATAGAAAGTCTGCATATGTTTTCAGGCTCAAACAAAAAAATCATTTGAGTGCAAGTTTAGAGCAGAAATTTGGTGATTAAACTGGTATAATATATACTACTACTTTTGGTGAAATAATATAAAGCAATCAAATAAAGTAATTTCTTCTTGTGCTAATTGCTAACCTGATTGTGAAGGTATTACTAAAACAGAAATTTCAAAATTATTCTGAGAAAATAAAGTATAAGAATAACTATATAATCCAAGAAGAAAGTACTTAAAATAATACATTCTGGTGTTATTGTCAGATAATTGCTGATTTCTTTGTAATCTTTTGGCTTTAAGGAAACACAATCCTACTAACAAAACATGTTATAACTTAAAGATGCACAAGACGCAGTCCTACTAGAGAATGGACTTGAGGACATGGGGAGGGGGAAGGGTAAGCTGGGACAAAGTGAGAGAGTGGTAGTGTATATATGGACATATATACACCACCAAATGTAAAATAGATAGCTAGTGGGAAACAGTCACATAGCACAGGGAGATCAGCTCGGTGCTTTGTGACCAGCTAGAAGGGTGGGACAGGGAAGGTGGGAGGGAGGGAGATGCAAGAGGGAAGAGATATGGGGATATATGTATATGTATAACTGATTCACTTTGTTATAAAGCAGAAACTAACACATCATTGTAAAGCAATTATATGCCAATAAAAATGTTAAAAAAAAATTAGATAAAATGTTTTTAAAAAGCCCATTTGAACGTAATGGATCTTCAAATTTTAAAAATTTACAAACATCTACAGCCTAGTTTTATTATCACCTGATGCATTTTAGGTCCTCAGTCTATTTCAGCACAAAGTAGATTGGATTACAGAGAAGTATGTATGGAAATCAAGAGTTGGCCAATCAGTTAACATTATGCAAATGACAGGAAAATGATAGTGTCAAGGTTCCCAAAGTAAAGAATTTCCATTTCCCAACAATGCCAATATCTAAACCAATCTAACTGTAAGTCCTAAGTGGAATCTATTTTTGGCAAGGGATCAAAAAAGAGAATCTTTTCACAGCTAACCTTCAGCTACATCAATGAACCCACTGTTCACAAGAGCTCACTATATCAAAAATCATATGGGCATGGGCAGCAGCCCCAGGTGCAATGCCACTTCTGTGTTTGTTGGACTGGGAAATGTTGCTGCCCTTGGCCCACGGTCCACCTAGCTGGTGAGCAGAGTTGACACCAGTTTCTAACCCAAGTTTTGCAGAAAACTAACATGAGGCAGTGTGGAAAGCTCTTATCAGTGTCACTGTACTTGATCTGAAAAGACACAGAAAAATTCACATTCCAAAGCTGTCAGCTGGCAAACTTTCAGCAGAAAGAAAAGCCTCACTTTAAGAATGTAAACAAGGATGGGGAAGGTCTCACTATCTAAAGATATTAGCATGCAAGAAGCACTCTGGCAGCTTGAACAAGGCAAGGCAGTGGCAAGCCCCCTGACCCATTGTGGAAGTAAGCCTACCTTGGAGACTCCTGGCACTGCCTTCTTCCTGTTAGGTACTTTACCTGTGATTGCAATGGCAGATCTTTCAAAAAAGTGAAACAGAGGCCTGTCTCTTTAGAAGCAAGAGCACTCTCTCTGAAAGAATCAGTTTGGTGTTTCCAGGGGAAAGGTCATTTCTTTACACCTCTGAAGAGGGTAGATAACAATAATAGAAAGAATATCAGGCATGAAAAGCTACATTTTCCTGGACCCCTAAAGGAAATCATGACACAGCTGCGAAGCTGCTTCTAGGAGCTAACGCACTAATTTATCCCACTTCAATGCATTGACTTTCCTCCTCTGTGAACTGGCATCCCAGCTGGGAAAAGAAATGTTTACTGAGACTTGCTGAATTTTATTTACAGGTCTCGTGGACTCCTAAGTTTCAAAGAAGAGATATCTCTAGTGTTGATGAGATGTGGGGTGGTGTGAAAATCACCCAAATGTACTTGAAAGATAGCACTCTTGTGACCTAAAGAAGGATAATATCGAGTTAAGTAAGGCACTTTGAGTTCATCCAGCATAAATATCAGTGCCAAGGCAATCACAT
Organism: Balaenoptera physalus; assembly: GCF_965194825.1. Taxonomy (NCBI): domain Eukaryota; kingdom Metazoa; phylum Chordata; class Mammalia; order Artiodactyla; family Balaenopteridae; genus Balaenoptera; species Balaenoptera physalus. The sequence continues at coordinate 39,220,263 of NC_138899.1, read as the reverse complement.
GGAGGGCCCTTGGGATACTGGGGTGATAAATCAGAACTTGGAAGGAAGCCTCCAAAACTACCCTGATTGCAGTGCCTAAGGAACAACTGATTGAGCCTTCTATTAGAAAAATTTCCCCATCAGAAAATAGAGGAATATTTTGTCACACATTATCTAAAAGAGCTGCATTGTTACAGACATTCCTATTCAATTATTTATATATCCTCTTCCTGGTAAATCTCATCTGATTCTCTCTCCTTTCTAAATGTCATGAGTTTTACTCTCGTACTGGCACTGATGTTAACATTTAAAGGGGGGAAATGTTGTACTTAAGTTTAATAGATTTCATATTTAATAATGTAGTCAATAAAGTCTGCCCACTTAATCAGTCAAAGGCTATTCCACTCTGAACACAGAATGCCTCCAGTGAGCCATGTTGTTTCCATTACACACAATTCACCCATTATTTTCAACTCAGAAACATAGTTTAATATTTCCAGAGCTTTACTTATCTATAAATAAGTAAAATGGCATTGCTTTTAAATAAATGAAATAATTATGACATGATACTTTATACACTATCATTAACAAGATCACAGAACAAGGAAAGAAATTCAAATCTATATGGGATTTGATGGATTTACAGCACCTGATGGAAAAAAAAAATCATTGTAAACTTTTATATTGTTTCCTTTCTCTCTGGTGACAAAGATTCTTTGCTTGATCAAACTTTAGTCGGTTTCCTGAAACTTCTCCTAGGCTCATCTCTGCACTTTCTTGTAAAATCCAGTTTTAACCAGAACCCTGCTAAGTCAACTTAACCACAACCCCTCACTCTCCATATCTGATCACCCTGGATATCTGATCAGGTTCCTCCTCCTCCACCATCCCCCTGATCACCTGATGCCTAAATGTCCTGGCCTGTCTTCAGCAAGAATCCTGTTTGGATAGTTTATCCAGAACACCCCTTACCCCTGACGTTTTCTCTTGGTAATATTCCGTCAACTGACCCCCATCCTGCTCCCTGGCTAAAAATCTCCACTTGCCCATGCTGTATTTGAAGTTCAACCCAATCTCTCTCCCTCACTGTGATCCCATTGCCCTGGTCCCTATACCTTTGCAATGGTCCTGAATAATGTCTGCCTTAACATCTTTAACAATTGTCATTGAATTTTTTTTCTTTAATGCCTGCAATTTCTCATCTTATAAAAGGAGAACTGCAAAAGTGAAAACAAAAGGAGAATTTTATAACCAATCATGGACTTTAACATGGCCATGTATTGTTTGGTTTGCATTCAGCTTTACAGCAATATGCCATCATTAGTGGCAACAATATTACTCTAAACAGTATGAACGGCATTGCACTATTGCCCTTACATTAGCTTTGTAGCCATTTAAATAATATGTTCTTAAACCTCAGTTACTAATACCTAACAATCTTTAGAGAAAGGGATAGTGCATGTCTAAACATTTTTTTTTTCATATCCTGTAGGTGTTCTATTAGCTCAAAAGGGAGTGTATTCAAAAACAATTACTGTGGAAAAACTTTGATTTTAAGCTAGGAAAGAGTTTACTCAGTTACATGTGTTTATGATGAGTAGGTGTAGGGTTGTAAAGCATACTAAGTACAGTGATTCTGACAATAAAAAAATCTTGCTAATATTTCCTATTATAGAGAAACAAAAGACTTAAGTTCCCTACATTATTGCCTATTTTGAAACTTCCATATTCTTCTGATATTTGGAGAACCTGCACCCAAATGGCTATTAAACGTAGCTCTTTCCCTGGAAGTTAATATTGAGAGGTGTTTTGCTAGTTTTTATTTAGTACTAAGAATAAAATTAATTGTTTATTCTTTTTATTAACGGGTTTAAACTATCTGAAATGTAAACTGTTAAGGAAATGAAGTCCTTTCTTTGTTTCCCTAAGTCATTAGGTTTCAGTTGAGTGTTTCCCTTCTCAAAATGTCTCTTAAGATGCTGCAGACTGGGTTGACTCATTTGCATGCAGAGTATCCTCCCTGCCTATAGCTTTCATAGCATTTGTCACTCTGTATTATAATGATCCGCCTGTACTTTTTCTTCCCAACTACCCTGTAAGTCCTTTAAAGTCAGTAATTTTTAATGTAAAAGATGGAGTAATTTGCCAACAGAAATTATTACATTCCGTGTGACATGAGTCACATGAATCTAGATTCATGAAATGAGCACATCTCCATCAAGAAAGAATCTCCATATGACTCACATCATTGCTGTATCCAAGGTTTTCAATTACTACATCTTTGCTACTCTATTTTTTCATCTTCCTGCACACCCTAATGGTGGCAAGCAAGAACATTTTGAGAAATAATTATGAAAGAAAAACTGGACTTCTTTGAGAAAATTAATTGTATATTTTTAGACATTTGGGCAAAAATTACTTTTGGGGGGGTTTGCTTTTAGCAGCCCAGCACAAGTAAGAAACTCTTTTCTGTACAATAATTTATCAGTCTTAACAGTGGGATATTGAAAGTCACATTTTCAAAGTCACAATACCCTATTTCTGTAAAAGTAGTTGGTATCATTCAAATATGTAAATATTCCTACTGAGAGGTTAATTTAGTTGCCTCATAAGGCTGGAGTACGGTTGAAAAAAACCAAACAAAAAACAGGATCTAAAAAGAGGTTGCTTAGAGTCTAATTATGCCTCTGCCCTCTCTGGCTAAGTAACCTTTGGAAAGTTACTTAACCTTTCCAGGCTTTGGTTTGCTCATGTGTAAAACAGTGGTAATAATAATAACCACCTCTGAATTGGGTTTTGAGGGTTAATTGAGATAATGTAGGGGAAAGGCACTTAGTATACTGCCTAATAAATAATGAATGATCACTGAGACAAATCCCAGGAAATCAACTTACTGATTTTATGTTTTCCAAAATAAAACTATGGTTAAGCACATTCTGAAATACAATTATTGGGATAATATCTAATGCTAATATTAATAATGCCAACATAGGAGTTATTTGACATGCAAAATTTCCAGGGAAGTTGGCACCATAGAACATTTTAGGAAGTTATAATGTAAAAAAAGGACTTTATAATATTATAGGAAATGACAGTGCAAATATTCTGTATGGTATTTCTCATTTTCTTGGTAACAAAGGGAACGTTTTCAAGGCTCTTTGGTCACTGAGCCATTCAGATTCTGAGGCTCACTCCATGCCCCTCCCTCCCCTCAAAAAGGGGGAGTGGAAAGACAGAAACGCAGACATTAGGTGCTTTGAAACAAGAACAACTTTATTCTAAAATTTATGTAATTTTTCGTTGTTCTCATAATTGAAGTCATTTAATTAAAACAGTGATTACTGATGACTCATTCTCAATATCTCATCATGTCACTACCAAAGCACATTCAAAATGTATTTGGACATTTAATATACTTCTTTCATTTATATTTAACTCTATCCAAAATTTGTGAGCAAACTCATTTTCAGAGTAGGTAGAGCTCATGTTTTCCTGCCCACAAATTTCTCAGACAATTCTCTTTTCCAATAGTCAGAAGGCTCCTTTAGCGTTTTGCATGGGGGCTAGCCTGCACTGCTTGTTTGTTTGTGTTTCAGAAAAACTGTGAGCATTAATCAGGTCTGAGGGTGTTTTGTGTGTTGTTTTAAAAATGCAAATAAACTTGAAAGCTGACCAATTGCCTGGAAAGTACCAAAAAAGAACAGTTGCTGAACAAAACTGCTAAGGAGGAAAACCCAACACATGTTCTCAATCACTTTGTCATGGTAGAACATTTGAGGAAGGACAAGAATTACAGAACAATAACAAATACAAGGGGAAGGAATTAGCCAATATCTTAAAGACAAAGCCTTCTGATTGAGTTTTGCAGATACTTTAAAAATTAAATGTATCACTAAAACAAACTCTTCATACATTGTTTTATTCTTTTAGTTTTATTCTTCCCTAAAAAAATATTGTCTAAATAGTTTCAGAACATGATAAAGGACTTTAAAGTTAATTTTACAATATGGTTAAAATAATTTACCCTAAAGCATGTTACAGGCAAAATAAGCTCATTAATGGGGACTTCAGGTATATGGGTACATTTGCATCACAAAAGAATACTAATAATATATTAAGCGAGCATTCAGTCCCAGAATGATGTGTTCTCTTATTATTTTTGTAGGTAGTCAAATTTTTCTTTACAATTTTGAACATATCATTACATGTAACAACATTCCAAGTTGCAATGATTTTATTCCCAAAATGACTCAATAATTTTCAGTAATTAGAACCTATTGGGGAAAAAAAAATGATGTTGTCTGATCCTTATTAGTTTTTCTTTTATAGGGGGAGATTTTTATATTTTAATTTTATTGGAGTAGAGTTCATTTACAATGTTGTGCTAGTTTCAGGTGTACAACAAAATGATCCACTTATACATATACATATATTCATTTTTTTAAGATTATTTTCTCATATAAGTTATCACAAAATATTGAGTAGAGTTCCCCGTGCTCTACAGTAGGTCCTTGTTGGTTATCTCTCTTATATATAGTAGTATGTGTATGTTCATCCCAAGCTCCTGATTTATCCCTCCCAACCACGTTTCCCCTTTGGTAACCATAGTTTGTTTTCTATGTCTGGAAGTCTGTTTCTGTTTCGTAAATAAGTTTGTGTCTTTTTTAAAAAATTAGATTCCACATGTGTGTGATATCATATGATATTTGTCTTTCTCTGGCTAGCTTACTTCACTTAGTATGATAATCTCTAGGTCCACCCATGTTGTTGCAAATGGCATTATTTCATTCTTTTTTATGGTTGAGTAATATTCCATTATGTATATGTACCACATCTTCTTTAACCATTCCTCTGTCCATGGACATTTAAGTTGCTTCCATGTCTTGGCTACTGTAAATAGTACTGCAGTGAACATTGGGGGTGCATGTATCTTTTCAGATTATGGTTTTCTCAGCATATATGCCCATGAGTGGGATTGCTGGGTCATATGGTAGTTCTATTTTAAGATTTTTAAGGAACCTCCATACTGTTCTCCATAATGGTTGTACCAATTTACATTCCCACCAACAGTGTAGGAGGGTTCCCTTTTCTCCACACCCTCTCCAGCATTTATTGTTAGTAGACTTTTTAATGATGACAATTCTGACCAGTGTGAGGTGATACCTCATTGTACTTTTGATTTGCATTTCTCTGATAATTAGTGATGTTGAGCATATTTTCATGTGCTGTTTGACCATCTGTATGTCTTCTTTGGAGAAAGGTGTATTTAAATCTTTGCCCATTTTTTGATTTTTTGTTTGTTTGTTTGTTTGTTTTTTGTCATAGAGCTGCATGAGCTGTTTGTATATTTTGGAGATTAATCCCTTGTGGGTCACTTCATTTGAAAATATTTTCTCCCATTCTGTGGGTTGTCTTTTAATTTTGTTTATGGTATCCTTTGCTGTGCAGAAGCTTTTAATTTTAATTAGGTCTCATTTGTTTATTTTTGTTTTTATTTTCATTACTCTAGGAGGTGGATCAAAAAAGATATTGCTGTGATTTATGGACAGCTATATGTAAAAGAATGGAATTAGAACATTCCCTAACACCATACACAAAAAATAAACTTGAAAAGGATCAAAGACCTAAATGTAAGGTCAGACACTATAAAACTCTTAGAGGAAAATATAGGCAGAACACTCTTTGACATAAATCACAACAATATCTTTTTATATCCACTTCTTAGAGTAATGAAAATAAAAACAAAAATAAATAAATAGGGGCAGTTTTAATTCTTTGACTTCAGTCTATACAGATTAGATAATTTTCAGTGGGTCTCTGCCAGGACACATCACAAAATATCTTCCCTATCACTTAGGGATACCTGATGAACATTGCAGAGAAGACCTTGTGCTGTGTTGGGAGTGTCCATTTCTTTCTCAAGTTACTTATAAACTCTTGAAGTATGGCAGTTGATCCAAAACTGATGTGTAGTAATAGTAAGTGGTTGAGTTTTTAAAATATACCCTTTGACATGAATACCCTTATCTGTTTTCAAAAATTGGTTTTGAGCCAAAAATTTATGCAGCCTATGCAGAATTAAAGGCTATCCCTAAATTTTGTTTCAAGTTCATTAACTTAATACAAATTTTCACTAAAAGTGGGACTTTAATTATACTTTACATTGCTAAATTAAAGAATACTGAAGATAAAACAAATATCGTATATTATTGCATATATGTGGAATCTAGAAAATTGGTATAGATAAATTTATTTGCAAAGCAGATATAAAGACACAGACGTAGAGATCAAATGTATGGATACCAAGGGGGGTGGGATGGAATGGGAGATTGGGATTGACATATATACACTACTATGTATAAAATAGATAACTAATGAGAACAGACTGTATAGCATAGGGAACTCTACTCAATGCTTCGTGGTGACCTAAATGAAAGGAAATCCAAGGAAGAGAGGATATATATATATATATATATACATGTGGCTGATTCACTTTGCTGTACAGCAGAAACTGACACAGCAGTGTAAAGCAACTATACTCCAAAAAAGAAAAAAATACTGAAGATAAAATATGTTGGGTAGATCACTTTGCTATGATAGGAGGAAAGAGAAACAAGAACATTGAAAGAAGAAAAGAAAAGGAATTTATGTATTTTTTAAATGAGAATCTGTTTCTGTTTAATCGTTTTTCTACAACTAACACACTTCAGAGGAGATATAATCTTGAGGGGAAAAACTTGCTCGCATGTAGGTGGATACCATCATTTCACTGTAGACTTACACTAAATTTCTGACATTTTGAGATCCAACAAGCCTAAGGCAAAAAATTATTCTAAGACAATGGATATTAAGGATATTAATGCTAAAAATCCCCAAAATGGATCTGTACGGTTCTTAAACTGTTTATGGTAATGATCAAATCAGTGCTCTGTGCTGCATTTTTTTTTTTGTATTCAATATTAAATAAGGCTGGTTACTATCTCAGTTTTGCATTTTGAGCATTTTATTCTTGAACTCACTCAAGAAGAAAGAGCAAACCAGAAATAAGTGATCATTTTCTTGTTAGTGGTTCTCTCTCAGACCCTGAGGATCCATCGTGAAATAAATGTTACTCACGATCGGTCTTTGTGTAAGTTAAAATCCCATTAAACTATTTCCCAATATCTATTGAGGCACATACCTAATGATTATTAATGTTCTTTCTGGTGATGTTTATGGATGCAGAACCAGGGTACAATTTGTCTCAATAAGAGAAAGTAAGACTGTAGAATGATATTTGTGTATCTAAATATTTAAAATACCTGATTGCTTATCTCTAAGTAATATTTCTTCCCTTTAAGGAGACTGCGGAGTACAATGCTGAGTTACTGAATAGCATATGATTTAATAGTTTTATATGAATCATAAAATGTTAAAGACAAAGCAGAGGTATGGATGTGTGATGAGAAGAGCTACAATTTTTTAAAAAACCCAGAAACATGAAACGTGCTGAATAATTGAAAGTTGCTGAATAATTGAAAATTGAGAAGGAAAAATAATTTGTTAAGCCATGCCATTCAAAAATATATCCAAAATGTATTAGCATGGAAAGTATATCAAGCTATCATCTTTCTTTGATGACTTGGATTTTGCTATTGCCAAAAAGTAAGCCTTTCAAAAATCATTTATAATATAAATCTGTAAGGGTCAAGTAAAGAATATTGAGATGAATATTTTCTGACAGTACCAAGTATTATCAATTTTTTGAAAAAATACAAATATTAGTTTTTATTCTTTCATTTTTCATTTTAAATCAAATATTTAAAGTCTGCAGTTAGTTTTATAAATTGCTGAATAAATAATGTGGATTTTTATTAATTTGAATTTTGATTAATTAAAAGTTTATAGTATGTACTCACATAAATATAATTTGTAGGCTGCTAAAATGCACGATATTATTTCAATAATAAATTAGCTAAAGTTAAAACCACTCTCTAAATAGCTTTCTTAGACTGATTTACTGTCATAATACAAATGCCAAAATGTAATGAATGATTCGAATTTCACTGATACAATATGACATCTGACAGTTAATAATGGGTTCCTAAAACTTCTGCTAAAATGTAATATGCAGTACAAATTTAGCATGGCTAAATTCAATATTAGTCTATGAAGATAACAGTACAACTGGGCAAATTAGGTAATTTTACCATGACAAAATACTATAATTAGTTTTATAATGACATATATTTACATGGTGAATTTCGATAATACTAACTCATTTTCAAGTCATCATGAAATTTTTTATAGAAGATAATATACAATTATATGTAATACTACAATCATTTAAAATTATTGGCTGTGGTTTTCATATTGTCTTACAGAAGAATATACCCAAATATACCAATTTACCTTCCTTTTACATATTTTAATACATATTTGAGGAATACCAACAATCTGAAAAAAAAATAATTGAGAACTATAGAAACAAAAATGTGTTGAGTGATTTTCTGTCATGGTATGAGGAAAGAACATCATAGACATGAATCCAGAGTGAATAAGGACCAAAAATGGATATTGGACATTAGACATCTGCCCTGGAAATAAACTTGCTGTTATGTGCAATGATTAGGGGACATATGGTATAAGAGTATGGCAGGAGTTGATTGACTCCAGTTGGTAACTTCTGTTCACTTCAAGGAGAAGTTGGGGAAAATAAAGCTTATATCTGATTTAGTGAATAGGTATTTATTAGATGCCTATGATATGCCAGGTACCATGCTAAGAATTATAGCATTTAAAAACACAAGAAAAATCTGATTCTCTTTGAAGAACGAACACACTAGCATTATAAATATACACATAAATCTTTATTAAATTTATATATGCATGTATGTGTGTATACATATATATATATACTTATATACAGATTTTGTACATATACATGACAACAGTATTTTGCTGTGAGAATAAAATATGTAATTAGATAGGCCTGGCTCAACTAACTACACAGTAAAATTTTGATTCAATCAAACCACACATTTTCATGCATGAATTTACTTGAAAGTAACCATAGATCCTATGCCTTTTCCAGGTCTGACCTACAACTGACAGTCATGGTCCAAGGCTACCCACCATTAGATATCCTTCATCACAGTTCCAACTCTCTTATTGAAGATAGAACATTTGAGGCGGTGATTTTAATATGACAAATTAATGCTGAATTTAATAATTAAAGGTAGTAACAAAACGAGAAGTTTTAGTAGTGTTCTTGTCTTAGCAGAGCCTTAATGATCATCATTGTCATGACTAACATTTGTTGAAGGCCTACAGTTGGCCAGATGCTGAATACATTATTTTCCAATCTTTCAAGAAAAAAAAAAAAAAAAAGCCTGAAGCATGTAAAGGTCAAATTACCTAAAGTTTTACTGCTAGAAAGCCATACAGATGGGATTTGAACACAGATTTTCTGGACTGTAAAGGCTAGAATTTTCCATTTTCATTCTATCTTCCCATCTATCTTTCTTGCTCATATGCTGTGCTCTAATAGAAATATTTGAACAATGATAATATTGTTACAGAAAACTAAGGATTTACTCTGTACCTCTCCAAGCTGAGCTTTTATACAAGGCCTGTTGTATTTTTGATTGACATTTTATCGTTGTTCAAGTATTTGTTCATTTCACTTGAATTTGCAAAATCTCATGAAGCACCCCCACCAAAAGCACACACAAACCAAACTTACACACATTTTTGTCACCCTTATTTTACTTTGTTTACTACTGTTTCTCTAGTACCTAAAAGACTGGGGATAGACTATGGACTCAAAAATATTTGCGGGGATGAAAAGAAGGAAAAGAAGAGAAAGGAAGGTTGGGTCTATAGAGAGGAACTGTAGTCCCATTAAAATACAATTCTTTCTAATTCCTCTGTGAGCATAGAGGATAAGAATAATAAAATGATCATACTGGTCTACCTCCGTTTGTTACTCCTGTCCTTGTTGCTTCAGAACTGGATTTTTGCAATAGTCTTCTAATTTGTCTTTCTGAATAAAGATATTCTTTCATCCATCTGCCCATACTGCTGCCAGAGTTGTCTTCTGCCATCCCTGAATGCCCATGTCACTCTGATTGTAAATTTCTTATTATTCATCTTGATCATATCTTGATCTTCCCTAGTATAACTTTTGAGAACTACTTCTTGGCACTCACACAAAATCAAACATTAAGTCAATGCTATTTCATCTCTCTCTCTCTCTCTCTTTTTTTTTTTTTCTACAGTTCTATCCCTTTGTCTGAAATATTCTGCCCTACCTTCACTTCATGGCAAACTTCTCATCCTTCCAGATTCCAGACACAAGTCAAAATTTACCTCCATTTAATGACTTCTCCAAACCCTCCAATCAGAATGAGTGACAATTCTTTCTACACATACCTCTAGTATATTCATAAAACTGTTTTGATTATTTTTACATGTCTGTCTACTACTAGACTTTGAATTTTTGTAGAACTGTCATAAACAGTGCCAGATATTGAGGATTCTCAATGAATGATATATGACATAAATATGAGCCAAATCTGAGGAAAGTGTCAAAATTAATGGTGTTGCTGATCTACTGTAAATCTTTGATTTCAAGAGGACAAAATGTGCATTTTGTTATGTGCCACAACTATTTTATTACCAGATCTACACAAGTGTAAATACAATTAATTTTGTTCACCTCTTTAGTGAATCAATTCATAAAGAAACATAAGGTTTTATTTCATTTTTTTTCTCTAGAATGTCGACCTTCTCTTTTCAATTCCAGTTTTGATGACTAAAGCTGAAACAATTTTACCATTTCTGGCTGTACCCATATCTCCAGAAAACATCTAGCATGGTTATAATATTTGGAAAACCTTGAAGTATTATATGTGGTAATTCTTCATAAAGTCACATGGTCCTAGGAAAAAGATGGGCATGGCAAATTAAAAAGCCACAAACAGCATGAAAGAGAGTTTAGAAAACAAATTAAGTATTTTTTAAAAATCACATATTTTATCTATATTCATTCTCTTAATAATATTATTTCTTATTTTCTTTATATCACATTCTTCAGTGAGGCCAGGGAATGTGTATATGAAAGCCAATATGATATCTGAGCACAGTTAGTAATCAAATTCTTTGGAATACAACTTGCAAGTCTTTGAAATTAAACAGATATGTTCAAATATATTGACCAATTCTATTTCTTCTACTCTTTTCTCTAGTTACAACTTACTTAAAGAATGTGCTCTTAGGAAGTCAGAAATGTTTTTTGCAACAATATCTTAAACCTTGGTATGAAGTGGCTGAAGAGATGATGACAACTGACAGACTTTAAAATTAAATATAGAGATAGATCATGCCATTTTTATGGATGATTATAAGGAGGAGGTATTTCCCATTTTTAACATTAAGAGTCCAATATGTGAGTTCTAACATCTAATACCTTAATGTGTGTATAGATACTTTCTTAAAAGTTACCATTAAACATATGTAATATGTAAAACATATGTAATAATATAAAGTATTTCCTTTTTCTTCATTTATTCTGAAAAACATTACCTTAATCTTAATATCCCAAGAAATAGGTAAAGTCAACTTAACTGGTGTCTGAATAGGATTTTTTTTTGGAAACAACATTCATGAGTCAGTCTACTTATTTTATGTTATTATGGCCTACTATGAAATGTCATGTAATATCCATAAAACACTTTAAAAAGCAGGAGTAATGCCGTTTTTTATATATTTAAAATATGCATGAGTTATTTTCTTTCACTACTTCATTTTATATTTTAAATATAAAGCCTTAAGCATTTAAAATAGAAGGAATAGTGATTACCAAACAATTTAATTTACCATTAATATGAGAAATGCGTTTACAAGGACAAGAAGCTCATTACAATCTGTTCTATGTGGAACATTTTTCCTTGCTATAATTTTCCTTTTAATGTGGCAGGCTTTTCTCCTAATCTCCATGCATTGGTCCTATTGAATGCCATAGATCTGGTTCACACCACTTCCTCCCAAATAATATTTTTAATATTTGAAGACAAGGGAGGTAGGGATAAATTAGTTAGAAGCTTGGGATTAGCAGATACAAAAAAAATTGAAGATACATAGAACACACACAGTTCCTTTCCCCATCTCCTCCACCAGCTTTCCAAGTCTTGTTTTCCAAGTATATCAATTCCTGTTTGACACAGGAGATGATGTCCAGATCGCTGCCACCACCCAAGTTGACCTCCTTCATTTACACTCCACTCTAGCAACGCATTCTGAAAAGTTTGCTGCCCAGAATGGGTTGTAAAAATCTAGATATGATTTGACCAGCCCCATATATAGTCAAATCATTAAATTCATTAATACAGATCCATCTATCTTAATCTGGCTTAAGAAAATATTTTCCTTTTAAGTAACAATCTAAACCTGCTAGATTACAATGAATCATGATCAATTTAACACTCCAAATCTTATAATTTGATTCACTGCAAAGCTAGGTGAAACATATGTTCTAATTATATTTGTCTGCAGTTCTAACACATATGTAGAGCATCATACATAAAACTGTTAAATTCGTTTTTATTATTCAAGTCCATTAGAGATTTTCTTTATCTTGATTCTGTCGTCTACTTTGTAGATTTTACTTCATATAACATGCAGATATGATAAACTTACCTTCCAGATCTCTATCAAAGTTAATAATAAAGCCAAGTTAGAGTAGACTAGGATCCCGAGCGGTACTGTGTCACAGTTATACAAATATACCATATATATATATATATATATACACACACACACACACACACATACATACACACCCACACAAAACGGTATATAGAACTCCAGCTTCCACAGTTATCACATCAAGATCACTATAATATTGTAAAGCTGTCAGAAGTAAATGAGATAAATGAGGATGCCTAGGGAAATGTTTGGTTTAGAATAGGTATTCAGTAAAATATACTTGATATGATTCCTTTAGGGCTAAAACACTAAATAAGACTCATTTAATTGGGCTTTTGAAGACTTCCCTAAGTATCAAATCCACAACAAAATTGTTGAAATATTTCAGACTTAAAAGTTCATTGATTTTTTTTTTCCAACAGAGTTTTAGAGATGAGGAAGGTAATAGGTTGTGTGTGCAAAAGTAAACACATGTGTTCATGTGTGTGTGTGTGTTAGAGAGAGAGAGAGGGGTGGGGTGGAAAGTGTCTATCAGAACATCATAAAGCTGGTATCTTTAGGAGAAACAATGTTTCATAAACTCATGAAATTGAAAAATTAGTTTCAAGCCACTAACTAACATCTATTGTACCACCTACAGGGGCAGTATCAACATCTTCCCTAAAGGAGCTAGGCCTAATTATAAAATTTTCTCAAATATGATGCCAGCGGCATTCGAACAGCAAGATGACTTTGCTAATTCAAACACATGGCTCATGAATGAGGGATTACAATATCACAACCCACTGTGTAAAAATCTGGTTCCAGAGCTCCAAGTGTGTGTGAAAAATTAATTTCATATTAGATATAGATCCACATGCATCTTCTAACAAATTATTTGGAATATTCAAGCATATGTTCTGTTTTTCTTCCTAGGCACAGCGGCAGGAAATTGTGCACCCTGCTGCTTAGTAAACATCAACACGTTTGGATTCTCATGGAGTGCACATGATGCCAGATACACAGAGCATACAAAGCAAGGGGGGAGAGGCTGCTGGAAACATTTTCCTACTTCTCTACACTAGAGAGTGTGGGCAGTTTCCATTTCAGTGTCGGTTTCGGTCAAAAGAACTTCACTATGTGTTTTTAAATGTCAGCCAGGGAAAAGTTTCTACTCACCATAAAAATCACATTTACCCTGTCTTATCTATATAATCCCATATGTTTGTTACCTACATTCTAAAAAGTAATCTGACCCCACTTTATTTATAATTTTCTGTTAATAATTTACAGCTATGTTCATTAATTCTAAGGGGCAAACGGGCCCTTTCATATTGTTTATATTAGAATGTATAGATTATTATAGTTAACGAAACAGTTTGGGGGATCTGGAATACATACTTTCCCCCTAAATACTGTAAACATGTTAGGTGTCAAGCAGAGTGCCATGTCCTAAAGTCCTACCTTTCTCTTGAAAGATAGCCAATTCTATTTGTTATAAAAAGTTAAGTTTGGATTTTTAAATTTAGATATTGCTGACCACCAAAACAATTCATCAAGACATTAAATGTCATTGTAAATTCTGTTTTCCTGTCTTGTCATCATTATAAATGGTAATGAATTGACTAATGCCTTATGGGAATTATCACAGTGTTCAGTAGTTGATAAAGTTATTCAAAATATTGCCAGGACTTACTTAAACCAATGACTAGAACTGATTAGACTTTGTACTGTGAATTAAAGTGAATGCTACACATCAAGAATCAAAGAGGAAAGAAATAAAAAATACATTACTCAATTGTTGTGCATCTGTCTTTCAGTGTAAAATAACAGCATGACTACCGATCAGATTCAGTTACTGCTGATTAAGAAAGAAAGCATGGCATAAAATCTTTGCCTTAGAAGCAAAAAAATAAATAAATCACAAAACATCAAATTTTGTATTGTTAATTCAAATCTGGTTTCTTGTCTCTAAATTCAAATGCACTTCTCTGCTCTTCAGTATGTCAGCAAATGAACTTAATTTCTAAAAGATGAATTAGGAGAAATTTCAGTTTCCCCAGTATTCGATATGGCTTGATTTTTGTTTTTGTTTTATGGACTTGGACATAAATGATGATTTTAAGTTACAGTGTGTATAGCCTAATTAGTAGTCAAACTAAAATGGATAATAAAAAGACGTATCATTAACTATGTTAGAGAAATTATATTTGAAATCTGTAGAGAAGAGAGACTTCTAAAGATCAAAATGTTTTTAAATGTCACCAGGCGAAACATGACTTTAAAGGAAAAGAAAGATTTGATGGTTTCACATATTCTACTTTTATTAATATGATATTTTTCCTTTTTCTTAAAGTTATATATCTTTGGAACACTGTACTGTAATCCAGACAGCTCTTATTACTTGATATTGGATCCCTCTTAGGTACTGTAATGGTTTTATGATCTAAATATAAAAATAATATTACCTACCTCACAGAGTTAATTAACAAGATTATATAAGACAAAGTATATGAAAGTTCCTAACAATACTTAATATTCAATTAATCTTAGCCAAATTGAAAACTGAAAGAAAATGCATTACTCGAAAGACAGGATAGTCAGTATGTCTTTTTGAACATAAAAAACATATTTCTATTAAAAATAACGCTGTATTCTATAAATAAATAATATCGATAGCATTAGAATAGAAAGCAAAATTTAAAGAAATATAAGTCTGAGTACCACTGGATTACTTTCTCTTGCACTTAAACCTCTGCAAGTTTCCCAAAGTGGTTTTAAACTCCAAGGAAAATTTTAAATCAGAAATGGTCAAAGAACTACAGATATGAATTTATGAGCCTTGGAGTCATCAACTTTAGTTAACAGGTTTTTAGGGGTTTCCTTTGGGTAAACTACCTGCATTCAGCCAATTCCAACCTTCAGAGGGTATTCAGATCATTTTCATACCAGTTTCTCCCTCTAGGCATTCTATACCTAGTTTTATGTTTAAACCAACACTTTAGTCACAAAACAACATCTTCATTGGGCTGCATCTTTCAGGTACACAATATTTGATGTTCATGGAGGAAAAAAGACTATTCTTCAACTCCTTACAATCTACATTTTTCTTTTTTTCTGGTCAGTGGCTCCTGTGAATTCAAATACCTTATCTGGGACTGTATTCTTCTAAACTCAGTAAGAACAGGAAACGCTTCCATATTTCAATGACTCCCACAAGCCCTTTCACCTTAATGGGTGCTTAAATTAATTTTAACTTGTTAATCAGAGATCAAAAATTAGAGAAGACAAACTTTTAATCTAATACTCCCCTTTCCTTGATTAGTAATTTGAAAGCAGTCTTCATTCCAAGGGATTTTTAAATATCTTCAGAAAAAGCTTCACAGATAATGACAGATACAAAAATAAGGACTGTGTTCTGAAGGAGAGAGTAGAAGATGCAGAGAGTAAAACCTAGAGATGAGTAAGGGCAATCAAATTCACAAAGAGGCTAAACATAGGAGCAGTGGTACTAATTAAAAAAAAAAAAAAGGAAAAGAAAACCTTTTCATATTTGGGCCTTGAATGTGTATTTTCATCTTTATGGAGTATGATGTTGGGTACCATGGTGGAGAGGCAAAATAAACAAATGGGCTTTAGTATCTGGTCCTGAAAGTAGAACGGGGAATAGTTGGCAAATTATATATTTTCCAACTTAAAACAAAACAAAGTATAAGAAGGAAAATCTATTTGTAAACAGAGATATTACAAAGAAAGAGAATCTTTGGAAATTTGAAATTAAGAAGGGATCTTGTTGCTTTTAAAGTATAACAAAACAGAGATCTGAAGGTGAAGAACAGAGTACAGAACAAACAAGAACACCAGAAGGATGTTTTTTTCTTTTCTAACGGACGTCCACTTCTAAATTAGACAGGGTATCATATGCAGAGAAGACATTTAAACCAGGAATGTATGTATGAGTGTGGGTAACCTAAGGCTATGATACACTGCCATTTAGTGTAGCAGAGGGGAGGCATCACTATGAAAGAGTAAAACTGCTGTTCATGAAAAGCTATGCCTCTCCCATGGAGAAGACAGTCACTTTGGAAAATAGACACTTAAGCAGATTTGCTGTGACCTAATTTCAAAAGAGTAGAGAACAGTGACTTATTCTCAAATTAAATGAAAAAAAAAATCTAATGCAAAATTAATGATTATGCTTCTCCTATTCTGAATTTTACCATGTTGAATAGTAGGAATTCCCACTATCAAACCCACTAGTGGAGGCATTCTCTAGGGTGGTAGAATAACAAACAAGTACAAGTCTTAAGCTAATTTTACAGCTGGCTACATAATTGGTTTGGCAACAGTCATAGACCAGCCTTTACTTTAAAATATATTCTTATGTTGAAAATAAATGAATAAAAATCAATATGCCTAGAAATGAGAGAATCCAGCAGAAGGAACATGCTTGGCCCTGGTGATTGGCTACAAATTATCATTCTTTTTTTTTTTTTTCCTTTTTGAGACATACACATTCATACAACCCTACAAATGGCATTAGCTTTGGAAAATAAACTAATGCACTTGCAAATATCAAATTGCAATTTAAGATTAATTATGTGTAAATAACATGAATATGTAAGAGGTCCATTTTTCCACCTTACTCATTTTAAAAAAAACCTCAACTAAAAGGTATCTTTGACAAAAGATGGCTCTACTCATTTGCCCAGACTTATAGATAGGAAGGAAACATGAAAGGAAATATCAAAAATGCATTTGAGAGATAACACATCAAGCATCTAAATGAATAAAAAAATTATTCAAATTATATTTACGATAGATTGCACAATTACTAATACTATAAAATTAAAAAGCATCATAGGAAATGAAATAAGACATCCTTTAGAAGTTATGACACATTTAGATAATTTAAGTGACTTGGCTCGAAGACACATTTTAAAAAGTAGTTTAGTACAAAAGAATTCAAACAAATCCTAGAACCAAAGGACAAATCCAAAAAAAAAAAAAATGTTCCCGGATACAGGATGAGAGAAAGTAGATGTTATTTCTGAAAGAGAAAGCATTCAACCCAATGCATAGTGTCAGTGAAGAACAAACAAGAGCTTGGCTGTATTGTGCTATTGAAGTACTACAGAACAAATCAAAGTAAGTAGAATAATGGTAAAACACTGGCTGGATTCATAGTACTTACTATATGACTAGTACTTTGTTAGGAAACTATGGAGAGGCCATTCCTTTTAATGTCCATGAGACACCAAACACAGCTGCCTAAAAAGCCCCTGGGTATAATCATCCTATGATGTTCAAACATCAGACATCATCCCTTGTGACAGCAACAACTCCAAAATAGAGGAAAATTGATGAGGGATGAGATGTGTGTCTTTCAAATGGGATGGTCCACTCTTAGAAACTGAAAGCTAGCAATCATGAGCAGAGAGGTTTTGAAACTTCATTGGACTAGAAACAATAGTAGAAAAACAAAAAATTATATTACTGGGAGGAAAGTAACATAAGCTTTAATTTAAAGCAAAAAATCTAATTTTATTCAAGTATCTTTCCCAAGATCTATTGTACTTAATATTTCATAGTCCTGATACAAATAATCTTAATTATCTCAAATTATCTCAGAGTGTGACTGCCTTTGACATACAAGCAAAAACAATCCCCATCTGCAATATAAGAAGAACTGACTGACATAGTATGTATTTAATTTACATAGTGTATAAAAAATAGATATTGATTGGGAAATAGAGTCATGGAATATATTTGGTTATTTGCCTTAACATATCATAATAATTCAAAAAATTAATTCAGTGAATTGCTTACTGCTTACAAATTCCTGATGATAAGTTTGATGTTGTGGTGACAATTGTAGGTCCTGAAGCCACAATTCAAAACCCAACACTAACCCTGGTTGTGTGACCTTTGACAAATTGCTAAACCTTTCTACACCTCAGTAGTCTCTTCTGTAAAATATGGGAGATTGTAATATTTTTGAGTTTTAAGTGAAATATTTCATGTTAAGTATTTCAAACATGCCTGACAAGAATACTTGTCAACTAGCAGTAGTGAGGTCATTTATGTAATATCAATCTATTTAAAGCAACTAACTGAACTACTGGTAGAATACTGTAATTTGCAATTTTTATTTGTGATTTAGGGAAACGTTTGAAATGTTAATAAGAAATACATAACAATATGTAATTCAAAGCATGCTGCTTTCAGATATTTTACAAAAGAAAACAACAATAAACATCTAAAAATGAGTTCTTGTATAGGCCCAGGGAAATAATATGTTTTCAAACATTCTAGCCCTAAAACTTCAGGATTATTTTCAATGCCTTCTATAGATATTCATATTTTGTATATACTTGAATTCATAACCACAGAAATGGGGCTGGGGAGAAAGAAAAATAAACTGTATACATGTAATATGGGGAGGGAAATATTGCCAGTGTTAGAGTTGGGTAAAGCATGGTAGCTTTATAAGTTTAGCTAAGATAACCTTAAGCTATGCTTTCAAAATTCATGGCCTGTTCTTAATTCAGTGGTTGTAGTATGTTATGCATAATCTATTAAACCTGTATTTAGTACAATCCACTTTTAAAAGCAAATTTATACTTTTCTAAAACATAACATACTGCCATAGTACTTATTTGGACTAGAAAACCAAGTCACTGATTTCAAAATTAAATAGTTTTCTGTCTCCATGGAATTTTGGCTTCCCAGAAATTCTCTTGGTAGCAATATAATTATTTCTGAACCTAACATTTATCTCATGTGCCACAAAGAAACTCTAGTTAACATTTTAAGAAATCTAAAAATAGTCTACTCTTCTCTAAATTGAAAATCTTGGTTGTCATGATATGCATTATATTTCCTTAGTGTATTTCTGTTCCACAAACCAAATGTCTTTGTCATGTCAGAATCTTGCCTGTTCTTCTCAAATATCAGGTGAATGCTGCAACAAAATTTGATAGTGCAGTTTGTTCATGCTCTCTCTACCAGATCAACTCAATGCCTCCTTTCTACCTTTTCAAATTTTCCACATTCACCAAGGCCTGGCCCTGTTTTCTTTTCCTTTACTGAAGAGAGGCGACATGCATTCCTGTTCCTGCACTCTAAACTATTGTATTTACATTTTAATTCCACATAACATAAAATATAAATGCCCTAAAAATGTCATGTATGTAAGATATGATTTTTTTCAATCAGACTAGCACTTGATAAATCTTTGTTCCATTTTGTGTCCCTCAAAACATATCCAAAAAGCTGGTTTAAATACAAGGTGTTCGCAATTACTTTTTCACCATGACACTAATGAATGGGAAAGATGTCCAGTTATAAGAGGACATCATTCAAAAATAAATAAATCCCATAAAACAAAATTGTCCTCAACAAAATGTTCTATCTGCCTACACTATCTTAATTAAAGATGAATAATGCTGACCTCATGAAGTTCTCAAAGTTTCTTCTTTCTTAAGATGTAACAGTTCACAAACTAAAAACTTCAACTATCTAGAGATTGACTTCCAAACTCCTTATCATGACATTCAGTGTTCTTCAGTATCTGGATAATATTAAACTATTTTTCGCACTTTTCTAATCTTTTTTTTTTTCAAAGCATGCTACACACATTCAGTTGAGCCAGGGCTCCTCACTATCCCCTGAAGCTCTAGACAGAACTTCAGTTTATGCTTCTCCCTCTGCCTAGAGACGCCTTTATGTACATCTATATCACCTCTAAGAGGCTGATCCGATGCCACCTGCTGCAGGAGAATTCAGCTTTTCCAACAGTTGGAAATAATCCTTTACACCCATGTAAAACTTGAACACAGAGTCAGGTGCTTAGAGACTTACACTGTGTTTTACTCATCTTATGCTTATGATGCTACAGGTATATTGTCAGATGCATAATCAGTGATAATGCAGGTCTGTGTACTTTGTTGAAAGAATTTGTCCCAATCTCAAGTCCATAATGAATCTTGAATACCTCCATCCTTCTTCCGCCAACAAAATAGGCACATTTTACTTACAGACGGAGGATATTCTAACTCAGCCTTTCCCAAGTTGTGTTCCTTGAAATATTAGTCATATTAGATGCCCCCTGAAATAATGGTAGTGTCGTATGGGAGAGTAATGAAACACAGAAGCTTATTAAAGGGGTAAAGATGTCTTCCAGGAAAGAAACCTTTTATTATACCAGGGGTTCTATTCACTTGTTTTATTGTTGCTGCTTTTCTCCAGAACAACATGTCTGAGGACATAATTTGGGAAGTGATGTTCCAGCCTCTGCAGGAGACCAGCTTCTTCTGTAACATAACTGCATACTTATACCTTTATCACTCCCCTTTCCAAACTGCTGCCCTTCTACCTTGAAGGTTTTGCTCCTAATTGACCACCTATCGAATTCCTAATTATCACTCAATATAGGTATTAAATATCACCCTCTACTGGTTCTTTTATTTGGCCTCTATCAGAATTTAATTGCTTCTTTCTTTGTGTTCTCACAGAACCTACAATACAGTAGACATCACATGATTGTTATTTATTTTATGCTTGTCCCTGATTCTTAATTTATGTGAGTGTAATATCTTGCACTCATCAGGCAATCAAAATTGTTTGCAGTATTGTACAGCCACATGCAAAGGAATGAAACTAGACAACTGTCTTACAGTGTACAGAGAAAGCAACTCAAAATGGATTAAACACTTGAATTTAAGACCTGAAACCATACAAATTCTAGAAGAAAACATAGGCAATTTGCTCTTTGGCAATTATCTTAGCAATATCTTTTTGGATATCTCTCCTCAGGCAAGGGAAGCAAAAGCAAAAATAAACAAATGGGACTACATCAAACTAAAACGCTTCTGCACAGCAAAGGAATCCATCAACAAACCAAAAAAACAACCTACCAAATGACAGAAAACATTTGCAAATTAAATATCTGATAAGGGATTAATATCCAAAAAATATAAAGAACTTATACAAGTCAACAACAAAAAAAGCAAACAACCCAATGCGCAGAGGATCTGAACACACGGAAGACATACAAACGGCCAACAGACTCATGAAAAGATGTCCAACATCACTAATTATTAGGGAAATGCCAATCAAAACCACAATAGGATATTACATGACACCCATTAGAATGGCTATTAACAAAAAGGAAAGAAATAAGTGTTGGAGAGGATGTGGAGGAAATGGAACCCTAATACACTATTGGAGGGAACGTAAATTGGTGCAGCCACTATGGGAAACATTATGGAGATTCCTCAGAACATTAAGAATAGAACTACCATATTATCCAGCAATTCCACTTCTGGGTATTTATCCAAAGAACATTAAAACAATAATGTGAAAAGACATATGCACCCTTATATTCACCACAGCATTATTTACAATAACCAAGATATAGAAACAACCGAACTGCCCATCAATGGATGGATGGATAAAGAAAATGTTGCATGTATATACACTGGAATTGTATTTAGCCATAAAACAAGAAAGAAATCTTGCCATTTGTGACAACATGGATAGGCCTTGAGGGTATTAAGCTAAGTGAAATAAGTCAAATGAAGTAAAATACTGTATGATTTCATTCATATGTGGAATATGAAAATTAACAAACAAACAAAGTAAAACAAAGCAAACACACAGATACAGAGAACAGAGTAGTGGTTACCAGAGGGGAAGGGGAGTGGGGGGAGGGCATAATAGGTAAAGGGGGTCAAATGTATGATGGTAGACAAAACTAAACTTTTGGTGGGGAGCAAGATGTAGTGTATACAGAAGTTGAAATATAATGTTGTACACATGAAACTTATATAATGTTAAAAAACAATGTTACCTCAATAAAAAAATGTTTGCCATGTTGAAATAATCTTGTGAATTAGGCTGATTTCCTGTAGTCATGTGTTGGGAGAATGGGTTGGTGGCACTTATGTTCATTTCGGGGGAGAAAAAGGTAAAAGGAAAGATAGCACAAGAAAGGATGCCAAAGCTAAACTGGCTTTATAATATTATATTATAATATTTTTAATATTTTTGTTAAGTGACATTATATTGATAGCTGCCCAGACCATGTATAAAATAAATGTTTTTGTAGACTGATCAGGTTTATAATATTCTCAGGTCATTAGATAGAAGAGATTCCTTTGAAGAAGGGGAAAAAAATAAAGGAGATCTGCCACATCCATATAATTGATAAAATTGTTCCCTCTTCTCTATTTCCTCTTGTTTTTTCATTTCCCAAAACAATACTATCTGAAAGGAACAAAATTCTTTTATGGTAAGTTTTGTGAATTAGAAAAATGACAGGTTACATGCAGTTTCTCTCAAAAACATTTTTTTTTAAACATTTATATTCTTGCACTCTATTGCTGCCTATCTCAATAAGTCTTTAGTGTCAGAAGATTATTTCTGGTTTACAAATTCATGTCAGCAATAAAATTGATTTAAATGTATCTTTTCTACCACTTTTCAGCCTCTTGGCTAGGATCAGGTATAAAAATCTCTCTCTCCTGATAGTACCCTCCCTGTACCACAGTGTACCCTACTTTTCCATCCTCTGCCCCTCACTTTGCTACCTCATTTGTCTACAGGACACTCCTCCCACAATTTTCTTTCCTGATTAGCACTCTAATCTCCTGACAGCTCTTTTACTATTCTCTGATGCTCTACTCAACTCCCACTCCTCCCATGAGCCATTCTTTGATATGTCAGCCTCAGTCTATCTCACCTTCCATCCTTCTTCCCTTTATGTGCCCCATCACAGCAGATAGTTCAAACTAGGTTGCAGTATGTGTGTGTAGGATCTATCTCAACCTCTGAAAACTTGGATGTAGAAGTTAAGAACTGGCTAAAATGTTTATCTTCAAAGTATCTAGGAAAATATCTACATATTGTAGGTAAGCAATATGCTAACATACATATGTTAAATTGAATGTTAAAAGAATGTGCTTTACTAACTAGGCCTCTCTGAATTAAATGCATTCTCTCACTTTTGAGCCTTCTATAACAGCAATTTATATTATATAATATCTCTAAGAATTTGCTTTCATTAAGGTCCAAGATGTTTCTTTTATCGGATATGATTTTAAAATATGAAGTTCCTGGGCTCAACATTTAATGGAAAAGAAGCTGGTGAGAAAGGAGAGAGGGTTCAAGCAAAAATAGGGATTATGCATGTATATTACCAAACCAGTCAATATTCCAATTCACTAGTTGATATTACTGAACTCTAAGAAGTTTTTAGTTTTATCAAAGCCTTTTAGTCCCTTCATTGGTGAGAATACTTAATTTCTCTTTTACAATTAATTTGAAACATGTAGGAAAAAAATATTGAAATAAATGGATGAATTGTAATAGCATAAACTGTTATAGCTTGTGATAGCAAATGTAGTTTTCTACTGCACTTTGAGCACCTTGGACCCAGAAATAGCTTATACTTCTTTCTTATAAAAGTCTTTTCTTTATCTAAGAGCACATTTCTATTTAAGGACATCCTGCAGGACATTTTCCATTTCTTCCATATGTTCCATGTCCCACTCCTCCAGGATATTCTTGGTATTGTAAAACATACCATTTTCTTCTTGGTGAAGTCCTCCAGCAGGAAAATCTTGGACCGTGGATTGATTTTTCACACCACTTTTAAATGTTCAGCACAAATTCAAATACGATGATTAAACTGGCCTTCTTACTGTTTCTGTTCTGTTGATTCATTTGCCTTTGTTGGACCATTAAACTTATAAGAGGGACCAGTGTGTTTGGCTCTGTGTTTTTTAAACAGTGATGTCACTGAGCCCAATCTCTGATCTGTGGTTTTCAGAGCATACCTGAGCAATGTCCCAAAGGTTTATCTCTCTCTGAGGGCTTACAAAAAAGGAGGGGAAAACTGGGTGAGAGGAATGTCCCTTCCCCACGTGTCCTCCAACCTACTGCACAAAACATAAGCAGAATGAAAATCAGAAAGAGGTCTGTGAGCATGCATCCAGGACCACATACATGTTCCCCAGTGTCCACAGCTGCAACCTCCATTTTGAGCCTCCTGGTACTTGTTTCTAAGTGGCTGTGAAAAGCCACTGAGGGGTCTGTGTTAACCAGAGGCTACGAAAGCTGCCATCCCCAGCTGAGCAATTCTCTGTTCAAACTGGGCTTATGCCCAGTTTGAACAGAGAATCTGTTTTCTTCTCTTGTTTCAAAGGGCACTTTTCTGTATACTTCCTCATGTGCAGGGGTGAACTGGGAACAATAATATTCATTTATAAAAGAAATCATAGTGTTAATTATTATAACTGAATGTTAGTAAATATCTAAATAGCACTGAGATATAGAAGTGTATGGGTATCTGAAGAGCCATGCATTCTAGTCCCTTCTTAAGAAAGTACACATTTATTAGAAATTATTTAACATTCAGGAGCTACAACCTTTAAATCCAAAAGTGACACTGGGCTATCTGGATATTCTCCAATTTATGCATTCTGAAATACATATATCCCTGCGACAGAATTGCTATCTTTATTCAATATAATCTTGAGGAAATTGAATATCCCCTGCTTCCATTATTTCTTCTATCCTGTGTGCTGTCTCCCTCTTTCTTTCTAACTCACCCACCAACAAATACAGTGATACACACACACACACAAACACACACCATAATTCTGCACAATTCCTTAAATTATTACAGACATTCTTCCAGGCAATGCTTTGTTTTCTGGATTTGACGCTTTGGCACTCCAGCACAAAGTTCACATCCTGGACCATGCCATCTATTAGTGGATGACTGGGCAGACACCCAGTAAAGCTGAGCAGCTTCAGTATCATTAGTGGGATGATGGTACTTCAGCTCCTCTTCCGTTCATTCCTCTTTAGTTTACTATCAGTGCCACTGAGCTTAATGAACCAAACTGCCTGCTCACGCATTAAAAAAGAAGTGCATTCTGCCACAGGAAAAAATGCTATGTTCTACTTTCTACAGCAGACACTTTAACACACGTAATGTAGGAAAGGAAGTATGAGAATATTTGTGTCATGGGGAGATGTTAATAAAACCATTTGCGACTTTCAAGTACAGAATGTACTGATTTGTAACTGTATGCATTCATCATAATACAAAATCATTGAGTACTATTAGTACTAGCTACTGCAATACTTTGGTACCAATTTTATTAATACTAATATACTAATTACTAATAAACTGTCAGAAATGACCATTATGTAGCATGGTATTAGAGAATATTACCTAGATCTTGCATTTGAATCCTTATTTCACATCATATCTGGTATTTTAAGTAAAGTAGATACTGACTTAGAAGTAAAAGCATACCCATACTGCTGAAACTACTAAAAAACCTAATTGTAAAATCAAAATGTTCTTTTTCTGCACAAAAAAGAATATCTAAAAATTTTATTATTGTGGACCTAAAAGTCATAATACTGCTCTTAAATAAAGGAGTGCTCACATACCTAATGTGGCTAAAAATGTTACACTAGGGCTTCCCTGGTGGCGCAGTGGTTGGGAGTCTGCCTGCCAATGCAGGGGACACGGGTTCGAGCCCTGGTCTGGGAAGATCCCACATGCCGCGGAGCAACTAGGCTCGTGAGCCACAGCTACTGAGCCTGCGCGTCTGGAGCCTGTGCTCTGCAACAAGAGAGGCCCGCGCACCGCGATGAAGGGTGGCCGCCGCTTGCCACAACTAGAGAAAGCCCTCGCACAGAAATGAAGACCCAACACAGCCATAAATAAATAAATTAATTAATTAATTTTTAAAAAATGTTACATTAAATGATATGGGAGGTGCTCTGAAATTTGGCCCCATATTTTTTGGTATTGAAGTCACTCTGAAATGTCAAATCACTATGACATGGTTTTACTGAACTTAGTTTGCAAACACCTCCAGCCATTAAACTAATTCATTTTACTCACTTGCATCTTAGTGAGGGACGTGGGAGAAAAGCCACTCAAGATTGTCATTCCCAACTGTGTGTTCACCTAATTCAGCTCTGCTGCACATGCCAGAAATGGACACTTGAATCACAGGTGATTTTTGAAGAGAGAGGCAGGCCTTGGAAGAGTATGGGTTTTTGATAGCAGCCACAACAAAGGAAACACAAGGCAGGGTTCAGAGGGAGAAGGCAGAGAATGGGAAAGATAAAGTGAAACTGTCTGGCAATCTTACTTCATTCTTTTAGTAAACATATTTTTATCTGCATTTTCTCACCAAGAAATGCACTGCACAGTGTTTATGAGTTTTCCCCAACATTTAGAACCTCTTAAAAGCGGTCAGGTCTCTTCCTTATGAAAGCTGTGATTTTCCTACAATAATTTTCTATAATTGTGCCAAAGAGCTAAAAATAAAAATGACATAAGAATTTTCACCACAGTGAGAATCACAAGCTCAACTGTAGAACTGAGTCATCATCTTCATGTTTCAGGAGGATAGATCCAGGTTAGGAAATTCATTGTGCTGATTGCCTTGCTCCTGCCTGTGCTGGTTGAGATATGAAGTCTATGGTATGGTTATCAATAACTGCTAGGAACTCTGGCCATAATCGAGTAGAAAGCTGTAAAGTACTATTGTACTGAGAAAGTAAATCTGGTAAGAACTGTAACAGGCTGAGGTTTATGGAGAAAGTTCTGATTACCCTACAGGCTGAGTACACTCTGATCTAGGGTCAAGGCTGCACAAAGCAGTTACAGAATTTACCGAGTCTTATTTAAACTAAACGTATATATAGCTCTCTCCATTTTATTTACCTTCATCATGCAGCAGAACATAATTTTTTGGTTTATCATGAAACTTCTGTCTGTTCCATCCTTTAAGTCATTCATCATGCTTCTCAAGGTCACAAGGGAGCCTCAGAGAGGAAATATTTGTGTTGATTGGTTGGTTCTGTGATGTTTTGCCTACCTGTGCTGCTAAATGAGCCTTTTGTATTTTCAGTGAAGTGACTAAAGGGTGGGGAGAGAGTGCCTGGAGAATCCTGTTAACAAGATGCATAAAGCATGCTGTTCCTTGGAGATCCTGATTCCTTGCATCCCCAGCCCCTGGTCCCTTATTCCCTGATGAAAATGAGAACTTTGCCCTCTAATCACCACTACAAGGAGATTAGACACCCT
This sequence comes from Balaenoptera physalus, assembly GCF_965194825.1. Taxonomy (NCBI): domain Eukaryota; kingdom Metazoa; phylum Chordata; class Mammalia; order Artiodactyla; family Balaenopteridae; genus Balaenoptera; species Balaenoptera physalus. The sequence continues at coordinate 39,192,494 of NC_138899.1, read as the reverse complement.
CTGATTCTGGAATTAAAGCATTCAGCAGTATAGGAGTCAACATAAGAAATAAGAAACTCTCTTTTTTTCTGCCACTATACAGTTGCATTCTAAGAAGCAAAGTTCACTCCTGAGATGATTTTCACCATAACTATGTACATCTTGTTGAAAGAATAGTACAATTGCTTCAATTCTATGAAGCTAGAATAGTGTGTTTGGTATAGAATTTGGTTAGATGAGTGTGTTGATTTTAATCAAGTATGTTCCTCTAGGTTCCAGCTCCTTGTTTTTCTTAACAATTTAGTAAATAGAAAGATATGCAAGCAAACATTTTGTCTATAGCAGCTAGGGTCTCTGTTTTGTATTTCTAGGCAGAGACCTGATATCATGAATATATTAAGTTTACTTATTATCATGTCACTCATGAAAGATGTTAGATGATCCATACATGAAAGAGAAAAGGATCAATTTCCTATGGGGTTATAATCTCACTTTTCCCTTTCTCTATGGAATCATGATCTTACTGCTCTCATTCTACACCAATGGTGACATTTTTCACTGCTGTATTTTTTTTTTTAATGTCAAGTTTATTGAGCACACATTCAAACAATTTGCATGTAGTGAAATTCACCCTTTTAGGAGTAGAGTTCTATGAGTTCTGACAAACACACACAGTAGGGACTCTGACTGGGGTATCCTTCACATTCCCCTCAGCTTGACTCAACTTTAGACAGCCTTCTTTCTGACTCTAGGCCCTGACCTCCCTTTTCTTAGAGCATTTACTTAAAACAAGAAACAAATCAACTTACAATTGTAAAAGATCTCTCTGCCCTTTTGAAATAAAAGTCTCCCCTCTCTTGCCAGTTTTACAGCTCAGGAATGCCTTTCTTTGAAATGTACTCATCAAGAAAGATAAGTCCATCCTTATCTCCTAGTCTCTGTGTGGGGGAGGAGCCTAACTTTGATAAGTACTAAGGCCAAACACAGATGGCCAGATCACTTTGACCAACTTCCCATCTCAAATCCCCCCATCTTTTCCCACTAGCTCACCCCAGTGCTTAAAACTCTCCCACATTTGTTCTAAAATAGTTGAGTTCCATCTCTCTCCCCTATTGCAATAGTCTTGAACAAACTCTCCTTTGCCTATTTAACTCCAATCAGTGAAACTTTTTCCTTGAAAAACCACAACTATAGTCAAGTTATAGACTATAGTTGATCCATAAAACTACAGTCTATATCACTCCAAAACTTCCTCTGAGCTTCTTTGTAGTTAATACCATCCCTTCAAGCCCCAGCTCCTATCAACCACTGATCTGAGTTCTGTCTCTATAGCTTTGCTTTTTCCAGAATGTCATAGAAATTAAAGTATATAGTATTTGCCTTTTATGTCTTTTTTTCCCACTTATCATGATACTACTGAGATTCATCCATGTTATTACATGTATTAGTTGTTTCTTCCATTCTTTGCTGCGTAGTATTACATTGTATGCTACCTCAATTTGTTTATCTATTTTTTCAATCCATATTTAGAATTCAAATTTGAATATTCTTATTGTATTGTATCAACATTTGTATTACTTAAGATGATACACATCATATTCTGCTTTCTAGATACATTCTGAATCAAGATTAAACTCACTCACCCAAAACGTTCTTGTTTTTCCTTCACATCTTGAGTGGAGGTTTCCCATGGTCTCAACTGGAAAACTGCTTATGTAATAACTGTGCCAATAAGCAAATAAACAAACCAGCCATCACTTTGAAAACAATACTAAATCTCCTGTAGAATTTTGGTAAAATGCACAGCTACAAATTGCTTAAAATTAAATATCAATGTGAGATTTCCTGAAATTTTATTCTATCCATTTGTTTTAAATAGATATTATGTCCTAAATACTCATCCAAATCAAACTTGAGATAATTACTCCAGAAAGTGCACTTTAAAGCAGCTTGGCTTCCTGGCCAAAAATATGGAAATAATTATACATCAATAGAATAAGAGTATTAGATGGTAATGGCTATGAGATCAATCTGAAAAATTATAAACCTCTTCTCTAAAGTATGTGTTTAAAAAATGTCCTTTTGCTAGATGTGGGCTAAACTCCCAAACTGCTATTTTTTAAATGCATGAACTTCATTATTTAAGAACTCATTATCAAACTTACATGCAATATGGCTTTCTTTGGTGGGGTGAACTGCTTTTTAATCTTTAACTGACACAGTGGAATTATTTGGGAGGGTATGATTTCTGGACACCAGGAACTTCCACCTTCTGCAGCTACAGAGTAGACTCTTAAAGGAAAGTTTGAAAGTAGTGATAATCCCTTCACTTTTATTCCAATTTTAAGATGCAAACATGTAGAGTGGTATATTGAAAAATTAAAACATATTTTAAAATATTAGTTAATTAATGAATTTTCCCTCTATTCTCATATTATCTTATAAACTTAATTGGCTAGTTTTTAAATATTACTGGTCAATCTGAACTACTAACATTTAATATAGGTAAGTGGTAGTTGACTTTCACATAATATACTTTTGACCAATATAAAATGTTAGCAATTTTTATATGTTCAAATTCAAACTTGTACATTACTTGAGGAAGAAGCTGGAGTTGCCTGCCATCCAAAATTTAGCTCAATTTCTGTCATCTTTCACTGTACAACAGTATTTCTGCAATTATTTCAGCATATCACTGTGTTGAGGCTTTATTAATTTGTAGTTAGAAACTAAAAAAAAAATTATTTTGATCTTATTTTTAAAAAATTCTTAGCAGAAATGGAAAAAAAGAAGACATCATACTTATGATAAGATACATACATTTCCTTTAAAAACAGACACATTAGGGGCTTCCCTGGTGGCGCAGTGGTTGAGAATCTGCCTGCCAATGCAGGGGACACGGGTTCGAGCCCTGGTCTGGGAAGATCCCACATGCCGCTGAGCAATTAGGCCCGTGAGCCACAACTACTGAGCCTGCGTGTCTGGAGCCTGTGCTCCGCAACAAGAGAGGCTACGATAGTAAGAGGCCCACGCACCACGATGAAGAGTGGCCCCTGCTTGCCACAACTAGAGAAAGCCCTCGCACAGAAATGAAGACGCAACACAGCCTAAATAAATAAATTAATTAATTAATTAAAAGAAAAAAAACAGACACATTAGAATGGGCAACAATGACAAACGCAGTAAGAAATTAATCTCAATGAGAAATCCTTCAAGGTTTTATTTTTGAATGGAGGTTCATTTGAAAAATATGCTAGACATATATCATTAAAGATTTTTGTCCAAAAAGCAAGGTGGAATTGAAAATTTTAAAAAATACTTTTACTTTTCTGATAACAAGTGTGTAGATAATACACTCACACAGGCACACCTTTGACATCACATCCTTTTTGTTTTATTTTCTAACATGCATGTTATTTAACAATGGAGGTCTTACTTAAATTTCAAGAGGCTTGATTTTAACATCAGAAAATCGAATTTAGCATACAGTATCATTTATGATCTAGACCAGTGTTTATCAAAATGAGTTACATGGAATATAATAATTAATAGGTTTTCTTTGAATACGATTTTATAATCAAACTATTTTACCAGTGAATGTGTTAAATATCAATATATGTTTGTGTATGCTTGAGTGTTTATATTACATTTCTATGTAAAATGGTTTGCTTATTATTGTTTAAGGGCAAAAGTTTGAAAGCCACTGATAAAAAGTAGCTCACCCTTCATAACACTTATTTATCTGGAACGCTTTAAAAACATTTTGATTTTATTAACTGAATTAACAACTTTTGGGGGAGGAATCTCCTATGCTCTGGTTTATAGTTCAACAAAGGAAGGTATAGAGAGGTAAGTGACTTGCACACTGTCACATAGCAAATAAGGGGCTGTGGCAGGATTCAAGTTCAGAAAATCTAGATCTATAGCTTGTACTCTTAGCCACTACTCTAATGCTTCTGACAAAGATGGTGTCAGACCCAGATTTGAGACCAGCAACCAGACTCACAGAATAATACAACACTCTTTCACTTCAGTGGTTATCTCTCTTAAATCCCAGCCTTAGGTCAGAGTTTATTGATGTGGGTCTCTTGGATCATTTGTCCCATAAGATTTCCTTTGTAAAAAGGGTGGGTAAACTGAATGAGTTTAAAAAGTTCTCCCCTCAATAACTCCTCTTGGTTATTTATGGTAGGATTAATGTATAAATGCACTTAACCAAGTTAAAGTAAATGAATCTACTCATATTTATTAATACACTTGAAATAATACTTAACTATTTTATATGCCATACAAACTAATATATTTTTCTCTTCTATTTTCTTCTCTTATTCTCTTTGTCTCTTTATTTTATGCTGTTCTAACTTATTTATTCAATTCTATACAACTTATTCTATTCTGTTCTTTTCCATTCTATTAAGAAAAAGCTGGGGGGCTTCCCTGGTGGCGCAGTGGTTGAGAATCCGCCTGCCAATGCAGGGGACACGGGTTCGAGCCCTGGTCTGGGAGGATCCCACATGCCACGGAGAAACTGGGCCTGTGAGCCACAATTACTGAGCCTGCGTGCCTGGAGCCTGTGCTCCGTAACAAGAGAGGCCGCAACAGTGAGAGGCCCACGCACCGCGATGAAGAGTGGACCCCACTTGCCACAACTAAAGAAAGCCCTCGCACAGAAACGAAGACCCAACACAACCATAAATAAATAAATAGAAATTTTAAAAAAAAGAAAAAGCTGGTTGTGATCCTGAGACTGCAAAACATTAATTTATGTATATGACATATATACTGATCATCACTTAAACTCTGCCTTTAGTCCCCCTGTCCACCTTCCATATAAAACCCATCAGATACTTCATAAAATTTGAATTTTTTTTCCAAAATTTCAGATTTAGACTCTATGCCTGACCTGCTGAATATAGATCTCATGGTGGTCGTGGCTTCAGAATCAATCTCTCTCTCTCATGCATAACATGCTATGGACACTGAATGATCTTCTAAATTTCCAATAATTCCAAAATTGAAGAAATAAATGACATTTAAAGAGAAGGTCTCTGCTTAATATATTCTTTTTGAAGATTTAATCTGTATTTAATATATGCAACACGGACACACACAAACACACACTTACATTCTGACATACATTCATTGTTTGTTTGAAGTATTTAGAGAAAAAAGATGTCTAGGTAACTCTTCCTCAATAATTAGATTGATTCTATGTTGCTTCTATTTTAAAATAAGCTTTAACATTTTAAATCTCAAAATTATATAAAATTAAAATAAAAGCTAAAATTAAGTCAAAGTTGAGAATATGTAGTTTATATTTTCTGTATTATTTTTATATTTAATTGGCATAGATAAGTGTATCTCAAGCCTTTAAATAGGTAAATCATCCTTATATCTATATTCAGAATTGTATGTACTATAGAACAAAAGAGAAGTCTAGCTGTAATTTTACATCCATTTCTCCCAGAATTTGGTGACACATCAAACTATATCTCCTAAGTCCTCTGAAATAATCATTTTATGTGTCTATAGAGTATAATAGTGATATTTATAAAATATAAATATATAAATCCAGTGCAAACATCCAAAAATCCACTTCAAGTTTGAAATATCTTTTTGTTTTTTTTATAAATTTATTTATTTATTTTTGGCTGTGTTGGGTCCCTGCCACTGCAGGCTGGCCCCGTCCAGCTGCTGCGAGCAGGGACCACCCCCTGCCGCAGTGCGCAGGCCTCTCACTGTGGTGGCCTCCCTCGCTGTGGAGCACGGGCTTAGCAGCTGTGGCTTACGGGGCTCTAGGGCACAGGCTCAGCAGCTGCAGCACACGGGCCCAGCCACTCCACGGCATGTGGGATCCTCCCGGACCAGGGATAGAACCCGCGTCCCCTGAGTTGGCAGGCAGACCCCCAACCACTGTGCCACCAAGGAAGCCCTGAAATATCTTTCATTATGATAATTTCTGTAGCTTACATCATGATTTAGAGCATATTTATAAATCCTATAATGCATAATTAAACTTGTTTTATAAAATATTAGGTATCTTTTATAAAAAACATTATTCTTGGTGGATGTTTGGATGTTTGGAAATTAGAATGAGGATTTTATAATATGAAATGCTTTTATGAAAAAAAATATTTATTTAATTTAATTAGTCGATATGCACTTCTAACAATAGATATTTTGACTTTTTATTAGATTTCCAAATCCTTTGAAGAGTAGTTAAAAAGTGATCTCATAGTTCATAATCATCAATGAGTGAAAAAGAATTTTATTCATTGTTAATTCAATATAAGTACTCTTTTCTAAAAAAAAGTTATCAGTTCTTATTTTTCTATCATTCCCATTTCTATCCTCTTCTCCCATGTGTTTGTATTACTTTTACTCCTCCCAATATGTCTTCAATATCTTGAGATAGCCAATAAATTATTTATGGTCATGTACTCTTATAGGAGTTTAAATATGGGGCTTTCTGGCAGGCATATGTATCCAGAGATGTGCAGAACCTTCTGCAAACTCCACGCATCCCTGTTATTCCATAAGCAAATGCTTGACCTATATTAATCACAAGAACATGCAACTTCAGTTGATTTAAAAAGGACTTTAAGACAGCTATATTTTTCTCTCATTCTCACAGTCTGACATCATTTATTGTCATTTTATGTGTGGCTTCCATTCTGATCCAAGAGAGGTTGAGCTACACCTTTTATACTCTACATTTTGGTTTTTTTGTCATATCTTCAGGGTCCTTCAGTGGAAGCTACTATGGTTGTCACTTGTTTGAAAGGCTCTTCCCCTCTCTCTTTGTACACTCCATTCTCTCCACGAACAGCTGCATCACAGCTGTCATTCGGAATGGCAAAGATGTCTGGCTGATACACCTATGCCTGTGGCACACAGAGTGTCTTCAAACAACTAATTAGCGGGAGCTGGGCCACAGAAAAGTTTGGTGCTGTCCTTCAAGCCTACGACCACTGCTGACACCATCATCAAATCTGTCAAATGCAGCTCTTCCTGTGAATCAAACCCAGCCCACTTGTTCTGTGGTGAAGAAAGAATTGGCAGAACATGTTTAATAAGCAATAAAAGAAAGTGATAGTCATCCTTTATACAGGGTTAAGTAATTGAAAAAAATATTGAGCTGGTGGAAATTTTGATAACTAATTTATATCTGTTGCTGGAATACAAGGAATCCAACTGAAAGCATCTCCATAAGTTTCCAGGAAAGAAAATTTATAAGACCACCCATGTTGTTCAAGTATATTTATTTATCCTCTGGAAAATACTAATGTGTGCTTTATTTAATAATAAGGGGCTATTAATTAATATATATAAAATCAGATTTGCACATCCACATACAAATGCAACCTTACATCAGATTTATTATATATAATAATTACATATATTCATCTATAGTATACATACAGTTATTATACATAAAATCTGTTTAAAAAATCCAAATCTATAAGAATATATGCAAATTCGCATATCTGAGTTTAAAATAAAGTCTCTAGAACTTTTAAAGCCAACTATATGGAAAATACACTGAGAAATAGTGTACAGTCGCTGTTCTTATTAACTAAAAATATACGTAGATATCACACTGACTAAGAATGTGAAGTTTGATAGCTACTGTCTTCCTGAATTTCAAACCAAGATGAGGTCTTAATAGTGGAGTCAGGAAAGTGCTGTGAATTGAGAAGAGAAATAACCAGTGGAGCTTCTCTCAAACCTATCATGCCTCCTCCTAACATCAGACCTTCACACATGCACACTACTTGAGAAATATTTTCATTTTTCCACCACCACCGGGTACCCCATTCCTGATCATTTACCTAGTAGACTCCCTCAAGTCTTATATTAATGTTATATTTTTCCTCTACTAGTTTAAATTGCTCCTGTTACATGCTCTTCTTGAATCTTGAATGTATTTAGCACTGCTTACAATTTATGGTAACTTATTGAATATAAAAGTGTATCCCCTTAGACTGTAATGTATGAGACACAAAAGAACCATGTTTGCCTGCTCAGCATGATGTACTTAGCGTATAACATAATTGTGTCTCTGGTATATTTACTAGATAAATATTTGGGAAGGAAGAAAGGAAGGAAAGAAGGGAGGGAGGGATGGAGGGAGGGAGGGAAGGAGGGAGGAAGCGTTAATTTATGACTCATGGATTTGTTTCAGCATGATTTTGGAAAAGGCCAATAAGAGGAAGACGGATAATTTGTTTCTTCTCTAAAGAACTGTCTCAATATCATATTTGTGGGCAAGAAACAGAGGAAGGAATACCTATCACCCAATCCCTGTTTATATGCCTCAAGGGATGGATGCATTTGTGGCCCCATTTAAAAAAATTAAATCAAGCCACATCAGAATGCACAGATAAGTAGTATAGAGTTGGCCAGATGTGTGTATTATTATATTTACTTACAACTCTAATGCCTTCTAAATTTTTCAAACATAGTTTAATAGTATAAAAATTTACATTTTCTAGAAAATATTATTATACAGAAGCATTAAAGATGAGTGTGTGCAGTGTCTATATAGTACTGTACTATACATTCTTTGAATTCTTGGTAATTTGTTTCAAATTTATATATGCTTAGTTAGAAGCTAATAAGGGCTTAACAAATATTTTTAATGAGGTATTTAGGGAAAATTCAACTTTATATAATATAAATTGCACATGACAGATATATATCAAGCAGAGTTTCCCACCAGTCATTATAAAGATTCCTAAATAATGTTTAGAATGGTGGTCAGCAATTGCCCCATTATTTGTTAGGAATTGTTTGCAAGGCCAATGTCACATGAAATGGCACGTAAGAACTTCGGGTTTTCTCATTTGGACATGTGAGAACTTAACTCTAATTGTAATCCATGATGTGTACTTTTTGTTATTTCGCTCAAGTGCAGATTTAAGATTCTTCATGAGAAAAGGATGAAAAGGAGAATATGTCCTTATTTAGTGAGTCACCCAGGCTGCCATCCAGCATGCTTTCTCTACTGTTTGTTAGATATGCAAAGTTTCACAGTAAGTGACTGAAGTGTAACATAGTTTTTATCATTTTTATTAATTTATTGCACTTTGGAGAGTAATTCTGTATGTTACTGAAAATATAATTTTTTTTATATTAGGAATTATGTGTGTATGCATATATATATATGTGTATATATGTATGTATATGTGTGCTATACATATATATATATTTATACGCATATATATATCTCTTTAAATATTTTCTACCTTTTGGGTTTTAGGAAAGATTGTTCTTACAAAGAAATAAAATAAAAGTAAACTGGCTTGTGAATTTAGTACCATTAGTGAAAATCAGTTAATTGCAATAACCTTTGTTACTTCCAAATATTACTTAAAAAATCACTAAATGGTTTACCTATTAATTATTTTCATTTAAAAACTAATATCAGGTTGGCAGATTCAAGATGGTGGAGGAGTAGGAGGACATGGAGTTCATCTCTCTCCATGGATGCATCAGGAATACATCTATAGATGTAACAATTCTAACAGAACACCAGCTATAAACTAGCAGAAGACCTTGGACACCAGAAAGGACTATAAAGATCCCTGCACAATTGGGTAGGACAGAAAAAAGAAGGGAGGAGGAGAGGAAGCAGGACAGGACCTGCACCCAGGGGTGGGGGAGCTGAAGCAGAGAAGAGATTCCCAAATTCAGGGAAACTCCCTCTCCAATGGGCAAATCAATTGGGATAGAAGGGAAGCATCTGAGGAAGAAGGTGAAGCTGGCCGTTCTGTAGCAGATGGGACAGAGTGAGAAATACGCAGATGATCCGTACTGAGGCCCTATGTGCCCCGGACTGGTGCATGTGTTCACAAGTGTGTAAGGGGGCTGGGAGCTGGAGCATGGGGATTGGAGAACAGGCCTGGAGTGAGAACTGATGTTGGCTGTGGGGAGACAGACTGAGGGGATGGGAGGGAGGAAATCCACAGCAGGAAATGACTATGGAGGAAGACCGGACTGCCATGGAAGCAGGGCACTACTGCTTAGTCACACGCAGGGGGAGGAGCCACTATTGTAACCTCTCTCTCCCCACATACTGGCACTGGCTGCCGAGCAATAAAAATTCCCCTCAGAGCTGGCCCTCACGCACCTTATGCTGGGTGTCAGGAATGACCCTCACTAGGGCCATATCTCTTGTGCCTGTGGCTGCCAACTTCCTTGCATATTTGACACTGCCAGGGCTCCCATGATCAAAGTAGTCATACCACCTCTGCACCCTGGCCTCACTGGGGCACACCGAAGAGTTCCAAGCTGGCCTCAGGACCAGACTCCTGTGGGTCGACCACATGCAGAGGTGAGGATAAAACCAAAGCTGAACCCCAGGGACAGGGTGACTAAGGAAGAAGACTGAAAATCTTTCCATCAGCTGTACAAGCTGCAGATTAAATCCCCATGATCAGCTAGGTAGGCCCTGCATCTATGGAATATCTGAGTAGACAGTGAGTGTTCCCACAAATGAAAACTGTCTAGCCCTGGCAGCTGTGACTTTGGGGGCAAGCAGAAGCAGGAATTGGGCCAGATCAGAGTCTGAGTGGTGCCCACAGGGCCCACAGCAGGTCCAGAGACCAGACCAGAGACAGAGGAAGGCCTCTTGGGGAGGCAAAGGTAGCCTGTGGCTCATGGTGTGTGCAGGGACACTTACAGCGGAGACCCCAGGGAAATATAATTATTACTATTAATTTTATTATGTTTTGATTCTTTCTGTTGTTGGTTCTGGCCTTATTTTTGGGGGGGGGATTTTTTTCTTTCGTTTTTTTTTTTATTTGTTTGCTGTCATTTTAGATTTTTGTTTTATTTATTTAGTCTTTTGGGATCTCAGTGTTTTAGAACATTTTTTATTTTAATTTTTTTAATATATTTCTATTTTTACTTTGCTTTTCTGTTGTTCTGTGTTCTTTTCCCTTATTTTCTTCTTCTTTTTCTTTAATATATTTTAAATTATTTTTATATTTCCATTTCTACTTTGCTGTTCTGTTGTCCTGTGTTTTTTCCCTTTTTACATTATTTTATCAATTATTTATCAATAATTTATCAATTATTATCAATTTATCAATTATTTATCAATTATAAATTATTTTATCAATTGATTTTATCAAATCAATTTTATCAGTTTGTTCTGTTTCTTTGCTTTATTCTTCAACTGGCACACTGCTTTGGCTTTGTTTTTAGGTTGTTTTTGTTAGTTTTAATCCTAACTATTTGATTTCATTATTGAGTTCTTCTATTTGTCCAGTTGTTCTCTTACTTTCTGTTTCTGTTTCTTTTACATGTGTGTGTGTTTCCTTGTTTCTGTTTGTTGGATTTTATTTTTACCATTTCTCTGGGGTTCTGTTTGTCTTTTTCTTTTCTTTAATACATTTTCTATTTTATTTTTTTCTATTTCTACATTGCTTTTCTGTTGTTCTGTTTTCATCCCCCTGACTCTTTTTCTTTTCTTTTCTTTTTTATTTTTATCATTTTTGTTCGTTTGTTTTGTTTCTTTGCTTCATTCTTCAGTTGGCACTCTGCTTTGGTTTTGTTTTTTGGTTTTTTGTTTTTGTCAGTTTTCCTTTTAATTGTTTGATTTTGTTCTTTGGTTCTTTTGTTTGGTTGTTCTCTTGCTTTTTCATTTATTTGGTTCTGTTTTTGTTTCTTTTGTGTGTGTGCATGTTTCCTTGTTTCTTTTTTTGTTTGTTTGATTTTACTTTTTACCATCTGTCTGGGGTTTTGTTAGTCTTTTTCTTTTTTTTTAATCCCCTTTATTGCTGGGACAAGCAACTTACAGGGTCGTGGTTGCTCAACCGGAAGTTGGGCCTGAGGCTCTGGGGTGGGAGGACTGAGTCCAGGATGCTGGACCACTAGAGAATTCCCAGTCCCAGGGAAGATTAATCATCAAGAGCTCACACGGAGGTCTCTATATGAATCCAAGACGTGGCTCCACCCAACTGCCAGAAGTGTCCAGTGCTGGACGTGTCACACCAAAAAATAAACAAGACAGGAACACAAACCCACCCATCAGCACACAGAATACCTAAAGTCATACTAAGCTCACAGACACCCCAAAACACACCACCTGACACGGCACTGCCCTTGGAGGGAAAAGACTCAGCTCGACCCACCAGAATGAAGGTACTAGACCCTCCCATCAGAAAGCCTACCCACTGGACCAACCTTACCACTGGGGGCAGAGACAGAAGCAAGAGGAACTATGACCCTGAAACCTGGGGAAAGGAGACCACAAATACTATAAATTAGACAAAATGAGAAGATAGAGAAATATCTTTAAATCAAAGGAGCAAGATAAAAACCCAGAAGACCAAATAAATGAAGAGGAAATAGGCAAACTACCTGAAAAATAATTCAGAATAATGATAGTAAAGAAGATCCAAAATCTTCGAAAAAGAGTGGAGAAAATACAAGAAACGTTTAACAAGGACCTAGAAGAACTAAAGAGCAAACAAACAGTAATGGACAACACAATAAGTGAAATTAAAAATACTCTAGAAGGAATCAATAGCAGAATACTTGAGGCAGAAGAATGGATACGTGAGCTGGAAGATCAAATGGTGGAAATAACTGTCGCAGAGCAGAATAAAGAAAAAAAGAATGGAGGACTGTGTCAGAGACCTCTGCAACAACATTAAGCACACCAACAATCAGATTATAGGCATCCCAGAAAAAGAAGAAAGAAAGGATCTGAGAAAATATTTGAAGAGATTATAGTTGAAAACTTCCCCAACATGGGAAAGGAAATACTCAATCGAATCCAGGAAGCGCAGAGAGTTCCATACAGGATAAACCCAAGGAAAAACTCACTGAGACACATATTAATCAAACTAAAAAAATTAAACACAAAGAAAAAAATATTACAAGCATCAAGGGAAAAGCAACAAATAACATACAAGGGAATTTCCATAAAGTTAACAGCTAATCTTTCAGAAGAAACTTTACAGGCCAGAAGGGAGTGGCAAGATATAATTAAAGTGATGAAAGGGAAAAACCTACAACCAAGATTACTCTACCCAGCTAGGATCTCATTCAGATTCGAAGGTGAAATCAAAAGCTTTAAAGACAAGCAAAAGTTAAAAGAATTCAGCACCAACAAACCAGATTTACAACAAATGCTAAAGGAACTTCTCTAGGCAGAAAACACAAGAGAAGGAAAAGACCTACAAAAACAAACCCAACACAATTAAGAAAATGGTAATAGGAACATACAGATCAATAATAACCTTGAATGTAAATGGATTAAAAGGTCCAACCAAGACACAGACTAGCTGAATGGATACAAAAAGAAAACCCATATATATGCTGTCTACAAGAGACCCATCTCAGAGCTAGGGACACATATAGACTGAAAGTGAGGAGATGTAAAAGGTATTCCATGCAAATGGAAATCAAAAGAAAGCTGGAGTAGCAATACTCATATCAGGCAAAATACACTTTAAAATAAAGACTATTACAAGAGATAATAAAGGACACTACATAATGATCAAGGTATCAATCCAAGAAGAAGATATAACAGTTGTAAATATCTATGCACCCAACATAGGAACACCTCAATACATAAGGCAAATGCTAACAGCCATAAAAGGAGAAATCTACAGTAACACAATAATAGTAGGGTACTTTAACACACCACTTACACCAGTGGACAGATCATCCAAACAGAAAATAAACACAAGTTTTAAATGACACATTAGACCAGTTGGACTTAATTGAAATTTATAGGACATTCCAACCAAAAACAATAGAATACACTTTCTTCCCAAGTGCACACAGAACATTCTCCAGAATAGATCATGTCTTGGGTCAGAAATCAAGCCTTGGTAAATTTAAGAAAATTGAAATTGTATCAAGCATCTTTTCTGACCACAATATTATGAGACTAGATATCAATTACAGGAAGAAAACTGTAAAAAACACAAACACATGGATGCTAAACAATACACTACTAAATAACCAAGAGATCACTGAAGAAATCGAAGAGGAAATCAAAACATACCTAGAAACAAATGACAATGAAAACACGATGACCCAAAATCTATGTGATGCAGCAAACACAGTTCTAAGAGGGAAGTTTGTAACAATACAATACTACCTCAAGAAACAAGAAAAGTCTCAAATAAACAACCTAACCTTACACCTAAAGATTTAGAGAAAGAAGAACAAAAAAACTGCCAGAGTTAGCAGAAAGAAAGAAATCATAAAGATCAGATCAGAAATAAATAAAAAGAAATGAAAGAAACAGCAAAGATCAATAAAACTAAAAACAGGTTTTTTGAGAAGATAAACAAAATTGATAAACAATTAGCCAGACTCATCAAAAAAGAAATAAAAGGGAGAAGCCTCAAATCAACAGAATTAGAAATGAAAAAGGATTGGGAGATTGGGATTGACAATATATACACTAACATGTATAAAATGGTTAACTAATAAGAAACTGCTGTATAAAAAAATAAATAAAATAAAATTCAAAACTTCAAAAAAAAAGAAATTAAAAAGGAGAAGTAACAACTGACACTGCAGAAATACAAAGGATAATGAGAGATTACTATGAAAAACTATATGCCATTAAAATGGACAAATTCTTAGAAAATTACAACCTTCCAAGACTGAACCAGGAAGAAATAGAAACTATGAACAGACCAATCACAAACACTGAAATTGAAACTGTGATTAAAAATCTTCCAACAAACAAAAGCCCAGGACAAGATGTCTTCACAGGCAAATTCTATCAAACATTTAGAGAAGAGCTAACACCTATCCTTCTCAAACTCTTCCAAAATATAGCAGAGGGAGGAACACTCCCAAACTCATTCTACAAGGCCACCAACACCCTGATAACAAAACAAGACAAAGATGTCACAAAACAAGAAAATTACAGGCCACTATCACTGATGAACATAGATGCAAAAATTCTCAACAAAATACTAGCAAACAGAATCCAGCAGCACATTAAAAGGATCATACACCATGATCAAGTGGGGTTTATCCTGGGAATGCAAGGATTCTTCAATATACTCAAATCTATCAATGTGATACACCATACTAACAAATTGAAGGATAAAAACCATATGAAAATCTCAATAATGCAAAAAACTTTCAACAAAATTCAACACCCATTTATGATAAAAACCCTAAAGAAAGTGGGCATAGAGGGAATCTACTTCAACATAATAAAAGCCATATATAACAAACCCACTGCCAACATCATTCTCAATGGTGAAAAAACTGAAAGCATTTCCTCTAAAATCAGGAACAAGACAAGGGTGCCCACACTTTTTTTTTTTTTCTCACCACTATTACTCAGCATGGTTTTGGAAATTTTAGCCATGGCAATCAGAGAAAAAAAAAGAAATAAAAGGAATTCAAATAGGAAAAGAAGAAGTAAAACTGTCACTGTTTGCAGATGACATGATACTATACATAGAGAATCCTAAAGATGCTACCAGAAAACTACTAGAGCTAATCAATGAATTTGGTAAAGTAGCAGGATACAAAATTAATGCACAGAAATCTCTTGCATTCCTATACTCTAACAATGCACAATCAGAAAGAGAAATTGAGGAAATACTCCCATTTATTGTCACAACAAAAAGAATAATATACCTAGGAATAAACCTACCTAAGGAGGCAAAAGACCTGTATGCAGAAAACTATAAGACACTGATGAAAGAAATCAAAGATGATACAAACAGATGGAGAGATATACCATATTCTTGGAGGGGAAGAATCAACTTTGTGAAAATGACTATACTACCCAAAGTGATCTACAGATTCAGTGCAGTCCCTATCAAACTACCAATGGCATTTTTCACAGGACTAGAACAAAAAATTGCACAATTTGTTAAGGAAACACAAAAGACCCTGAATAACCAAAGCAATCCTGAGAAAGAAAAATGGAGCTGGAGGAATCAAGCTCCCTGACTTCAGACTATATTACAAAGCTACAGTAATCAAGACAGTATGGTAAGGGCACAAAAACAAAAATATAGATCAATGGAACAGGATAGAAAGCCCAGAGGTAAGCACATGCACATATGGTAACCTTAACTTTGACAAAGGAGACAAGAATATACAATGGAGAAAAGACAGCCTCTTCAATAAGTGGTGTTGGGAAAACTGGACAGCTACATGTAAATGAATGAAATTAGAACACTCCCTAACACCATACACAAAAATAAACTCAAAATGGATTACAGACCTAAATGTAAGGCCAGACACTGTAAAACTCATAGAGGAAAGCATAGGCAGAACACTCTATGACATAAATTACAGTGAGATGCTTTTTGACCCACATCCTAGAGAAATTGAAATAAAAACAAAAATAAACAAATGGGACTTAATGAATCTTAAAAGCTTTTGCACAGCAAAGGAACCATAAACAAGATGAAAGACAACCTTCAGAATGGGAGAAAATATTTACAAAGGAAGCAACTGACAAAGAATTAATCTCCAAAATATACAAGCAGCTCATGTAGCTCAATATCAAAAAAACAAACAACCCAATTCAAAAATGGGTGGAACACCTAAACAGACATTTCTCCAGAGAAGATATACAGATTGCCAACAAACAAATGAAGAGATGCTCAACATCACTAATCATTAGAGAAATGCAAATCAAAACCACAATGAGTTATCACCTCCAACTGGTCAGAATGGCCATCATTAAAAAATCTAGAAAAGGGAACCCTCCTGCTCTGTTGGTGGGAATGTAAATTGATACAGCCTCTATGGAGAACAGTATGGAGGTTCCTTAAAAAACTAAAAATAGAATTACCATATGATCCAGCAATCCCACTACTGGGCATATACCCTGAGAAAACCATAATTCAAAGAGATACATGTACTGCAATGTTCATTGCAGCACTATTTACAATAGCCAGGATATGGAAGCAACTTAAATGTCCATCGATAGATGAATGGATAAAGAAGTGGCACTTATATACAATGGAATATAACACAGCCATAAAAAGGAATGAAATTGAGTTATCTGTAATGAGGTGGATGGAACTAGAGTCTGTCATACAGAGTGAAGTAAGTCAGAAAGCGAAAATCAAATACCGTATGCTAACACACATATATGTAATCTAAAAAAACGGTACTGATGAACCTAGTGGTGGGGCAGGAATAAAAACCCACAGTTAGAGAACGGACTTGAGGACACAGGGGGGAAGGGGAAGCTGGGATGAAGTAGCACTGATATATATACACTACCAATGTAAAATGGATGGCTTGTGAGAAGCTGCTGCCAGGGAGATCAGTACGATGCTTTGTGATGATGTAGAGGGATGGGATAGGGAGGGTGGGAGGGAGGGAATAGGGGATATATGTATACATATAGCTGATTCAGTTTGTCTTACAAAAGAAACTAACACAACGTTGTAAAGCAATTATGCTCCAATAAAGATTTTTAAAAATAAAAAAAAAACTAATATCAACTGTAATACCTATTCTAAGTACTAAACACAGTTAATTTTTTGAAGCTAAATTTGGTTGGGTAGCATGACTATATAATACACCATCAACATGAAAATGCAATTATTTAGTATAATATTCATATATTAAACCCTGTTTAACTAGATCCAGAATATTAATTTAAGTTAGTTAAGTAAGGTTAATATGTGATAAGTACAAAAAAGAAAAGAGAAAAAAAAGGAAAGGAAAGAAGAAAAGAGAAGAAAAGAAAAGACCAAGACCAAGTAAGACAATTGCAAATGTGCCTGGCTTTACATCTCTCCTTTTTTTATTTGAAAGTAGTAGATAATGTTAACATTTTCCTCTTACTCCATTTGGTAGTGTTAATTTCTAAGATGTATTACAAACATTGAGACCATTGTATTCCCACCTCTCAGTGTGCCTTTGGTTTGGTGACCCAAGCTCAAGGTGCACCCATAATTTCATCTTTAATGGGGAGGGAGATTACACTTACTGAAGGACAACTTTTCTAAGGTTATGAATGTGAAATGTAAGACATGCAGTAATCGTTTAATACATTTTAGTTATCTTCCCTTACCACACGCTCGCTCCTCTCACTCTCCATTTGACATGTTTTATTCTATTAAATATGTCCATCAAATGACACTCTGTAATGTTCAGGAAACAAATGATAATTTAACTTCTATGAACTTCTGAATCCAGCAAAACTTGCCTTATAAATTTATGTAAAAGGTCAGAAATATTTCCTTTATCAAGATGGTTTTCCCAATTTTTGTCTATTGATTTATAGCAGTGGTCCATCCTGGGATATCTTAATCAACCATCTGCACCCATGAATTTCACACTTGTAATAACTGCCACATTTCCAAAGTCTGGCAGTTAAAATTCACGTGTTTTAAAACTCTTTCACCAATTTCCCTAACTCTTAGAGCTAAGATTTCCATCTGATATTGATTTTCGGATTTCATTGCTACAAGGGAAAAGTCTTATCTCAAAAATTCATACACTAAACACTAGACCATTTTGTAAAAATACTTCAGCTCAAGCATCAAAAACAGTGACAGGGAACAGCTACTCATACTGAGATGCAGTCTTGTATGAATTCCAATAACTGAGACATTTTCCTACAGATTGCGGAGTATAGACCCTGAGAGCTCTATCTGCTTATATTTTATGCAGTTTCATGGGTAAAGGGAATTGAATATAGTAAAGGGAAATGACAATAAAATTTATAGATCAAAGATGCTTAGTAAAGATAATATGCATTTATGGTATGAAAACAAGGTGCACTTATTTTTTCTTTGCCTCTATTTTAACCATTATGATGTTCTGTGTATCCAGTGACAGAAGGTCTGCCAGGAAGATAAAACTTAAACATGACAGTTAGTTTAAATTCCACACCTAATTCGAAATCTAATTTAGGAACTATTTTCTTTGACACTTGCTTGAAAGAAGTGTATATAGCTTGAAGGTAGTTATTAGATCACTCTAGGATCAGAAAACTTGGATCTAATTCTAGTGCTTATCTGTAGCTAGCTCTGTGACCCAGGGCAAGCTACTCCATCTTTTTAGTCTTCAAATTATGCTTCAGTAACATGAATATATAATCTCGATGGTCCCTAACAGTCAAATAGTCAGTGATTTTTGATTTTATTAGACATTATCACAGAGTAGTTACGCTGAAGTTTCTGAAGCCATGTGTTGTAGTTTACTCCATCTTCAGTAACTACTATCTTTGTGAATTTGAGAAGAATTACATAACCTCTGTGTGTCTCAGTTTCCACATCTGTAAAATGGGAATAATAATAATAGTACCTACCTAATGGGGTTGTCATTAGAATTAAATGAGCTATATTTTAATAATTGTAATATGAAAATTTCCTATATTTCCTCATATCTTAAAGCAGGACACATATTAAATAAATCATAAATAAACATTTATTAGAGTTTAATTAACAGCCATTTTTCCATAGTGGTGCATGAAATTGTAGCACGTTTTATACCCAGTAATAGATTAGATGAAATTTTGTAATACACATAAAGTGCTTAGACTAGTGTTTGGGCAAAAATTGCCCAATAGATGATATTAACATTTCTCTATAAGTAAGCAGTAATTGTTATATCTAAATTAAGAGTGATAAGTTGAGTGATAGTTTAAGTGTGATTAAAATCTTGCTAGTCATATCAGCCTTCATTTTATTTTGTATCTAATGTCATAGTACAGATTTAATAACTGAATTCAATTAATAAATATTAATTGACATAAAATATTACTTTCTACTTGAAAAACAGAATAGTTTTATATAATTAAGTATTTTTATGATAGATAGAACAAACGTGCTCTTTTTTACAAAGTAAGGTGATTAAAGAAGGAAAATATAAATTGTAAGAAAATTGAAAATTAAGAATATACATATATTTACCAAGTTTAGTCCATTATTCAATATGAAGAAAAAAATAACAGCATATTACAGGCACCAACTTTTAGATCATAATTGCCTTTAGTTATAAATTCCCAAGAAAGATTAATATTAGATTAATAACTTTTAAGGAACTGCTTACTAAACTGATTCCCTAGTTATTGGTCTACAGATATTAAGCATTTATACAGAAATCCTGTCTCTCAGAATGCTTTATAGAACTCCAAAGCTGACATCAGTTCTATCTTCAAGTTTTATTTTATAAGAAACATCAGAGGAGGAGCTTCAAGATGGCGGAAGAGTAAGACATGAAGATCACCATCCTCCCCACAAATACATCAGAAATACATCTACATGTAGAACAACTCCTACAGAACACCTACTGAATGCTGGCAGAAGACATCAGACATCCCAAAAGGCAAGAAACTCCCCATGTACCTGGGTAGGGCAAAAGAAAAAAGAAAAAACAGAGACAAAAGAATAGGGATGGGACCTGCACCAGTGGGAGGGAGCTGTGAAGGAGGAAAGGTTTCCACACACTAGGAAGCCCCTTCGCAGGTGGAGACTGCAGGTGGCGGAGGGGGGAAGCTTTGGAGCCATGGAGGACAGCGCAGCAATGGGGGTGCAGAGGGCAAAGCTGAGAAATTCCCTCACAGAGGATCGGTGCCGACCAGCACTCACCAGCCCGAGAGGCTTGTCTGCTCACGCACTGGGACAGGTGGGGGCCGGGAGCTGAGGCTCGGGCTTCAGTCAGATTCCAGAGAGAGGACTGGGGCTGGCTGTGTAAACACAGCCTGAAGGGGGCTAGTGTGCCATAGCTAGCCGGGAGGGAGTCCAGGAAAAGGTCTGGAAGTGCCAAAGAGCCAAGAGACTTTTTCTTGCCTCTTTGTTTCCTGGTGTGTGAGGAGAGGGGATTAAGAGCGCTGCTTAAAGGGGCTCCAGAGACGGACGCAAGCCGCGGCTATCAGTGCAGACCTCAGAAACGGGCATGAGACTCTAAGGCTGCTGCTGCAGGCACCAGGAAGCCTGTGTGCAAGCACAGGTCACTATCCACACCTCCCCTCCCGGGAGCCTGTGCAGCCCGCCACTGCCAGGGTCCCGTGATCCAGGGACAACTCCCCAAGGGAACACACAGCATGCCTCAGGCTGGTGTAACATCTCGTCAGCCTCTGCCACCACAGGCTCACCACGCACTCTGTACCCCTCCCTCCCCACGGCCTGAGTGAGCCAGAGCCCCTGAAGCAGCTGCTCCTTTCACCCCGTCCTGTCTGAGCAAAGAACAGACGCCCTCAGGTGACCTACACACAGAGGCAGGGCCAAATCCAAAGCTGAATCCCAGGAGCTGTGCGAACAAAGAAGAGAAAGGGAAATCTGTCCCAGCAGCCTCAGAAGCAGCGGATTAAATCTCCACAGTCAACCTGATGTACCCTGCATCTGTGGAATACCTGAATAGACAACGAATTATCCCAAATTGAGGAGGTGGACTTTGGGAGCAACTATATATATAAATTTTTTCCCTTTTTCTCTTTTTGTGAGTGTCTATGTGTATGCATCTGTGTGTGATTTCCTCTGTAGAGCTTTGCTTTTACCATTTGTCCTAGGGTTCTGTCTGTCTGGTTTTTCTGTTTTTCGTTTTACTTTTTTTAGAATAGTTTTCAATGCTTGTTATCATTGGTGGATTTGTTTTTTGGTTTGGTTTTTCTCTTCTTTCTTTTTTAAATTACTTAAAAAAAATTTTTATGATTATTTTTCATTTTCTATTTTAATAACTTTTATTTTATTTTATCTTTTTCTTTATTTCTTTCTTTTCTTCTCCATTTAATTCTGAGCCGTGTGGATGACAGGGTCTTAGTGCTCCAGCCAGGCATCAGGGCTGTGCCTCTGAGGTGGGAGAGCCAAGATCAGGACACTGATCCGCAAGAGACATCCCAGCTCCACGTAACATCAAATGGCAAAAATCTCCCAGACATCTCCATCTCAACGTCAAGACCCAGCTCCACTCAACGACCAGCAAGCTACAGTGCTGGACAACCTATGCCAAACAACTAGCAAGACAGAAACACAACCCCACCCATTAGGAGAGAGGCAGCCTAAAATCATAATAAGGTCACAGACACCCCAAAACACACCACCAGACGTGGACCTGCCCACCAGAAAGACAAGATCCAGCCTCATCCACCAGAAATCAGGCACTAGTCCCCTCTACCAGGAAACCTACACAACCCACTGAACCAACCTTAGCCACTGGGGGTAGAAACCAAGAACACCAGGAACTACGAACCAGCAGCCTGTGAAAAGGAGACCCCAAACACAGTAAGTTAAGCAAAATGAGAAGATAAAGAAACACACAGCACATGAAGGAGCAAGGCCAAAACGCATCAGAACTAACAAATGAAGAGGAAATAGGCAGTCTATCCAAAAAAGAATTCAGAGTAATGATAGTAAAGATGATACAATATCTTGGAAATACAATGGAGAAAATGCAAGAAATGTTTAACAAGGACTTAGAAGAACTAAAGAGCAAACAAACAATTATGAACAACACAATAAATGAAATTAAAAATTCTCTAGAAGGGATCAATAGCAGAATAACTGAGGCAGAAGAACAGATAAGTAACCTGGAAGATTAAATAGTGGAAATAACTAGTGCAGAGCAGTATAAAGAAAAAAGAATGAAAAGGATTGAGGACAGTCTCAGAGACCTCTGAGACAATATTAAATGCACCAACACTCGAATTATAGGGGTCCCAGAAGAAGAAGAGAGAAAGAAAGGGACTGAGAAAATATTTGAAGAGATTATAGTTGAAAACTTCCCTAATATGGGAAATGAAATAGTCAATCAACTCTAGGAAGCACAGAGAGTCCCATAGAGGATAAAACCAAGGAGAAACATGTCAAGACACATATTAATCAAACTATCAAAAATTAAATACAAAGAAAAAAATACTAAAAGCATCAAGGGAAAAGCAACAAATAACATACAATTGAACCCCTATAAGGTTAACAGATGATCTTTCAGCAGAAACTCTGCAAGCCAGAGGGAGTGGCAGGACATACTTAAAGCGATGAAAGGGAAAAACCTACAATCAAGATTACTCTACCCAGCAGGATCTCATTCAGATTTGATGGAGAAATTAAAGCCTTTACAAACAAGCAAAAGCTAAGAATTCAGCACAACCAAACCAGCTTTATAACAAATGCTAAAGGAACTTCTCTAGGCAGGAAACACAAGAGAAGGGAAAGACCTACAATAGCAAACCCAAAACAATTAAGAAAATGGTAATAGGAACGTATGTATTGATAATTACCTTAAATGTAAATGGATTAAATGCTCCAACCAAAAGACATAGACTGGCTGAATGGATAGAAAAACAAGACCCATATATATGCTGTCTACAACAGACCCACTTCAGACCTAGGGACACATACAGACTGAAAGTGAGGGGATAGAAAAAGATATTCCATGCAAATGGAAATCAAAAGAAAGCTGGAGTAGCAATTCTCATATCAGACAAAATAGACTTTTAAACAAAGACTATTAAAAGAGACAAAAAGAACACTACATAATGATCAAGGGATCAATCCAAGAAGAAGATATAACAGTTGTAAATATTTATGCACCCAACATAGGAACACCTCAATATATAAGGCAAATACTAACAGCCATAAAAGGGGAAATCAACAGTAACACAGTCATAGTAGGGGACTTTAATACCCCACTTTCACCAATGGGCTTATCATCCAAAATGAAAATAAAAAAGGAAACACAAGCTTTAAATGATACATTAAACAAGATGGACTTAATTGATATTTATAGGACATTCCATCCAAAAACAACAGAATACACTTTCTTCTCAAGTGCTCATGGAACATTCTCCAGGATAGATCATATCATGGATCACATGTCAAGCCTTGGTAAATTTAAGAAAATTGAAATCATACTAAGTATCTTTTCTGATCACAAAACTATAAGACTAGTTATTAGTTACAGGAAAATATCTGTAAAAAATACAAACACATGGAGGCTAAACAATACACTACATGATAACCAAGAGATCACTGAAGAAATCAAAGAGGAAATTAAAAAATTCCCAGAAACAAATGACAATGAAAACACGACAACCCAAAACCTATGGGGTGCAGCAAAAGCAGTTCTAAGAGGGAAGTTTATAGCAATACAATCCTACCTTAAGAAACAAGAAACATCTCAAATAAACAACTTAACCTTACACCTAAAGCAAGTAGAGAAAGAAGAACAAAAATACTCCAAATTTAGCAGAAGGAAAGAAATCATAAGATCACATCAGAAATAAATGAGAAAGAAATGAAGGAAACAAGAGCAAAGATCAATACAACTAAAAGCTGGTTCTTTGAGAAGATAAACAAAATTGATAAACCATTAGCCAGACTCATCAAGAAAAAAAGGGAGAAGACTCAAATCAATAGACTTAGAAACGAAAAAGGAGAAGTAACAACTGACACTGCAGAAATACAAAGGATCATGAGATTACTACAAGCAACTGTAGGCCAATAAAATGGACAACCTGGAAGACATGGACAAATTCTTAGAAATGCACAACTTTCTGAGCCTGAACCAGGAAGAAATAGAAAATATGAACAGACCAATCACAAGCACTGAAAATGAAACTGTGATTAAAAATCTTCCAACAAACAAAAGCCCAGGACCAGATGGCTTAACAGTCGAATTCTATCAAACATTTAGAGAAGAGCTAACACCTATCCTTCTCAAACGCTTCCAAAATATAGCAGAGGGAGGAACACTCCCAAACTCATTCTATGAGGTAACCATCACCCTAATACCAAAACCAGACATAGATGTCACAAAAAAAAGAAAACTACAGACCAATGTCACTGATGAACATAGATG
This sequence comes from Balaenoptera physalus, assembly GCF_965194825.1. NCBI lineage: Eukaryota > Metazoa > Chordata > Mammalia > Artiodactyla > Balaenopteridae > Balaenoptera > Balaenoptera physalus. The sequence continues at coordinate 39,167,744 of NC_138899.1, read as the reverse complement.
CAAAAATCCTCAACAAAATACTAGTAAACAGAATCCAACAGCACGTTAAAAGGATCATACACCATGATCAAGTGGGGTTTATTCCAGGAATGCAAAGATTCTTCAATATATGCAAATCAATCTATGTGATAAACCATATTAACAAACTGAAGGAGAAAAACCATATGATCATCTCAATAGATACAGAGAAAGCTTTCAACAAAACTCAACACCCCTTTATGATAAAAACCCTCCAGAAAGGAGGCATAGTGGGAACTTACCTCAACATAATAAAGGCCATATATGACAAACCCACAGCCAACATCGTCCTCAATGCTGAAAAACTGAAACCATTTCCACTAAGATCAGGAACAAGACAAGGTTGCCCACTCTCACCACTATTATTCAACATAGTTTTGGAAGTTTTAGCCACAGCAATCAAAGAAGAAAAAGAAATAAAATGTATCCAAATCGGAAAAGAAGAAGTAAAGCTGTCACTGTTTGCAGATGACATGATACTATACATAGAGAATCCTAAAGATGTTACCAGAAAGCTACAGAGCTAATCAATGCATTTGGTAAAGTAACAGGATACAAAATTAATCCACAGAAATCTCTTGCATTCTTATATACTAATGATGAAAAATCTGAAAGTGAAATTAAGAAGACACTCCCATTTACCATTGTAACAGAAAGATTAAAATACCTAGAAATAAACCTACCTAAGGAGACAAAAGACCAGTATGCAGAAAATTATAAGACACTGATGAAAGAAATTAAAGATGATACAAATAGATGGAGAGATATACTATGTTCTTGGATTGGAAGAATCAACATTGTGAAAATGACTATGCTACTCAAAGCAATGTACAGATCCAATGCAATCCCTATCAAACTACCAATGGCATTTTTCACAGAACTAGAACAAAAAAATTCACAATCTGTATGGAAACACAAATGACCCCGAATATCCAAAGCAATCTTGAGAAAGAAAAACAGAGCTGGAGGAATCAGGCTCCCTGACTTCAGACTATAGTACAAAGCTACAGTAATCAAGACAGTATGGTTCTGGCACAAAAACAGAAATATAGATCAATGGAAGAGAATAGAAAGCCCTGAGATAAACCCACGCAATATGGTCACCTTATCTTTGATAAAGGAGGCAAGAATATAAAATGGAGAAAAGGCAGCCTCTTCAATAAGTGGTGCTGGGAAACCTGGACAGCTACATGTAAAAGAATGAAATTAGAACACTCCCTAACACCATACACAAAAATAAACTCAAAATGGATTAAAGAACTCAATGTAAAGCCAGACATTATGAAACTGTTACAGGAAAACATAGGCAGAACACTCTATGACATGAATCACAGCAAGATCCTTTTTGACCCAACTCCTAGAGAAATGGAAATAAAAACACAAACAAATGGGACCTAATGAAACTTAAAAGCTTTTGCACAGCAAAGGAAACCATAAACAAGATGAAAAGACAACCCTCAGAATGGGAGAAAATATTTGCAAATGAAGCAACTGACAAAGGATTAATCTCCAAAATTTACAAGCAGCTCATGCAGCTCACTATCAAAAAAACAAAAAACCCAATCCAAAAATGGGCAGAAGACCTAAAAAGACATTTCTCCAAAGAAGATTTACAGATTGCCAACAAACACATGAAAGGATGCTCAACATCACTAATCATTAGAGAAATGCAAATCAAAACTACAATGCGATATCATCTCACACTGGTCACAATGGCCATCATCAAAAAATCTAGAAACAATAAATGTTGGAGAGGGTGAGGAGAAAAGGGTATCCTCTTGCACTGTTGGTAGGAATGTAAACTGATACAGCCACTATGGAGAACAGTAGAGAAGTTCCTTAAAAAACTAAAAATAGAACTACCATACGACCCAGCAATCCCACTAGTGGGCATATACCCTGAGAAAACCATAATTCAAAAAGAGTCATGTACCTAAATGTTCATTGCAGCTCTATTTGCAATAGCCAGGACATGGAAGTAACCTAAGTGTCCAGCGACAGATGAAAGGATAAAGAAGTTGTGGCACATATATACAATGGAATATTACGCAGCCATAAAAGGAAACGAAATCGAATTATTTGTAGTGTGGTGGATGGACCTAGAGTCTGTCATACATAGTGAAGTAAGTCAGAAAGAGAAAAACAAATACTGTATGCTAACACATATATATGGAATCTAAAGAAAAAAAAATGGTCATGAAGAACCTAGGGGCAAGATGGGAATAAAGACGCAGACCTACTAGAGAATGGACTTGAGGACAAGGGGAGGGGGAAGGGTAAGCTGGGACAAAGTGAGAGAGTGGTAGTGTATATATGGACATATAAGCACTACCAAATGTAAAATAGGTATCTAGTAGGAAGCAGTCGCATAGCACAGGGAGATCAGCTCGGTGCTTTGTGACCAGCTAGAAGGGTTGGATGTGGAGGGTGGGAGGGAGGGAGACGCAAGAGGGAAGAGATATGGGGATATATGTATAAGTATAACTGATTCACTTTGTTTTAAAGCAGAAACTAACACACCATAGTAAAGCAATTATACTCCAATAAAAACGTTAAAAAAAATCAGAGATTGTCATTCTGCATTTAAAAAAATGTGTACTTAAGAAATTAGGCATATTATTATCAAAAGCAATACACACATAAGGAGCTTGAAACAGATCTGGCACAGAGGACATGCTACAAAAGTTTCAGTTGTCTAAATCATCATCTTTTATGGTATCATAGACCACTAGAGATATATAGGACCTAAGAGATAACTTACTTTGAAACCACTCAGACTACAATTGGCCTGGGGTATATATGACGGTTAAATGAGAATTTGTGAGATAAAAGTTTTCTAAAGTATTTTCTTTCTTTCCTTTGTTTATGAACATAGCACAGCAGATTTACTTTCACTATTCTTTGATGATTGGAGTCATAATATAAATTGACATTGTAACTCTTAGTATCATTTTTTCTTGTCAATATTCCCTAGAACTTTAGTCTAATAAACTCTGTACACACTGTGTTCCTATGCTTTGAGACTTATAAATATCTAGGGAAGAAAAATATCTGGTTCCTAGAAAATTATTTTAATTACAGCTCATTTAAATTCCTTAGAAAAAATAAGAAAATCTTCAGTTAACAATTTCCATATTCTACCCTCTTGGGTAATCCAAGAGGTCTCTGGGGAGTATGGATTCTTTACTCAAAAGATACAGACATGAAAATGTTATAAAAATGAGTATAATTCTTAGGAATTTGAAATCAACTTGGATTTCAATGGCTTTCAGAACATTCTGGATGGGCTTTTTAAAGATTTACATGAGTGTTTATGAATGAAACATTTATTTCTGCCATAGAATAAGGGTTGTGTTATTATTGAATGGAATAAGGGTGAGTAATGGCACACACTCCTGTGTTCTAGACACTTGACACATACATAGTGATGATGAACAATCAAAGGGTTAAAAATTACAGTTCTTCTCTCAACTGTCAAGTGATTAAAATTTTGGAGAGAGAAAGATAAAGAAAATAAAAGCAAAGCAGGAAGAAGACTATATGCTGTAGTTTAGAAGGATGTTTCTAAATAGCTCTACACAAAGAAAAAGAAAAATAAGAAAAAAATACATGGAGGAAAAATTAGGGGATAAGCTGCCCCAAATGTCACTTTATCCTTTTTCCACCTCAGTTAATGGTATGTCCAAAAAAAGAAGTTGCCTGCTCAATCAAATTTCTATTAATCAAAGTAGTTTCTCTGACCTACATTACACCCGGAACTTTGACAAGGATAGATTCCTTTAGTTGGCAAAAACACTTTACTGTTAATAATAATCAAAACATTTTCAGTACCTTTAAGGAAATGGGGGGGAAAACCTAGCTTCAATGAGAAAATAGAAAACACATGAACACACCAGCACACACACATACATATATGCCCATATACATAATCTATCTCTCCATCATCTTTTTACAATCTATATTATGACAGTGGACAATAGGTGAAACAAATATGTGTGTATTAATACTAGAGTCAATTATTGAAACACAATTCATTAAAAATATGGATCTTTTATTGCACAATGTGAACATACTTAGCATTATTAAACTCTACACTTAAAATGATTAAAATAGTAAATTTCATGTTATGTGTTTTAAATCACTATTTTTTTTAAATGAAAAATAACATATTCCTACATCCAGCCATATTAGAATAATTGGTACTGGAATAGCTCTCCCTCTCCCCCCAAAAAAAGAAAAAAGTATGGATCTTATACAGTGGATGAACCCATTAATAAAAAAGGAAAATGATGATTTTTATTTTAAATTCAAACATACAGGACACTAAAGGATCAAGCTGAGAAAAAGTAGTAAAAAAGAAAAGATTAAAGAAAACTCCAATTTAACCTGTTATTAAGCAGCGTTGTGTTCTTTGTCTTCCTTGAGTATAGCGGATGAAGCAAATCAATCTTTCAACAAATGGATGTGGGCATTTTTAGCTCAACTAATAAAAATGAATTAAGAACATTTAAAAATAAAGTTGCTCGTTACTTTCTCCAAAAATTGGTAAAAATCAACACTTTGCATTCAATGACAAGAACACTATATTTCATAGTTCGACCATTACCAAAAAAGGAAAAAGATTATTGCTTCCTTTTTGTTCTAATATCGTTTATTTAAAGTTGTTTAAAAAAAGGTACTAGTGTAAAAATACGACCATAAAAGGGGTCATCAAAGAAAACATTTATAACAGTTAACTTAGAGTATTTAAAACCACTAGGAAAATGCAAATCGCTCAGTACCAACATGGTCTCTATAGAGTTATGGCATACCTCGTAATGGCTTTCTTCATTCTCCTGAATGTGGAAACCCACAGAGCTGGGACATTTCTGAGGAGTGACAGGAATATTGTCACTTTTGCTGTGTGAGTTACACTGAAAGAGATTACCAAATAATTGTGATAAACTACTCCACATTAAGAGTGTCTATTGAGAGACATGGTTATTTGCTAAGTGACTAGTAAAGGAGGTCCTTGTGAACTAACAGGGGTCTCCCTCAGGTATATGCATTCATACTGAGCCTTTACCAAAAAAATAAAAAATGGTATATAGTATGAATGGTATATCGTATAAAAAATAATAATAGATATTATTAGTATCCCCAGTTACAGATGAGGAAAATGAGGCATAAAAATATATTTTTCCCAAAGTTGGGCTGTTACCCAGCTTTCTGGGACCATGCTCCATACCTTATCTACCATATGCATGCCCCTTATAAATGACACATTTTAAATAGATAAAACTGAAAAATTAAAAGTTTAAGGTCTTAAAATATTACTTCACTTTTTTCTGTACCAAATAAAAAATACTTTTAGATACAGGTTAACTAAAATAATTCACCTGGAAATGGATGTGAACTGTAAAACATAAGATTTTAAATTATGACTTGGCCTTTCTCCATGAAAATGTTTAAATGATCATTTTCCATATTCCTCACAAGAGTTGTTTTATGTGAAAACAAGATATTATTCATTTTCTGTCATCTTTGCTTCCTCCTTTCCTAAATCTCTTATTAGATTCAAGGCTGCTCGGTCATTTATTAAATATCACATTGGGGTGTCTCAGGTTTCTACTTTAATAAAAGATACTGTAGTGCCTCCCAAAGGGGCTCATCATTGGTATATAACCTTTCCTCTCTCATAAGACTACAAAGTATGCGCAGGTTTTTATGATGTAAGAAGGGAAGATGATATTTTTCAAACTAGAATGCCACATTTTTGGTTCACTAATGAAATTTCACTTTCCCTATACCAGAGAACAATCCGTTAGAAAATTACTATTAAATACACTTTAAAAAGCAAGTGAGTTTTAGAGTTTGGTATAATTGAGGTCAGTATGTTTTCGTCTCAAAACCACCATTTTAAATATTTATGTGTACTTTAAAATATTCGCATTACATTTTTTAAAACTTTTTTTATTTTAAACACAGAAAAATGGAAAATATTCTAAAAATAATTTCAGAATACCTTTCATTACATTCCAACAATGTCAATTATTAATTATCTCATTTATCTTTCTTTCTTTGTTTAAGAGCCATAGTAATATGGCAGACTAGGAAAGCATGACTCTGAAAAGTAAACCCATATTAGAAACCTTTCAGCATCAAAAAAATTATATGCCTGTCCTCTCTACAAACAATATTATTTCAAGCCTTTTCAAAGCCTACCTCTTCTAGGAACTCTTCGTGGGTAATGAAACAAATGGTGATTGCATTTAGCCTCTGTTTGCAACCTGAGTGACTTAGATGTAGTTTGTAAAATGCTGCTCTGCCAGTATTAATTCTTGGAATGTGCCTGAGTTTGTCTGAACAACTTCACTGTTAATTATGAAGGCATATCTTTGATATCTCTCCACAGCAGCTTCCTTAGCTTTCAAAAAAAAAAAGTTTAGGCCTTAAAACAGTTATTTTCATCTGTGACATTTTAGTCTCTCAATTCCTATCCCTAGCTTCTCCTCATATCTATTCATGCTGATTAATCTTTGTAAAACATCTCATGTATTATGCAGTTTTTCTCCCTAGAAACTTTTCCTCAATTCCTGTGGCCCAGCAGTGGCTCTCATTCTGCCTGTGTATTAGAATCACCCAGGGAGCTTTAAAAAGTCTCAATGACTGAGCCCCACCTCACACCAGATAAATTAGGGCTCAGGCAAAAATATTTTTGAAATACCCAGCTAATTATAATGTGCAGCCAGAGTTTAGAATCCCTGGATTAGGGTTTTCATTTCTTTTCTGGCCTTAGGATACTATAAGGAATTTTGGCCTCACTCCTCTTTCATTCTGATCTCTTTCTCCTTAGCATTTGTTCATCCTTTTCCAATACACCTGCTGTGTATTAGGTGATACTGGTGATTTTTTTTTTCATGGATATATCATAATGCCTCTGAAACTGAAAAAATCCTTTATTTGCATAATACTTTATACCTTTACATATAAGATTTTATGTATTATCCACAAGAAACCTCTGCAGAGAGAGGTAGAAAATATAATCCTACTTTAACAGATGGGGAAGGCAGAGGTTCAGATATATTCAAAGCCCTCTGTGCAAAGATTTGTCCAGTAAAATCACTCCTAGGTGACAAGACTTGGGCTATTGCTACTCTGCCATAACTCCCTTAAGGGATTCATTCATTTGCTTATTCATTCATGTATTCTATTCTGTTTGTTCATTTGTTTGATCATCAGATATTTGCTGAGTGCAGGTTATGTATCAGGATTTTAGTGTCTCACAAAGGTATGGCATTTCATATCTGCAATAGTCTCACACTAGCAGTGAAGCCATAATTGGAAACAACAACAACAGAAAAAAAACACTGTGATATGTATAAGTTGCTAAGGGACAGAGAAGAGAGAACTGTGAGACTCCTGTAAGCAGGGTCTTGAAAGATGGGTCAATGAGGCAATCATGGCCAGCACAGTAGTCAGGACAGAACAGACAGCATATGCAAAGTCTAGAAGACATGAATTCTCAAGACTTGCCTATGAGCTGCAAGTAGTTCAATAGTGCTTTAACCATGGATCATGTGAGATATGCTATGAGGATAGGAACAGAGGTTATTAGTGAATGAAATTTAATGGTTAGACCCAATGATGAGAAGTTATAGAACTGGACTTAATATAAGAGAGGACAACCAAATAATGGAATGGTGCTTTATATACAGTGGGTGTCAAAGGTGAGCTTTTATCATCATTCCTTCTTTACCTCCCTAAGGTAGTGAATACAATATAAGCAAAATGAATGCATTTGCAATATAACTCACACCAGGGTAAGTTCCTCTATCTAAACAAGATTTCACCCCTATGCCTCTCCGGTGTCTAGTTCTGGAGCAGCCTCTGTCTATGGAACAGTGAATGACATCCAAGGAAAAGTTTAATCCACTGTTATTTCATCACTTTTAAAATTTTTTGAGTGTTATGAGGTAAATAGCCTCTGGGGATTACAAATCTATGAATCAGAGCAAAAAAGAAAGAAAAAATACACTATAAACAGTATTTTGAGATCTGATATTATTAATAGCCCAAACTTTAAGGAAACAAGTTCTTAAGGGAAAAACAATTTAATTGCTATGAATTCTTCCCAACAAGTTTCTATTTCAAAGAGAGTTGCAGCTGAAAATAGAAAGAAGTTTTATTGTAAAAGTCTTGAGATTTCACCCACTAAATATACACTAATATGTCTAAAATAGATAACAAATAAGTACCTGCTGGATAAAAAAATAAATAAAATAAAATTCAAAAATTCAAAAAAAAATTTTACATTTTCCAAATTTGATATGAAAAACTATATAATGAATTATGACTAAGATGGATTTGCTAAAACAGATTTAATATTGCAGGATTCATATGTAAATCAAACTTAGAGCTAGAGCTCACTAACAACAATCATATTCAATGGCAATCACTGTAAATACATTTATTTTATACTTTAAAGTCTATCTGATATTTTCCATTTAATAGTCTCATTTTATTATGTGTATAATGCTTCCCTCCCTTAAACACTTGTCATAGTTCCTGGGAAATTGTCATTCACTATCTACAGAAATACCTACACAAATTTGGCTCATAATCAGGAATATTAGCTCTTTCATTTTTGACACAAATTCCTAATGAAGTACTTCATAAACAAAATATCAAGAGAAAAGCAACAGCAGTAGCAAAAGCAATAAAAGTTATATGAAAAAACACATAACCATAAGTAAGACACTGCTGTTTTCTTTGCTATGAAGGCGGTTCTTTACATTTTCCACCCAACTCTGTAGTAGCAGCAATATGGCCTGTTATTCTGTTACTCCTCCTACCTTCTTACAAAAGCAATGTTTGCTAAAAATCAATGGTGCTGGTATAAAATTTATACAATCATTATAGAGGCAGCCGCCTTGTATTTTTATGCTATAGGTTTCATTAAATAACAATTCCTTTTGTTAAAACCTCCCACTGAAACTATTATTCCTACCCATTTTAAGAAACTAGAGATTGCTTTCATGAAGAATTGGTAAACATTCTTAAATTTTTAATACAAAGGTTCTAAAGGTCAATAAAAAATTGACATTTACAGAAAATAATCTACTTTAAAGGATTGTCTGTACTTGGTGTTTTCAAGCTCTCCACCCATTCCTTTGGGAAGCCCATGTGTGTCACTTTTTTTACCACCCCTTTCCATTGAAACTGTTCTTTCACCATCACCAAGGATGGCAACTCAAAGGGCAATTCTCAGTCCTCCTCTCACTTGACACAACTGATAATTCCTTCCTTCAAGATGCATTTATGTCACTCGCCCTCCAGGACACCACAAACTCCTTGTTGTCTTTTTATCTCTCATGCTTTCCTTCTGGAATCATTTAACTGTTCGTGTTGTTTTTGTCATTGTTAAAACTGAAAAGCTTGGAGAAAATGAAGCTTGATTACTTTCTCAGGAAGTATGTTTTCTGATGGCATTCTCCACTGGTTCCCGATTCTAAAATACTTTCTCAAACAGATCCATGAACAATTTCCTATTTATAAGCAGACAAGAGAAGGACTATTAGAGTGTTCCTAAACATGCTTACATCAAACCACATATCTTTGTGAATATTTCAGGAAGCTGATAAAATTTATATTTTAAGAGATCCTTAGTGTATATTCCGATTTCTGAAAATTTGTTCCAATCATTTAATGTCCTGATACTTACTGTCTCAAATCAGGAAGGCTTGAGCTTGTATCTCCTGCCTTCTCTCTAATGTCTTCTATGAGTCCTTCTCTACTGGCTTATTGTCCTGTCATCATTAAATATGATTGGAAAACAAAGCTAAAACGCTCATCAAGAAGTGTGAACAGATAGGTATTCACCTTATGCAATACGTTTTGATTTAAAATGAAAATGCAGTATAATAAATTTAAAAACCAAATACCATATAAATGGTATTTAGTTTTAAAATCATAGAAATACAGATGGCTAGAATACATATCAGTGTAGAGATTACTTATGTAGAATGAGAAAAAACTGTGAACTGTAAAAGTACTCAAAAGGAATGTCAACTGTACAAATAGTATACAGACGCCTGCTTGTTTATTTTGTAAAAATTTAAAAAAAATTTGTTTTGCCTCTCTTCTTTAATTAAAAAAAAAAGTATTTTTCTTTAAAAATTGGAGACAGAAATATCAGAAAATATTAACATATATTTGTTCTGGGTGCCAGGGACATAGGTATTTTCCTTATTTCTCTTTACTTTTTCTGAGTTTTTCAAATAACTGAAAATGAATTAGCACATAGAAAAAGAATTAGCATGGCTTTGTTAAAAATCTGTTTCATCCATCTCAACAAGATTGTAGATAATGGTTATGAAAGAGCTTTATAAACTATAAAATCTTGAAATGGTTCATCTTCAGAAATAAAGGTACCACGTGGGAGACAGATCCCTTCTGATTTGGCTCAGGATAAAGCCTTCCTTTTTTAGTAGAAAATGTTTCTTTTAGAAACAGGTGAGGAACATGCTGGTTTTCTTTCTATGGTACTACGGCTTAAAGGTCTTTCACTACTTCCTCTAAACAGGTTTTGCTTTCTTTCACTTCACAAGAGAACATGATCCTCCTGTTGACAATTTATCTCCAGTATATAGTACAATGCCTGCAGCATTACCAGGTATTTTATAAATATTTTATGTGAAAATTTTAAGTGAAATGAAAGAATAAATGCATAAATGCAAGACTTTTACAGAGACTTGTATTCACCTAGATTATTTTGGCTTCTAACTCCCTGGGTAATAATTTCTTTGAAGCTGTTTTCCTTTTTCTTTTATGTTTTCATCTCCAGCAGACAAATTCATTGCAAAATTGCAAAATTAATATTCCCAAGACCTACATTTTGTATCGTAAATGCTAACACAAAAATAAAGTACATTAGTCTCATAGATTGAGAATACCTGTATTAAAAACAATAAACAAAGCAGTGGATTTAGTCATCATGCTTTGTTTCTCCAACTGGACCTTTAGTAATTCATAGCCGAAAGCATCTTTCTCACAGTAATATGTTACATAAGTGGATAAATTTGAATTGATCTACTGCATATATGAACAGATTAGCTCCTGTTCATCTTCTGGGCCCTGCACCATTTCCCGACACAGGAAACTTTGCCAGGTCCAGCCTCTTGTTTCTTCAAGGCATCAGACCCCCCGGGTATGCGATGACTGGGATCTACTTCAAAACTCCCTGAACTGATCAATAGCCCTTCTCACTTTGGGTAAATTCCCCTCCACCCTTCTCACAATCCATATCCAGTATCTTCTTTCAGTCCTGAGGTAAGCTTTCTTCTCCCTTCTTGATGTTCCAAAGGTACCTCCTCCCATTTCGTCTACAATAGCACTTGCTTTCTCCTCTGTCCTAACAAGCCTTTCCATTTTTAGTCCAGGTTTGCAAAGAGACTAACTAGATGGAGGCAGTCACCTCTGCTCAATGAACAGGAAGAAGCTGACTGTTCCATGTGGGATTTGTGAAAAAACAAAAACTGATTTTATATAGTCTTTTGGCACAGGCCATTAAATAGACTAGTTGGCTTCCATCAATTATAGTTCCCTATGATCAAGTGAAATTAACAGACAAAAAGATGTATTTCTTAGTGTGCACATTGTTATTGCACGAAGGTCACTTTTAAAGTATTAGTATAATATTTACCTCTGCCTACTATTTTATAATATACTAAATTGAATCCACTTATTCCAAAACCGCTAAGATATAGGAATACTTTGTAACAAAATAAAATCTTAACAAATATAAGCAAAAAGAGGATTGGAAAAAAAAAATCTAAGAATGTGGAATTAACATCTGATGAAATTCAGTAAATGATTCAAGTTGAATTATCAGATGAAACATTTTTTCCCTTTTGTTTAGGGATTCTTCTTACATATGCTATTCCAAAATTTAATGGTCTCTATCATAAGCTGGCTGACATTTTTCAAACAATTGTAACAATTTAATAAAAAGTATAGGTGCCAAGTACTGTAACCAAGAAATAGCTTTCCCTCAACGTGTTATTGCCTAAGTGGTGTCTGAGAGCAATCTATTGCTATAAATATCGTTGGTTATTATAAAGATTTAGCAGCTCTGTATATTGTTCATTTCCTGAGAATGCTTGATTTTCCTTCTATGCAATGACTTTCAAGGTTTTTCTTAATGGACAATTCACAAATGCAGAACTTGAGAGAGAGAGAAAGATATATTCCCCCCAAAATCATAAAGTTTGTGAAGGGGCTACATTAAGCTGAATTCTGTCTTTTCTCAATACGATATTTAATGAGAGTGGGAATAAAGGGAAAATAATTTTATAGTCCTATAGAAATTTTGGTAATTCAATTAAGAATTAAACAATAACATCTTATGTCAAAGTTACTCAGCAGCTTCCCTCTAAATGTGTAACAGCAGAGGAAGCCTCTGTCAACTGAACATTGAGTGTGCCAGGGTGCTGGGTACATGAGTGTGAACTCAATTTTGCTAAGTAAATAAATACATGAACAAACCCATATGTTTTGCCACATCCAGTTATAAATTTCTTTCTAAGCAATTACTACTATGCTCTCTAATTTAATATAGACAAACTGGGTACAATTGTAGGTCATTACTCGCCAAGGAACAACAATGTAAAACCACCTTTATGAGGATCACAAATTGTAGCTGCTCTCTGCACATTACAACATTTTCTTTAAGTGGTTCATGGATGTTATATAGAGCTTTATGAACCTCCTTTGACCCAGTTGCTATGGGCATGCATAGAAATAAAAACCCTCAGAAAGTACACTTCAAATACTTATGTTCTATACTTTACAATTCTCCATTGGTTTATTCCTTGTATTATTACCTTACTATAAAGCCATTTCACAAGAGCAATAAGACATTGAAAGATTTTAAATTACAAAAGTACTGCATGTTATGTTGCTTGGGCTAAGCCTCATTAATGTCAGTCAGCATTGCACACTGCATATTAATTCTACATTTTAAATAAATGGATGCAAGCAATACAAGCCTTTACATCTCCAGACACTTAGGTAGAGAGGCTAACTTCTGTCCAAACATATTCCAAGGACTAAAATAACAGACATTTTCAGTACCAGGGTTAATCAAGATTATTCATGCTGTATTTTTTATTCAAGACAACTGTTTTGTAGTTCATTTTTTATTATTTTTGTTATAAAATCCCTGAGAATTTTTTCATGTATTTATCATTTAATTTTATTTATACCTTGAAGAGAAACAAAACTAAATTTTTCTCATCACAAGCAAAAAATAGGGTGAGTAAAAATAGTTTGAATATTCCAAACACAATGGGAGAGGTCCTGTTTTAGAAATGTCCACTGGGAATTCAATGGGGGTCTTTCCGTTATATTTCCAGCCAGAACTGAAAGACTTCAAGGAAGGAAAATCGTGAGTTTCATTTTCACTCTAAGTAATTAATGTTTACGAAAGTCAATGTAGTTTTTCAGTTGGTTAACATTTTCAGGGAATTCTGAAAGAGTACCAAATACACAGTGATAAAACTAACTTATTAGAAAACAACAGCATTAGTTTATAACATGTTCCACTTACTGGCATTAAAACACACAAAAAAGTTATATGAATCTAGGATGTAAGTGAATCCAGGGATATAGTTGTTAGCACAAGTTCGTGTGCCCAACACACAGTGAGGTCAAACAAACCAAAACGTCTGCGTTTGGAGCAGAGAAAGTTTTATTGCAGTGGCAAGTAAGGAGACGGGTGGCTCATGCTCTAAAAAATTCTGAGTTCCCCGAAGGGTTTCACAAAACATTTTTAAAAGCCAGATGAGGGAGGGGGGTTGCAGGGTATGTGATCAGCTCATCCACAATTCTCTGATTGGCTGATGGTGATGTAACAGGGTGGTGTCACAGGGGTTAACATTATCAGTCCTTAAGCTCCAGGAGTCCTGAGGCTATGTGCTCATGGTCATCGATTAGTTAACATCTTCCATTTGGTGGGGGGTTTCACATCTGTAAAACAACTTAGGAAATGTGCATCGAATACTGTTATCTAGGTACTTCAGAGAGGAGCTAAAGCAGAGGATATGGAGGAGGGCTTTTCCCAGGAATACCCCATAGGGTCCTGCTTGGTTACACAGTGATGGGATTTCCACCCAGTAAATATTCTTCTTCTATAGAGAGGCAGCCATGTGTGAATTGAACTTAACGTGTGTGTACACACATGCAAACACGCATACAACATGCTTGTGAATCCATGTTTCATGTAGGTGACTCATATTTTTTGTAGATGATTGCATATATTTGTATAAAAGGAATATTTCTTTTCTACACAGAATTGTTTTTATCAATATTACATCAAGTACTATATTTTTTCTAAAAAATTTCACCCTGCATTGGTATAAATTATATACTATATAAATATTTATTTATAAAATTTAAATGTGCTGTAAACAAACCACATATTATACTATACTAAGTTAGTATATATAATATCTAACATTAATACATCCTAGAGTTTAGAGTGAAATATTTCTGAAAAATAATCTTACCTACAATTATAACTATATGTTGAAATTTTCATGGTAGAGAATTTTTTAAAACATCTGAACTGAATATAATTTCCAATAGTAGAAATATGTCCTTGTATTATGAAAAAAATGTTCTCCCAAAATAAGCCTTTAACATAATATTAACCTAGGCTATCTGCATGCCAGTCTTTCACAACAGTCTGCAAGCCAACCTTCAGTCAAAGAAATCAGGTAATAAATTCAGAGATTCAAATCTAGAGTGCTTTAAAGTGAATTAAAAGTTCAAGGCTGTGCCAGTTATTTGAATATTGTCTTTCAAGGCAAATTCTTAAATAAGTTCAGTGGTTTATTAGACTTCTCTTACAAGAAAGTTTTCTAAAACAGACCCTGAAGCTGCAACCTATATTTTAAATAGCATACACAGAGAGAAAAAGAGAGACATGTTTTCTTTTTTTTTTTTTTGTAGTATGTACACTAATAGTAAACAAACAAACACTATCCCTTGAATACATAATTTTAAGATGTGTTTTTGTAATTTGAGTGTTTCAAACTTTGATTTTAAATTCATTTATGCAAATTGTATGTTAGCTAAATTTGAATAGAAATTCATAACTTTTAGAGTAATGATTTAGAGTAAAAAGGATATTCCAGAATACACTGGAAAGTGCCAACTGGCACTGGGGCACTTGGACTTGACCTTCAGCTCTGCCACCATCTGACCATGTCATTTCACAGCCTCAGTGTCTTTGTCTGTAAAATGGGAAGTTTAGGATAGAAAATCTCCTCCACCTCTCCAAGTCAAAAATGCAGTATGGGGCTTCCCTGGTGGCGCAGTGGTTGAGAATCTGCCTGCCAATGCAGAGGACACGGGTTAGAGCCCTGGTCTGGGAAGATCCCACATGCCGCGGAGCAACTAGGCCCGTGAGCCACAATTACTGAGCCTGCGCGTCTGGAGCCTGTGCTCCGCAACAGGAGAGGCCGCGACAGTGAGAGGCCCGCGCACCGCGATGAAGAGTGGCCCTCACTTGCCGCAACTAGAGAAAGCCCTCGCACAGAAACGAAGACCCAACACAGCCAAAAATAAATAAATAAAAAAAACTCCAATCTCTTATAAAAAAAAATGCATTATGTATGTGAGATATTATCAGATCTGTTTCCCCAAAATTTAAGTTAGGGTTTGTTTTTCCAAATATCAGTCTCTATTAGATCTTCATAAAATGGTGTAAATAACTTAGTTAATAAAGGGACTGCAGGAAAGCTGAGACTTTACCACTGATTCTGTTATAATCATTTGCTCTTATCTTGCTGATAGCTTTGAAAAGGCATGTGACTTTTATTAAAACCAAAGTAAAATTTTTAATTCTCATGTTCCATGAACGTCTTTTTGTTCATAAGGAAAAAAAAAAAAAAAAACACTATCAAAGGTCTGATGTTTATTGACTTTCTTTTCAGAAAAAGAACTGGTGCATCCAGTGCCTTTTGAGATAGTTTAGAGTATTTAAGGCCAAAATAAAGAAACTAATCATAGTGATGTTGGATGGAAACTCTTTAGCAAGTCTGGAATCTGTCTAGCTGTGAATGTTTAAAAGGCTAGAGTGTTTTTTAAATCTATTTTTTAAATTGAAGTTCTTGAAGTTCTATGTATTTTAAGGAACAAAACCAAGTCACATGAGAAACATGCTCACTTTCAAAGTCTTAAAAATGGTTCTTCTTATAACTTTGGGACAAGAATCCCCAAAGGAATGTACTTTAACAAACAAGGAAATATCTGTAGATGAGTCACTGCTTATAGAGTTCATCTTTTGAGTTACTTTCTTTGTCTCTAAGCTCCCAACTAATTTAACTTCAGCAAAGCCATCGTTAAGTTTATCTTTTAATCCTGAGGTCATAGAACTTTAACACATAGATGATTCTCTAAAACACTAACACTTCCCTGATTTAGTCTTATGAGGTCATTCCCCTGGTGATGAGAGGTATGAAAATGAACCAGAAATAGACTATAGGAACATGTTCCAAAAACAAATTTTTGAAACTATATATTAATAAGTATAAAGCATAAATGGGAAACATTTCTGAAGAAGAAAATTTGATTTTCTCTTCAAGAAGGACATTAAATGCTGTATCTTTTGTGAAGGCTCTCCCAAATAAAAGCATTTATTCACCTCAACAAATATTTCTTAACAACCCCCTCTGTGCCATATACTTTTTAATGACTTGGTTAAAAGAAT
Organism: Balaenoptera physalus; assembly: GCF_965194825.1. Taxonomy (NCBI): domain Eukaryota; kingdom Metazoa; phylum Chordata; class Mammalia; order Artiodactyla; family Balaenopteridae; genus Balaenoptera; species Balaenoptera physalus. The sequence goes on along the minus strand of NC_138899.1, from coordinate 39,150,973 downwards.
ACAAATAAAAAATAATCCTTGTCCTCAAAAAATTGGCAGTATATTATATGTGTCAATTATATAAAAAATGTTCATTTTATGAACTCTCCATATCTCCAAAATGTATTCAGCAACACGGGTAAATATCTCAAAATAAAGGGAACAAAAAGAATAAAATCTGAAGAGAATATGATTAAATAGTTGCATTTTTACATTGTGTTTTTTTTTTCTCTATAGTGTTCTTCAGAAGAATACAGAATGATAGCTCTTTGTCAAAGAACAAAGTATTTTAGTCCTATACTGATATTAAAATAAATATATTTAGTTCCAGTAAATAAGATTTAATGTTTAAGTTTGTGACAGTTTTTCTGAAGTGGAAAAGGATAGGGGCAATATTTAAAGTGAGTGAACAATATATAGAGAACATTTTATAAAACGTTTCTCTTCATAATAGTAATACCAATAACTCAAATCCACTTCCAAATCAAGATAATACATGATTTAAGGAAAATAATTTTAGGAAAAGAGAAAAAATATATAATTATTGCCTTTTACAATTCAATACCATTGAAACATGGCTCTTTGTGATCCTGTATTAGCATTCTATTACAATGTCAAGCCCTTTTACAAAAGATTTCTTTTTATTCAGCCTTAGATGATAAGGATCTGATAAGAATGAGTAGACTTTTTTACACCCCTTCATGGAAGAAAAAAAATTCTGTTAGACTATTTACATGATATATTTTTCTTACCATTTTGATTATCAAGAGACCTAACATAAGCCCGGGATGAGACCATCAACACTAATTTGGGTTGGCTTTCGTGCATCACTGTGGAAAGATATTTAAATTAATCAGACAATCCACAATGTTCTGCAATAATCCAAACAACTATGGAACACTTTAAAAAACAAAACATAACTTTTCTCCAGCTTCTAAAGAGTGGGAGCTGGGGGTGTATGTATGTCTGTGTATGTGCATGTGTGTGTATAGAGAAGCAGAAGGAACCAACCAGATAAGGTAGCTGTTTTCTTTTGAGACTCAACATCAAAAGAAACAAGAAATCGGAGTAAATATGATTCGTACTCCTGACTCTGAGCTCAGCAGCTCTGAATCCCTCTTTGCCTTCCTTTTAGCCTTTCCTCTTTTTAAGTTCTATTAGGTCTCTTTTTCATTCCCCTCTGTGGCATGGAAACTCTTTTAAGAGCTTGGAGTCTAGGTTTGAAAATTGTACTTGCAAGTCAGGATTTGTAACAATTCCCTTCCCTTTGGGTGACTTCAACATCTGATAGATTCATTGAATATTAAAGTTGAAAGAGACATTAGAGATTCTTTTCTTAACCTCTATTATTGATGAAGAAATCAAGGCAGAGAGACAGGAGCAAATATTTAGAGGCCAATGGATGATGTATTTTATCTTATTTATGTGACTTATGGTAGAAATTATCTTAATTATCTTAATTCCTGTTACTATAATTGAAGCAACAAAAAATTCAGCCGTATTTTCAATCCTATATTTTAAATTATAGGTTTACAGACTTTAAAGGGACCTTTGAACTCAGCGCATTAATATTCTCACAAGTTGCCCCGATCACTTCCAGGCAAGAGGCTAATAACAAAGACCTGTCAATAGACTGGATTTAGAGCCTATAGTTCTTTCAATCCAGGTGGCCATTCAATTGAACAACAACAACAAAAAGATGTTTTTCCCTGGAAGGAACTTATAACCAAATCTTAAGAAACCATCTGCTTAACTAAAATATCCAAATATATTCATAAAATACACCTTTCTCAGTTCAGCTGGAAATATGCCATGCTCAGAATCTGGGAGGTTGAAAGGGCCAATCAGATATTCTGAAACATGAGCTAAAAAACTAGAGTCCGTTGAGTTTAAAACCAAATACTATGATAAATACGTGCTTGAATATGGTCAAAAGTGTAAGTCTAAATATTGAAGCTGTATATATAATTTATCCACACAGCTTAGACGCTTTTGTGTTAATGATTGATTATGAGCAAGGCTTGAATGAACTTTACCAACTGGTATTTGTGCTTTTAAGCTAACTGATATTGTACATATCATCTCAAAGTACAAAACATTCTTTCCAATCTTATTCCCTAGTGAGCTCTCTAAAGCATGGAGGAGGATAGAAATTTGTCCACAGTCTTATTAAAATAAAAAGCTAAACACGAGAAGGGATGTTTGCCTGAGAAAGGAAAACCCATGCACACACATATACCTAATAAGGGGCACATTCAGCAAATATTTACAAACTTTTAAACAAGCTTTCGAAAGTACACATGAAAGATAACAAAACCGTATTTTCTGCTGCTCATTAAACTGAAACATTTTACAAATGAATAATAAAGTCACTACCTACTTTCTTTTACTTCAATTGCCTGCTTCATATATTGAGCAACAACTAATAAAACATACCCTTCACTTGCTGAAACCTTGATCCACTCACTTGATGGTTTATGTTAATGTCATTTTAGACAAGACAACAACTTTTGCTCAATTTATTCTTCATGAATAAACAAGAATGCACTTCAAAATGAACTGCCATGAAACTAGGCCTTTGGGAATGTGTTGCATGTAAAAGTCGGGCACACTTGCCTAACATAAATTTCATTAGTGCCTGATGTTAAGGGTCAAAGTTGTCCTTTCAGTTTTCCCCATCTTTCAACAGACTGAGTCAAATGACTCACCAGTTTCTTGAAACAATTTATATTTTAAATCCTTTTTGAAATATAATCACTAATGAGTTATTTGATAATCATAATCAGAAACATTAATCACTACAGTCTTGATGAAAATTAAGGCATTATCTCAAGAAGGTTCTGGTCGAATAAATGTGTTGACATGTTATTTGTTTTTATGATAGTTATTCATTGTGATTCAGTATAAAATAAGTTTATGGAAAAGAAGTGACAAATACTTGGTATGAGAATCCAATACAAACAGAAAGTATGTAAAATAGAATCGACCAGAAGATCCCTTTTAATTTCATTACAAGGTAAAAATACATAAATAATCCATTACTAAAATGGCTCCTGGGTACTGATTCCCTCTATATGAACAACTCTGCCTATTTAAAATGTCATGTTTTCACTTTAGTATTATATATGTGACAAACTACTCAAGACATCTCCTTCTGCTTTACCCAATCCCCTGAAGAGACATTCCAACTACAGGACTCAATCACCTCTCTCTCATTCCTTGTCCCTTCCAGACCAGGCACATTAGGAAAGTGGTGTACCTTAGACACCCAAATAAGCAAAATCCAAGATGATTAGTGTCTTGTGTGAAAACTGCTGTACATGGCTATGTTAAAAAATGGGTTCTTCCTCCCCAGTGCTCTCCTGGAAATTTAAGAGGGAGAAAAGAAAGTCTCAGTTGGTGATTGAAGTTGAAATTGAAGGATTGGAGTATACAAGGACCCTGCAGCAGCCATGTACAAGTTGTGACAAAACAGTATAGAGAAAGTCAACAGATGTTTCCAGAAATACATAGATACCAAGTGGAAAGAAAACAGAGAAACAGAGATAGACAGAGACACAGACAGACAGAGAGTGAAGGACACACAGGCACACAGAGAAACTGCCTCATTTATCATTTTCTGTTCCACTTTTGATAACTACTCAAGTGTTCTTCATTTTCATCCCTTGGATGTCAGGAGATCTCTATTTTAATCTAGCTGGTGTAAGTGAGTTTCTGTTTCTTATAACCAAAAGTTTCTTCATCGTCGACTTTTATAATTGTATACATTATATTAAGACTGTTTTCTTAAACTGCCTTTTATATCACTTTATTAACGTTTCTTTTATAGCAAAGGGTAAGACAAGTAAAGAGAAACAGACTTTCAAATTCAGTTTTATTAAGGCAAAAAGAAAAAAGAATGTGTCTTAATTTACCATTTTAACAGTTTTTATAATCGCTATAGTAATAATTTTAACCAATGTTTCTCTATTGAGAAAAAAATAAGCAGAGAAGTAGAATAGGTACCCAAGTATCAAATGGATACCCAGATATTTTTATATTATCAGGATAAAACCACTAAATGCTCCCAATGTGCCCGATGCATTTAAATCTAAATAATGATTTAACTTTTGTCACTTCTCTTATAAAAGATTTATAAGTTTTTTTTTTTTTTTTTTTGGTCATGGTAGAATAAATTCACCTATAATTATTGTAACACTTACTGGTATTTTCAACCCTCTGTTTTCCACCTATTGCTCTCATAGTGCATTTTGAAAAGAGTATTCTTTTCAATTGTTTTCAATTTCCTCACTTCTCAACCATGCCGCAGCTTCCTTAACATTTAACTATAATTACTCTTGGAAAGTCATCACTCTGGTTTCTTTCCCTTTTCTCCCACAAAGCTAATCACTCTGTTCCTCAATAACTCTCTTAATTTCATTATCCTTGACTGTTCCTTTCTCCTTGGAAACATCCTATATATTGACATTTCTCAAGTCTACACTCCTGGGGAGCTTCTCACCATTTCTTATTTCTCAGAGAATCTTCATGTTATTCTATACCTTTCATTATCCCCTGTACACCTATAAGTGATGACATCTAAATTTACTGCCTCCTAAGAGAACTAATTGTTCTTCTATGTTTCATTCTGTAATTTTCAACGTTTGCTAATATTCCAAGATTCCTTCTCACATCTTAAAACCAACTCATTCAAAGCCCATTGGCTTAGACCCTCCTTATACTTTTCCTTTTGCATCCATAGCAAAGAAAAAATTTTAACATCCATTTATCTGTATAGTAATTATGTGTTTTTTTGTGTCTATTTTCCCTTTGATGTCCTAGTGATGTGCACAGTGTCTAGTGGGTAGTTGGTTCTTAAAACTACTTATTTATTTTGAATAAAATATTCAGTAAAATTTCGAATTCTGTTATGAAACCACACGTTACACTGGCATTCACAGAACCCCGTACACTGCTACAGCTAATTAGAATCATTGAATATTTGCTAGTATTCCATTCACACACGTTGCATACAGTCATAGTCTTCAGAATGGTCCAGTGGAAAAAAGCACTGTATTCACTGTAAAACCATGGGAAAGTGGTTGTGTCCCCATGGGGATAATATAACCCTCTCTTGCCTGTCAGGGAAGGTGGTTAGGAGGCTTAAATGAGATAATTAATTGTAAAGAATTTGAGAAGTATAAGGGGTTATCCAAAGTCAGGTTGTGTTAATATCAACATTTAAAATTATATATAACATGGTCCTTTTATTCCTTATTAAGTTTTAAACCTAGAATGGTGTCCATTTTTCAAAACAACAAATTAGGACAATGTTTTTAACATTCTTTGACTTCTTAAACATATTCATATAATTGATAATATGCTTGCTCCTTAGAATAACCTAAATAATATGCTGTCTGTGACCCTTACTACACTGTTCCAAGTATAAACTCTGACAGGTTATTATTCAGAAATACATATACTTGATAACTAAACATGATGTATATCTACTTATTTATTCTTTGCCTTGTAAAGACTTGACTTAATGAACCCACATATTTAAAAATGTGTACTTTTCACTTTTACTTGGGGATGGGGGGAATAGACAGCCATTTTCCCCTGTGTTTCAAGCAAAATAGGCAGAACAAGAATGAAAGGAGATATCCTCAAGTGGATTTGATCTCTGGGTAAATAAAGGACAAATTAACTGTATTCTGATTGCCACTAATCCTCAAGACTCTTATCACAACTTTCTGAAAATTCCTGAGCTGTAACATTAATCTTCTTGAAAGGGAGACACTCAATTTACAGTGTATTTTGCATGTCCCTAAACAAGTATTGAATGATGAATTTCACTGTCTGATTGAGGTGGTTTACCTCAGCACATAATTTCTTATATTAATAACCTTCCCCACAGGAGCTGAATGACCTTCTATAAATACAATCCATTCAGTCAAAAAATTAAAGCCTGTAACCACCTCACAATTCATCATCTTTTTTACAGGCAATTGTTGAAGCAGAAATGAAACACAAATCCCCAATCCTCAACCAATGTAATGTAAAATCATGCAGCCTTCTGCACTTATGTAACATGGATATATTGAAAATTACGTAGCAGTTTGTGTTCCAAATCAATTCTTTTGAGTGGATTTCTGTTTGCAGTGAGCCACAATTTTCAGGGCAAAAAACTACTCCTTTCCAAAATCAAAGGCATCCTAAAACAATAGCCTCCTGAATGCTTGTATATTTTCAATCAATCTTTAAAAATTGCCTCTTTATATGACTGCCTCAACAATTATGGTAAATCCAGATTATTAGGGTTATTCTTGGAATCTGCAAGACCTTTATTTACATAAAACTATCAGAGAATGAATGTCAGAGTTCAGAAATGGAAGCTTTCTCTTTGGGTAAGATTGACGGAGGTTTGTACTTTATTTCACTCTGTATTAAAACCCTAAAAAATATACTCAACAAACTAATGTAAGTTCTTAGTTCAGTTTGAAAATATCTATCTGAAAAACATAATCCTAGAGCAGATTGTAGAGTTATGTCAGAGAATTCTCTGGTAAACCAGAAAATGTCAGTTAAAAGGCTTCAGATAATTGCTGTATTTTCAAAGTGAATAAATTTAGAATATTGGATAGCATTTTAAAATTTAATATGCTTAACTACCTTTAATTATAGTAACTATGGAGGCAGAAATTGTATTTATATAAGAAATGAGATATTTTTAAAGACAAAACCAGAGTTCAATTCAGAATAGCTCCCTTTATAAGGCAGACATATCAGTTACCTTGAGCAGTTTCTGTTGGCTTATCCAGTTGACAAAGTTAGGTTATATTTATTGCATCTGGTCCTCTCACATTAGGTAAGCAATCTTTATTTTACCAAAATTGCATAAGACAAAGCCAATTTCAGTGGAAGACATAACAAAGCTAAAAATTTGGTACATGAATACACACACATTAAACAAATATATGTTTTGCATAAAGCAGAAGCAAAGCACATATTCAAACCTACTGGAAGAAATGAAAAGACTAAGTAAAACATAGTATCTCTCCTTCAGAATTTCAGACCTCAAGAGAAGACCACATGTACAAAATATATTTTAATACAAGGTAGGTTATTATGTGAATGCTTCCTGTTTTGAGTGCAGTGGAGCTGGACTGGGTGGTTGGCAAAACTTCAGGGGAAATATACAAAAAATCTTAATAACAATAGTTCTAACAGTAATCTAAAGTGTCCTGAAATTTACTCAGATTATGGATAGTAGTTTTCATATACTAAGCAATTTATAGAACTATTAAGTCCAAAATGTTGCCACATGAATATCACTATTGAGAAAACAAAACGTTTGTGTAAACTTTGTAACTTTGTAAATGTTACATAAACTTTGTCAACTACTCCTTGAGATGACTAGTTTCTTGGGTTAAATTGTCTCATGTATAAGGAGTACCAATATTTGTTTTCCTTTCATGGACAGAGACAATGCCATCTCTTCAATTTATTACACTCAGTCTTGTGATTGACTATGCACTGATGAAGTGATTGTGCAGAAATTAAGTGTTATGCAAACATATAATTTATCAAAAAATACTGATTTACTATTTTACCAAAATGTTTTAGAATAGATAAAATATATATCTAGTTGCAAATGTCAAGTGTCATGTTTGGAATAAAAATATTGATCAGTTAGTTCTTTGTCAACTCCAGAACTACTTCTCTGCCTTCTTTTTACAAAGACTTTTATCTCCCTCCTAACCTAAGAAATAAGGATAGTACATTTGACTTGCTTGTGAATGAGCAGGGAGAGCAGACTCAAAGAGTGCTAATAGGTATTTTCTATCTTTAATTTTCATGACTACAGGAGATGTATGGGAAGAAGATAATAGGAGAAATAAATCCAGCAATTCACCCAGAAGCAACTTCCTTATATTCACATCCGTGCTGAGCTTTTGGCTTGAATAACTTTGTTGGTGGACAAACACTGTACCACCCCATGCTTGGAAAGTTCTGAATGTAATTGTCTGTCAATGATATGATGATTTATAATTCAATCTGTTCCTATTGCTAGTGCTGCTGATAACTCTAATTTGCCACTTTTTTATTAGATATGAGGAACTTGACAGTCCTCAGTTTTACAGGTTAGCTTTCCCTCTGGGGGTACTGCCAATCAAATTACATCCCCCTTCCATTCTCCTTGGGAAAAGGATAACACTACCAAGACTACTATTATTGCAATGGTCATGTTTTACTAACTCATTTATTTTTATTTTATTTTATTTTTTTACGCATTGTTTACTTTGTTTATTTATTTATTTATTTTTGGCTGTGTTGGGTCTTCGTTTCTGTGCGAGGGCTTTCTCTAGTTGTGGCAAGCGGGGGCCACTCTTCATCGCGGTGCGCGGGCCTCTCACTGTCGCGGCCTCTCTTGTTGCGGAGCACAGGTTCCAGACGCGCAGGCTCAGTAATTGTGGCTCACGGGCCTAGTTGCTCCGCGGCATCTGGGATCTTCCCAGACCAGGGCTCGAACCCGTGTCCCCTGCATTGGCAGGCAGATTCTCAACCACTGCACCACCAGGGAAGCCCTCATTTATTTTTTCATCTTATTAAAACCCTCATTATATGATTAAATGTTTAGAAGTAAATAGAACTAGAAGTGCATGTTTATCACTTTTTAGCTATATCTTAACTAATATTCCTTTGGCATCACTAGAGTATGAAAGAGCTGAGAATATTTATGCTCAAGTCAGAAACTGAGGATATAACATAGTTTATGCATCATGGCTCTGATAAGTAAAAAATATGCACAATTCAAAAAGAATAAATCACTGGTGAATAGATAAATTATTGTATGGCCATTATCTGAAGAGCGGAGGATGGCATAATTCATATAATTTCTTCAAATTCATAGAATTAATATTTAAGGTATGCTACACCTGGCTAATACACATAAGCTGTTGCATAATTGGCACATGCTTGACAGCTAATTATATGTACCAAACCTCGACTATGAAGAATAAGTGAAATGAGAAAAACATAGCACATCCTTCAGTTGGGTACATAATTATATGTAAACTGTGTTTCAAAACAGAGTTATTTCTGAAAATTTTGTTTTCAAATATTTCCATTTTGTAAATTGAATAAAGATCCCATTTTAACTAAGACAATAGACATATCTAGTTCTATATGATTGGAGCTATTTTAATATCCAAATTAAAAGCAAAAGCTTATGATTATAGACCATATTGATTACTATGTGCCAGATATAGTTCTAAGTAATTCAGATGCATTAATCTTCTTTTTAATCTTCATAACCACTCAACATAATGTATACAATCTACATTCCCATTTTAATATGTAAGAAAACTGAGGCATAGGGTGAGTAAACAATAATGTCACAAAGCTGATTCGTTAAAAAACTCAAAGGTGAATTCTCTGGCATGGCTAAAGGACTCAAATATCTGCAATCACCCTGTTCTATTACTGTTTTATTAATGAGGGTGAACTGGATTCCAATAATCAACAAAAATGTACTAATGTATCTCCACAATTCTTTCCAATTTACTAGCTATAGCCTATTTCATGAAACTGTTGTCTGTTTGGTGTTTAAATGCAGTACTTAACATATAGATAACATTTAATAATTTTATGTTTTAAAAAAGTTTAAAGATATAGGATCCTCCTGTTTTACCTAGTCCCTGCAATGAGCTTTCAACCATAGGTCAGACTCCAAAAGCACACAGTCATATTGGCACAGAATTAAAGCAGGAAGCAGGAAGGTCAAGAAAACAAAGAGACATTAGAGAAATGGAGAGACCGCCTACAAAAACCTGTAATCTTACAGACAGCCATTCTTAAATTTTACTTTATCCTGAAGATATTTGACCAATGTCTACTTACTCTTTTATTCAATACTAGTTTTCAACTTGTACTATTTAAAAAGCTTCTGGAAATTCCTTTGGGTGAGAACTCAGTTGTGGTCGCCAATCTATGAACAAGTAGCCATCTGTTTCTCCCAGGAAATGCATCATTTAAGAAAACCTTTACTTTATAAGCCACTGTTCTTAGCCCTCATTCAATCAAATTGTTAGTGTTAGATTTTAATATATTTTTATATTTTATCTCAAATACAGACAGAGCAGAATTGATTGAAAAAAAAATTTACCTTTTCATGTAATACTGCTTTGAAGACAGTACAAACTTCCCAATTCAAAGTATTTCCTCCACCATTTTATTGTTTGTAAATATATTTCACAGGTAACCACATGCTTTATGTGAAGAGAAAAACGTAAAAAATACAGTGTCTGCATTTTATACACATTCTCAATGAGCTCCTTTTTATAATTAAGTCTGAACGCAAGATAAGAGTTTTGAGTAATGCTACTTAAAATGAGATTCTATCAGTATTTAAGTGTACTAGGGAAGCTCTTCATTTAAAGAAAATATGCAAGGAATGTCATCATGTACTAATGAAAAACAAACAAACAACAGTATAATCTGGAAATGTGTATAATCAGTCTCATAAACATTTTGAAAATTATATTATTGACACATATATGAAAAGTATGCATACATGAGTATACATGCACACATTAAGTATGCACATATGAAAAAAATAAAAAGAAATATCTATAGGTGTGCTAAATGTTAGAAGAATTTCACTGCTCAGAGTTAGAGAGCTCAGAATTCCGAGTTGGTTTGTGTAGCTGTATTATTACTTAAGTGTGTAGGGATTTGGATTAGTAGAATGCAATATCCCACAGGGCAAACCAGCATGCTGGGATATAGCACATAAACCCTTAATACTTTTCAGAACTGGCAAATAGCATGAATATATAAATGAAAGGTACAAATATAAACATATTTTTTGTAAAAACATTAAAAATTTCAGCAAATGATCTGAAATTGTGACATAAGAACTAGGAAGAATATAAATCAGAAAACTAAAAGGCATAAATGGTTACAAGTGAGCTTTATTCTGTCAGTTTGATTCAACTATCAATATTTTATTCTTAAATGATTTTAAATGGACTAAGAAGTAGAGTGCTATGATGATAGTTCATTCAAAAATATTAAAATATGACATCTAAATATTCTTCATGCAAGCCATTTTATTTTTAAAAAATCAAAATTTGCTTCCAACGGTCAAAATAACTCACTTTCTCATATTGAGTCCTCAAAGCCTTCCTTTACACTTGTGTCTATCTACTGCATCTATAATATGTACCTCATAAAATGTTTTCCCTAATATGCAATCATTTAATATTTTGAGAATTCGGAATGTGTTCTCTTTGGAGCCCTATGTGGAGGGGCCACAAGGCAGAGATTTGATTTAACTAAGTCACACTGGAGTCTAACAGTAAGTTGTCCCCTGTACAATAGTCTTTATCTTCACTTCCCCGTTCATTTCTGAGCTGGAGGTTGACATGATTATGTAGTCATCAGTTGTTAATTGTTGATTCTCTATTTAACATTGTCAAGTCAATTTTTTAATGTTATTTCCTTATTCTTATCACACATTCAATGCCTCTTTCATTAATAGCATATTTGGTTGCTTTTAAATTTTTTAAATATTTAAAAAAGAAAAAAAATTAAATATTCTCTTTATCAAATTCTTTGTAACACACAGACGTACTATAATATTATGTAATAAAATATATAGATAAGACCATAAAATATATTTCCTAACAGTTTTCTATTATAATTCTCTAAATAAATCTTTGCTTCTAGATATGGTAATTTAATCACCATTTATTCCTTGCAGGGCTTCATTTACTTATTATCTACACATAATCATCTGAATAAAACAGCAATGGCAGTGGTAATACCTGCATTACACTATTATGTTACCAAATACTATTTTGCTTTCCAAACCTGATTTTCCCGGAGAAGTTCCGTTAACTGACATAATGAACTTCCCCTAGGAAACCAGTTCCCTCATGCGGCTTTAGTATCACACGTGGCTCCCGCCTTGTCTGAGCAGTGGGGAAGCACTGCTTCTCAAGTGATTTCCCCTGGGCACAATTTCTCTGTTCCCTTCCTCAACAACTGTGTAGTATTTGTGAAAAAAGAATTAATCACCACTTTTTTATGTTGTATCTTCCGTCTTTAGATGAGTTAAAAGAAGTTAGAAATACTCTCACAGTAACCCTCAGAGTGTCTTGAGTAATTGTTTGAAGCTCTAATGCCTTGTGTGGACAGGAACGCCTTCACTCCCTGCTTTACATCTCCTCTCATGTTCATAATTCATACTGTTACCAGGCTCTCAATCCAAACTTCTTATTTTCTTCTAATTAATATTGCATCACTCTAATTGGGTTTTCCACTTGTAAGATGCATGGATTAAGATTTCTATTGCTATGTTAATTAGCTTTAGGTACCAAGGATGATCTCTACAACCAAGAACCAGAATTACCATTGTGGAATTACACTATAATAACATTGGCATGAATTCGTCTTTTCTGGAGACCATCCAAGCAAATTTAATTATTGAGGTGGTTAAAAGATCATGTTATAAGACTGTTTCACTACCAAGGCAGTCAGTTACATAGCATAGGTACTCAGATCAGCATTACGAAGAAGTTTCAGTGTAATTCCATGAGCATTTATCGAGTATCTACACGTGCCACACACTACAATTTGTTGTGCTAAGTGCTTGGGGATAGAGTCTTTATTTTACACAAGCTAATATTCTTTGAGCAGTGATAGACACAAAAAGACTCAGTAAATCACAATGTAAGGAGCTTCTTAAAAGAAGATCACACAAGAGACTTAAGTAGACTAACAGGACTAGACTAGGACAGTGTGTTCAAGTAACATTAGGATGGCCTTTCTAAAGAGAGATTTTTGGGTATCACTGTTCTCCCTTGACTCTTAGATGGCTGCTTTTTCAAGGAAAAGAATAAAGTCTCCATTTGGGGAAATTATCTTAGCATTTCCATAAGAATTGAAATGACAAGCTCTGAATGACACAATGTAGATAAGGTTTTCATAAGACTGTCTAGTGCCTAGTGCATTCGTTTGTTAGGCCTGCTATTACAAAGACCACAGACCAGGTGGCTTAAACAACAGATATTTATTTTCTCACAATTCTGGAGGCTAGAAGTTTAAGATCAAGGTGCTGGCAAGCTTGGTTTCTTCTGAGGTCTTTCTCCTTGGCTTATAGGTAATCGTCATATCCTTATCTTCATATAATCTACACTCTGAGTGTATCCGTGCCCCAATCTCCTTTTCTTAATAGGACACCATCCTTATTTGATTAAGGCCCACCTTAGTGCCCTCATTTAACTTAATTACGTCCTTAAAGACCCTATCTCCAAATATGGTCACCTTCTGATTTAATAGTGGTTAGGACTTCAACATATATATTTTGAGGGAACACAGTTCAGTGCATAATAGTGAAATAAATAGTGAATGCACATTTGTTAGTTAGAAATTTAAAATAAGTAGACAAAGTAATCACCATCAATTAAATTCTTTTATTAGAAATCCTCTTTGAATCCATATCCCCTAAACTGCACCCCTGCCACACAGGAGTAAGAGTGGGAAAACATTAGGAAAGAGAAGCGTTTTTACAGTATTTATTCTCTCCACTTATAATCATATAGAAAGAACATTTAGACTAGAAGCCGTGAGCCCTGGGCTCCTTCTCAGTTTGCTACACACTTGCTGTGCGGCCTTGGCAGGTGAGCTCTTAAGATCTCAATTATGTTATTTTTAAAATATAAAACTGAAACTTCTCCACCTTAAAGGAGACTTCAGTGGCCTTTATTGTGACAAGGTGGTGGGATCCTGGTGATGATGAAGATGGTGGTAACTGATACCGTGTTTCAAGGACAAGGTTCAGACACTCTGGATCTTTCTGTAGAGAATTTCATGTTCTCAAAACAATATACACAGTGAATATTATTATTCCTACTTTTCTGATATGGAAATGGAAGCTCAGAATACTAAAGAAATCTTCTAAAGCCACATAACCAGGGAAGAAATGGCTCTGTGTTTACACAGTCCATGATCTTTGTGTATCAGGCCACAGCAGGTTTATAGTTTCACAGTCGTGGACAGTTAAAAATAAACCAAAAACAAAAAAACCTTTTGACTCCGTTTTCTGTGTTTAAATTTTTTTTTTGACAGAGAATAATTTCCATACTGAATGCATAAATTGTGGGGCATAACTATGATATTTTTAATGTATTTACCTTTAAGCAGATTACTTTTTAACCAAGGAACAATGCTTCATTTTTTTCTTTTTTCTTTTTAATATTATACACAAAAAACTTTAAAACTCATACTATCAAAATTTTAATTACAAAATATTTTGGCCAGACTTCACAGAGTAAGTTTTGATTTTTTCCAAACAAATTTACTACATATGTTATATTGACTTTTTTTTATGTTAGTAGTCATAACTTACAACACTATATCTTATCTTTACAATTAAATTGAATAACTCATATTCATTTGAGCCTTTTGGAATGGGTCAATTAGTGTGCTGTATATTTATTTTTATATTATCTAGTCTTCACAATAAGGGTCATATTGAGACATAGTGAGGTATAATGAGGTAGCGAATTTTCACATTAAGTGTATCATGCAAAAATCTTTGTAATTCCTAGTAGTGGAATAAAAAGAAAACTGAAAATTGCATTGTACTCCACCACATTCCTAAGTGATGTATAATCTGGTCCTTTGACAAAGTGTGGCTTATATTCTCACATGATTAATTGGTAGTTATCTGGTTAAACTGAGAAATTTGCTTCTGCTTTCTGATGATCTACATTAAAAAGAAACCAGTATTCACCTTATGAATTGTAGACAGGGTCTTTTATCTGAACTGTATTCCTGTGCTGTGCTCCAGCCCTGAACAGACTTGGAGAGTACTATATCAAACCAACAGCTTATGTACTTTTATTTTACCTAAAAGTAATGTTACTTAGCATTCTGCTCTCATTCCAAGGATAGAGTCATTCAAACTTGTAACACCATTTCTGATCATAAAGATCATTTTAAGTAGTTTTCACAAAATGACCAAAATTTGTTTCCTCCTTTGTACCTGTTATAAAATCTCTCTCAAGAAGAGAAATTTTAATCTAGTACTTTCCTATGCCCTGTCAACGACAGCAGTGGCAAAAACTTCAACAAAAGCACATTTACAGATGGAAAAGGAGACCTGGGGAAGACACTGCTTGGTTTTTGGTTTCAGGGCTCTGTTTTCCTTCCCTGTAGCCTTTGATCTGTAAATTTAGGATATATAGTATAAAAGCTATTGAAGAAGTATGAGCATGAATATCTTATGAAGCCATTTTTAAAAGATTACTTCATCTGATTACACATATATCATAGGGATTATGAGCAATTGTCCCGCTGTCATTCATCTATTAATGTTCACGCTCATTAATTCCTTTGGAGGGCAGGGAAGAAGGTGAGGCCAAGTCTATGGACATTGAAATATATTTTTTGCACATATTAATGATAGCTCATATTTGACAAAATCAAGCAATTGTTTATGCTTGTAAATGCTATCTGCTTTGATGTATTTATTAGATGTCCATACCCTCCCCTACACCAAAGAAAAAAAAGAAAGAAATGAAAAAGCACACTGAGAAGCCAAACAAGTTTCCTTTTTATGACAATGACCTCCATATAAAAAGCACACGTGCAAGTGGTGAGAGGAAATGTGATTAAACTGTCTACTAGAAACCTTTTAAGGTTCTCATAAAAATTGGATGTGCAGGAAATACTTGGACAATGCATTAAGTGGTAGCACACACTGAATGTGCTCAGGGTTTTAAAAATTTCAAAAGGGAAACCTATCTTTTCTGCTCGTATCAACTAATATTTCCCAGCCCTGTTATGTTGACTGCAGCTCACTGAATTCCCATCTCACCTTCCTTATTTCAAAAAAGGAATCAGCGTAGAGCTCTGTAAAAATTGCATTAGCTATGAATAGAATGTTACCTATTTAAATTTTCTCTCCAAGTTTAATTTCCATTGTAAATGTTACTTTGTCTTTTTCTTCTTCATTTATTCAATATGCAAAGTTGACCCAACTACATTGTAGTAAAAAGTAGAAGATATAAGAATGATCTCAGAATATATGGGGTCTACATAACAAAAAAATATTAAGGAAAAGAAATAATGAGAATCCAGCCTCTCAGCATCTCACTCTACTTGGCTTATAAATATATTGCTGAGGAGTCTTCAGGAAAAAAGTTCCTATGGTCAATCAGAGGGATTCTGCTGTATCCTGAGGAAAGTATAAATGGATGTGTTTGATGTAGAAGAAAAATGTAATCTATTTAATTTTGTTCTGAAGTTAATGATGTTTTAGAAGGGTGGGGACAAGTGCACAGACACACAGACACACACACACACACACACACGGAAATCAAAGAGAATACTGTCACTCATTTGATTTTTAATGCACTGTATTTCAAGTGCAGTGCTTGGTGTAGGAAGCACCAAGCAGCTGGCATGAATTTTCTGCTCTGTGGTACATTCCTAGAATGGAGAAGTTTCCTTTGTCAAGTCCTGAACACCTGATATCAACAGTCATTGATTTCATCTAAGTAGTTATATTCTGATTTAATGCTCTTAATTATTTTGGTTCTTGTGAAGATTTTCCAGAAGTGACAGAATATGCTCACCAGCATCCCGCTTCTCACAAATGTTTGACTATGTAGCAAAGGTCTATGGAGTGTCTGGGAGCATTTGTATCTGCAGTGACTAAGAATGGGTGAGTATTAGGGTGCATGTGTGTATGTGTATGTTCATGGGTGTATGTGTCTGCATCCTTTTGTTTGACTGAAACTAGGAATGAAGTACATGGGAGACTAGTGAGGGGGGGTCAGCAGTCAACTAGATACAAATATCAGCACCCAGGATCAGAACAGGCAGGAATTTGTAGCATCTCTCTTTCTAGAGAACTCAAAGAATAATTTATGATCTCTCTTTCTTGAAAGAGTACCAGAGAACATTTGATTCACAGGATGCAGAAGCCTTGAATAAAACTCTTGGCTTTGCCACTTGTTAGGTATTTAATATTAAAGTAAATTCACTTAGCTTTCCTGTGTCTCAGTTTCTTCCTCCATATAATATCATCTAACTAAGAACATCCCTTCAACTATCTTTCATTCCTAAATCATTTTACAGAAATTAACTTTGGAAACCCTTCATTCTTCTTTGATTTCAAAGTGATTTCTAAAATAGTTCTGCTATAACTGTAAACTCAGATGAATTTTCAAAAGCCACATAAACAAAACCAAAAAATTACCTCTCTACATAAATTATTTCTAGAGTAGTATATTCTAATTAAAAACACTTTTTACTCCCACTCATAAGAGAAGTCACATCATTCACTCTTGAAAGTTAAAAAAAAACAAAAACTTCCTTTATTGTCTAGGCTCAAATGTGTAAATACCTCCATTTTGTTTTTGGAATAGATTTATAATAAGTTACATATTATAAAATTCAGAATATACTAAAATTACAGTAGTGTAACTGAGGGGAAAAATGTCTACAAAACAATATCTAGAATACCTAGAATGTGTCAAAAATTTAGAAAATAGCCAGTTGCTTAGAAACAGTATAGTTCTTGCATTGATATAGAAATACCTTATATTACATATTATATAATATGTGAACTTAGAAATAGTTAAAATAATTATACTTGTTGAGTTACTAGGAACCTTATTCTTTAAGCTGTATAAAAGGTATATTTAGGGTTTCCCTGGTGGCGCAGCGGTTGAGAATCTGCCTGCCGATGCAGGGGACAAGGGTTCGAGCCCTGGTCTGGGAAGATCCCACATGGCGCGGAGCAACTGGGCCCGTGAGCCACAACTGCTGAGCCTGCGCGACTGGAGCTTGTGCTCCGCAACAAAGAGAGGCCGCGACAGTGAGAGGTCCGCGCACCGCGATGAAGAGTGGCCCCCGCTTGCCGCAACTAGAGAAAGCCCTCGCACAGAAACGAAGGCCCAACACAGCCAAAAATATATATATAAATAAAAAAAATAAAAATTAAAAAAAAAAAAAAAAAAAAAAAAAAGGTATATTTAAATAATATAACAAAATGTTTAGAAAAATTGTATATTCTTTATATTTTGTCACCCAGAGAACCACAATATAACTTAACTTCCCAGTAAACTAACACAATATCTTGCCTTTCTAGGTCCCGCCCCTTGTGTCCAAAGGTATGTGTGATTTCTTGTTGTATTTGAGTCTTACTTTGTCAGAAAGCAAATGCTTACTTTCTGTAAAAGACTTTTTTCTTAATAATCTGTGATCTAAAGCGCCTTTCATCTATGACAACAGTATATTTTCAGCATTGTCAACAAAAAGAGTATTAAAGTATCAGTTTAGATAAAATAAATTTCTCAGTTTCTCAGCTGAATAAGGTAGTATCTGTTTTGTATAACTCAACAGGAAAGATTAAGATGACTTGTCACCAGTATATATTATTATCTTGTAGGTGGTGTTCTCTCATAATCCAAATAATACAGCCAAATTTGGCGCCCACTGAGAAAAACGCTTTCAAGATTTGGTACTGCTACAATAGTAAAGTAAATTTATTAGACCCCAGTATCTAAATTGGGAATAAGAATCCCTTAGTTGATTCATAGATTAGATTTATAAAGGTACTTTACTCAACACAGGGTAAGAGATATTTGCAGTTGTTGTTTTCCTGTCAGGACAAAATGTTCAGTTCTCTTGCTTAGATTTTCAGCAATTTGAATGTCAGGCAAACAAGGCAGAAAAAAAGTGTCATCCATCAAATCTTAGAATCCTGGGATGTGCCTTGGATTCTGTAAATATTAGTTTAAAAATTTGTATTAATTTGCATAAGCTCTAATTAAACAGCTCAAAATATGACATTTGTTTTTATATGAAACATCCAGTAATTTTATAAAAACACAAGCAAGGTGAAAAATATTGGGGCAGAAGAAACACTGGGTTTCCACTGAACTAAGAAAAACAGATGAAGATCCATCCACTTGTAATACAATCACCCTCATCAAAGTAATCAATTTTAAACTGTCAGAAATTATAAAAATATAAATCATAGTTGGCAAACAAGTACACTCAAAGTACCTAAAGCCTGACTGCCCTCTACCTGCCTTGCTACTGTTGTCCAAGAATTCAACTTAACATTGACTCAGCTGAATGACTTTACTATATGGCACTGCAGTTATTTCACTAAGTTCACTGTTATACAATTGTCTTCACCAATCTATATCATCTAGGAAAAATGGAAAAGCTTGATGAGACATAAGGGCAAAAAGCAGATAAAGTGAAAAGAATAGTTGTATGCTGAGGAGTTTTTAGTGAATACTTTATGATAACATTTCCTTTTGATATTTGTGCTTGATTTTCATGTGTTCGAATTTTTACATGTCACTAGTTCATTCAGCTTTTTTTTTTTTTTTTTGATTGAACAGTTAAGGTTTTCAAATTTAAGGGGTGGGACACTTGAACTCAGTAGTCTCTGTGCTTCCCTAGTTATACTCCAATAACTTGTGCCTTGTACAAATAGAAACACAGTGACAGATAGTACAAATAAAATGAAGAAATAAACTTTGTCAAGGTGAATAGTTCCTATTAACTTCAGTGAAAAAATGGAAAGCAAAATCTTTATCGTAGGTAATTATTGCATAACAGTTGTTCACCTGCAGGTGCATTGTTTTGATTACAATGTAGACCTTAACAAAGAAACAGCAGAAAAAGGAGTATTTAACTAGAAATAAAGAAAACAAAAATAAATGTTAAGTTATGATTTTAAAAAATAGTCCTAATGCTCTCAATGTTAGAGATACTTCTTCTGAAGTATCTTGAAATCTTCTACTTTGTAATGTGAACAATGGATAGGCATTTCTTTGGGTTTAAAATGATACCTGGTTTCTCCTAAATATCTTATACAAGTTATTCTTTGAGGTGTTAGCAGAATCAAACTCATTTGCAATATTTTTTAGAGTATATGTATATCATAGCTTAACATCAGGGGTCCATGCATTCTAATATTAACCATTTTCCAATTTGACAACATAACATATACAGTATTTTTCTGAGCTTCAGTTTTTGTTTTGTTTTTAATTAAAAATGTGGGTCCAAAAATGAGGTGTGTGTAGGTAATAATTAAGGACTCTTTCAAAAGAGTTTTCCTTTTTTTTAAAAAAAAAGTATATTTAACCAGATTTCTGGGAGAAGAAATTTAAGACAGTTATGCAACTATGCTAAATGACAAAATTAAAATTTAGAGGAAATCTAGACAAGTAGAAATCATAGGTGGTAAACTAAAGTAAAGTAAAATAGTGCTTGGAGAAGAAATCTCAGTACGTAGACATAGACGATCTGAATTAATACCTGACTTTTTCATTATTTGGCCACTAAATAAATGAGAAAGATATATCAATAATATAATAATAAAAGCAACAGTGTCTTTGGATTCAAAGACACATGAGTTTGAATTGCAATGTTTTACTAGTTAATACCAGCTGTCAGCCAAGTTCCTTGATCTTCATGAACTTTAATGGTGTCATCTAGAAAAAAGTAGCAGGGTACAAAATTAATGCACAGAAATCTCTTGCATTCCTATACACTAACAATGAAAAATCAGAAAGAGGAATTAAGGAAACACTCCCATTTACCATTGCAACAAAAAGAATAAAATAACTAGTAATAAACCTACCTAAGGAGGTAAAAGACCTGTATGCAGAAGACTATAAGACACTGATGAAAGAAATCAGATGATACACACAGATGGAGATAAGTATACCATGTTCTTGGATTGGAAGAATCAACTTTGTGAAAATGACTATACTACCCAAAGCAAAACAGATTCAATGCAATCCCCATCAAACTACCAATGGCATTTTTCACAAAACTAGAACAAAAAAATTTCACAGTTTTTATGGAAACACAAAAGACCCCAAGGAGCCAAAACAATATTGAGAAAGAAAAATGGAGCTGGAGGAATCAGGTGCTCTGATTTCAGACTATACTACAAAGCTACAGTAATCAAGACAGTATGGTACTAGCGTAAAAACAGATATATAGATCAATGTACAAGGATAGAAAGCCCAGAGATAAACTCATACACATATGGTCACCTTATCTTTGACAAAGGAGGCAAGAATATACAATGGAGAAAAGACAGCCTCTTCAATAAGTGGTGCTGGGAAAATTGGACAGCTACATGTAAATGAATGAAATTAGAACACTCCCTAACATCATACACAAAAATAAACTCAAAATGGATTAAAGACCTAAGTGTAAGACCAGACACTATAAAACTCTTAGAGGAAAACATAGGCAGAACACTCTATGACATAAATCACAGCAAGATCCTTTTTGAACCACCTGCTAGAGAAATGGAAATAAAAACAAAAATAAACAAATGGGACCTAATGAAACTTAAAACCTTTTGCACAGCAACAGAAACCATAAACAAGATGAAAAGACAATCCTCAGAATGGGAGAAAACAGTTGCAAACA
Source organism: Balaenoptera physalus (assembly GCF_965194825.1). NCBI lineage: Eukaryota > Metazoa > Chordata > Mammalia > Artiodactyla > Balaenopteridae > Balaenoptera > Balaenoptera physalus. The sequence continues at coordinate 39,129,526 of NC_138899.1, read as the reverse complement.
AAGCAACTGACAAAGGATTAATCTCCAAAATATGCAAGCAGCTCATGAAGCTCAATATCAAAAAAACAAACAACCCAATCCAAAAATTGGCAGAAGACCTAAATAGACCTTTCTCCAAAGGAGATATACAGATTGCCAAGAGACACATGAAAGGATGCTCAACATCATTAATCATTAGAGAAATGCAAATCAAAACCACAGTGAGGTATCACCTCACACCAGTCAGAATAGCCATCATCAAAAAATCTAGAAACAATAAATGGTGAAGAGGGTGTGGAGAAAAGGGAGCCCTCTTGCACTGTTGGTGGGAATGTAAATTGATAACAGCCCCTATGGAGAACAGTATGGAGGTTCCTTAAAAAACTAATAATAGAACTACCATATGACCCAGGAATTCCACTACTGTGTATATACCCTGAGAAAACCATACTTCATAAAAAGACATGTACCACAGTGTGCATTGCAGAACTATTTACAATAGCCAGTACATGGAAGCAACCTAACTGTCCATCAACAGATGAATGGATAAAGAAGTTGTGTCACATATATACAATAGAATATTACTCAGCCATGAAAAGAAATGAAATTGAGTTATTTGTAGTGAGGTGGATGAACCTAGAGTCTGTCATACAGAGTGAAGTAAGTCAGAAAGAGAAAAACAAATACCATATGCTAAAACATATATATGGAATCTAAAAAGAAACGGTTCTGATGAACCTAGAGGTGGGACAGGAAGAAAGATGTAGGCATAGCGAATGGACTTGAGGGCACAGGGGTGGGGGGAGAGGAAACTGGGATGAAGTGAGAGAGTAGCATTGACATATATACACGACCAAATGTAAAATAGATAGCTAGTGGGAAGCAGCTGCATAGCACAGGGAGATCAGTTTGGTGCTTTGTGACCACCTAGAGGGTTGGGTTAAGGAGGGTGGGAGAGAGGCACAAGAGGAAGGGTATATGGGGATATACGTATACATATAGCTGATTCACTTTGTTATATAGCAGAAACTAACACAACATTGTAAAGCAATTATACTCCAATAAAAATGTAAAAAAAAAAAATTAAAACATTATAATATCTACATGCCACTGGGGAAATATTTTCACACATTGATTTCCTTTATTACTCAGGATCCAGAAGCTTGTAGGAACAAATTAACCAAATTATAGAAAAATATTCTGATCTATAGGTCATATATTTGTAGGGAAATCTTAGAGGTTATGCTTAACCGAGCAGTGGATAAACTGTGCCAAAATCCAAAATAAAATACAATTTTAGTTTTCAGAATTTCTGGCTATGAAATTGATATTTTAAATGTTTAAGCATACAGCTGTGAAGTATACAATTGTGAACTTCCTATTGTATATGTGAACAGGTAGAGTATTACTGGAAGATGCAATATAGTAACTTACAGATGTATACTATAAATTCTGAAGCAACCAAGAAAGACGCCAAAACAAAATGTTATAACTAATGATCTAACAATGGACATAAAATAAATCATAAAAAATACGCAATCCAAAATAAATCTGAAAAAGAAAAAAGGGGAAAATAAACATATTGGAAAAATAAATAACAAATAATAAGATGATAGATTTAAACCTAACATTATAAATAATCTCAGTAGTTATAAATGACCTCTACATCCCAATAAAAAGACAGAGATTGTCATAATATATAAAAAGCAATACCTAACTAGTATGCTGCCTACAGGATATGCAGTTTAAATATAAAGACAGAGATGACTTAAAAGTGAAAATTAAATTTCTAGAACAATTCAAAAGAAATCTAGCTTGGGTATGCTAAGAACAGAAAAGTAGGTTTCAGAACAAAAATGTCCCCAGGAATAAGGAGGACCACCTCATAGTGATACATTAATTAAGAAAACATAATAATCCTAAACATTTGTACACCAACTAACAGCTTCAAAATACCTGAAATAAAAACAAATAGAACTGCAAGGCAAACAAAATTGGTATGAGTATAGAAGACTTTAACAACATAATCAACTAGCTTGATCTAATATAGATTAAAGAACATTTTACCTAACAATAGCAGAATATACAGTTTTTTCAAATGTACCTGGAACAAGTACAGAGATAATACTCTGAGGCATAAGACAAGTCTCAAATTTAAGAGAATTCAACTCATTTAAAATATGTTCTCTAAATGTAATTAAATTAAACTAGAAATTAATACCAGACGTATCTCTAGAAAATCTCCAAATATTTATAAACTATATACCACATTTCAATAGAAACGATTGGTAAAAGAATAAATCAAATGGAAAATTAGAAATTATTTTGAATTTAAAGAAAATGAAAAAACAGTATGTCAAATTTAATGGAATGCCACAAAAGTAGTACTTTTAGAGACATTTATAATAGTAAATCTCTGTATTAGAAATGAATAAAATATCAAACCAAAGACCACAGTTACCTCCTCAACAAACTAGAAAAACAAGAAAGTAAGCCTGAAATTCATTTAAGGAAAGAAATTATATAGATCAAAAGTAAATAATTTAAATAGAAATCAGAGAAACCACAGATAAAATCAAGGTAACCAAGACTTTGGTTCACTTAGATGAATAAAATTGAGAAACCCCTTGCCAGATTGCTGAAGAAAAGCAAAAATAAGAAGAAATAATTTACCAATATCAGAAATAAGAAAGGACATCTCTGCAAATTCTACTGATGTCTAAAGGATAATAAGGAAATACTATGAAAAATATTATGCCAACAAATTCAAATTCAGTTTTACCAATTTTTTAAAGAATAAATAATGTGAATTCTATGGAAACTCTTACAGCAAATTGAAAAAGAAGGAATATTCTTGCTTAATCTGTGAGGCAAGAATTGGTCTGATGCAAAAACCATAAAAATTCATTACAATAAAAAAAATAACAACTAAAAACCAGTATCCCCTATGACTATAGATTCAAAAATTCCAAACAAAATTGCAGCAATTGGAATCCACTACCGAATTGACAGGATAATAGATCATGATTTTTGATGGTTAATTTTTATGTGTTAACTTCACTGGGCCACAGGGTGCTCAGGTATCTGGTCAAACATTATTCTGGCTGTCAGGGGGTTTTGGATTAGATTAACATTTACGTCAGTAGACTGAGTAAGGCAGATTGCACTCGTCAATGTGAATGGGTCTCATTCAATCAGTTGAAAGCTTAAATAAAACAAAAGAGCTGAACTTCCCCTTAGTCTAAGAGAGAATTAGAGGATTCTTCCTGCCTTATGATCTCTGATCTGAAATACTGGCTTTTTTCCTGCCTTTGGACTCAAATTATCAGCTCTTTCTAGCTCTGCAGCCACCCACACTTTGGACTGAAACTAAACATTGGCTTTCCTTGGGCTCCAACTCGCTGATTTGACCTACAGATCTTGGGGCCTGACAGCATTCATGATCTTGTAAGCCAATTCCTTACAATAAATCACTTGATATATAGATCCTATTGGTTCTGTTTTCTCTGGAGAACTCTCACTAATACAATAATTAAATGTGGATTATCCCATGAATTCAAGTAGAAAGTTGGTAACACATTCAAAAATCAATCAATTTAATGACTTCTTGGCCTTTCACCCAAGATTAAGTACAACAATCAATCAATTTAATTCACTATTTTAACAAAATACATTTTAACAAAATACACCTACATATACACACACATAAAGTCCATCGTACATTACTGATTAAAAAAAAACTCTCAGGAAGTTAGGAATAGAGGAAAACCTCCTCAACAAGATAGAGGACAGCTATAAAATTCTATAACTAACATTATGCTTAATGATGAAAGGTCAAATACTTTTCCCTTAAGTTCAGAAAAAGATAAGAATATCCAGTGTCACCACTTTTATTTAATACAGTGGAGGGTATATCCAGTGCAACAAGGCAAGAAAAAGAAATTTAAAGCATTCAGTTTGAAGAAGTAATGCTGTACATATTCATAAATGATGTAATTGTCTAGGAAGAAAATTTAATGGAATAATCCAAAAAGCTACTAGAACTAACATATGAGGTTAACAAGGTAGCAGGATACAAGATATATGAAGTTCAATTGTATTTCTATACTGGTAACCAACAATTAATGGTGACATTTTTAAAAAAGTATTATCATTTAAAAGAACATAAAAAAATGAAATACTTCTTGGAAAAGGTGAAAAAATATGTGTAAAACCTGTACACTGACAAATGTAAAGTATTGCTGAGAAAATTAAAGAACACCCAAGTAAATGGAGAAATATATCATATTAATTGTTTGAATGAAGAAATATTTTAAAGATGTCAATTCTTTTCAAATTGATCTGTAGATTTAATGCAACCCTTACAAATTCCTTCAGGATTCTTTATAGAAATTGACAAGATGATTTTAGAACTCACATGAAAATGCAAAGGACCTAGAATAGGGAAAATAACCTTGAAAAAAAAGAACAAAGTTGGAAGGCTAAGAATATCTGATTGAAGATTTATTGTAAAGCTACAATCCAAAACTTGCGGGATTGGACTCAAGATAGAATAACAGACCAATGGAACAACCAATGAAACAAAATAGATTCGAGAAGTAGACCTACATATATTAGGACAGCTACTTTTCAACAAAGGTGTGAAGATAATTCAGTTAAAAAAAAAAAAAAAAAGATGATCTTTTCAGCAAATGGTGCTGAAATGGTTGTATATTCATATGCATGGAAGACTCTCAAATCTTATTTAGCATTATATGCAAAAATTCAGGTTTCATGAAGCTAAAAATAAAATCTAAACTACACAACACCTAAAAGAAAACTGGAGAAAAGCTTTGCGACACTAAAAGTATGATCTATTAACCAAAAAAAGAGATAGTATATACATGATCTTCAAAGAAGGGAATGCTAAAAAGAGCATTCAATTTTTTCTTTCTTGAGAAAATACTAACCATGTACTAAATCCTGAGACACAGATTCAGAGAGGACTTTGCTTGACCTTTGCTCCATAAACATAGGCTCTTGTTAATACTCAAGTTTAAAAACTACCAAGTTTGTTATTAAAATTTGTCTGTCTTAATTTCTTCACTGACAAAATGTGGCTAAAGATACCCTTATATCACATGAAAGTTGTATTTAATAAGCAAACATGTTTAAAGTACTTAAAACTTTGCCTGACTTCGGGCATTCAATAAATATTATACTACCAATACTTCTTCAGTTAATTTCTTCTTTTTGAGTTTAAAAAAATCAGAGGCAGATATTGTCACTTGTATATGATATATGGTATATCATCTGTAGAGTCAATTGGTACAATTTTAACATAAGTTTTACTTCTTGGTAGTAATGTATATCCCTTAATCAATCTGGAATTATTTGGGGTAATATCATACTAAAAAAAAAAAAAAATAGATTAGAGAGGCAGTTAACATCATGATTGTGTTTCATCCAACTGACAACACACCAGTGTTCCACTTAGTAGCAAAAGATGAGAAAAAAATTCAGATTTTTAAAAAGAATTTCCAGAGAAAATTTACTAAATCAATGGACTGATTTTGCAGTAGAGATATCACAAATTCATCTAGAGAAAAAGAAAAATAAGTAAAATTTGGGCTGCTTTTCATTATAGAGATCAAATACCTTTGAAATACCTGAATCATAGAAGTTTACAGAAGTAAGGGACTTTATCAATAAATCACTTAGAATACTTAGAGACTCTCAACCTCTTATCACATTAGTCTTGAGTCCATTCATATAATAATATAGATTTTGGGGGGAGGGAAATTTTGGGGCATCTTTTAAAGCCATGCTAATGCCTTAGAACATAATTTTTCTATTCCAAATTATAATAAAGCTTATAGATATTGTTTCAATGCCTTATGATATATTGTGTGTCATTATCAATATTTTATTCTGACTCCTGGGTCAAGAACACAATCTCTAATTATAACTTTTTTAAGGAAAATATATCTTTATGACAGTTTACCTTAAATAGTGGTTTTCAAGATATGCTCTGATAAAGGAGATTTTTTGTATTGAAAGAGAGATCATGTAAAGAAATTTTAACATTTCAATATACAAAACAGTAAGTGGAAACATGGGTGCATATGTATATATATTAATTATTGACATTATATAACAAAACCTGATATATTCAGTGGCATCACATCATAAGTTTAATGTGTTGTCCTCATTAACAATGCATAATTCAACAAATTGGGCAAATTCCAACAAATATGGGGTATTACTGCAGCATTACTTTCAATCCCTGAACATACATCTGTGATGTGTTATGCTTCAAATGAATAGTGTCTGTGACTTTTACTCAATAAACTTACACCTTTTGATGCCCACCTCCTCCAAATATATAAGAGAGTTGAGATTGGATGAGCATGCAATTCACTCCATACAGTCATGTTATCTAATTAAATCTTGGAAAATTTCATCTGACCATTCCTTTACCATTCTGGATAATGAGGTATTGTAGCATTCTTTTAGGAAGCACTCAGAGTGACCTCACTGGCCAAGCCATATTTAAAGTCCACACTATATGCTCTGTCTATCTGGTTTATGTAGTCAGATGCACATTTCAAGGCTATGGTAAGAGGATGAAGAAATGGAATAAGGACCCTGCCTCAACCACCAAGCCCCTGAGATCAGGGAAATGTTCTGGGTTCCTGAGCTGTCTCCTCTTCCTTAGCAAACTAGACCTACCCTTCTCAAGCTTCTTTGAAATCATTCTTATTATTTCGTTAGGGATATCTAATCATTCAGAATTGCACAGTTTCTGAGCTGAAAGAAAGCTAGTGAAGAACTAATATGAAATCTGAATTTCTTAATTTAAATGATTGAATTAGTTTTCTGGTTTAATCCTCAAGTGGCTTGATTCAAGTGTCTGAATAGCCCTAGAGAAACTGGCCACTGAGGTGATGGATTAACAATGCCCAGAGAGCAAATCTGGAAGAACAGAGAAGTGCTGGTAATTTCACAGCCTTCTCTGCTTGGCATTGACATATCCCTCCCATTATTATATCAAATTTACAAATAGAAGAAGAAAAAAACTCTAAGAGGTTTGAATTAACCCTACTTGGTAGCTTAATCTGAGAAGCACACCTCTTTTTATCAACACATTAAGCATTATACTAGTTGAAACATCATTTTCTAGAACTGATTCATATTAGAGCTAGTAATCACAACATGCTTTCGTAATGAATTTTCAAGCTAAATAACTCATAAGTCAGGTTGTTACCTTTATGTTACAAATGGTCTGTATTACACGATATTGTGTTTTTGCTCCTTTTCTAGTCAACTCCATCTTTAACCCATCCCCCACTCCCCACTGTGCCCTCATGGAATTTATTGTAGGGTCTATATTGGTCATAGGCACAGTTGTGTATTTGAAATGGAACAATAGAAGAAGATTAATGAAGATTATTTGGGTGTTCTACCCTAAATGTTCTAGATAGATAATCAAGCATTGTGGAAATCATAGAGAACTGGCAATTTTCTACTCTATCATTGCCAGTAATTTCCCTAGTGACAATTCTTGTTCCTTGAAATTTTTGTTTACTTAACTTAGAAATTTTGAAATTACATGAAAATTACTTTCATTAGATTCAAGTACAATTACCCTAAGGTTTTGAAAACTTTTTGAAATTGACTATTGGCTTGTCATGTCATAGCTTTCTCTGGAGAACCCTAGAGACTGATACAGATCTCTATACTCAAAGGACCTGTGTACTTATCCACACCTATCATTATGCTTTGTATTGAAAGAAAAGTGACGCTTGGTATAATTTTTTTCTAACTACCAATATAAAATATGAGAACACATCAAGCAATTACTGTGTGTGGGCAGGGGAAGGAGGGGAAGGAAACTGTAAAAGACTTCTTGTTTGCATGGCACTAATGTGGGCCAGAAAATCTGCTTGAGACAATGTAAAAATGTGAATTGCAGAGACTAATGACTTGGACATGAGTCCTTGTTTTCCTAAAGAGAAACTGCAGGACCCTGGGCTTGTCTCTTGAAAACTCAGTGATTCATTCTTCTCAAAGGCAGATTTGGATAATAATAATGATTCTATGTCTACATGTTAGGGCTACTGTGAGAAGCTAATAAAATAATGATTATTAAATCACTTTGAAAAGTATTAAGCAATATTTAAAATAGTACTTATTGTAAATAATTCAAGAACTGCTCAAAACCACAATATTTTTCAAAAACTGAGCCACTGTATTTCTTACACAAAATACATATCGTTATGAGTTCTATATTCTCCTCATAAATCTTTCTTCCTTTAATGCAACTATCTCCTTAATTTTAAAACATACGGACAATTTAGGGATCACATTTTAACATAAAGATATAAAATGCTAAGCAAAGGTATAACAATTAGAGTGATGAGCAGCTGAGTACAAATTAGATGCTCCTTAAACATTGGTATAATTAAATCAGTAATTAGAAACATGGGTGAATATGTATAATATATCGACTTATTGACATGATATTACAACACATAATATATTCAATGACATCATGAGTTTAATGTATTTCATATATTGAAGATATATGAAAATATAAAGAATATTATACCATTACATTTATGAGCACATTTTACTTTAATTTACTGCCTTAAGGATATTTTGCAAAGGTCCTATATAGCACCTGTGAAAAGGGTACACACTATGGTACTGAGTATTTAACAGCAATAAGGATCAAAAAGAAAACATAGAAAGGGCCATAAATATATAATCCTAAATTATAAAATAGAGTGAAAGCTGGGGAATCCAGGAGTCACTGGCCTTCTCAAAGCTATAAAGTCTTTATGGATTTTATGGCAAAACACTTCTTCTATTTCTGACCTTACCACAAATTCTATCTTTTAGAAATAATTCCTAATGTAATTTCAGTAGTCTGAAGGGGATAATATGTAGTTAATATGAATCGTTCAAGAAAAGCTCCAAAAATGTTGACTTTTCTGCAAAATGAAGGCACCATATGCCTTGCACAAAATGTATGTTCAAAAAATGTGCTATATTTTTGCCATAAATTTTTCATCCTTATCACAAATAGTCTCCTTAATTTTAAAATGAAAAAATAGTGAAGAAGTCACATTTTAGCATAAGCATATACAATATTAATCAAATAATACTGACTAGGTTGATTTTAGGGCGTATAATTCAACCGTACTCAATTGCAAGCTTGCCTTTCCATGAAGCATCTCTTTGGCAGGCAGCTGGTTGGCATGGCAGCAGGGAAGTGTACAATGGCCAGAATACTCAAGGTCAGACGATTCATCTGCGTATTCACTCTGTACACATCAATCACTGATATCTCATAATAAGAGGTAAAGTAAGCACACCTATGCTAAAGTACTTTCACATAGTGTTACCTTATTTGTCTGTCAAAACAACCCTGATAATAACAAATTATTATCTCCATTTCACAAACAAGAAAACCAAGAGTCAGAGACAGTAGTTGTTAGTATAAATTTCACTGTAAAAAATAAACTTTGGTTTAAAAATGAACTGATAAACATGTTTTCCTTCCAAAAAGTATTCCCAAGTATGAGTGTTATGACAAGTATGCAGATTACTGCAGTACAAAGCTTAATATAATTGTCATTGTAAATATGAAGATAAAGTCCTTAAGAGTTTAAAAACAACATATTGATACAATTTTATTTTTTTGTTGTTGTTGATGGTAGACAGGAGTGTTGATGGGAAAAGACCTCATGGAGGCAGATTTAAATGAAGATTAAAGGATTGGAAAAGAGGGAGAGAATAAGCTATAGTAGGAGTTTAGAGATGAAAATGTATGGAACCATTATTTAGAGAAGAATAAATAATTCATTTTGGCTTGAAATTAAGTTATCTTTAGGGGAAACATTTGAAAAAGTTTAGAAAGGTAGGTCAGGAGTGAAATTGTACAGGACCTTGCACAGCCAGCCTAAGGTGTTTATACATTTTAGGAGGAAGCAGTGGGATTAGAGGGCTGACATAGTTAAAGGTACTCTTTAATAAGGTAAATCTGTCTTCAGTAGTTGGAGGATTGAACAAGAAGCACTGGATGAAGAGGAAAGTCAAGCAGTTACTGGAACTACCTAAACTGGAGGGAAATAAAATATGGTAGGGAATTTTAAAAATGGGGAAAATTGGTATGAGCGATACTACAGAAATAGAATTGACAATACTTATTAACAAATGTGGGCCTCTGGAGGCTAAAGGACTTTTCAAATATACTTTCATAAGTAGAAGTTGTAAGACTCAGAATAGTGGTGAAATTGACATAAGCTGGAGACTCTGGAGAAATGGTTGGTTTACCATAGTCATTTGGACATTCTGTGCTAACAGGTTATCTGGAGACTTCCAACAACATAAATGTTAATATTTATATGAAGAGAAGTAGATGCAGTTCATACTTGTAGAAATTTAAGCGTACAGTAGAAATTTAATGAATTGTTGGTGATGAATGATTTACCAGTAAATATAAATAATAGTTAAGGATTTCTGAAAAAAAAAAAAATCAGTTGCTACATGAGCTATATCATAGTGATGTCTTGCCCTTTTACTCTTCAAAATTATTCATGCCTGCTTTTGGGAAGGAGGTTGGAATGCAGAATTTATATTTAGGATCTTGATTTATATGCCTCTTTCTTTTTGCTTCATTCTTGAGTATGTATAGTGATACAGAAAAAAAAATAAATTATGGCACTAAATAGCTTATCTTTAATTGTAAGCCCCATAATACAAAATCATCTTCAGAATGTTTGGAAAAATGAATAATGTAAAGCAGGAAATAGGTAAATGTCCAAGGTTTTTAAACAAATATTAAAACGAGTGGCAAATGTTAACCTTTGGTCAAGAAAGACTACTGTACTTAGCAGTCAAATACCACGATATTAACTAACTGACCAAATGAAGGCCTAGGCTTTCAAGATGCTTCCCAACTTCCTTCACTTCAAGAATGTGTTTGAAAGCCTCCTTTGTTTTCCATTTTTAATGCATTATCATCACACTTAATTACTAAGCCTTTTTGAAAATTATTCAGCTTTTTAGGTTTGAAACTACCTAAAATAGATAGTAGGGTGTCTATTTTTGCATAGAAAATTGCTATGTGAGAGCACCCAATTTAATCTAGCGTATATGCTAAATCAGGGCTTAAAAGAAAAAAAAACTTTCTCCTAATCTTTTCAGTTCTTTCAGTCGATAAAACAAGTAGGCGTACTAGCTTGGCTTAATACGCTTTAAAGAGAGAGTTCTGCACGTGAAGTGACAAAAGCTTGCTGGGTGTTTTATTATGCATTCTTTTCTTTGTATCTTAGAGGACATTTATACAAAATGGTATTTCCCTTTTAGGTGTGCATCATAACACATCGAAGGAAAGATGGCATTTCCAGACAAGTCTTTCATCCTGTGACAGCTGAATTATTCTCTTCCAAATATGCTAAAACAACAGATTTTCATTTTGTTCAAGGCTTTACATCATCATTAAAAAGGCTTTTGGAATTTGTTCCAGTCATCAAAAATGTGGAACTAGGAGAGAGAATAAATATTGAGGTACCAATATCACACCATCTCTGAGACAGGATTGAAACCTCGGAAAAAGCATGTGCAATTACAGAGAAACTTCTCACTGTAAACAGCAAAGCCAAGGTCTTACAAATAAATGGAGTAGGCAGCTTATGGGATGTGATTAGAGGGGCAAGCCAGATGCTCCTATCTAAAAATATCTCTCCCGCCTGCTACCTTTAGAATTTATTCCTCTGCATCTTGGAGGCTTTTTTGATCAGCAAGAGACCCCCATTAAAATATAAATACTCCCGGGAGTTGCAGAGCCTTAATCTTTTATCAACTATCATCTTAGTGGACTAGTGGAATGAAACAAGAAATAGAATAGAGCTTTGGAAAAATGCGTAGAGAAACAAGGTAAAGGTGAAAGGGATACTGGCAGGAGAGAGAAAACCCTGAAATAGGAATTTCTATATTTCACAATTTTGTCTGGCACCAGTTCTGAGTAAACTGAGTTTTATGTGAAAGAAAGAAAAAAGACACAGAACTATTCAAGCAATTTTTAACAATTTCTATTTAATAGAAAAATCCAGTGGTTAGAAGAAATGCCTTTTGACCTTGATAGGTCTAAGTTCTATATCAATTCTATTTACTTTTAAATGACTATGGAAATATCAGTTAATCTTGGTAAATAAGATTATCATATTAAATGGAAAATAATAATGCCTACCATAGGATTTCTGTAACTATTAAATTAGGTGATGTGTATGGTGACACAAATTAATAATATTTAGCAAAAATCAGATTTGGCTATAACTCAAAAAGAGTTGTGTATCCTCCAATTTAATCCACAGAATTCCCTCAGAAGTTGGTGGTTCTCTCTCCTGTGTCTGTGACATCATACAGCATTGGAGTAAAATCAGAAAGAAGATTCACATCTAGGTTTTGTCACTTGATAGCTGTGAGATTTGTAGCACTTTATTCAACCTTTAGAAATGTTCTTTTCCTCATCTAATCACTATTGCTATGCTCTGCCAGGTAGGATTCTTTTGAAAATATGAGATAATTTATGTAGAATATCTAATGTTAGGGGACATAGTAGTTTCACAATAAAGGATATTTGTCTGTGATATATTTTACCAGTATTATTACTTAAATGAAAATTTCAGCTTCTTTTCTGGGAAAATACTGTTTTCTCTTGGTAAATTAAGTTGTGTATACTTGGTTAAAAAAAGATTGTCCTCTTGGGACTTATCTGGTTGTCCAGTGGTCGAGAATCCACCTTCCAGTGCAGGGGACATGGGTTCAACCCCTGGTCGGGGAGCTAAGATCCCACGTGCCACGGGGCAACTAAGCCCATGCGCTACAACTAGAGAGAAACCTGCAAGCCGCAGTGAAAGATCCCGCAAGCCACAACTAAGACCTGATGCAGCCAAAAATAAATAAATAAATGAATAAATAAAATATTAAAAAAAAAAGATTGTCTTATTAATGTCTAATAATCTTAAGTGGCAGAATTTTAAAATACAAAACAGGATGCCATAGGTATGTATACACAGAAAATTCTTTCCTAGAAAATATCTACTCAGAGCTGCCAAGACCTTGACAAGGAAAATAAACATTCAAGACAGGTGATCATGTGGACTTTTCAAAATGATTAAAACCATGTGAAGTGCTTAAAATTGTCTACTTAACAACAAACAGCTCTGCTTCTCCAAGCTATCTATCCATCCATCTGTCATATGGCACGGGACAGGTTTTCCAATTGTGTATTTATTTTTTCTCATTACTAAGGACAGCTGGTAGAATGTGAATTTCTATCAGATACACTTAACCCTTGGCTTGTAAGCAAGAAAAATATTGAATTTTATCATTAATTTATTTTTCTCAACATTTACTGGGTGAAATGTCTTCCATTCCACTCTGTTTCTTGGTTATCAGTAAAGCTATACTGTATAGTGCAATGAGCTCTTAAATTACTCTGCAAAGCCTCTAGTCCAATAGGTTATTAACCAATGTTTCATAATAATGAAGAATTTGGGTGTAAGTATTAATTTATTCCTCTCTCCCTCTCTTTCTCTTGTTCTGCTTTTCAGTGCACTAGAAATACATACCATTTGCTCATGGTGATGGCAAATGGTATCACAAATGAGGTGAAGATATATAGGGACATATCCAAGTGCAAGTCTCCCAAAGCAGCCTACACTGAAAGGTGCCTGGGGAGGATGAGGAAACTGGAATACATTTCGCTCAGCCACAGAGTTTTCTTCCACATCAGAAAGAGTGACTGCTGACATAATTGGACTCATAACTTCAAATCAGAAAGAAACAGCAGTCATAAATGAAAATGTTGTCAAAGATCCTGTTTTCACAGAAGCAGCCTGGGTGCTCATGTTAAATGCTGGGGGCATGAACAGGAAAGACAGAGCAAGGAATAGTGTGTCGGAGCCAAACATCGCCCTGTGCTGCCCCTTTCTACTAGAGTCATTATCCTTAATGACTCAGATGTAGAAACAACAAACCAGGGCTCCCAACAAAAACAGACAGAATTGATGGTGCTATCTAGATTTTCCTCACTGAACTTTCAATAGCATTTGTTTAAAGAGAGGGGATTTTGGGGTTGCAATTTTCTGATAACAACCTTAATTTCCTCATTCCCTTTTTATATGTAGATACCGTTTCTATCTCTTAAGTGCCTGCAGGGATCTATCCATTTAAAAGAAAATCAAAGGAGAAGGTGAATTTGTATGTTAATCCTCTCCCTATAAAATAAACATGGGGTGTGTTGTAATTATTTCTTTCATCTGTTACTAGTGATGACTTTAACTAAAGTAGGGGTGAGCATCTGTACTAAGGTAAGCAAGCTGGCTCTGCTGAAGGCTTAGTAACTCTGCAAGTCATTTCTCTGAATTTTGTGGCATCTTCTAAACTCACATTCCTATGGATAAATGTCTCAAGTGGTTGTGCAGAGACCAGTTTTCTTCATGAAATAGCCGGCTGCTGACAGCACACTCTAGAGTGCAAATGCTTCTCCAGCAAAAACACAATAGATTGTGGAAAGCCCCTTGGACGGTGATTGATACAAATACTGCTTCCCTGTATTTATTTAATGATGTTCAACCTCCTGCCATCTACAACAACACTGTCCTAATTATTCAAGCCGACATTTCTCACTACAATGTTATTTGACAGCCTCACAGACATGTTTAAAAAAAAATTAGTGTAAGTAAATAGTTTACTTCAAGCACACGAAAGTTCCTAGCATATCATAGGTACTCTAGAAATGTGGTTCTTATTCTTATAGTCAACTTTTCCTGATTCTTCTCATCCAATACAAAAGTATTCTCATAACAGAGTCCAATAGTCTACCTGGAGGGTAAGTAGTAATTTAAAACCAAGAACGGTAAAGTATGAAATGTATGCTCATAGATATAAGGGATATTAATTATGAGCTGGAGCCTTCATTATATCTTGGCTACTCATCCCCTCCCCCTGTGTGAAAGCAGGAGGCACCAAAACAGGTCACCAGATTTATGATTTTTGAGAAAAAAATATTAAAACTGGAATGCATATACTGTAAGCACTAGATACTACAAAAATCTGCTAGTTAAGAATAATCATCAAAAGGTGAGAATATATATATTTTTAAATTTTACCTTAAAATGCTAACACTGAAGCCATATGCCATAATATTGCAGCTATTCACTACATGCTCTCTCAAATCAGGGACCTAGTAGGATTTGTTCATCCCTGTGTCCCCAGTGCCTACAATGACTGGAACACGGCACATGCTCAAAAAAAACTTGCTGAGCCAATGAGTGAATATTCCATTACATATCTTAATGGCAAGGTTGGTCATTGAAATATTTATTTTATTTCTTATACTTATATATACTCATAAACTTGTTCTCAAAATTTCTTGGCAAATATTCTAGAGTACAGGTTATTGTTGCAAAAATATTACACAAATTATTTCTAACAGCATCAGAGTCTCCATCCTTTGCTTTCTGCTTGCTCTTTCCTCATCACAAGTCAACCCTCTAACCTGCACCCATTAATAATATGGGGGGTGTTATTATTACACACTTGTAACTCCTCGTTTTTTCATTTCCACTCCTCACCAACAAACCCAACGGGCAGTGTATGTTTGAAATAGCTTTCTTCACAGTAATCTTACCTAGTGTATCTAGTATATGTATTTTTCTCCTTGGGTTCAGAATTCTACAGGGTGAGCTTACATTAAATATGGGATAAGGGAATTGAATCATGGACAATCAAGAAAAACACACTCTATTTCCTGCAGAGATACTTGAGTCATAATAGTCATCTTCACATTTCCCCTTTGCTTCCAACTGGAACACAGTGGTTCTGTAGTACTCAGCAAACCAGCTGACATTTCTGGTCCATGTGACAATGCAGGATGCCTCACACGTGATGGTGCAATTTGGTCAGGGCACATTTTCAAGTGAAGAAAGCTCTGGGTCGACAGTCTAGAAGAGTGGGGTTGGAAAGTAACATCTGCCAAGTATCAGAAGCTGTTGCAACCTTGAAATAATGCAATTATTTTCTTTTCTTACTGTCCTGACTGCTTCTAGCCCATGCCTTATGACACTGTAACACTATGACTCTCTCTCTCTATGTGTGTGTGTATGTGTACTATGTTTATACATATAAAATCCTATATGTACATAGCTGTATATATATACATTATATGTATTATATATATGTGATCTTACAACAACACTGCAAGATGGAAACTTATTTTCTCTGCTTTATTCATAAAACTAGTATTTAGAAAGATTACGTCCTTTGTGCAAAGCCACCTGACTAGTAATTGGAGAGTTGGATTCAAACCTAGACCAACTAATCTACACTTGTTGCATTGCCTCCTACAAATTTTTGACTGAAATATTAGATAGGCTGAAGCTGAAGGAAAGAGTTTTCGGGTTGTTGCAAGAGCAACGTTAGTTTGAATGATCACTGTGACACATCAAGGGTGCTAGAGTGTATCAGCAAAGGGAACTTGGGCTCTTCCCTATTGCCTCTTTGTTGAAACCTCGGAGCTGTAGATTACTGCAGAGCTCAGCTGATGGCCCTGGCCCATGCTCTGGGCACAAAAAGTATAATTTCACAATACCCTGTCTATCTCACAGAACAAGGACACTTAGATTAGGAAACTCCCTCCTAAACTCCCTGGACCTCAGATCAAACATCTTAAATCACAACTCGGATTGCCACTTACCCCTTCTTTCTTTTTTTTTTTTTTTTTTAATTTTTGAATTTTATTTTATTTTATTTTTATACACCAGGTTCTTATTAGTCATCAACTTTATACACATCAGTGTATACATGTCAATCCCAATCTCCCAATTCATCACACCACCACCCCCATCACCCTGCCGCTTTCCCTGCTTGGTGTCCATACGTTTGTTCTCTACATCTGTGTCTCAATTTCTGCCTTGCAAACCAGTTCATCTGCACCATTTTTCTAGGTTCCACATACATGCATTAATATACGATATTTGTTTTTCTCTTTCTGACTTACTTCACTCTGTACGACAGTCTCTAGACACATCCACATCTCAACAAATGACCCAAATTGGTTCCTTTTTATGGCTGAGTAATATTCCATTGCATATACGTACCACATCTTCTTTATCCATTCGTCTGTTGATGGGCATTTAGGTTACTTCCATGACCTGGCTGTTGTAAATAGTGCTGCAATGAACATTGGGGTGCATGTGTCTTTTTGAATTATGGTTTTCTCTGGGTATATGCCCAGTAGTGGGATTGCTGGATCATA
The DNA here is from genome assembly GCF_965194825.1 of Balaenoptera physalus. Lineage (NCBI taxonomy): Eukaryota > Metazoa > Chordata > Mammalia > Artiodactyla > Balaenopteridae > Balaenoptera > Balaenoptera physalus. The sequence continues at coordinate 39,112,236 of NC_138899.1, read as the reverse complement.
TGGTAATTCTATTTTTAGTTTTTTAAGGAACCTCCATACTGTTCTCCATAGTGGCTGTATCAATTTACATTCCCACCAACAGTGCAAGAGGGTTCCCTTTTCTCCGCACCCTCTCCAGCATTTGTTGTTTTTCTGATGATGCCCATTCTAACTGGTGTGAGGTGATACCTCATTGTAGTTTTGATTTGCATTTCTCTAATAATTAGTGATGTTGAGCAGCTTTTCATGTGCTTCTTGGCCATCTGTATGTCTTCTTAGGAGAACTGTCTATTTAGGTCTTCTGCCCATTTTTGGATTGGGTTGTTTTTTTAATATTGAGCTGCATGAGCTGTTTATATATTTTGGAGATTAACCCTTTATCTTTTGATTCGTTTGCAAATATTTTCTCCCATTCTGAGGGTTGTTTTTTCATCTTGTTTATGGTTCCTTTGCTGTGCAAAAGCTTTGAAGTTTCATTAGGTCCCATTTGCTTATTTTTGTTTTTACTTCCATTACTCTAGGAGGTGGATCAAAAAAGATCTTACTGTGATTTATGTCAAAGAGTGTTCTTCCTGTGTTTTCCTCAAAGAGTTTTATACTGTCTGGTCTTACATTTTGGTCTCTAATACATATTGAGTTTATTTTTGTGTATGGTGTTAGGGAGTGTTCTAATTTCATTCTTTTACATGTAGCTGTCCAGTTTTCCCAGCACCACTTATTGAAGAGACTGTCTTTTCTCCATTGTATATCCTTGCCTCCTTTGTCATAGATTAGTTGACCATAGGCATGTGGGTTTATCTCTGTGCTTTCTATAGATCATGTTCCAATGATCTATGTTTCTGTTTTTGTGCCAGTACCATATTGTCTTGATTACTGTAGTTTTATAGTATAGTCAGAAGTCAGGGAGTCTGATTCCTCCAGCTCCATTTTTTTCCCTCAAGACTGCTTTGGCTATTCAGGGTCTTTTGTGTCTCCATACAAATTTTAAGTTTTTTTGTTCTAGCTCCGTGAAAAAATGTCAGTGGTAATTTGATAGGGATTGCATTGAATCTGTAGATTGCTTTGGGTAGTATAGTCATTTTCACAATATTGATTCTTCCAATCCAAGAACATGGTATATCTCTCCATCTGTTGGTATCATCTTTAATTTCTTTCATCAGTGTCTTATACTTTTCTGCATACAGGTCTTTAGTCTCCCTAAGTAGGTTTATTCCTAGGTATTTTCTTCTTTTTGTTGCAATGGTAAATGGGATTGTTTCCTTAATTTCTCTTTCAGATTTTTCATCATTAGTGTATAGGAATGCAAGAGATTTCTGTGAATTAATTCTGTATCCTACAACTTTACCAAATTCACTGATTAGCTATAGTAGTTTTCTGGTGGCATCTTTAGGATTTTCTATGTATAGTATCATGTCATCTGCAAACAGTGACAGTTTTACTTCTTCTTTTCCAATTTGTATTCCTTTTATTTCTTTTTCTTCTCTGATTGCCATGGCTAGGGCTTCCAAAACTATGCTGAATAATAGTGGCAAGAGTGAACATCCTTGTCTTGTTGCTGATCTTAGAGGAAATGCTTTCAGGTTTTCACCATTGAGAATGATGTTTGCTGTGGGTTTGTCATATATGGCCTTTATTATGCTGAGGTAGGTTCCCTCTATGCCCACTTTCTGGAGAGTTTTTATCATAAATGGGTGTTGAATTTTGTCAAAAGCTTTTTCTGCATCTACTGAGATGATCATATGGTTTTTATTCTTCCATTTGTTAATATGCTGTATCACATTGATTGATTTGCATATATTGAAGAATCCTTGCATCCCTGGGATAAATCCCACTTGGTCATGGTATATGATCCTTTTAATGTGTTGTTGGATTCTGTTTGCTAGTATTTTGTTGAGGATTTTTGCATCTATATTCATCAGTGATATTGGTCTGTAATTTTCTTTTTTTGTAGTATCTTTGTCTGGTTTTGGTATCAGGGTGGTCGTGGCCTCATAGAATGAGTTTGGGAGTGTTCCTTCCTCTGGAATTTTTTGGAAGAGTTTGAGAAGGATGGGTGTTAGCTCTTCTCAAAATGTTTGATAGAATTCACCTGTGAAGCCATCTGGTCCTGGACTTTTGTTTGTTGGAAGATTTTTAATCACAGTTTCAATTTCATTACTTGTGATTGGTCTGTTCATATTTTCTGTTTCTTCCTGGTTCAGTCTTGGAAGCTTATACCTTTCTAAGAATTTGTCCATTTCTTCCAGGTTGTCCACTTTATTGGCATACAGTTGCTTGTAGTAGTCTCTTAGGATGCTTTGAATTTCTGCGGTGTCTGTTGTAACTTCTTTTTCATTTCTAATTTTATTGATTTGAGTCCTCTCCCTCTTTTTCTTGATGAGTCTGGCTAATGGTTTATCAATGTTGTTTATCTTCTCAAAGAACCAGCTTTTAGTATTATTGATCTTTGCTATTGTTTTCTTTGTTTCTATTTCATTTATTTCTGCTCTCATCTTTATGATTTCTTTCCTTCTGCTAACTTTGGGTTTTGTTTGTTCTTATTTCTCTAGTTCTTTTAGGTGTAAGGTTAGATTGTTTATTTGAGATTTTTCTTGTTTCTTGAGGTAAGCTTGTATAGCTATAAAATTCCCTCTTAGAACTGATTTTGCTGCATCCCATAGGTTTTGGATCATCGTGTTTTCATTGTCATTTTTCACCAGGTATTTTTTAATTTCCTCTTTGATTTCTTCAGTGATCTCTTGGTTATTTAGTATTGTATCGTTTAGCCTCCAAGTGTTTGTGTTTTTTAATGTTTTTTTCCCTGTAATTCATTTCTAATCTCATAGCATTGTGGTCAGAAAAGATGCTTGATATGATTTCAATTTTCTTAAATTTACTGAGGCTTGATTTGTGACCCAAGATGTGATCTATCCTGGTGAATGTTCCGTGCACAGTTGAGAAGAAAGTGGAATCTGCTGGTTTTGGGTGGAATGTCTTATAAATATCATTTAAATGTATCTGGTCTATTGTGTCATTTAAAGCTTCTGTTTCCTTATTTATTTTCATTTTGGATGATCTGTCCACTGGTGTAAGTGAGGTGTTAAAGTCCTCCACTATTATTGTGTTACTGTCAATTTCCTCTTTTATAGCTGTTAGCAGTTGCCTTATGTATTGAGGTGCTCCTATGTTGGGTGCATATATATTTATAATTGTTATATCTTCTTCTTGGATTGATCCCCTGATCATTATGTAATGTCCTTCCTTGTCTCTTGTAACATTCTTTATTTTAAAGTCTATTTTATTTGATATGAGTATTGCTACTCCAGCTTTCTTTTGATTTCCATTTGCATGGAATATCTTTTTCCATCCCCTCACTTTCAGTCTGAATATGTCCCTAGGTCTAAAGTGGGGTCTCTTGTAGACAGCATATATATGGGTCTTGTTTTTGTATCCATTCAGCAAGCCTATGTCTTTTGGTTGGAGCATTTAATCCATTCACGTTTAGGGTATTATTGATATGTATGTTCCTATTACCATTTTCTTAATTGTTTGGGGTTTGTTTTTGCAGGTCCTTTACTTCTCTTGTGTTTCCCACTTAGAGAAGTTCCTTTAGCATTTGTTGTAGAGCTGGTTTGGTGGTGCTGAATTCTCTTAGCTTTTGCTTGTCTGTAAAGCTTTTGATTTCTCCATCATATCTCAATGAGTTCCTTGCCGGGTAGAGTATTCTTGGTTGAAGTTTCTTCCCTTTCACCACTTTAAGTATATCACACCACTCCCTTCTGGCTTGTAGAGCTTCTGCTGAGAAATCAGCTGTTAACCTTATGGAAGTTCCATTGTATGTTATTTGTCCTTTTTCTCTTGCTGCTTTTAATAATTTTTCTTTGTCTTTAATATTTTTGCCTATTTGATTACTATGTGTCTTGGCGTGTTCCTCCTTGGGTTTATCCTGTATGGGACTCTCTTCCTGGACTTGAGTGCCTATTTCCTTTCCTATGTTAGGGAAGTTTTTTACTATAATCTCTTCAAATATTTTCTCTGGGCCTTTCTCTCTCTCTTCTCCTTCTGGAACCCCTATAATGTGAATGTTGCTGTGTTTAATATTGTCCCAGAGGTCTCTTACGCTGTCTTCATTTCTTTTCATTCTTTTCTCTTTATTCTGTTCCGCAGCAGTGAATTCTACCATTCTGTCTTCCAGGTTACTTATCTGTTCCTCTGCCTCAGTTATTCTGCTGTTGATTCCTTCTAGTGTAGTTTTCATTTCAGTTATTGTATTGTTCATCTCTGTTCTTTTGTTCTTTAATTCTTCGAGGTCTTTGTTAAACATTTCTTGCACCTTCTAGATCTTTGCCTCCATTCTTTTTCCCAGGTCCAGGATCATCTCTACTATCATTATTCTGAATTCTTTTTCTGGAAGGTTGCCTGTCTCCACTTCATTTAGTTGTTTTTCTGGGGTTTTATCTTGTTCCTTCATCTGGTACATAGCCCTCTGCCTTTTCATCTTGTCTATCTTTCTGTGATAATAAAATATCACAGAAAAATGTCACAGAAAAAACCACAGATAATGTGGTTTTTGTTCCACAGGCTGCAGGATTGTAGTTCTTCTTGCTTCTGCTGTCTGCCCTCTGGTGGATGAGACTATCTAAGAGGCTTATGCAAGTTTCCTGATGGGAGGGACTGGTGGTGGGTAGAGCTGACTGTTCCTCTGGTGGGCGGAGCTCAGTAAAACTTTAATCTGCTTGACTGCTGATGGGTGGGGCTGGGTTCCCACCATGTTGGTTGTTTGACCTGAGGCCAACCAACACTGAAGCCTACCTGGGCTCTTTGGTGGGGCTAATGGCAGACTCTAGGAGGGCTCACACCAAGGAGTACTTCCCAGAACTTCTGCTGCCAGTGTCTTTGTCCCCATGGTGAGCCACAGCCACCCCCTGCCTCTGCAGGAGACCCTCCAACACCAGCAGGTAAGTCTGGTTCAGTCTTCCCTGGGGTCACTGCTCCTTCCCCTGGGTCCCGACGTGCACACTACTTTGTGTTTGCCTTCCAAGAGTGGAGTCTCTGTTTCCCCCTGTTCTGTTGAAGTCCTGCAATCAAATCCCAGTAGCCTTCAAAGTCTGATTCTCTAGGAATTCCTCCTCCCGTTGCCAGACCCCCAGGTTGGGAAGCCTGACGTGGGGCTCAGAACCTTCACTCCAGTGGGTGGAGTTCTGTGGTATAAGTTTTCTCCAGTCTGTGAGTCACCCACCCAGCAGTTATGAGATTTGATTTTACTGTGATTGCTCCCCTCCTACCATCTCACAGTGGTTCTCCTTTGTCTTTAGATGTGGGGTATCTTTTTTGGTGAGTTTCAGTGTCTTCCTGTTGATGATTGTCCAGCAGCTAGTTGTGATTCTGGTGTTCTCACAACAGGGAGTGAGATCATGTCCTTCTACTCTGCCATCTTGGTTCCAATCCCGCCACTTATCATTTCTTGATCATGGCATTCACTATCAATGATCTGATTATTTCAAAGCCCCTTACCAAGTTAAAAATTATGTAACAAGTTAGAATGCAGAGGGATTAGATTCCCTAGTATCTTTACATACTAGTAGAATTTTAAAAGAGAGAGAGAGAAAAGTAAGAAAGAATATTTAGTCATCAATTCTTTGTTAGGATTTGCAGAGATAGTAAATTTACTCTCTTAATGAGTTATGTCAATTATTAAAAAATTTAAGAATAGTTAATAGAATATTATTCAAATGAATAAAATCAGCTGCAATCTGCCATCCAAACATTGGCTCTTTGGAGCGAGAAAAATTTCATCTTGCCCCTCCTCTTTCTTTTAATTGATATACAATTGACATATAACAATGTTTCATGCATACAACATAATGATTCAATGTATGTATATATTGCAAAGTTATCACCACAATAAGTTAGTAAACATCCATTACACACATAGTTACAATTAGTTTTCTTCTGAAGATAACTTTTAGGATCTACTCTCCTAATAATTTACAAGTACACAATACAGTATTATTAACTACAGTAACCTTGCTGTACATTACATCCCTAGGACTTATTTTTAAGTGGACGTTTGTACATTTTGACCCCCAAGTGCCCCCTTTTTAAGGTTCATCAAGTACCATGAATGCTTGAATGTAAGGTAATATTTTTTTTCCCAAGACTACCCCTCAGAACACAGGAGCCAGACTATGCTGGGCCTCTTTAGGATTCTTTCATGTTAAAAGCCCTGTTTGAAGAAGACACATCGGCCTTTGAGAACTTGAATCAATTTCTGTTTTGGATGCTTACAGAGGTCAACCATTAAAAAGAATAGCAAAGTACTTTAACACAGTTTAATATTTAGTCCCGGGATTAATTCAAATTTGCAGTTTTCTATAACTATGTAATGACATATTTTAAAGACCACTTCAAAAATTCGATGGACAAAATGTGCGTGTTAAGTATGCCTAAGTATACCTAAGTATACTTAAGTACACCTAAGCATACTCATACCTACAATGAGCGAGAAACTAATTGTTCTCTTGTTATGCAAGGGCTGGGCTTTGTTACTGCTCACTGAGTCATCCCTGTTACCTACAGCAGTGCCTGATTGCCAGGAGGTGCTCAAATTGCATTTGCTGCCTAAAGAAGTGAATGAATATATGGTTAATTGTGGTTTGAAAGAAAAATTTCTAGTGAAAACTTTAACTTCAAAAAGTACTATCTTTCTAATAACTTGAAAATGGTGATGACTTGTTAGATGGCCCCCAAGTAACATTAATGTTGACTGAGACACTGACAATGATGTGGCTTAAATAAAGTTTAAAATATTTTTAATGCAATGTGATATTGAAAAAGCAATAACTGTTATTTAAATATAGCAAGTACAATTTTGACTATTTCTTATATCCCTAGATGATTATATATTTAGGTAGGTCACTGTTTTTCTGGGAGAACAGGGATTATTTTTATCTGGGGTAGCATTATATTCCAGTTTTTGAGGAATTTGAAGCCTTGGCTTTCAAGTTGGTGTCTATTTAGACTGAAACTCTATACTTCCAGAGGGGATACTCATAAGGCATGATTTTGATTCACCCTAATATGTATTACTGAATATGTGACACCCAGAATTTAATGTAACAGTGCTTTGTAGTTAGATACAGAAGAGAGTGAAATTTTTATCTCCCTTATTTTGGAAGCTGTGTGCTGACTAAAGTAGCTTAAAATTTCATTTGCACTTTGGCAGTCACATCACACTATTGACTAATATTCAGACTTCCTGCAACTAAAATCCCAACATCTTTCTGACTTGTGCTGATAAGCCTCATAATCCTCCAACCATACTTGAGCTGTTAGCTGCACTGAACTCTATTTTTACCCTTACTTTTTTCCAGCTTACAAGATAGCCTTCTAACAGAGTACTACACCTCCAAATTTCCCGTAATCTGCAAATGTGATGCCTGTTATGAATCTATGACCCTACTGAAGTTTTTGATAGAGAAAGCATATGAAGATACATTGGTGAGGTGTCATGAAGTTAAACACAGATTCTCTCATAAAGAAATATCAGTCAGTGAATGTTAAATACTTCAGTAAAGTTGCTATGGACTGAAATGTGTCCCCCCCCACCAATGAAAATTTATACCTAAGCTGAAGCTCTAACCCCTAGTACGATGGTATTTGGAGATTGGGTCTTTGGGAGATAATTAGGTTGCAATGAATCATGAGGGTGAGGACCTCGTAGTGGGATTAGGGCCTTGTAGAAAGAGATACCAGAAAGCAATGTGATGACATAGAAAGAAGAGAGCCATCTGCAAGGCAGGGAGAGGGTCCTTACCAGAGCCACAGTATGCTGGTACCCTGGTCTTGGACTTCCAAGCCTCCAGAATCGTAAGAAAATAAATTTCTCTTGTTTAAGTCACCCAGTCTGTGTTTTTTTGGTTTTGTTTTTGTTTTTTGGCAGCCTAAGCTGACTAATAAAAAGTAAAATGGAAAGGAAGTTCCATGTAAACTTGAGAGGAGTTATTACAGTTTGGGTGCTCGAATAATATAAGATTTGTAAGAATAAGATAATGGAAGCATCTAATTGGAGAACTTTGGCTCTAAAACAAGGAGAAATATGATTGATGTTTAGAAGAGGAAGAATTATCATGAAATATATTTCAATGGTTGAAATGAAAGCTAATGATGGAAAGAGCAATCCTGGAGATGGAGTAATAAAACTGGAGTGCTTCAAAAGTTGGAGTTATGCGGTAGATTGAATTAAAACATGGAATTCTGTGACTAATTTCACAGATTGCAAGCAATAAGATCAAAGAAAGTAGGAATTGTTCTAAATGACAAAATAGTCAGGAAGTAGCATTGATATAGTACATTTTTCATGTCATCCTTAAATTGCATGGGACTAGAGATAAACAGAGTGGAGAAAAGGGGAAGAGTCAGTAATATGGATTTAAGTGACTCTAATTTTATAGACATGTACTACATAGCGGTTAATATTTAAGGTTCCATATTAGTTTTCTTTTATATTACAAAACTATTAAAAATTTTTTTTCCATTCATTTATTCCCCTTACAAGTGCAACTAGGACACACTATTCATTGATGTATTTTTTTTAAGTTTTTGTCCTATTATTTTTTCATGAAATTGAACTAGATCTTTTCAGAGCATTTCTATATTAGGCACAGAGCTTTGCCACTGTTTTTTAAGCTAGGTCAAACATAAATAAGAACTCTCCCCACTTCCACTGAAGTGTCACTCAGCAGAGTACCCACGCTAGCGAGGAGGTGGTTCTCTCTACAGAGATGAGTCATGCTGTGTTTTATACTTAGACATTTTTCTCAGAAGTGAAACCATTTAAATTTCCCATCTTATTTTCTGTCTAGTTTTTCTTTGAAAACTTGCTGTTGTTTCTATTCTAAACAACCTTTATCGTTTCTTTCATTTTATGACTTGAGTTTTAAATGATCGCATACAAACGTTCCAATTTGTGGCAAAGTTGGTCCATACTTTAAATTAAGAGCGTATGTGGGTTAATATAATTTTAGATAACAGATTTGCATCCTTAAATATACAAAAATTTCAGGAGATATTCAAATGATATTTTTAAAAGAGCACAACAAAAACATCTATTTGAATAGAGTATTCTTCACATAACTTGGGGTGTGTGTAAGAGCTGGCACTGAGAGTCTCCAAAGTCTGAAATGAATGCTATAGCATGTGCTATGAATTAAGTATAATTTAAAAAGTTTTAAAAATACAAAACAACGTCTTATATCACTCTATAAAGGTGTCTGATATTTGTAAACTACCAACGAGAGCATTCTCTCAATAGGAAAAAATTCTCAATATATTTAGCCAACTGTAAACCATCCATAATAAAAATATCAATTAATAAATTATTTGAGTAAGAAAAGATATTCTTTTGGCCTAAGAGCTAGAACTAACAACAGTCATCCAGTCTCAGTCAATGAAATAGAAATCCACAGACTTTCTGAAATGCTTAAGACTCTATTTCAAAAGTTTTCCATGATTTCTGAACTCATTTCACTTACTGAGTTAAATGACTTTTACGTCATTTCCTTAGTGACTCTGTACTCTAGAACAGTATCTAGCTTACCCGAATATTTATTAGGGAGTGATTTTGACACTAAGAAGCATAAAGCAAAAAATCCCAAAGAATTATCTGAAAGTTTTGTTTGTGAATTGACTTATAGCCAATAAAGATGAGTATACTTCTGCAACTGAACTGAAATCTAAACATCTCTACTGACCTCATGTTCACTTAAAAATATATTTAATTGCGATCAGAGCTTTTGGTCATCAGCCACATTAGGTGTTAATGCTCTATAAATATGTTACAGAAGCAGTTTAAGAGAAAATAATCCCAAAAGAATTTTTAATTTTTAAAATTAATTAATTAATTAATTAAATTTTCCAATCAATGCCATATCATTGGACCCCATGTGAATTACAGTGTCTTGTTGACTACCATCAAAGCTATACATCAAGAATTATTTTATCCACTTTCTTTCCTCCAGTAATTTTGAAAATCTTATAAAGAATTTATGATAGGAATTCAGCCACTCCAAAAAATTTCAAAGGCTGCAGTGGGTTCATGGAAGGAGACGGTCTCCTGTTAATTAAATTCTTCCCAAGAAATAATGAAGGTCACTCTCACATTATTATTTACTTCTTGGGATTTAATATAAAGTTAAGATTATAAATAATTTTCTTTAGAAGCTATTATATTTTAGCCATTGATGTTGCAATGATTACTTTAACAGAATATAATTGGGTAGTTAAAACAGAAAATAGCAGCATTCATTACAGTTCCTTTTTTTGAATTTTATTTTATTTATTTATTTTATGCAGCAGGTTCTTATTAGTTATCTATTTTATACATATTAGTGTATATATGTCAAACCCAATCTCCCAATTCATCCCACCACCACCCTCCACCCCCCATTACAGTTTTAATGTACCGTATAGAATGAAGATAGATAATATTTTTCAAAAAGAAATAGGATCACTAAATCAATTCTTAATAATATTCAATTAACTTATAAAATTTCAAAACAATGTTGATTAATTTTTCTAATTATTAAAAAACCATACATATTTAAACATGGCTGGCTTGGTTTCTATGGAAGGTATACTGTATAGACTATCAATTGTTAAAATAAGCAAAATGTTACACGGTTTATTTATTGGTCATCTAAACATTAGCAGTTGTGGAAAATCCATATAAATAGATGGAGATATATTTAAATATTTATATATATTTAAAAATTCTGAACATCTTCTACTTATTGTTTCTTCAACTGATTTGCACAAACAATACCATGACCATAATACCTATAGTACAAAAACTTTATCATTTTTATTTTTTTTTAAACAACCATGCAATTTAAAATGGACTGAAAAAGAAACATTGATTAATTTTAAAGCATATGTTCCAGTACTCTATTGGTGTATCTTTTTAAAGGGTGTTATAAAAGCAAGCAAAGAGCTCGTTTTTGAGTTTATTTATGTAACATGGGGTCTATAACCCTGAAATAAGATCCACTAGACTTTGAGCACAATGATGGCAAGAAATAAGTCACTTTAGCATCAACCTTGTTCTCAAAAAACACATTGCCTAATGCTAAATTGTTACTGAGTGAACTGATAAAGTGAAACTCTTCACAGAGTTCTCAAAGGCAGTAATAAAAGTCTGTATCTTTTTCAACATTTAATAAATATTGAAGTTAAACTTATGTAATTTAAATGTTTATCCATTGTAAGTCTGCACAGTCTAAAATATCAAGAATTTTTGTTTGGATAGAACTCAATCAATTGAGAAAAGTAGCACTAGATTTTTTATGTTGATCAAAACCTGATTATAAACTATAGATGTCTTTGGTTAAAAAAAAAATCATAAGGCAAGTAATTGCTTAATAATGTATTAGATACAATTGGTTCCATTGGAGAAAGGGATAATGAAAAGGATCTTTGATGAATAAAGTTTGCTGATGAGCTCACCTAGAGTTCTAATATTCTAAATCAAGACATGTATCGCTCTCTTAGATTCACATTAAAGTAGACAGGCACCATAAGTAGTTTTCTTAAGTATTTGAGAAAAGTTGCAAAACTGGACGTGAGTCAGAACAATTTCTTAAGTACTACAAATACTACCAAAGAAAAAAATCTCATCAATTATAAGCAGATATCTTCTTTTATATACATCACCAAAAAGTTATAGCAAAAATCAAACATTGGATTATTGTGCTAAGAGGAGATTCAGTTTCCAGAAGAGTAAAATGCCATGTGAATTCCCACATTAACCTAGGCTCTTAAGTACAATTTTTTATCTCCAGCATATTACATTTGCTACTAGGTTTAGTGTCTTTTCATAATTGAATATTCAGTAGATGTGTTTAAATCCAGTGAAAATCCAAGTAAGGTTAAAAAATTCACTGCTTAGATACTCAATGATTCCTGTACTAATTTGATAAAACTGCTTTCATGACTTGTGTCAGCACTTTTTAAATTTGGTTATTTTTTTCTAATAATGCAGAGCTGATGTGATAAAAATATTCAAATAATCTTACAAACACATTTGTTGGTCAAAGGTGACAAAGATGGGGTAGCATCTCCATGTGAAATCTCTAAATATTCATTATCCTTCTTTGGGAGAGTCAATAAAAACCACAAGTTAATGAGTCGATATACAATGGACATATGGATTCATTTCATAAGTCTAAAAACAGAGAGTCTTGTATGTTCCTGATTTGTACAGGGTAATAATTTTGAGTAAGGCAACATTTATTGGAAACGAGTGTAACGTGTTAGACATTCTTTTAGAGAAAGTTTGTGTTCCTGCTGTATGTTAGGTAACACATTAAAATTGTAGTGATATAAATATTAAAAGTACTAGTAATACTATGTATAGTTTCCAGATTTAATAATGAAAACAATAATACATTATCTCTTGGGTTGAAAATTTGTGAGTTTTATAACTACATGTAATGAATAAAGAGTACAAACTCAGTTGCTGCTTACATTCAGAAAACCAATGGTAACATGGATATCTTTATTGGCAATAGGGTAAGTACTAAACAGACATGAATTGAAATCTTATTCTCTATCACTTTCTGGGGAACATGGTGCTGTCTGGTGCATTTAAAGATTTGGCTTAAATGGAATACTTCTCACTGTGGTTATATATGTTGCTCCCTCTGAGACAAGGCTAGGAAAACCAGATAAAAATAGACAAAAATAAACTGATATTAGTAAACACCCTGTTAGGAAAATGAATTGTGGTGACTACATACTTTAGCAATGGCTTTGTCAAATTTTCTGCTTCAACTCTTTGACTTAAAAGTAAGTCAGACAAAGACAAATATCATATGATATCGCTTATATGTGGAAACTAAAAAAAAAAAGCGTACAAATGAACTTATTTACAAAACAGAAGCAGAATCACAGATGTAGAAAACAAACTTATGGTTACAAGGGAATGGGGGGAAGGGATAAATTGGGAGATTGGGATTGACACATACACATTACTCTATATAAAATAGATAACTAGGGACTTCCCTGGTGGCACAGTGATTAAGAATCCACCTGGCAACACAGGGGACATGGGTTTGAGCCCTGGTCTGGGAAGATTCCAAATGCCGTGGAGCAACTAAGCCCACGAACCACAACTACTGAGTCCGCGTGCCACAACTACTGGAGCCCGTGCACCTAGATGCCATGCTCTGCAACAAAGAGAAGCCACCGCACTGAGAAGCCTGTGCACCACAACAAAGTGTAGCCCCTGCTCGCTGCAACTAGAGAAAGCCCATGCACACCAACGAAGACCCAACGCAGCCAAAAATAAATAAATACATTTATTTTAAAAATAATAAAAAATAAAATAGATAACTAATAAGAACCTGCTGTATAGCAAAGGGAACTCTACTCAATACTCTGTAATGGCTTATATGGGAAAAGAATCTAAAAAAAAAGGTGGATATATGAATATGTATAACTAATTCACTTTGCTGTACACCTGAAACTAACACAACATTGTAAATCAACTATACTCCAATAAAAATTTTTTTAAAAGTTGTTAAATCGAAAAATAAAAATAAAAAATAAATAAAATGATTACTCTAAGGCATTGTAGATCTACTGTGTGCTTTTTCTGGTTCAATGTATTGCAATGGTATGCTTGTTCTTCAGGATTCTAACACTTTAAATTAAGGAATTTTTTCTTTTAATCTCTTGAGTCTTTTCCTGGCAAAATTTCTGTCCAGTTTCAAAATGATAGACAAGATGTCATTCCCAAACTATTCCTTCAATTATCTGGAATAAGCATCTGTATATAAATATTCTTGTGAAGTAAAGGTGTATGCTCAAGGTTAATTAGCATTGTAAATTTTTGGAGTGAGAGATCTGGGGCACATGTAAAATCAAGGGCATTACAGAACTATATGCTTTGTATCTGCCAAAAGATCATCAACTAAAAATCTAAAACTATTAAATATGTTTTTTTTTTCATTTACTAGAGGTGATGCATCACATAATTAAAGGAAGCAAGTAGATTTCTGCACATTTTGGAAAAAACATTTAAAAATATTTCTTTTTAGAAATAAAAGAAAAAAATGATTTAAAATCTTTCATACACTGTAGATGTCCTTACATACAGAAGGTAAATAACATACACACTCTAAAACAAAGCAAGTATGATGCTGTGCAAGGCATCAAATTAAAAGCTCCAGCTTACCCATTACTAGACATTCTTAATTCTAAATTCTACTTTAATCAATATGCTGAAACTGGAAACTGCTAAATGTAAAACCTTCTTTAACCACTCCAGCCAGTTTAACCTCTTATTGAATTATTGTAGTAGCTTATTCTTTTAAAGAGCATATAAAAAATAATCTCCTGATGTCAAAATAACAGGAGTAGAGTGACCATCTCTACATCTGTTCTCATCCCCTTCCCTCAGGCATTTCCCTTCCCCCAGGCTTTTCCCTTGATTTATCCAATTTTCGTCTTTCCTTGCTAGCATTTCTGTGCCACTTTTTCTCACCACTCCATATGTTTAGGAAGCCTTCCAGATTACACTCATCAAGCTATTGCAACCTCCTCCATATAGCCCCAAAAAGCAAGCTGCTCAGTCAAACATTACAATCATGACCTTTTACAAATCTCTATTTTTCCTATTTATGTTAAAATGTCTATTTCTTTTTCCCCCTCAGGGCCATCACATCTTATAACAGAAATTTACTATTAAGCGATTGCAAAAGGTTTCATAATTTATTTACTATAATGCTTATGAATGAATGATTATTTTTAATCACAGCAACTCATTATGCACTAATGACATAGTGAAGGTGATAACACTATTACCATAGTAATAGAATGATCTCTGATTATTTTTAATGTCAGCTATAGTTGTTCCATTAAAGAGAAGATAAAATATGTGAAAACAGATGTGTAAATTCTTATATAAAATATATTTTAGATTTAGATATATTTCTTGAAAACATACAAATCAATGTCAAATTATAAATTAAGGAGAAGAAGCCAGAAATTCAAGGTCAAAAAGTACTTTACACATTTAAGAATTGAAGTCTGGTCACCTAAATCTTTTTGAAAGTGTTCTTATAACTAATTTATGCCATGAACTAGGAAATAGCTGAATTGTATGCCATATTTTAAAAATATTTATCATATACTCACATGATCCTTCTTATTTCTTCACATGAGGATTAGGGGCATTAAGCAAGAGAAGGTCTGATTCTTCTCCCATCTCTGAAGCGCAACACACACAAACTCTTGGGGAAGTCCCTTAAGGTTCTGAGTTTTGGTTTCCTCATTTAGTAAACAGAGGTAGTAATGATTGCCCAGCTTACCCTACCTATTAAAGATGTTTCAAGTATCAAATGTGATAACATATAAAACATTGTTATAAAAGATAAAAAATTAAAACAATAATAAGGTACCACAACACACCTATTAGAATGGCCCAAATCTGAAACACTGACAACATCGAATGCTGGCAAGGTCATGGAGCAACAGAAACTCTCATTCATTGCTGGTGGGACTGCAAAATGGTACAGCCACTTAGGAAGACAGCTTGGTTTTTTCTTACAAAGCTAAATATACCCTCATCATGTGATTCAGCTACTGTGTTCCTTGGTATTTGCCCAAAGGAGTTGAAAACATATGTCACACAAAAACCTGCACATAGTTGTATGTTTACGGCAGCTTTACTCATAATGGCCAAAACTTGGAAGAAACCAAGATGTCCTTCAGCACGTGAATGGATAAATAAACTGTGGTACACCCAGACACTGGAATATTATTCATCACTAAAAAGAAGTGAACTATCAAGCCATGAAGAGACATGGAGGAACCTTAAATGCATATTACCAAGTGACAGAGTCCCATCTGAAGAGTTACATACTGAATGATTCCAACTACAAAAATGATATTCTGGAAAAGGAAAACTATGGAGATGGTAGAAAGATTAGTGGTTGCCAGAGGTTGGGGGTTGGGTAGGATGAATAGGCAGAGCACAGATTTTTAGAGCAGTGAAAATACTTTGTGTGATACTATAATGATGGGTACAAGTCATTATACATCTGTCCAAATCCATAGAATGTACAACACCAAGAGTGAACCGTAATGTAAACTATGGCCTTTGGGTGATTATAATGTATCAATGTATATTCATCAATTGTAGCGAATGTACCCCTCTTGTGGGGGACGTTGATAATAGGTGAGGCTATGCATGTGTCCAGGCAGGGGTATATGGGCAATCTCTGTATCTTCCCCTCAGTGTGAACCTAAAACTGCTCTATTTTTGTTAATAAATAAATTTACTCACCTGTATAAGAAACAAGTGATACAGTTCAGCAGAAATTCCAACCTTTAAAACAGCCAAATAAAATACAAAGTCTTCAGTATGCTTCTCTCCATGGTGATCACAATGACATACACTCAGTGGGGACTGTAAATAATAGTGATTTTTTCCTTAGGAAAATAGAATCATTCATTATGAAATATTAAGATAGAAACTAGAACAAAAGCAGTTTCATCTCAAAGCAGTAGAGAAATTCAAATATTTCTTAAATTCAGGTTTGCTCTAAATTTCTGTGATTCTATGATCTTTAGATGACAATTTAAGCTGCCTTCATAGTGAGGTGAAAACTATTCAGAAGAATTTTGGTGCCCTATGTCTTTTGCTGCAGGGTCGTGAGGACATGGTCACGCTCATAGATGCAGTGGCGTATTCAATGGAATGTTTACAAAGGAACTCTGGTGAAGAGGTGAGAGAATGGTAAACAGAGTGTGAAAAAGAGAAGAAAATTGGAAACATTTTCTCTACAGAACTGTTAGAAACTTAAAATCAGAAAATGTTCAGCAAATAAAATGCAAAGGCATGAAGCCAAATAGATAAATTAAAAGTGCCCCATAGCCTGACTCCCCAATATATGAATCAATAAATGTATCAAATGCTAACTTCAATGCCTAATTTACAGACCAATGTGAAAGGAAAGTCATAAGGCAGGAGGACTATCCCAAGATAGCTCCTGATCTACCACTAGAAAAATGAGGTTTTAAGATTCAAGAGTACTGTGTCGTTGAAGATGAGACAGATTCCAAGATATGTTATTTGAGTATATGAGTGATACTCAAACAGTAGCATGAATTTAATTCCTCATAATGCTAAAGAAAATAAAGAAAATTTAGTCCTATATATGTATGCTTATTACTTGATAGATACAATTGTTTTAGTGATATCAAGCTAATCCAGTTGTTTAAAGCAGCATTGCCCAATATTGATAGCCATAGGTGTCTATTTAAATTTAAAGTAATATAACTTAAATAAAATTTAAAAAATTATTTCCTCAATCACACTAGTCACACTTACAGTGTTCAGGAACCATATGTGTCTATTGTATAGATTAGCACTGATAGAGACATTTCTCTCATTGCAGAAAGATTTTTGGACAGCACGACTTTATTGTAATACAGTTTTCCCAAATACTGAGGTGCAGAAACATATTTCACAAGTGATAGGGTCATCTAAAATCAGAGATAAGCCTAATATATAACTATAACAATAATGAATGCAATATAAAAACAAAGAATACAAATACAAAAAAATACAAGAATGTCCCTTATAATAAATGCTATCTAAAAACTAAAACAAACTAAATATTTTGATATCAAGGGCTTAAAAGGATCATTTTATTTTTACCTGTTAGACTTTATTACAAACTTTCACATTTACAGGATAATGGGAGGTCTTGGGGTGGGTTGGGTGCCCCTTCCTCTCATCTGGGCACATACTGCTATTTTAAAACTCATGCCATTTACTAGTCTCAGTTCATCATCTTTGTAATCCTGGTATCCAGCATGTACTCAGTACAGGTTTGTGAAATGAGGGAAACTCTCATCCAGTTCTAACAGGAAATCAGTCAGCATCTGCTTCAACACTAACGCTGGCAAGAGATTTGCCACCTCATAAGAGAAAGCATTCCATTTTTAACAACTCAGAAAGAAGTGTCTTCATTACAAGAAAATCCAAATTTACCTGCTTATATAACTCCCATTAATCCTACATTTTACCAGATAAAGTTTGAAAGAAGTTTCTTTTTCCATGTAAAAGCCTTTGAAATACTTGTAGCCGACTGTAACACAACATACCAACTCTCCTCATAAGGCATCATTTCCAGATACTTCTTTGTTCTCTTTTAATTTTTCCTCTCTCAAAGAGCAATGTCCAGAGCATTGCATTATCTACCAGTTGCTCTGATCAGTGCAGAGAACTGTGGGAATTTCCTCCATGGCTCTGTGCAGTGTATTTCTATTCAGGATGCCCAAGATCCCATTAGCTTTTCTTGGCATTCTTATCACAGGATGACTCGCAGTCCATTTACAATCAACTAGGAGTTCCTAAGTCTTTAAGATGTGATGTCAAATCATGACTCCTTTGTCCTTGATTCTTCTGGTTGGTTTCTTGTGTTTGAGAGGAAGACCTTATTTCATGCTGATGGCTTGAGAATGTTGTTTCCATCAGTCAAGATTTTCTAAACTTTGATTGTGTCAATCATCTAATATATTAGCTATCAATTCAGCTTTGTATTGAGTGCAAATGTGATAAGCATAACCTATATGTCTACATCAAAATCATTGACAAAAATAGTCCAAGGGCAAATGCCTGTATCACAATACCAGAAACCTCCTTCTAAGATGATACTCACATTTACCATTTTTGATTACTTATGATGTTTTAAGAACCACATATATGTGATCTTTAACTCTTATAACAACTCTTTAATATGCTATCTTCATTTTATAGAGAAAAATGGAAGATGTGAATGATTTTGTCAAAAGCAGGTAACTGGACAATGCCAGAGCTGGAATTCCAACTGGGATCTTCTCACTGCAAAGCCTGCCTGTTACCACATGGCACTCACTCCCTTCAAGTACAGCTGGATCCCCTTAGATCTAATACCTAGAACATGTTTATCTATTCTCTTCCCTGAAATATATCTAATAAAGACTGGCGGGGCTTCCCTGGTGGCGCAGTGGTTGAGAATCTGCCTGCCAATGCAGGGGACACGGGTTCAAGCCCTGGTCTGGGAAAATCCCACATGCCGCGGAGCAACTAAGCCCGTGAGCCACAACTACTGAGCCTGCGCATCTGGAGCCTGTGCCCTGCAACAAGAGAGGCCGCGAAAGTGAGAGGCCCGCGCACCGCGATGAAGAGTGGCCCCCGCTTGCCGCAACTAGAGAAAGACCTTGCACAGAAACGAAGACCCAACGCAGCCAAAATAAATAAATAAATAAATAAATAAATAAATAAATAAATAAATAAATAAATGTATTAGAAAAAAAAAAAAAGACTGGCAAAAGCCATGCTGACATCACCAGTTTATTTCTATAACATTCCAATAAGCTGCCAAACTATCTCTTCAAAATTAAAAATGAAATCTTTTTGGCATTCTTGCTTCTGTAAGTATTTCTAAGTGATTGCATTTCTTTTCCTAAATATTTGCAGCACACCCAATTTTCTATTCCATACTTTGGTATGGAGTGTTAAGTCCATTAGTTTTTATTTTTTTAAGTCCACCATTTAACCCTTTTTGAGTTTTAGACCTCCCCCCCACCGAAAGCAAATGATGTATGGAGACACTTTCCATTTCAACACTGTACTGCTTTGCCAGAAGCTTATAAAGTTATAATAAATTGAAATCACTAGTCTCATGCCTACAATTATGTTCATAGCATAATCCTGTCAGTGAAAGAACACCTTACTCTTCAGCTTCAACAGTATGATTGAGAAATCTAAATTTGACTCCTTGGCCCAGCACTTTCTATATGATATAGGATTATGAACATCAGTTAAATACCCTCTTTTTCAAACTATTTTTTTAATAACAAGCATTGATTGATTTACTTTCTAGCAATTGTTTCCGAAAAATCTCAGAAATATTTGTGCTTTGACCTAAAGCAACTAAAATGGTATTTTTACCAAAATTATATTTTCTCAGATATACACAGAATTAATTAATTTAGATTAAGCTAAATCTATTTTGAATATCAACTATTAGATTTTTCTTCCTATATAATTCTGAAATGGGGCATGTACATATTCTTGAGACATAATTAGCTATGCTTTTTCTTAGAGTAAAAAAAAAGTGATTCCTGGAAAAAAAACATAGGTCTTAAAATAATCTTACTGATAGCAATGATATTTTAGGTCTTGGTTGTGTGTCCAAAGTATGTGCATAGATGTGCACTATTAAGGTGCCATTCTAGAACCAATTCTCCCTTTTTTCTTTTCTGCAATTATAAACATGTACTCTTTGAAAGAAAGGGAAATAGAAAAGCAAACCTGGCTTAGAATAGTCTTGCAAAGGAAAATTAGATTATCTCACACCTATAGAAGTTGTTCCAGGTCGATGCTTCATGAAACTCTGATTAGAATTTCAGACCTTCTAGATGCATAAAAACTAGAGGTGGCGTGATGATCATTACTCTCACATGATTTTCACTGCAAAAGAATCTAAAAAATAATCTGTTGAAATGTGAAGTTATATGCATACTGAGAATATCTAGCATGTGAGGCATTTCTTTGGCAGACCTTAGGAAAAAAGTATGGAGTTAAAAAAGGCTTAGCCCCATTTCTCACACATGTCCAGTTTTCTTCTCCTGAGTTCTCAGTCTGTGTCCCTTCTAGCTCACAAGACAGATACTAACATTTCCAGAGGGTAACTAATAGGACTGTTTCAGACAGTGAGGCTTCCGTTATTCCTCACCCCCCTTCTCCATTATGGTTCAGATATCTGAGTGTGTCCCTTTATTTAAAAAAAAAAAAGGTCAGCCCATATTGAATTCTTCTGTCTAGCCTATAATGATCAGTGTCAGAATTGCCGCCTCTTCCATCTAATTGTTTGACTGTCTTATCTATGCAAATCACTGCACAATCGTGTCAGTCTTAGATATTGATCAAAGGGAGCCAAGTTTTCCAGATCTTTGACCATGCATGAGATCAGCTTTCTAATCACAGCCTTGCAGATCTGAAGTGCTATTGGACAATTCTATGTGCTTTTATAATCTCTCTCTTTTTAAATGGGAAATTGTCATCTAACACTGCAGCATGATTCACTAGTCTTCAGCGCAGAGAGCTGTCAGGGTACTGTCATAGATTACAATCATGTATATCACAAAGGATACACAATTGTGTTATTCACATGTGTAATCATCCACAGACTGACTAGAAATAACAGTGGTCTTACTATGCAAACAGCAGTCCATAATATGCAAATGAATATAAACAAAACCAAACACAAACCTCCAGAATAATGTTTACTGATGTGTCCTTAAAAATCCCATTCGTAAAACCACATCTTTCCTGTCTTCTCAAAAACGTTATATAAGATAAAAAATTAATGCATGGAAAAGTTTATGCTTTCTCTCTTGCATTTTTGAAATGGGACCACAGTATAATCCTATTCAGATTATTTGATTTATGTTCTCCCAAGGCCATTACTGTCTCCTGGAATCATTATATGCTTGTATAAGGTTTATATGGTGTCTCTTTTAATTACTGACACTAATCTATTCACTGACTGCAAATCTAATGCATACTGGAACTGGCAGCCTATAAATTCCATCCTTCAGATATGTCCTTGAGCATGTGTTTGTCTTGATGAAGAGAAGAAACAAAATAGGAATAATAAAATGGGAGGAGGTTTTTTCAAATAATATATCCAAGAGACCTTAGAAGGTCAAAAGATATTTTAGTTAAAACGAGTAAAAATAAACAGCTCCTTGCTCATTCACATTTCATAAAGAATCATTTCTAATTATACTGCAGTTGAGACTTCAGACTACTCTTAAACAATAGGGTGCTATACCAAACGGTGATATTAGATCATTAAATATGATCTTAAAACAGTTGATATAATATAAATTTTATTTTAGGTATATAGCTTCAATTGAGTGCAAACATTCTTAACACCAAGGAAGAAAACTAAGGTTATGATGAATATTTATTTCCTAATCTTACTTATGCTGATCCACACTGATTATGGAGAGGGCCATCTGAGTATATTGTCAATACACACACACACACACACACACACACACACACACACACACGTACACACCCTACAATGCAAGAAATCAAATTATTTATACAAGGTGATTGCTTCAGTTCTTAGAAATAGAATTGCTAAAACATATCCAAACCTGGATTCTCTCCTGCGTTAAACAGACTAGTCATGTTTTCCTACTAAATACATAAGAAGCATCACAGACACAAATAGTGGTAGAAAGAGAATGAGAGACAATTGCCATCGAACCCAGAAAAAAAAAAATTTGTTGTCCAAAGTATTTTCCGCATACAATGCTTATTCTCTTTGTAGGCCTTTGTTTACCTTGTATAACCTAGTGTAAAATACTGAAAGTGAACATTGACATGGCTTAAGTCATGCAAATTATATTTTTGCAGCCATTCCTCTGTTTAAGAAATGGTTTCTGCCACTCTCTGCACTAAGTGTATGTGCAATACTTAGTTTTTCTCAATATCCTACAGCATAGTTTGCAATAAGTCCTGAAATCACTTTGTGGCCTACTTGTTGAGATCTATGGCTATTTCCAAAAATATCCTTTTGAAATACTGGTTCACTATTTCATTTATTTTTCACAAGAAGGTTTTGACACAGTTCTAATCTCCATTACACTGATACAGAAATTCAGAATCTGGTTTTGGCAAACAAAAAGCCTCAAGGTCAACTTGAGTCACTGGTAGTTCTAATAGAACTTAAGCTTTATGACTCATACTTGTCCTGCCATGGTTTCTTTAAAATAGTAAAATTAGACAAAAAAAATAAAGCTCAGTTAAAAGACTGGTCACTATCTTCTCTTTGTCCATGCTTTATATATAAAGGTTCATCTGGTATCAGGTGAACAGATGAGTGGCCTCGGGGAACTTCCCTGTTGTTCATGTAGTATGTCCATCTCCTTTCCAATCAACACTCTATCTAACATTACCGGCTGTAACCATCCCTGAAAACTGCTCTTTATTTCCCTTGGATTCAGGTCCTAGTTCGTGAATTGTAGTATCACTGTGGGAATCAGCCCTATCTCCATGTTTTGTTCTTCCTTGTGGCTTCCCCGGGGCATAATAGTCCTTGCATCCAACTCCTCAGCACCCATCTCTGCTCCTAATTACCTTCACTCATGTACTAAAAGCTATAGGATCTTTTGAAATACTGTTTTAGCTCTTCACAAATCTGAAGGTTTATCTTTATTTTTTACCCCTTCTCATGATGTAAGTTGTTACAAGCAAGAACAAATGCAAACGTCCAAATAACAAGACACCACATCATGACTATTTTATTTTAAAAGATGCTCATGAGATTGGTATGTGTTCCACAGTCAACTACAAAAGGAGAGAAACTCTACTTATGAGGTATAAGATGGAGCAGTGGAAGAGAAGAGGACAGACATATTGGAGGTCCTCCAAGGAAAATGAAGAAGTGACAGGATGGTGATCCAGACCAGTGGTTTCAAACTATTTTGATCATGTACTTCAACCAGATTAAAAAATAAGATATAAACATAAACTTACTACATGTAACTATCTATCCATTTAGAATTATATCCATGTATTTATACTGTTAGCTAATCTATCAAGGCACAATAAAATTAATGAGACAATGTAACATCTGATTTCAAATATCTTTTACATGTTCATTTTTTGTATGATGTCTTATCAAATCAGATAGATCATCAGTTAATTTAGAAAATATAAGGTATTTGATATAAAGCTTATTCTGAGAATAGACATGTCATTTTCTTGTTGCTTCCTGCATCTACTTGTATTATGTTCAGTTGTCAGGTTTGTGATTTGTCCATTTGAAAATGGACACATGAGGATTACTGAGGATGACCTTAATTATAATAGAATAATATAATCATTATTTCATGTAACAGGGCTATGGAAACCAGTGCATGATAGGTTGAGTGAAATCAAATGTGTGACTAAAGATGCCACTGTTCATCTTTCCATGTTACGGTTCTCCCACACTCCCCTCAGGTTACCTCAAAAAGGTGAATATGACCACAGTGACCTTGGTGATGGGGGCTGAGTCCCAATCCATATATTAAATTTTAGAAAGTTAAATTTTATTTTCTTCAAGAAAAAATAAACTGTGATTCTAATACTTTTCCCACACTACAATTTGTCATCTCAACTACCCTCTGGAGACTGTGCTCCCCACTTTAAAAGCTACTGATGTAAAGGAGTAGCTGTGAGGGGTGATAGGAAAGAAAATCTCATTTCTGTGTTCCCTAAGCCAGCCCCATTCTCTCTAGTCACAACCCCTTTCTCAGGGCTATCCTGACACCTACCTTGTTCAACTTCCTGCTCTAAGCTCCAGGCTTAAGATGAGGGATGCTTGGCTCATCTGTACAGAAATCAGATTAGATAAGAAGCAGAGAAATCATCGTCCAGAATGGAGGGAAAGACAGTCTTGACATCCCATTTTGAACTTCTGAAAGCATTTTTCCACTTAACAGTAATGCATTCATAACACTCTACCGAACTTTTTCTTTAGATAAATTATGGGCAAATTGTTTGTGAGCTAGCCTATTCACCTAACTTCTTAAAATAAATTGTTTTGGTAGTAAAATGGCTTCCTAATTTTAAATGATTGACCTTAACCACACTATGCCCATTCATAAATGACAAACTGCACATATAGAGATTGTCAGCTTTTATGCCAACTGAGAGTCTAAAGCAGCTCTAAAGTGAAATTTTACATTGTGAAGTTTAATTATGAGTGACTGAACACAGAGTACTGTGTGAACTATTCACCTTATCTGCAGCAGTGTTATGACATAACCTGGTTTAAATAAGACAGTTTTAACCACATAGTAGTTAAATGACTTTTGATAAGACAATAATAAAAGCCTGTCTGATGTTAGATATGCTTAGGCTTTTACTCCTTTGTTTATTTTTGAGAATATTAATCATTGTACTAAACTAATAAAAGAAAATTGTGGGTTTAAAATTCCATTACAACGTTGACATCTTCGCCATGAACCAGCATGATGAATCTTAGTAGATCCTCATGGAGTTCATAATGAACAAAAGAGACAGGGGGATAGGCCAGGCTACAGAAAGTAGGAGTATGAATTACCTCAAATTATTGAACTATAACAATCAAAATTATTTCTGATACCATGAAGTTTTCCTGGTGAAGGGATATAAATAAAATATAAATCTGGGGAGAGAGAGGAACAGACAATCCATTCTAATGTTAAATTATCTCAGTGGAATTTTTAGGGTAAGACTTAATAATAACTGCTAACACTGACTTAACACTTACTCCCTATTATACATTGTACTATGTGCTTTATATGTGTGGAGTTATCTAATCCAAAAACCATCCCATTCTGTAGATAGGAAAACAAAAGGGGCAGGACAGGAATAAAGACACAGATATAGAGAATGGACTTTAGGACACGGGGAGGAGGAAGGGTTAGCTGGGACGAAGTGAGATAGTGGCATAGACTTATATATACTACCAAATGGAAAATAGATAGCTAGTGGGAAGCAGATGCATAGCACAGGGAGATCAGCTTGGTGCTTTGTGACCACCTAGAGGGGTGAGATAGGGAGGGTGGGAGGGAGACGCAAGAGGGAGGAAATATGGGGATATATGTATATGTATAGCTGATTCACTTTGTTATAAAGTAGAAACTAACACACTATTGTAAAGCAGTTATACTCCAATAAAGATGTTAAAAAAAACAAAAAAACAAAAAAAACTCTAATAGGTTGCCCAGGGGCATGCAGTGAGGGGAGCATGCTTTTAACCACTGTGCTGGTATGGAATCACTACTGTTTAGGAAGCTAAAAGCTACTTCTGAGAAGTTCAAACAATTTTAGTCAATGCTGAACATTTTACTCAGAGCAATGATAAAGGTGGAAGGTAGGTAGGTGAAAGAGGGGACAAAGAAATTAAAGAATCACTCAACAGGCATTTTATATTTATTAATGTTCTCATTCAGCAAACTTTTATCGAATGCACACTATGTGCCAGGAATGAGATAACTAGGTGCCAGGAATATGAAATTAATGTACTTGACCTTGTGGGGACCCCAGTGTAGTAAAGGAAATAAAAATAATTACAATAAGCTATGGTATGAGGAAATGTATTTATATACCAAGTGCTATAATATCATCCCCCTCCAAAAGCAACTTTTACAGTGAATAAAAAGTAATATATTTCTAAGTAAAATTGTGAGGAAGAACAATTCAGCATCAGTGAGATACAGTTAATCACATGAATTAGTCTATAGTGAGTTTTTGCTACATTTTCTAAAAAAGGATGAGGAACTGGGATTGGAAGGGGGAAAGGAGGTATTGAGAAAAAAAATTCTTCTGAAAGATAGGGCATGTACCAAGTGAGACAGGAAATATTCTCTTTGTCCTTTGGGGAAAAATATCAAAGTGACTATTAACTACTGTCTACTTCAATCAATCTCTTAGATATCCTTCAATCCTAAAATCCACCCGCGAAAAAATTTCATTTCGGTTACAAGCAATTGTTTTTTCCTTTTCCTTTTTTCTTTTCAAAAATTTTAAACTTTGGAGGGAAAAATATTGATTATTCATCTTAAAGCATTAGCAGAAAGAAATGTGTAGAAGATATGGTACTTATTTATAGAACGGCCAACCTAAAGAACACACAAACTAGAGATGTATTTAAAGTTCCACTCTGTGGCTCTTCCATGGGTCTAATTTGAGGAGGACTATACAGGCCCTTTGGCTAAAACTCATTTCCTCTATGAAATCTCTCAGAGCCTGAAATATTACCAGTAAAATAATTCCTTGAGTTTCAAATGATTTTTGGCTTCATGAATAAACTGTAGATTCCCCCTAGCCAAGAAGCACACCTTATTCCCATGCATACAGTATTTTACTGGAGATTACAATTAAGTAAACCCAACAAACCTCAAGACCAATATGGACAACAGAAGTCCATATTTAGGCAAGGCTAAGTTTGGGAGCAAATCTGAGCCTTAAGGGATAGCCCAAACTGAATACCAACTGTCATTTTTCGTTTGTATGACCTTTATCCACTCCAAGAGATTATATTTTTATCTGTAATCAAATAAGAGAAAAAGAACAAATATGATGTTTTGAGGGACTGAAGAGAGTTTATTTTACCTTTGTTTCTACCTGTAGATATATCTCACTATCACATTTTTTTTTCCTTAAAATTCTTGAGGTTAAAGAAAAAAATCTAAAATCAGACAGATCTTTTGGAAA
This sequence comes from Balaenoptera physalus, assembly GCF_965194825.1. Lineage (NCBI taxonomy): Eukaryota > Metazoa > Chordata > Mammalia > Artiodactyla > Balaenopteridae > Balaenoptera > Balaenoptera physalus. The sequence continues at coordinate 39,084,959 of NC_138899.1, read as the reverse complement.
TTTGAAACTCATTTTCATTTTTGTTTCCCATTTAAACACTACCCAAATTCTGAAAAGTAGACCTTGGCCCCCAACCCCAGTGATCCAAACACCTAATCTGTCACGTTTAAATGATTTGTTGGAAGTATCATTTTTCTTTATTCACTGGAAACCAGTAATAGATTTGGGGTGTGTCATTTTATTTCTCATCCTAGTAATAAATTTCTGAGATCATTATACTTCTCCTTAGGTAATAATTAATATTTCATTCTTCTTAAATAGTATACCTCTCTTTACATATTTAGAATATATACCATCTATATGCTTGACACTTGGAGGATCTTGTCTAATGTTCATAGGAAGAAGAAAAATCTGGCTTGCAGGGTGTTTAGAGTACAGTGATGACAGCCTATATGCCAATTTCACAAGCGTTGCTGCGTGAGTCATAGGCTGTACTTTAAACGGCAGCATATGGCTGGAGAGTCATAGCAGCAGGAAAGCGTGGCAGTGCCCAGATCACAGCTGCAGTCACACAAAGAAAGTTTTGATGTTGGTATCCATATCCCTCTTCCTCATCAACAACAAAAAGGATGACTACTTAAGATTCTGTTGTCTTAAAGGCTTTATTAAGTTATTGCTCAAGGTGGGAAAGGGATATCATTGTCTACATATGTTTGCCAGAATCATGCAGCTTCTCTATTCTGCCTTTCCTAGCAGGTGTCTCTTTAAGTACTTATTCTAAATGGAACACAACTGGGAGACATCAGAAAGGGCACTGTTGACAACTGTCATAGTAGGTTCCAGCTTGACTGGTAACTGAGCAGAAGCTCTCTCTCCAGAGCACTTCAGATAATCCTAATAGCAGCAGCATTTCCACTAGGAACCTAGACTCTACCAGAAAGGAGTGCTGAGAAATAGTGCTTCTGGTGAAATCTGCTCTCCTCACTGGAAATGGTCCATACCACCAGATTTCCTACAGAAAATAGCTATGGCAAAATTAAAAGAATTCTGATTTTAAAGGCAAAACTGTAATTTTTGAAGAAAGTACATAATCTGGATAGATGTCAATAATGTTAAGAGAAAATATGCTAAATTAATCATTGTTCATACCTGTTGAGCCTTTAATGTAATCTAAATCTTTTCATAACCTAAATGGAATGAAAACCCCAAAGCTGTCCAACTTTTTCATTAAACTAACATATTAAAGACTAACCTACCAAATATAGGAATGATGATTTAGATGTATACATTCAGATATATGACATTTATGTTTCTGTCTTGTATTATTATTTTTATTAGTTTTGGGGTTCTGTTATTGTTGCTGTCATTAACCATGAGAGAACAGGAAACTTATTTTCAGATGCTGAAATTTGAGTCTGTTTAAATAATTTACAGGTAGAGCTGGTAAGATATTTAGGGTTAAGTTTCTCTGCAAATCAAAAATGGGGGAAAAACAATATGGATTTTCTTCTTGCTCAGGATTATCCATCTGCAAAATAAAAGCTACTGTAATTTCTGAATGATTACAAGAAAATAGATAATATCACCTACCATACTATACTACACATTTCTGGAAGGCACCTATTGTTTATAAAGTAAAGTTTATTATGAGACATTAACATATGTTCCAGTTGAAGTTTTCCACATCATCTACAAAAGAGTCTTCCTGTATAGAAGTGAATCACAGATCAGAGACCCATACATATATTGCTGTTTTCTTATTTTAATATATTAATTATCTTCCATGAGAATATATACGTATAGCTATTTAAATTATAAGGGCCCAAACACCATACACATTTGTATTAATAAAAATTGTATAAAATTATCTTTTATAGTCAACATCTATATTTGGTTAGCAAAGAATGACTTGTTTTTTTCTTTTTCTTTGTTTTTGTTTTTTTACTACATGTCGTAAGTGTTGAGTTGATATTAAATGTCCTTTTCAGAGCAAAGAGATTAAAGTTTACACAAAAAATAAAACTACAAACTTTGGAGATTTTACTGCCTTTGAATGGTCCAGACTTACAGTCTATGCAAAAATGGACCTTAGGTAAATTTTCTTAGAAATAGGTCCTTTACTTATGTAAGTCTGTTACTTATGTAACAGAACTCCCTTGTATGGATTCCAGTGAAAAAGCAAGACTTCACATCATATTTCATTGAGAAAATAAGAGCCATTTGACAGAAACTTTCTAATATTTTATCCAAAAAATCTGTAAATCTACATGGTTCTTGAGTCTACCTTTTCCATCATCTTCCTCATTAATAATGGTGGAAATATCTCTCTTTCTATCAAAAGCTGATATAACCATCCTTTCTGGAACCAAGCCCGGCCTCCAAGCGTTCTTAAACATATCTTTCCCCTGAATCTTAAGCATCCTTCTCTGATGATCATTTTAACAACATACAAACATTCCACAGTGGCTTTCATTTTAAAACAAACACAACCAATTGTATTCCGCTCCACATTTCCATCAAAATATCACCTACTTTCTCTTCTCTCAATCATGTTTAAAGTTCTTGCAAGAATCATTTTTTTCTAATCAGATTCTCTCCCTTATAATTCCAAAAACTACATGTGTAAGACTGCCAATAATCTCCATGTGTCTCAAATCATATGGATACTTTTCAGTTCTCATTTTACACAATTAACCATATTATACTTGAATCTCTACCCATCACCTCCCCTTCCCTCTCTCTCTCTCCTTCCTCTTCCTTTCTCTCTCCTTCACTTTCTCTTTTTGGCTTTTTTTCACTCACCATCTACTAGTTATTTTCTCCTACCCCTTGGCCTGTCTCTCTTTGACTTTCTTTCCTATTTCATTCTCTTCTGTTAACTACTGACTTCTGAAACTCTTACTAGCTCAGCTTGGAGTAATTCTTTCATTTTTCCTGAAAAGTGATATCTTCTATTCTCATTGTTTTTAATACCATTTATTTGGCAGTGATATCCACATTAATATATACACATATCATACTGTACCACAGTACTATATATATTATAGTGTATATATATACACATATACATGTAACACTATATGTATACATACACACATGTATATCTTTACATTTATCATCTATGTATCTTAACTTCTGATCCTTCTAACAACTTCTTTTTAATCTCATTTTTCCACCTCAGGAAACTGCAATGCTATTTATTCCGTTGCTTATGTTCACAAACTGGGAGGCATTCTTAAAACCTCCATCTCTCTCACCAGCCTCATGTAATCCATCAAGAGGTGATCATGATCACACACACACACACACACACACACACACACCCCGTCTCCATCTCCACAATCGAAGTCCACGTTCACTTCATATAAAACAGCTAGGGTAATCTTATAACATTATAAGGGGATTGTATAATTTATCTGAAATGATTTTTAATTTAAAATAAGATAAAGATTTATTATCTTGGCCAACATATACTTATGGTTTCTAACAACTTCAATTACTACCCTGTGTTCTAGAATTTTCTATTCATCCTTTAGATCTTAATTTGAACATTATTTCCTATAGGACAATCTTCCTGATTTGATCTAATGAAGTCCCTTTATCCTTTCTCGTCCCCTCTATTTTTCCATCACAATCCTTATCACTATTTGTAATCATATATTCCTTTGTGTGCTCACTTACTTAAAACTATATCAATCACTAATTTTTAAGAATCATAATCATGTTTATATAAGTTTATGTGAATTTATGCTTTCTTTACTACTTTATATCCTGTCCCTTGCTTAATACTTGGCACTCAGTAGGTATTTAATAAATATTTGCCAAATAAACAAATATTTTAGCCAAACCTTTCAGCAGAAAGAGCATTATGGTGAAATTCAGTATAAGTCTAAAACAAAATAAACAAATAATGCATAAAAACACACATGTGGATTCCAAGCTGTTTTGTAAGCTATATTTGTCCAATCATATTCAGCCTTTGTACAATGCTTATTAAAGTAAGCTCCATGTGTTTTGCTATTAACAGTCTATTTTAAACATGTGCAATGTGCTAGGTGTTATATCTATTAACAGAATATATAAAGTACTGACCTTAAAGATATTTCCAGGCTCAAATAAGACTAAGACATAGAAAAAGGTAAAAAGCAGTAAATTATACTTTAAAATATACTTGAGAAAGATTTAATTTTTCTTTATTACTATTATAATTACCTACTGAAAACGTGATCCAATTGAAACTTATTGAATTCTTACCTCTTATTAAAGATCCTGTTAATAATACAATTTCTACTAACAGAAAAAAAATTCCCTGGTTGTTAATTTATTAATGTAATGCTTGTTATTCTATAGATTATAGCTATCTATTTACTGAATGCAATATATCAATATGTCCATCCACTTTCTTGATCTGTCATAATGCTAATTACAAACATTACTAAATGTTTAAAAATAAACTGAAAAGGTAACGTTAAAAATTAACATGGAACACCAACCTAAAATTTATGATATGATAAGCTTTATAACAGAAAATTAGTCCAACAGTAACTTATTTACCAGTAACAATAACAAATCCCTTATATCAGTTCCTATAAAATACACGTTTTCATATAAAACATGCTCCCAAGTTACCAAAAATGCAGAATTACACGAAGAATATAAAAGTAGACATAAGTATTAGACTATAAAATTACATTATAATTCAATATTTAGTCATAAAAGTAGGATTGGAAGTAGACTTCTTTTCTGCTTTGGTTGAATTAGTTAAATATATGAAAGCTGTCTTCCAGGCCTACCTATGCCCAGGGTCTCCCAGAAGGAGGACCAGGCTGCCTACTCACTCCATCTACCCCCTCCTCCGAAAAGTCTGAGATCATTTCTACCACCTCTATCAAAACTGGTCTGCTTTCAGCACCACTCCCCCAAACCCTGCTTTGTAAAGAAACAGTAAGTCTGTATGCTTTAAGCAGAAATCTGGAGAAAAAAGAAAACACTTGAAATTCTTTAATCTCCCCCACAGCATTTCTTTCTTAATTTCAAGCAAAATTATTCTATAAGCAGGTTTTTTTTTTATTATTAACAATGTGAGCTCCTGGTCTTGATGTACATTTAGATCTATTGTATGTTCCATTGTATGTTCCATTTTTTGAAAAGTGAAATTTTCATTGAGGCTTTAAAAAGTTGAAAAATTTATCAGAGGATGAAAAGTAGCTTAATGGAGAGAGAGACAAGTTTATTTATGTTTATCGGTTAAGATTTTTATAAAAGTTCTGAAAAAGGGGTCACCCACTGATAGGGGGTGGAGTCCCCCTCAGTGTAGAAGCAGGTAGTTAGGAAACAAATGATTTTTCTGGCTTCTCCAGTTCTGTCTCAGCAACTTTAGATGCATGATGATATTTCTTGCATGTAACAAATCAAAGAGGGTAAATACAACCTTTTTTCTTTCTTGCATATAATAAATCAGATGGAAGATTTATACCCCTCTTTTGTTTTCCTGAAATGGGTACTTCCCTTCTTCACATAATTGCTTTTAAGTCAGATGGTATGAAGATCATATCTTTGAGGTCAGATAGGTTTGAGTTTAAAATCTTCTGGTCAAGTTAACCAGTTTCCTCATTTTTAAAATGGCAACAATATCCACCTCACAGGCTATTGAAAGGTTTAAATGAGATCTTGGAAGCACTCAGAAATTATTAGCTCATTTATTCAGGATTTACTATAGAGTAGTCATTATGCTATTTCTGTCTCTTGCTTTCAGTTTTTTACATGGATAAGTTGTCCGAATGCCTAAGTAGAAGAATGCACATCTGTTCGCAACATCTAGTATGTTTCAATTTCTTTATTGGTATTAAAGAGTGATTCCCAAAAAGGGTGTTTTCAGACATAGTTTTAGCCAGTGGGTACTTGCAACTTTGCAGTACATGACCAATTACACTGCATAGACACTGACAAACTGCTGTGGTTGTGTGTGTGTATGTGTGTGTGTATACATATAAATATAAAATGCTAGTTTTATAATCTGAACAATTTCTCTAAAAATAAATCCAGTTCCAACCTCTGCGAGTGACAATCAACAGAAGGGAAGAAAATGATGACCCAACAAAATCACTCAGATAGTGAAACACCTTAGTCATCACTGGCATTTCAATTACCTAACAGGTCATCTGGGCACATACGTAACACTTTTGAAGACCAGAAACAGAGTTTTTCAAAGTGAAAACATATTTCCTTCAACTTCAGTTAAAATAATTCATGTCAAAAGTTCCTCTCACTTAAAAAATAATTTATATTCTGTAAGAGATTGAGGGTGGTAGTCATTTAACGTGTTGTTGTTATGCTATACATGTGTATATATGTTATATATACATATATATAATCATTCATGCAAAAATATGTCTGTGTATATTTATAAAATGGTGGGGGAGATTATCTACCTATCTATCTATCTATCTATCTATTTCCCACCTCTCCTACCATTAATTGCATGTTTGCAATCGCAACCCTGAAGTGAGACAAGAAGTACCTATTGCTTCATTGAAAAGGGGGTTGGGCAGGCAGGAGCATCCTGGCGCTTTCCTCCCCTTGCCACTGATGCAAGGAGTATATGTTCTGAGATGAATTAGACCATAGACTATGGTAGTTGGCTGAAATAACATAGTCCAATAACTTTATTAGAATATATCTTTAAGATAATGCAGATAGAAAATATTATATTAGCTTTCTCTGAATAATTGTATCTTATTTTCTAGTTTTATGCATGATCTAGATACCATGTGCCATATATTGCTTTATGTTGGTTACAATTGCATAATTATATATTATGTTTAACATTATGTAATTTAACTGCAGGTAAACATAATTTGTTTCATCATTCGAAAGTTCACAATTTTCTTAATTTTCACTGTGTTCTAAGAAAGAAAACAATTCTAAATTAGTAAGAGCAACCAGAATTGATAAGAAATTTGCCTTGTAAAGAGTCTTCTGATTTGTTTTATTTGAAAAAACCCTTTTCCAAAAGGTAAATGTTTACTAAAATAAATAATGCTGTTTATGTCCCTTAATTAAATCTGCACTACCCCCCAGCCGATATGCTCTTAACCAGGCCCTAGTTAACTGTGTAGAAGAGGCCGACTGGTACATGATAAGAGGCCAAACCTTGGTAGCAACCTCTGGCTATAGAGTCAAACAGAGACACACATAGGTATAACCTCTGACTCTGCCACTTTAACACCAGGAGATTTACTTAACCACTCAAAGCTTCACAGGCTAATGTGTAAACTGGGGATAAAGACAGTTTCTATTTCAAAGAGTTGTTGGAAGAATTAGGTGAGATAATTCGGGTAATGGCTAAAACAGGGACTGATACCTTGAAAAATATTTGCATATGAAACACAAACACACTTCCCACAGACTATTCTCACCCAGCATCCCAGATAGTCCTTTTGTAATATGTCAGATCATGTCACCTTTATGCTTAATGTTCTGCAATAGCTTCTCTTCTCAGAATAAAAATCTAAAGTTGGAATATGAACCTTCTCCAAGGTTCTCCATGATTCAGTCCTTGCTGACTGTGACCTCAATTCTCTCAATTCTTACACTCTTTCCCTAATTATCTCATTCCTTGTTCCTGAAATAAACCAAGTGAGTTCCTGATTTGGGCCATTGCACTGTCTTTCCTCCCAAACCGTGAACATTTCTACCAGTTCCCCAACAACCTCTCCCCATGAGCCTTTGTATCTTCTTGGCTGACTTCTTCCTCATTTCTCATATCTGTTCAAATTTCATTTCATCAGAGACTTCTTTACTAACCTAATTCACATCTGTACCCACTATGTTGGCCTTTATCCACTTTCCTTCCTTTATGTATTTTTATGGCACTTAAAAACATTTGAAATGCTATTTACTTATTTATCTCTTTATTGTTTGTCTCCCTCCAGTGGAATGTAAGCTCAGGGAGGAGAGGGATTTTTTTCCCCTTTGTTCACACTGCTTTTGGACAGTATAATGCATATAGGGAGATTTATTAAATATTTTCTACATTAATTAATAAACCTAGTTGGCATTATTAAGGTTTTAGAATTCCTAATGCCATCAATGAATTATACAGGCTCAAAAACAGAATGTGGCAGATGTCCTCATGCAAAATACAATTATTTGTTTATACTTGTAGAACTTCCATGAAAAACACACTTATAAGTAGACTTGTATTAAATATTCTATAGTATGAATATTAAACATTCTATAGTATTAATATTACTGAAATAACAGTAGTATGAAATAGGCTATAGAATTAATATATACTACATAAAGTAGCATAAAATTAATATAAAGCATTCTGTGAATATTGATGTTCATGCAAATGTGAAAACAATCATTAAAAATTTAATTCGTAAAAATATTCTTGAGTAATAAGAAAACAGAATATAACTGTCACTATTCCATGATAAAATTAATATAATAAAGCATTGATGGTAATTGGAACACTTTTTAAAATATGATGTATGAAGTAAATTATATATTGTAATTGAAAACAACAAAAAGTAATTTCCTACATTCATTTTCATTATAAAAGCACACCTGTTTGTTTCTCATTCCTTTAGTAAGATAAATTACAGAATTTGGTATTTTTGTACATCACATATTATCAGAGTTAGGAAGGATGACTCCACTCCTGACCTTAAAGGTGTCCCCCCAGCTGCCTTACAAATCCACATACTCATACTTCTTACATGGTGGTTGATTTAAGGATAGATGCATAAACTAAGCGTAAGCCAATCTACACGTGGCATCCATTGACACCATTGATATTTCAGGGTGAACCAATGAACTTAATTGATCTAATCAGCAGGAAGCCTAAGACTTGGGCTTGATGTTCTTGGAGCATGCTCTATGTGAGGTCAAGAGCTTTCATAGAACTTTTATTACCATGAGAGAAACCAACCACAGGATATATCTTACGACAAAGCAAAGATGAATCAAGAAAATGGCAGAAATATGGAGCCGAATTCCTGATCAAATCATAGTTGAAGCCTGTACATCCTATTCTTTCAGATAAGGAGAGCAAACATATGTTTTGTTTGTTTGTTTAGGACAGTCTTGGGCTTTTTGCTGCTGGCAGCCAAGAGTATCTACCAAATTACTATGACGTCCTGTGTGTTTTAAAAAATATGTAAATTAAGAAGTTGCTTCAGAGTTGCAGATTAACTTGAATAGGATTCCTGCCAGAATTGACAGTGCCATCCTGTAACATACAGAGATGTATCTAAAGTAACATGTTTGCATTTCTTCACATATATATATTTACATTAAAATCATGTGTTAAGTAATGGAAGGGAAAAGGTATCCCATTGCTTTTAATGAAATGTTTTCTGATTCCTATGAATTATTCTTTTCCTTAGGTACTAAAGATTCTGCTCAGAGTTGTTATTACCTTTAAAGAAAATAATTTTTAAATGTCACTTTGTATATTTGTCAATTTGCATATTATTTACTGTAATAAAATGCTTTGTTCCCCTTCACTATCCAGCAGAGTTGGGTAACAAAAAAAAAAAAAAAAAGCTCATTTTCAATTTATGAGAAACATAGTGAGTGTGAGAGAGGTTAGGTGTTTGTGGAAAAATAAAAGGAAAGGAAAGATAGGTAATTAGGCAAATATAAATGGCTTTTAGATTATTCATTGCTTTATTTTATCCTTCTTTTGAGAAGGTAATGGGAACTGATTGCATTCTCAGAATTACTAGAGATGCAGCAGATGGTTTTAAAAATATTCTCAAATTAAAACGAGTTTAGCATGTGCTCTGGCAACAGAAATCATAAAACTTTATACATTCACTCTTGCTTTTGCTGATGTAATCTAATGTAAATAAGAATTACATTTTATTGAAAAGCTACTTTTCGCAAAAGTTCTTATACTCAACACCATATTCTAATAAGTACCAACTAAATAAACAAGAAAAAAATGCTCATAATTTTAGACATTCTGTTATTATCTTTACATCCTTTTTATACATTTATATTATGCAAATAAATATTCATACTAAGTATCAATCGAAATTTCATGAAGACAGATGTAAATAAAATTGTAACTTTATCAAATATTAGACTAGGGTTGAGAAAACCTCTTTACTAGCTGACGAACAAAGAACAAAGAAATTATTCACTTTTTATTTTTTAAGTGGTTGTAATATTATTTGCCATCCTCTAGGGTTGCTTTAAGAATTAGGTAAATCAGGGCTTCCCTGGTGGGGCAGTGGTTGAGAATCTGCCTGCCAATGCAGGGGACATGGGTTTGATCCCTGGTCAGGGAAAATCCCACATGCTGCGGAGCAACTAAGCCTGTGCTCCACAACTACTGAGCCTGCGTGCTGCAACTACTAAAGCCTGCGTGCCTAGAGCCTGTGCTCTGCAACAAGAAAAACTACCCCAATGAGAAGCCCGCACATCACAACAAAGAGTAGCCTCCGCTCACCACCACTAGAGAAAGCCCATAAGCAGCAATGAAGACCCAACACTGCCAAAAATAAATTAATTTATTTAAAAAAAAAAACTTTAAAAAGAAAAGAATTAGATAAATCAGACATTTAAGTATTCATGAAAATTGTCATATCCTTTTAAGATATCTATAATCTACATTTTCAAACCAACATCATCTTTTCCACCTCTTGAGTATTTTCATAACAAAGATTCACATGTGATACAACAGGAAAATACACACTGACTTGAGTGCTCAGGGAAAGTTACTTCTAGAGTTTTTCATGTTTGATTGCCTAGGAAAAATTATTGAAACAATCTAGCCTTTGGTTTTCTCGTCTGTAAAACAGGAGAGGAAATATTTGGATCTGATAAAAGCTAAGATATTTTTCAACTGTCTAATTCTAAAATAGAACCACCCACTGGTTGGACTCAAGAAAGTTAATGACAGAAATAAAATCTATTTATAATGAATTATGAAGGGAGTAATTTAACTATAACTGAAATTGAGTAACAAAATTATGTCTACCAAAAAATTTTAAATGTTTTCTTTTAGCAAAACAACAATTGATAATTATCTCATAAAATGTCATAGTTGTATATTTTCTCACTAATTTTAGTGATTAGGCTTTTAGTCATTTCCTGTACTATTCCCAAAGGTTGATTTGAAAAGTCTTCTATGTAAGTGAACCCTCCACCACACTCCTCCTGTTCCAGCTCTGTTGGAATCTGCTTGTTCTTCCAACTTGCCAAGTAAGTCCCAACCTCAGATTACTTACACTTCTTATTTCTGCCTGGGACATTCTTCTCCAAATCATTGCTTGCCCAGATCATTCAGATCTCAGCTCAACTCTCATATTATACTGTCTCTAAGTGTATCTTTTGCATAGTGCTTATTATAAGATGAAATCATTTTGTTTGTGTATTTGCTTACTTGTTGATTTTTTCTTTACCTTGACAAGAATATATATATACTCTCTGCTTTCTTTTACTATAGTGCCAAGATCAGCCCCTGGCAATAAAACCTATCATTGTGGAAGGAATATAAAAGGGCATTTGGGCATTTCTAATATATAAAAAGCTAAATGATTTTTAAAATAATGTAAAGTTAATTCATTCATAGATAATAAGTGATGATGAAGTTACATATTTAAATTGTTTTCATAATTTGGCCTATGAACAAGTAGCCATGCCTAGTAAAATGCATTGTATATATAGTTAAATCTTATACATGTGTTTTTTCTTTGGAAGCTTATTTGAAATTTCAGGCATTAACAAGACTGAAGTGGTCTTCTTTTTTATCCTTGGACTGTATCAAAGTTCACAGGCTATAGTTCCTTTTGATTTCTACCAGGCATCAACATAGCTTATTTGCATGACTGATTATAAAATTTACTTATTTGTTGAATGATGCTCAGCCGCTGTACTGTTCAAGCTCTGTAATAAGAACTGCAGGCTGATTGATAATGGCTTATCATTTCTCTACTACAAAAGCATGTAAATTAGTAAAATAGACGTTTAGTTGTGTTTGTGTGTGTGTTTGTATGTTGGAGGTAGGTGTATTTTGCTCTTCCATTTCAATGCATTTTTACACACTTTAATACAATCTGGGAGGGAAAAAACAAGTGTAGACAAAAGATAGTCAATCCTATCTATAAATCCTCATCTGGACAATAGCCACTATATCCATTTGCTTAGCCATGAATATGACCGAAAATATCATATATTCACATATTGTCTATTTTTTATCGGTAAGGCCTCTTCATTACATCAACCAAAACAGGAACATAAGAGTTTCTTGCATTTTCATTGACACCTTATGAATGAATGATCATGACAAATGCAAATGAGTAAATTATGCAGGGCAAAAAGTTTAGGATAACCTGATACAACCTATAAGATGTGTTATTGGAAATAAATGAAGTCCAAATACTAGATAGTCCGTTTACATAATCGATGGGAGAGGAATGACCTTTAGCTACTCATTTTATCTTAGGAATTTAATTTAACTAATATCTTATTAAAATTTCTATATGAAACTTCATAATGATTTCCGATAGATTTTTAGGGGTACTAAAACCATATGGTTTTAGTGTTCAAAATAAACATAAAAACAATTGTATAATAGAAATAGAGAAAAAGTAAATATGCAGACCAATAGAGCATGATTCCATTATTATAATATGAATGTATACATAATAAGTGGTATATATTTATATTTATATCAATATATAGATATATATCACAGGTAGGAAAATTGAAGGAATAATTCAAATTAAACTATTAACAGAGCCTACCTCCACAAATGGCATTGGAGAGGGAAGAGACTTTGATCTTTTGTTTCCACACTTCAGTTTTACGTAGATTTATTACAATGAATGTATATTGCTTTGCAATTTAAACAAACTTTAAATGAACTTAAAAAGGACCTGTGATTTATATTTTGTAATTTTCCATTTTATTCTTTCAATGCGTTTTGTAATATGTATACAGTAGTCCCCCCATCTCTGGTTTCACTTTCAGAGATTTCAGTTATTCTTGGTCAACCTCACTCCAAAAATATTAAATGGAAAAACCGAGAAATAAACAATTCATAAGCTTTAAATGCATGCTGTCCTGAGTAGAGTGATGAAATCTCACACTGATTCACTCCATCATGCCCAGAAGTGAATCACCCCTTTGTCCAGTGTATCCTACCCGTTAATCACTTAGCAGTGGTCTTGATTATCAGATCGACTGTCACAGTATCACAGTGCTTGTATTCAAGTCACCCTTATTTTACTTAATAATGGTCCCAAAGTGCAAGAGTAGTTATGCTAGCAATTCAGATATGCCAAAGAGAATCTGTAGAGTGCTTTCTCTAAGTGAAAAGGTGAACGTGCTCAACTTAATACGGAAAAAAAATCCTATGTGGAGGTTGCTAAGATCTACAGTAAGAGCGAATCTTCTATTTGTTAAATTGTGAAGAAAGAAAAATAAATCTGTGCTAATTTTGCTATCTTACCTCAGGTTGAAAAGTTATGGCCACAGTGTGTGATAGTGCTTAGTTAAGACAGAAAACTCATTAAATTTTTGTTACTTACAAAAATAACATATTTTTACAAAAGATATTTTGAGAGAGAAAGAAAGAGACCATATTCCCATAACTTTTATTACAATATTATAATAGTTCTTATTATTAGTTGTCATTGTTAATCTCTCACTGTACCTAATTTATAAATTAATCTTTATTATAGGTTTATATGTATAAGAAAAAACATAACATATATAGGGTTCTCTACTAACTGTGGTTTCAGGCATCCACTGGGAGTCTTGGAAAGTATCCCCACGGATATGCGGAGACTACTGTATTTCTGAGCTTCTTGGAAACATTTGAACTAGAGTTCTTTTAATGACTCCAAGGCTGTGTGGTATTTTTCTGCAGCATGTATGTGAAAAGTCTGAGCCCAGCTTCCTCTCCTGTTTATAAACACTCAGAGGACCCTGGTGTGAGCAGTGACATTATTATATTGCTGTTTAATAGCACATGCTGTTGATACATTAATTGCTTTATTGACTATTTTAAAAGTTTATGACCTCATCTACATTGCAATTTGACCTTGTTTTGCACTTTTCTAGTGAATCGCCGTATTCAACAACCTACATAATGTGAATTATAACAATAAATTTACAAAATGAAAAAAGAGTCAGATGATACACACCTCATTATTTTTTTAATCAACTAAATCATTGGTAGGCAGGATTTATATTGCAAAGAACTGCATAATCGTAAAACTGTGATGCTATAGCCTCATGATTAGAAAAGATGCTTCACTTTTTTTAAGTGTAATTTTCTTTTAAATAATAATTACCAGATGATTGAGCCAGGCATACGCATGGTTTAAAACAAGAGAATTGGCTCTAAAACTTAAACTTTAAATAGAGATTTTGTTTGAAAACATCAAATAAATTAAGAATGTGCTCCCTGATACCATAAATATCTGTTCAAAAAATATTCTTAATGGAATTCTCATTTGTAAAACCTGAGTAGACGCCTAAGCTTCCCAAGTAATGAAAGCTGATTGGGAAAGGCACAGAAGTTAAATGAAGCCGTGAAAATTTGGTTATAATGTAAGATGAAAATAAAATTTTATATCTTAAATGTAACCTGTATCTTAAAAGTGGTCTGATATTTATAGAATAAAATCTTACATAAAGCAGTTTTGCCAGTTTCCCCATTCCCATTCCACCCTCAAAATTCCAAGAAAAAAAATTTTTTAAAGAGTCCTCACACAGTTTCTCCCTCACTAGGCACCAAGTGGTAAGTTTGTGAATTTTGTGTTCTAAAAAGAGGTAGGACAACGTATTACATTCCATGACAGAAAGGATGACACAGACTTTTGGGATATTTATTGAATCTTCATTATTGGAGAGTACTGTTCTATATAGTACTCTGAGTGCTTAAAAATGGCTTAGAAAGGAGAACACACACAATATTTCCCATATGAGATGTAAATGAAGGAAGCCGGCAAGAACACAAATGAAAGAATGAAGAAAAAATTAGTGGAAATCATAACTTCAGCGCTAGATGCAATAGGGACAATTATCTACTCCTACTTCTTTTTACAGATAAGGAAATGAATGCTCAGAATCATTAGATGACTCGTGCACAGCTTCACTATTAGTGGGAGTGCAAGGGTGATCTAAACTTAAGACGTCTTGTAACTACTCATCCAGAGTTTCGTTACTGATTGCAGTTGCAGAGAAGACTATGGGGAGCCATTCAGGGCAAATAAATGGTGTGCAAATCTGCTGACATGAAAGAGATGCTCACATGCAGCAGACTTTGTTGGAGCACAACGTACACACTATATACCAAGCAACAGTGAGGCTGCTAAGGGGACAGGTGAGTTTTAGAGAAGGGATTTTTGAGGGGCAAAAATTAAAGATCTGCACTTGTTTCCCAATCATGCTGAATAAGTACGGTGTAAATATCCTATATGTTGTAAATCATGGACTGATTGTGATTCTAATTGAAATAACATGGAGCCACTAGAATGTGGACTATTTTAAAATTCATATTCTAATTAGTTTATGGATCTCACTTGTTAGAGTAGCTAGAAATGTTTTCCGTACCTGATCTACCACTATCCCAAATAATCATATGAAATAAGAGTCACATGGCTATTAGGAGCAGACAATGTCCTTAATATAGAGATTGTAGTCATTAAATAAGCCACGATTTAATTTCATCTTTCCAATGATTTGCTTCCTATGGTCTTACAAATACAATTACTTAAGAAACAGACTAAAATTTATTCCTCAGCTAATGTTATCAAGTAATGAATGCCACTTCCTGATTGTAGAAATGGCACTTTATGAAATTACTCCATGCTCCTAAGTCTTTATTCACTCAACCTTTTTACCATAAAGACTTTCATCTCAGCTTCAGCTCTAAATCACTTTATTCATGAATAATGGACTAACAATCCTGCGTACTTGTGAATTATTTTAGATATTTAAATTATTGTTAAAATTTACATTCTCACTTCATGTGACAGAGTGCCTAACTGACTATGCACTTGATATAGCAGTTACTTCCTCAGACTCTCACAGAATATTAAAGAACATGGTGAGTCATTAGCACAATGGGGACATAAACAATTGAACAAGGAGGAATACTTCTTCAGACTGGAAGCATTTTCACCTGCATTGTAGAAAAATTCAAAATTACTATCCTGCTAGATGCCCAGGCCGTTTCCTTAGTAGAAACAAATAAAGTGCTGTATAATAGCACGTTTCAAAGATGGATGAAAAATAATAAGATTTCAAGACACAGCAGTATAATAAATGTATCACCAACTTTTTTTAGCTAAAAAAGTTATTATTTTTAATGGAAGAAGAGGTGTTGGCTTTTTTTGTTTGTTTGTTTTCTTTTGCTTTTCTGTTACTGTTTGCAAAGTTTTCTAACTCAACAAACGTTGATAATCGTCCAGTGAATGGGGCCATTAATTTAAAGGCGAAACTGAATGAGGTTTAAAATAATAGTCATGTATATCCTTATATCTTGAGAGGTAAAATAAGATAAAGTTTTAAATCCCAGAAGATTTTAAACAATTAGAAACAGTAAACCCCAAGCATTGGCTATGCCTGGATTGGTGAAAACTTGTGTGACGCTACTTGACAGTCCATCATCTCCCTCTCCTTTTCCTTTTCCTCAGAATATAGCATTTGTGACACAGTTAAGCAAATGTGAGAACCAAATCAATATCAAACACAGATTCAGTAGTAAATAAAACTGATAAAAATTTTCATTTATATTCAAAGAAAATTTACATTTCTGAAGAGTGTAGATGTCTCCACACTTGATATCTAACAAAATATTATACTAAGATCTATGCCTATTTATATTTGGTATTTTCATATCCATTGGATAACTGATACAGTTTCCATCTTCCAACTTCTACTCATCCTAATTATGATTAAAATTTTTGATATTTTTCATAACAAAGAAGTATTTTTTCTAGTCAAGAATAAGTTCACTACAGAGAATATCCAAAAAATAGGTTCGGGCGTTTATCTCTCCATAAAGTTTGCTTTTTCTTGTTATTGCTTAATGTTAATTTTCCTTTCCAGAAGACCCATCTGAAAATATTTTCAGTATTAATATGCGTTTTTAGTATGCTCCCGACTCCAGTTTGTCAGTTATGTATATCATCTGGACCAGAGTTCATAATATATTTTCTTATTCCTTTTTCTGTAAGTGCTCTGAATCTCTCTACAGTCCATAACTTGTCTGCATACATGACAAAATCAAGTTGGAGCTGCAAGACACCAGCAGGTGTAAACTCAATTTTGCAAGACCAATCCATTCATATCTAAAAACTATTAAGAGAAGAACAATGAGGCACATTTTTTCCCATCACAATGGACAACAGCAAGGCTAAATGTCCTTGTGAAATATTTCAACACGTATCTCAAAACCAAAGTGTACCCTTACCAAAAGGGTACTCTCTAGGAAGAAATACATATATAAGAATCATAAAAGACTTCAGAATAAAATTACTTTCTCTAGTTACCCATTTTTTAAAAAATGCATACTTTTGATTTACTCTTATTTACTAAACTTAGCATTCTTTATTATTTCAGTTTAGCTCAAATTTAATTTATTCATTGTAATTTCACTTGACTAACTGCTTTTCAATTCCATTAACATTTTCACCTGAACTCAAGCCTGGGAAATAATTTCAAGTGAAGATTAACAATGAGGTTGACCTGAAAACAAACAAAAGAACAAAAACCCAAAACCCAAACCAAAATAAAGTCTTCATCAGAGGTAAAGTAAAGCATACTTTCACAAAGAAAATAAAATGCTTTTCATAAGGGAAAATACTAGTCTTTTCATGAAGGACAATAATAAGTTTCACTAGCATAAATATAAATAGAAACAAGACAAAGAGGCAATGTCAAAACTGATTTGGGCATAATCCTTGAAGTTTCATACCTTAACATTTAATTAATGTTAAATGAAAAGTTTCATACTTAACGTTTCATAAGGCAGTTAGATAGATGATTATGATAAAGTATATTTTTTATTTTCTAAAAATTTTATTGCAGTATAGTTGATTTACAGTGTTGTGTTAATTTCTGCTGTACAGCAAAGTTATACATATATATATATATATATATATATATATATATATATTCTTTTTCATATTCTTTTCCATTCTGGTTTATCACAGGATATTGAATATAGTTCCCTGTGCTATACAGTAGAACCTTGTTGTTTATCCATCCTTTATATGGTAAAGGATATTTTTTGTTTAATATCACTTCCAATTTGATGGAAGTTTTAAGTCTCCATGCGACAGAATAAGCTTTGTTTTTGCTTAACACTGAAAGGAGCCACAAACTCCAGATTTTTAGAAATATATATTAAGATGATGACCAGCGAGCTCTACATATATATTTTATGACTTTTGATTAATCAATGAGCAGATTATAACCTGAGATTCAGGGGAAGAAAGGAGACTAATATCCCCATAGGAAAACAAATGCTTAGATCATCTAATGATACATTCACTCATCAAATATTTTCTGAGCATCTACTGTGTTTTACATAATATATGAGGATTTGTGGTACAATGGGGGAAAGACATTGTAGCTGTCTCAAGAGCAGTCAGGGATCTAACTTGACACTGCTGAAACCACCCCCTCCAGTGGAGTGAGGCAATTTGACATGCTTATGAAGCAATCAGAGATGCTGCTTGTTTCCTTGGCAGCGAACCAACCTAACTATATCTGAGTACTGTTCTTTTCTTTGACTCTTGCTCCTCATTTGTGATATTAATTCATTTATTCTTTAATATATCATCACACTCCTGTTAGAAGATGAGCTCTTTTAATTTCAGAGCCAGTATCTGTTTCCACTTCACAGCCCCCTGATATTCTTAGTTGGATACAGTGGGTGGTACAAAACCTTGCTTAATTAATGGCTTATTCCAGACATAAAGGCTTGGATGACTTTGAACTAGTCACAACAACAGGCTGAATTGATAAAAATGCATGCCCCAAAAGACAAAAGACAGAACAGGAGAGAAAATAGGTGAATGAATTTCATCATCAAGAATCTCCTAGGGCCAAAGTATACCATTATTCTTGCCTATCAGTTGTCTTTATGAGGATGTAAATCAGAGCTATAGAGTAAAAGTCTCTGACCACTTAAGAGTCTTGATTCAAAAAAAGTCCAGAATGGACTACAGCTAAAATGTAAAAGAGTGGCAAAGGAGAAAACACATCTACCATTGAACGAAGTGTCTACCTATGTCTACCTGTAAAGAAAATATTTTACATTAAAATTTAGATGCTAAAGTTTAGATTTCCTCTGAAATAAACTCTAATATGGACATCAGATAATTTTCAGTCTTCATGAAATACCTTTCTCTGTATTGCTTATACTAGATATTATTTAGTAGAGAGTGATTCCAAAAAGAAGTTCCCATTAAAAATGTTCAATCTGTGTTTAGTATGTTGCATAATTTGTAGTAGCCATCTGTGAAGCATCTATCAAAAAAAAAATGAATGAACCAATCAATGTATAAAAACTGGAAAATGATTAACCAAGGAAATAGTTTTGTTTATTTTCCTGATTTACCTGATATTTACTTTGTATGCTGAATATAGAAAAATAAGACCACATCAATAATTCTGTCTATAAATAAACATTTGCAGGTGGTGGTCTTAGCTGAATTTCATTTGAGGAAAGATTTAAATTAGATGAATTCCTGACATAGTCTTTGTTCAGAATAATCTGAGACATGGCTATGAAGTAAGAGTAACCATTTCAGAAAGCCACGTTTTTAGTAGAATGATGAGAAACATTACTTGAAAGAGGGTAGCTCCTCTGCTTTTTACCTAAAGCTTCTCACTTGTACAACAGCTGATAGGGAAAGTGACTCTCAGAGTTGTAGCTACTGTCATACTTCTGTCCTTCCTCACGCCTTGGCTTGAAATGTGAAACAGACATGGGAAAGCTGGAGAGGGTGGGAGGGAAGAAATCAACCAGTAAAGCTGGTTGGAGCCTGTGAGGGAGCCTGCTAAGAACTCTGATTTTTTAAATTTTTTAAAAATTATATATATTATAATTACATGTAAAACATTTCCAATGGTCTAAAACAAAAGAGATCAGAGTTCTACAATCATTCAATTATATGGAGTTCCTTTAGAAGCTAGGGACAAACTGGTTGTTTGTTTTGGTTTTTGTTTTTAATGGTCTGTGACACTGGTACCAGCCAAGCACCAGTTGGGAGAAAACAAAGCACATTAGTTGTTTTAGCAGAGAGAATTTAACATAGGAAACTGTTAACCAGATGTTGGAGGGCTAGAAAGTCAAATTTAAAAAAATGAGAAAGAAGAAAGAAAGAAAAGGAAAAGAAAGAAAAAAGACACAGAGGTAACATAGTTATGAGTGACTGTGGGAAGCAGCAAACACCTATACAGCTTAGGACACAAGGGAAGAGCTTGGGGTTATCATAAATGGAAGCCTAGCAGAGGGCCCCACAGAACTGGGCCTCAGACTTCAGAAGAGAGGACACTGCCGGCTACTCCTGGTAACTCCAAGGGTGGGCAAAGAGACTGATTCTAGGTTGCTAAAAAAAAAAGCGCTGCAACCAAGAAAGGGCTGCGGTTGCTGCCAGGGTGAGCTGTCATTGCTGCAGGACAAGGAAAGGAAGAGCCAGCAAAGAAGGAAGCCAGAGTTTCCCTCCACCCGGCCAGCCAGCCCCCCTCTAGTGCACCCTACTGGCCAAGAGAAAATGCGGTTCGCCCCCATCCAGGAATCACAAAGCTGGTCTGAAGCTGGAAGATAACAGCTTAATAACCAGCACTGAAGTTTAATCAAGGAAATTGGGATGTGATAACGGATAAGATTCCTTTCCTTTTAAATCATTATATTATTTCTGTGGAATAACTTGAGCTGAGGTCCTGACTCCAGAAATAGCACAGAGCGTGTCCAGAGGCTTGATGATTGAGGACTTCTGAGAGCAAGAGAAAAGGTGAAGACTTTCAAAGCACGAGTTTGTCATCGGATCTCCCTTTTTGAGTCTCCTTTGAAAAGAATCCCTTCCTGGGTCATGCAATGACATTGTCTACAAAACTGTGCTGACTATATACCTTACTCTACACTGTATATAAATATAGGCTAAAACCACATAGGGCCTGGCTATATTTAGTATGCCCCACTTATCATGGGAGAGTTAATTTGTACATTCATCTTTTAAAACTAATAATGAATTTCTAAAACCTTTTAAACAGGCTTAAGTTTTGTAATCCATTTATTGAACATGCCTGCAATGAAAAATTAATTATTAAACAAGTGCCTTGGGAAGACATCAGCGGTCTTGTCATCCACACACTAGATTGATAACACGTCAGTTCTCAGACCAGAGAGGGAGCTGACAACTCTCAAATTTAAACCTGGAAGGGTAATGCTAAGCATGTCATAGCATAAGTCACATTTTTAATTTATTTTTTATTAAATGTTAGAGAGAATAAATTCATCCATGCCTCTCAAACTCCACCTGATTAAATGAGCTGGCACCTTTTCAAATGTAAAGCATGGTTACGACTTCTCAAGGGCATCAGAAACGCTGAAGCAGAAGACAACGGTAAATACAAAAGGCAAAAGAGGTGGACAGTGATGAATGCACAAGCACCACAGGCGAAGTGAGGTTTTTGAAAACGCTGACGCTAACAAAACAAGGGCAGCACGTTCCCCAAGTGGTAGATGCACCTGCAGGCAGAGGCTCTGCTTGAGCGCTGGTGCATCAATGTGTCCACCACGAAGGTTGGAGAAAAAAAAAAAAAAAAAAGAAACAGAAAGGAGCAGCTGTAATCAATTTTCAAACCTTAAGTTTTGGGGCTGGGTTAAGAAGTTAGAAGAATTTTTCAATATTTGTGTCAGTTCTACCCTTTAATTTTGCAAAGTGAAGATGGTTTCCGGTGACTCTAAAGGAGAAAAGAACATCTGCTATATTGTGTGTACCTGCAGCTTCTTGAACTCTTCTTCCAGACAGAGCTCTATCTCATTTTATAAAATGATTGAGAAATAGTTTATATCAAACATATTCAACCAGGTCAGAGAAAACAGATCATCCAGATTACTGCTACCTAAGAATGCTCTGATCTACTGAATGCAAAATAAGAGACTGAATGAACTAAATGATGATTACTTAGACCTCTTAGATGATTATTATTGCGCTACAATAGGTGAAAAAAAATAAAGAACATCTTCACAGTATATTACTTCACAGTATGTAATCCCCACTCATTTTTTTTCCAGTAAACAATTATTTCCTATTTAATTATTTACTGGGCTAATGGGCTAAAATCTGTGGAAGATGCAAACATGTGAACAAGACTGTCTGGCCTCACAGAGCTTTTTATTTAAGAGGAAGATACGGCTAAGGAGAACTTTAAGTCTTATCTGAGAGGCACAAGAAAAGTGCAATACAAACCACAGCTTGGGTCCTCAGAGCAAATTCATCAAGAGAGTGTCTTTTGAGCTGGACATTGTACTGAATGTTACTATGTTCCAGGCAGTTGGGATACGTGGGCAAATGGTCACAGAGCCCTGTTCTTGCAGAACTGACATTCTAGTGAGTGAAGGCAAATGATTTACACTAGTCACAGTAAAATAAGTAAATTATATGGCAAGTTAGGTAAAGGATTTTACAGAAGATTCAGTATAAAATTGAAAATTACCTAAGTTTCTAACTGGAGTCAAGTGGAGAGGAAAAGAGAAGGAAAAAGTGGTAACATAAACAGAGACATGCTTCGAAGTGGTGACTGAATTAGATTAAATGTGGAAGAGATGGGAGCTGATTAATAGGCTGGTAAATATTCACTGCAATAGATAATGCAGACCTCGTATCGGATTATGATATTGAAACATGAAAAATGGATATCCAGAAGAAACTTACCCATTCATTCACTGAAAACCAAAAAAAGAGTCATAATATTAAGGCTCAATTCAAAACAAAGACAACATAAAAACCAAACAAATACTTCAATCAATCATCACTAACTCTAACATAAACCAAGAAAAACCAAGGACTCAAGTCCTTTGCAATCTATACCAGCTTCCTTTTCTTCCTTTTTTTTTTTTTAAACATCTTTATTGGAGTATAATTGCTTTACAATGGTGTGTTAGTTTCTGCTTTATAACAAAGTGAATCAGCTATCTTCCTTTAACTGTAACTGTTTCCCCAGCCCACTATGCTTTAGAACACCATGCTGTCCAAACAAACTGGTTTTTGAACAAACCCAACCCTCTGCCTGGGTTCAGGCTATATTATTTATTCTTTTATACTCAGTCTGGCAAACTCCTACTTATCCTTCAAGGCCCAGTTCATATGTCCTTTAATCTCTAAATTCAATTAATTTTGCCTTAGATGTCAAGCAAGGTTGAGATACAGGTTTCAGAGTAAGCAGCAAATAGGAGAAATGCTGATAATAGATGAAAGTAGCAAAGGACGAGCATATAAAAAAAGATATGAACAGAGATGACCAAACTCATTTATACTTCTAAAGTACATGCTATCCTCACAAGTTTCTTTTACATTCTTTGAACTTTTAAATGAAATAAACTTACTTCTAAAGGAATAAGTAGCTTGATATCATTTCCATTCTTCATTCATATTTCTGAGAGAATAAGTTTCACAAGAAATAAAATCAAATTCTCTTTGTACAGAAGGAAACTAATAACATTCTTAATTTTTATCAATGTTAAAAAGTGGATTTTAGACTCAACTCATGACCAACTGATTTTATTCAGTATTTCTAAACAGTTTTAAGCTAGGAAACAAATACCCCAAGAATGTCCTAAAGTTAAAAATATTAAATTTCTGATACTTTTAAAGTGATAAAAACGTTTATAAAAATAATATATTTATTGGTATTATTGATTTTCACTTTTTGAGTACTTATATGACCCTGTTATATTTCTGAGTACTTGATATCCTTTACTCATTTACAAAATGATAGGTGAAGAGTAGCTTTTATAATTACCCACATTTTACAAAAGATTAAACTAAGATTTAGGAAGAAAAGCTTCCCAGAAGTCACATAGCTAATAAGTTCAACACACAGCTAAGTCTGTCTCAACTAATCTTATTTTCCAACTTGTAGAGCTGATAAGCTATTTTTTGTAATCACCATACTCAAATAAAAGTGGGAGATTTGATGTTTGAACTAAGGTTCAAATGTGCAGGTGTTGTGCTTCTATTGATCACATTGGTTAGAATAAAACAGCAAAATAATTTCAAAACTGTGTAAACCATTGAAAATTTGTGCCATAAAATTTTAAGAATTATGTTCCTGAAAATTATTTCACTGGACACAAAAGAACAAGAATAGAAGCTATGTTGTGCTGCTGGTAATCCAAGTTTTAGTTTCTTACTGTGAACAAAACAAGGGTACAGAAATCCCAAAATGGGAAAAGCCATGTCTTGTTCCCTGGCTGGCATGGTCTGAGAATGCTCTTGGTACAACATTCTAAGTACCTAGGAGAGAATGCCAATCCCCTTGGTTTAATTAGGAACAGAGTTTGGCTGTGACTGAAAGACAGAGAGAAGGCAACGTGGGATCTAAGAAGTAGGAGGAACAGACAGGGTCGTGTACTCCTAGTGGGATAGAGGGGACAGGGGAGTCCCCCTTGGTGACAGTGAATCCCAGGTACCCTGCCCAAGAGATTAATCTTCCAGAGACAGCTAAGAGCCATTCCAAAAACATGGATGCATTTGATATATTAAGCTTTTTAAGCTTTTACTTCCTACTCTCCTGGTTTTAATTTCTATCAACACAGGTGACTACTCTGCAGGAAGCTTGTAAAACTTCAGTTATTGTCAGGAAGATTTTTCAGCTTATTTATTATGCCTCCAGGTTCGTGTACAAAATTAATGTATGTTTCTCCTGTATTTTATCATTTGTAATATAAATATTTATTATTTGAAATAATGCTGAGAAATTGTTCCCATTGTCCCCAGAAACAGTTAGAACCAAAAAAGTAGGCAAGTCAGATTTTTCTGTAGAATGTCTTTATTTTCAGAATTCCTTGAAGTATTTGTAAAAGATTCAAAACATTTAGTTTTATGTAAAACCACACTCTATCAATTACTGAAATATGGACAACATAGCAATAATTAAGAGAAATATTTATTTTAAAAATCTAATTTGCTATATCAGTAAGCTCACACTAAAAGATTATACTAAGGGTTTTTTAATTGCTTATAATAAATTCATAAGCCATTCAATATCCTCCTAATTTAACTCAAATGAAAAAAAGATATAAAGTTCTCAAAATTTATGTCAAAATGCATATCATCTAGATGTGTACATGAAACAGTATTTTATACTGAGTTAGAATGGCAATCAAATATGTTCAAGACTGAATTTTTCAATGTATTGAGTCAGCCCTAAATGTCACTATTTTGTATTTGAAAGGAATTTGACAATTAGCTGTGAGTCTAAGATGTCTAGTTTTTCCGTTTCTTTTTTTTTTTTCTCTTTTTAAGAAGATAACTACCAATTTTTAGAGACCAATGATTATCTCTGTTTGGTTTCCAAATGGGACTAATGATGTGCTCAATCTAATTACTCATAACTTAACTTTGACTGAAACAAAGTTAGCTTTCCTAAAAGAGAGGTTAGTTTTCTACAAAGTTCCTTTTTTCTATTCATTTGCCATGTGACTATACTTTTAATTATCAGGTTTATTATGCTCTTTTTGTGTCTGATGGAAAATATCATGTATGCTATTAGAAAGTGATAAAATGATCAGTCCTTTAATTATCAGTCTATCTGGTTCTTTCCGGCCACCTACCTCTGGGCATTTCTATAGTTCCTATGTGAACCTTAAGGCTGTTTTTGTTGTTTGTTTGGTTTTTGTTTTGGCGTTTTGGTTGTTGTTTTACTGTTAAATATAACAACTACATTTGGACAGAGATGTTTTTAATAGTCACACATCATTTATGAAACCCCCCTGCATTTTAGTGGCCTTTATCCGGACTTGTTTTCCACAGCTCCCCAAACTGTCTGGTTTGTTTATGGAAGTTTCTGACAATTATAAGTGTACACACATACATATATATAGTAAGTGCACATGATTTAGAAATCCATTGTATAAAGCATATATATTTCTTGAAGTATTGATATATTTTAAAAGCGAATTTACAAATGATTTTCTTGCAACAAAAATATTATCTGACTTCTAAAAAGTCATTTATTCCAAAAACTTTCAAATTCTGGTCCCTATACTGAGCTTTGAATAACAGTTTAAATTTAAGAAATAAGGGGGTAGGGAACAGATTGAATTGATTTATCTCCTCATTCTACAGTATGTTTATTTTTAATATATGTTATCATTATATCATTTTAAGGAACTATAATAACAAAAGTTTACTCTCACAGTTTAATCTCTTATTCTATCTGAGGGTATCTACACAAGATGTTTTTTCTTCATCATAAGCAGCCCCCCAATGGACACACATATTATAAACTAAACCTAATGTTAGTAGACTTGAAATAGACTTAGGAACATCACATCCAATTATAAATGAAGATTAAGAGGGAACCAATATAGTATGAAGTAGGGACTTTCATTACTTCATATACTGCCAAAAAGTCTGTCCCAGATGCAAAATTAGTCATGATACACTCTTAAGATATTTCACTCTTTAGTCTATCCATTATAATTACAAAATTAAATAACACTTTACAGGAAGTATTTTAATGATTGCTACTCATTATTAGAGAATAGCATAGGAAGAAAGAGGCTTTATTTACAAAAATAGTCGGATTAACCAAGATGGCAGAGTAGAAGGACGTGCTCTCACTCCCTCTTGCGAGAGCACCAGAATCAAAACTGGCTGCTGGACAATCATTGACAGGAAGAACCTGGACTTCACCAAGGAGGATACCCCACATCCAAGGACAGAGGAGAAGCCACAGTGAGACGGTAGGAGGGGCGCAATCAGAGTAAAATCAAATCCCATAACTGCTGGGTGGGTGACTCACAGACTGGCGAACATTTATACCACAGAAGTGCACCCACTGGAGTAAAGGTTCTGAGCCCCACGTCAGGCTTCCCAACCTGGGGGTCCGGCTACGGGAGAAGGAATTCCTAGAGAATCAGACTTTGAAGCCTAGTGGGAATTGATTGCAGGACTTTGACAGGACTGGGGGAAACAGAGACCCCACTCTTGGAGGGCACACACAAAGTAATGTGTGCATCAGGACCCAGGGGAAGGAGCAGTGACCCTGGGGGAGACTGAACCAGACCTACCTGCTGGTGTTGGGGGGTCTCCTGCAGAGGCGAGTGGTGGCTCTGTTTCACCGGGGGGATAAGGACACTGGCAGCCGAGGTTCTGGGAAGTTCTCCTTGCCGTGAGCCCTCCCAGAGTCTGCCATTAACCCCACCAAAGAGCACGGGTAGGCTCCAGTGTTGGGTTGCCTCAGGCAAAACAACCAACAGGGAGGGAACCCAGCCCCACCCATCAACAGTCAAGTGGATTAAGGTTTTACTGAGCTCTGACCGCCACAGCAACAGGGAGGGAACCCAGCCCCACCCATCAACAGTCAAGTGGATTAAGGTTTTACTGAGCTCTGACCACCACAGCAACAGTCAGCTCTACCACAGCAACAGGGAGGGAACCCAGCCCCACCCATCAACAGTCAAGTGGATTAAGGTTTTACTGAGCTCTGACCACCACAGCAACAGTCAGCTCTACCCACCACCAGAGCCTACCATCAAGCCTCTTAGATAGCCTCAACCACCAGAGGGCAGAGAGCAGAAGCAAGAAAAACTACAATCCTGCAGCCTGCGGACCAAAAACCACAGTTACAGAAAGATAGAGAAGATGAAAAGGCAGAGGGCTATATACCAGATGAAGGAACAAGAAAAAACCCCAGAAAAACAACTAAATGAAGTGGAGATAGGCAACCTTCCAGACAAAGAATTCAGAATAATGATAGTGAAGATGATCCAGGACCTCGGAATAAGAATGGAGGCAAAGATTGAGAAGATGCAAGAAATGATTAACAAAGACCTAGATGAATTAAAGAACAAACAAACAGAGATGACCAATACAATAACTGAAATGAAAACTACACTAGAAGGAATCAATAGCAGAATAACTGAGGCAGAAGAACGGATAAGTGACCTGGAAGACAGAATGGTGGAATTCACTGCTGCGGAACAGACTAAAGAAAAAAGAATGAAAAGAAATGAAGACAGCCTAAGAGACCTCTGGGACAACATTAAACGCAACAACATTCGCATTATAGGGGTCCCAGAAGGAGAAGAGAGAGAGAAAGGACCAGAGAAAATATTTGAAGAGATTATAGTCGAAAACTTCCCTAACATGGGAAAGGAGATAGCCACCCAAGTCCAGGAAGCGCAGAGAGTCCCATACAGAATAAACCCAAGGAGAAACACGCCGAGACACATAGTAATCAAAGTGGCAAAAATTAAAGACAAAGAAAAATTATTGAAAGCAGCAAGGGAAAAACGACAAATAACATACAAGGGAACTCCCATAAGGTTAACAGCTGATTTCTCAGCAGAAACTCTGCAAGCCAGAAGGGAGTGGCATGATATACTTAAAGTGATGAAAGGAAAGAACCTACAACCAAGATTACTCTACCCGGCAAGGATCTCATTTAGATTTGATGGAGAAATCAAAAGCTTTACAGACAAGCAAAAGCTAAGAGAATTCAGCACCACCAAACCAGCTCTACAACAAATGCTAAAGGAACTTCTCTAAGTGGGAAACACAAGAGAAGAAAAGGACCTACAAAAACAAACCCAAAACAATTAAGAAAATGGTCATAGGAACATACATATCGATAATTACCTTAAACGTGAATGGATTAAACGCCCCAACCAAAAGACATAGACTGGCTGAATGGATACAAAAACAGGACCCATATATATGCTGTCTACAAGAGACCCACTTTAGACCTAGGGACACATACAGACTGAAAGTGAGGGGATGGAAAAAGATATTCCATGCAAATGGAAATCAAAAGAAAGCTGGAGTAGCTATACTCATATCAGATAAAATAGACTTTAAAATAAAGAATGTTACAAGAGACAAGGAAGGACACTACATAATGATCCAGGGATCAATCCAAGAAGAAGATATAACAATTATAAATATATATGCACCCAACATAGGAGCACCTCAATACATAAGGCAACTGCTAACAGCTATAAAAGAGGAAATCGACAGAAACACAATAATAGTGGGGGACTTTAACACTTCACTTACACCAATGGACAGATCATCCAAAATGAAAATAAATAAGGAAACAGAAGCTTTAAATGACACAATAGACCAGATAGATTTAATTGATATATATAGGACATTCCATCCAAAAACAGATTACACATTCTTCTCAAGTGCGCACGGAACATTCTCCAGGATAGATCACATCTTGGGTCACAAATCAAGCCTCAGTAAATTTAAGAAAATTGAAATCATACCAAGCATCTTTTCTGACCACAACGCTATGAGATTAGAAATGAATTACAGGGAAAAAAACGTAAAAAAGACAAACACATGGAGGCTAAACAATACGTTACTAAATAACCAAAAGATCACTGAAGAAATCAAAGAGGAAATAAAAAAATACCTAGAGACAAATGACAATGAAAACACGACGACCCAAAACCTATGGGATGCAGCAAAAGCGGTTCTAAGAGGGAAGTTTATAGCTATACAAGCCTACCTAAAGAAACAAGAAAAATCTCAAGTAAACAATCTAACCTTACACCTAAAGAAACTAGAGAAAGAAGAACAAACAAAACCCAAAGTTAGCAGAAGGAAAGAAATCATAAAGATCAGAGCAGAAATAAATGAGATAGAAACAAAGAAAACAATAGCAAAGATCAATAAAACTAAAAGTTGGTTCTTTGAGAAGATAAACAAAATTGATAAGCCATTAGCCAGACTCATCAAGAAAAAGAGGGAGAGGACTCAAATCAATAAAATCAGAAATGAAAAAGGAGAAGTTACAACAGACACTGCAGAAATACAAAACATCCTAAGAGACTACTGTAAGCAACTTTATGCCAATAAAATGGACAACCTGGAAGAAATGGACAAATTCTTAGAAAGGTATAAGCTTCCAAGACTGAATCAGGAAGAAACAGAAAATATGAACAGACCAATCACAAGTAATGAAATTGAAACTGTGATTAAAAATCTTCCAACAAACAAAAGTCCAGGACCAGATGGCTTCACAGGTGAATTCTATCAAACATTTAGAGAAGAGCTAACACCCATCCTTCTCAAACTCTTCCAAAAAATTGCAGAGGAAGGAACACTCCCAAACTCATTCTATGAGGCCACCATCACCCTGATACCAAAACCAGACAAAGACACTACAAAAAAAGAAAATTACAGACCAATATCACTGATGAATATAGATGCAAAAACCCTCAACAAAATACTAGCAAACAGAATCCAACAACACATTAAAAGGATCATACACCACGATCAAGTGGGATTTATCCCAGGGATGCAAGGATTCTTCAATATACGCAAATAAATCAATGTGATACACCATATTAACAAATTGAAGAAGAAAAACCATATGATCATCTCAATAGATGCAGAAAAAGCTTTTGACAAAATTCAACACCCATTTATGATAAAAACTCTCCAGAAAGTGGGCATAGAGGGAACCTACCTCAACATAATAAAGGCCATATATGACAAACCCACAGCAAACATCATTCTCAATGGTGAAAAACTGAAAGCATTTCCTCTAAGATCAGGAACGAGACAAGGATGTCCACTCTCACCACTATTATTCAACATAGTTCTGGAAGTCCTAGCCACGGCAATCAGAGAAGAAAAAGAAATAAAAGGAATACAAATTGGAAAAGAGGAAGTAAAACTGTCACTGTTTGCGGATGACATGATACTATACATAGAGAATCCTAAAACTGCCACCAGAAAACTGCTAGAGCTAATTAATGAATATGGTAAAGTTGCAGGATACAAAATTAATGCACAGAAATCTCTTGCATTCCTATACACTAATGATGAAAAATCTGAAAGAGAAATTATGGAAACACTCCCATTTACCATTGCAACAAAAAGAATAAAATACCTAGGAATAAACCTACCTAGGGAGACAAAAGACCTGTATGCAGAAAACTATAAGACACTGATGAAAGTAATTAAAGATGATACCAACAGATGGAGAGATATACCATGTTCTTGGATTGGAAGAATCAACATTGTGAAAATGAGTATACTACCCAAAGCAATCTACAGATTCAATGCAATCCCTATCAAATTACCAATGGCATTTTTTACGGAGCTAGAACAAATCATCTTAAAATTTGTATGGAGACACAAAAGACCCCGAATAGCCAAAGCAGTCTTGAGGCAAAAAAATGGAGCTGGAGGAATCAGACTCCCTGACTTCAGACTATACTACAAAGCTACAGTAATCAAGACAATATGGTACTGGCACAAAAACAGAAACATAGATCAATGGAACAAGATAGAAAGCCCAGAGATTAACCCACGCACCTATGGTCAACTAATCTATGACAAAGGAGGCAAAGATATACAATGGAGAAAAGACAGTCTCTTCAATAAGTGGTGCTGGGAAAACTGGACAGCTACATGTAAAAGAATGAAATTAGAATACTCCCTAACACCATACACAAAAATAAACTCAAAATGGATTAGAGACCTAAATATAAGACTGGACACTATAAAACTCTTAGAGGAAAACATAGGAAGAACACTCTTTGACATAAATCACAGCAAGATCTTTTTTGATCCACCTCCTAGAGTAATGGAAATAAAAACAAAAATAAACAAGTGGGACCTAATGAAACTTCAAAGCTTTTGCACAGCAAAGGAAACCATAAACAAGACCAAAAGACAACCCTCAGAATGGGAGAAAATATTTGCAAATGAATCAACGGACAAAGGATTAATCTCCAAAATATATAAACAGCTCATTCAGCTCAATATCAAAGAAACAAACACCCCAATCCAAAAATGGGCAGAAGACCTAAATAGACATTTCTCCAAAGAAGACATACAGACGGCCACGAAGCACATGAAAAGCTGCTCAACATCACTAATTATTAGAGAAATGCAAATCAAAACTACAATGAGGTATCACCTCACTCCTGTTAGAATGGGCATCATCAGAAAATCTACAAACAACAAATGCTGGAGAGGGTGTGGAGAAAAGGGAACCCTCTTGCACTGTTGGTGGGAATGTAAACTGATACAGCCACTCTGGAGAACAATATGGAGGTTCCTTAAAAAACTAAAAATAGAATTACCATATGACCCAGCAATCCCACTACTGGGCATATACCCAGAGAAAACCGTAATTCAAAAAGACACATGCACCCGAATGTTCATTGCAGCACTATTTACAATAGCCAGGTCATGGAAGCAACCTAAATGCCCATCAACAGACGAATGGATAAAGAAGATGTGGTACATATATACAATGGAATATTACTCAGCCATAAAAAGGAACGAAATTGAGTCATTTGTTGAGACGTGGATGGATCTAGAGACTGTCATACAGAGTGAAGTAAGTCAGAAAGAGAAAAACAAATATCATATATTAATGCATGTATGTGGAACCTAGAGAAATGGTACAGATGAGCCAGTTTGCAGGGCAGAAGTTGAGACACAGATGTAGAGAATGGACATATGGACACCAAGGGGGGAAAACTGCGGTGAGGTGGGGATGGTGGTGTGCTGAATTGGGCGATTGGGATTGACATGTATACACTGATATGTATAAAATTGATGCCTAATAAGAACCTGCAGTATAAAAAAACAAACAAAACAACTAATACTAAACTTTCATTGGGTTATTTGTATGGAAATATGTTAATATAAATGTTTCAGACATTACATGAAATTCCTAAAAATCTTATATTTGTATTTGTATGGAAATATGTATGGAAATATGTTAATATAAATGTTTCAGACATTACATGAAAAAAAATAAAATAAAATAAAAAATAAAAAAATAGTCTCTTTAGAAGGCATCATACCTGTCACGAGTTCTCTATCCGACTAGTCTCAAGGGAAGGCAGATGGGTCTGCCTGTTCCCACGTGCAGGGGAGCTCTCACAGAGCTGACTGAGCCTCTGATAAATCTTCTCTATAGTCCCATTAGTTTTGATGAAGTTCATTGAGAAACTGAGAAGAGAAAAATGCCTTTGAAAAATGCCCCTATTCTGCAGTGTGGTGTTATCAGGGCCCTGATTTATTCCATAGAAGGGAAACGGTCTCAGAGGAAAAAATTAACTTTTTTCCTTTGATATAATTTATTTGCTTCATGCAAACATATGGTTAAAAGCCACACTATAGATTAAAAAGCTTTTCACAATACATTAATTAAATTATTTTAAAATATTCATACAAAATATCTTTCTTAAATAAAAAAAATTGTATCTTGCAATTGTTATGAACATATCATTACAAAGAACAAATTTTAAAAGAAATATGCTTAAAATATGTTTGGCAGTGGGCAGTAGATTGCAGGCTTCCATGGAGTCCAGATTGGAATCCAGTTTCTCTCACTTGATCAATATGTCATTTGGGAGATGTTTCTTGAATTATTTGTGCTTGAGTTTCCTTAGCATAAAGAGCAGAGGGATAAAATATTAGATTTATAGCATTTAAGGGATGATTAAATGAGCTATTTCATTTAAGGCTCTTGTTTTTCCTGACATATGATAACAGATAAATTAATGCTTTAGTTGTTGTCATTGTTGTTATTATTAGCATTGGCCAATAAATCTTCAAGTCAGTTATTTCTAACTGCATATGTCAACATCTAATTTAAAAGAAAAGGTGTATTTTGAGGTGGTCACCTAGCAATAAATATTATTTTACAAATTATTTGTGGGATGTTCTTCCTCCTTTCTGTACTTAGCGAATACTAAAGAAGTGCCCCTTTGGAAAGAGGTGGACACAGGAGGAAGAGATTGAGCAGCAAGTGTTTCCTGTTCAAAAACTTCACACAGGAGGTTGGAGGAAATTTGAAAAACTAAGGCAAGCAGAGTCACAGACATCTCATCATGTGGGAACATCCTTTTGCTTTCCCTGCTGAGTCACTTCCTCAGAACTAAGATCTCTATGGAAAAGTGGTAAGAAGAGCCCTCAGGAGGGGAAATTGATTTGGTGAAATGAAGGGACTTTATTATTTGAGTTTATTTCAAATCGATGGTTTTCCATTTTGAGGGTTTGGGTAAGTGTGCTTGGCTGGTAGTAAACCTAGGCAAAGACAGGACTAGATGGACTTTTCTGCACAACTCTGTACCTTTTATCACTTTGTCTTCAGACTACCTTCTCCCTCCCCCACTCCCACTTTAAAACGTAAAGTAACCCTCATTTCCCTCAAACATTCCTTGTGTGCTTCTTGTGGTTGGCATCGCAGATCCAATGGATCATTTTGTTTCCTTGCCTACAAACTCCTTTTCAGGCAATCATTTTCAATTAAACTATGATACTGTCAATATGTACATTTTAAAATGTCTTCCAGAGACAATATGCACATTTCTAATTCTCAAACACTAGGAATGAATTTAGCTAGGTAGTAGGTGATGATTTCATTCTATCAGTGAAAGTGAAGGATGAAGAAGGTATTTCAAGGTCTTTTACATAGTAATATATTTCTGCTTCCTTCATAGCTATTTAGTCCTGCCCTATATCCAGAATGTTTTTACATAAGGGTCAGATGATAAATCTAAAAAGAAATACTGTAGCAGGCATCATTACATAACGAGATTAAAACTGAATTTTATAGGGAGAAATAAAATAATACCTTAAGTCCAAGCCCAAAGAGAATGCGATCTATTTGAAGCGTGGAGGATGGACTGTGGCAGGATGTAAGAAACATAAAACCAGGATAGAAATGGAGTGGGTGTCTCTGGTAATCTAGGCCGTTGGTTCTGAATTCTGTCTGAAATTATCAGAATTACCTGGGGAACTTATTAAAAATACCGATTCCCAAGCCTCAACCCCTAAAGATTTGGTTGATAAGATCTGGAAATAACTATTTTTAGCCACATCCCTGGTGATTTTATATAGTCTCTTCCACACTGATCCTTGGACCATCATTTGGAACTCAATAACCTAGAAGAAGAGGGAAGATCAGTGAAGGGATATATTTAAAAACAGGGTTTTTTTTAGCTTTATAAATTGGATTAAGGTCATTTATTCTAAAAACATCTCTTTGGGACCATTAATTTGGATGCAATTGTCACTTATTTAATTCCTATTATGAGGTAAATATTACTATGTTTAATATTTTATTATTAGACATAGTAACTGAACTGTACATTATATATTTTAATAAGGTATAAATAACAACATAACTCTAAAGGAAAGCATAATTTCATATATTGTTTCGAATATATAATAAATAATTCAGTTTCAAAGGGAAGTGATATAATTTCAAAGGGAAAATACTTTTTAAAGGAAGAAATCCATCTAAGCCTAATTTGGCCTCCAATGTTAAGACCCAATGTGCTTATATATATTCAAGCTTCAACAATACTTCCAATGTGTGAATATATTACATGGAAATATTCCAGAGAGCATCAAAATTTTTTTCTGGAAAGATTTCCTAAGTTTATAACCGTAGAAAGAGCAATTCTCTAAAACTTTTTATAGCAGCAATATCTATGACAAGAGCTGGAATGGCTAGATATATTTCAAAGTATAAATTCAGTGTTATTACATTGAGTATTGTACAGCCATTATTGTAATATTATTAAAAGCGTGAAAACCTTTGGAAATATTTAAGATATAATTTTAAGTTAAAAATAATGAACAAGTTCTACCTGTCAAGATAATAGATCTGCAAATACATTTATGTCTGAGCACAAAGATGTAAAGAAAAAGCAAGAGTTCAAACATTACTCAGGATAAAATAGTGAGATCATGAGTGGTTTAGAGATATTTATTTTTTAAAACATTAATTATGTTTAATTTATCAACTTAGAATATGTGTTAATAAATGATTTTTTAAATTTTATGTATATAAACACTGTATTAATTTGGCTTAGAAATTATTTTCAGTTGTTAGCATTTGTGGCATAATTGAAAACACTCACAATCTTCTCTGAATTTCCTGAGGAGTTGTGAGCACAGAATAGAGAGAAAGAGGAATAAATAACTTCTCTTCACTCATTCAGCATAAAGTTACTAACCTTATACTATGTTCAGGCCATGCAGTGGAATTTGAATAAGAATCCTCATTTGTGCATGCAGGTAATGTCCACTTTTGTTTCCATGTTCCTCATTTTGTCTAATGCAATTTGTGTGACCAAAGCCCAGGACCTATGCACCTCTGAGTACATGGCTTGTGCCTAAGGCTAACGTTTGTATTCAGGTGTCTTTCCTAAAGTGTATAGTAGCCAATTTGAGAGTGGTTGGGCC
Source organism: Balaenoptera physalus (assembly GCF_965194825.1). NCBI lineage: Eukaryota > Metazoa > Chordata > Mammalia > Artiodactyla > Balaenopteridae > Balaenoptera > Balaenoptera physalus. The sequence continues at coordinate 39,048,567 of NC_138899.1, read as the reverse complement.
ATTATGAATATATCAATTTTATGCCATTAAAGGCATATATATCACTGCTTTGAAAACAACTGGCAAGTGAAAAATGCTTCTGGTCTTATGTGATTGTACACAAAGACAAGGCTTCTAATCAAAGCTTATTTCGCCATTCATATTGGCATCCATCATAAAATACAACTATATTTATTATGTATATATTGCAAAAATACAAATAAAATAGGCACATTTTATTAAAGTTAGAATAATTCCCAATCAGCATTAGATATAATATGTTGATTTTGGAATAAGAGAATGAAACAGAACCATAATAATATGGAACAAAATAATGAAAAGTGCTCCAAAAATCCTTTGTTTCTGTTTACATTCTCCACAGCAGTTAGAATTGCTAGAGCCTATTCAAAGTTACTGGAAAGTAAAAACCACTATTCCACTATAGTGGAATTTCTTTTAAGTACTAGCTACCCACTGGGAAAAGAACTGTATCACACTTCTTTTCTATGCAAACAATTTGAGAAAAAAGAAATCAGCTAGTGCACAATCTGTAAAATTGTTAGTTTATTGTTTTGTGGGGTGAGGAGGGTGTGTAATTACATATTGTTTTGTATTATATTGCCATCCAGGAAATATGCTAACGCTGTATTTCCAGTCCTTGCAACGAACTCCAGTCCCTTTTACCCCATTGGCTACCATATTTTTACTTAAATATCTCATTGGTATCCCAGGGTCAGCATGCTCAAACCAGAATTTTTTTTAAAGCTGATGGAGGTCATTTTTCCTTTTCTGGGCCTCCCTCTTCTCATCTCAAAAACAGGGATAATAATACTGGCCCTACTTATACAATGCAATTGCTAAAAGAATAAAATTATTTATATATATATATATGTATATACATATATATATGACAATAAAAGTTGCAGAAACATAGAAAATGCTATACCACTCCAGGTAGTGTAACTATTTTTCTCCTTCATTTGACTTATAAATAATGAAAGGGAACAAAAACAACAACAAAAATCCATGCTCTTGTAAAATCTCAAACTTCATTTCCAATGCCTCTGAGTGGTTCTACAGTTCTCTCATCTTTAGATTTGCCTCCTCCTCCCTAGTCTATACAGGGCCCCCATCCTGGTGTAAACTCCTGTCTGGTTTAAGTAGAGAGGACCCTAGGAAACTGATGAGGTCCATCCCCTGCCTCCCTCTAGTCTTGCATCTTTAGGTCACCTGCTACAGCCCAAGTCTTGAAGACTTCCTCTTGCCCCTCCCTGGGACACCAGGTTTGGGGGGATGTCAGCCTTGAGTGAGTCCTACCGTCAAATTGAAACTCCAGGGGACACCTCTAGGACAGAATTGAAAAGAAGTTATAACATGCACTGAACATGTCTTGGTCTGGCTCTCTAACTACGTTTAAAACAGAATTTTCTATACCTTCTCCCATACATCAACCCCATATTCTCCTTACAACAAACGACCCCTCCTGACTTCATTGTTGCTGTCCAAAGCAACCTGGGCACCTGGACTTATCCTGAAATAAAACTCCTTCATACTCGAATGCAGCAATCAAACCTAGTCAATTCCCTTTTACCTATATATCTCCTTATATGCCAACAATGTAACAGGATATCACTTACCTACCTGCCTTTCATCTAGCCAATGCCGAATACGTATAATGTGCCTGAACCCCTTTCTTTCGGAGCTTGCCGTTACTTAATTCATCTTAATTATAGGCTAGTCAGAGACTATCTTCTAGCAAGGTGAATTCTCAAACTTTAGCAGGCGTCTTAATCACCAGGAGGGCTCATTAAAACACAGGTTGCTGGTTCAAAGTTTCTGAACCAGGAGGTTTGATGTTGGGCCTAGAATTTGCCTTTCTAACAAGTTCCTATCTGAGGCTGATGGTGCTGGTCCTTGGAAGTACACTTTGAGAAACATTGTTCTAACACACTGTTCTAAACTCCTCTTCTAGGATTTCAGAGCTGTCCGTAACCAAGGCCACCCTATTCATTTTATTACACTTGGTGAATACTTCTCTTGTCAGATAGATGTGGATTTACAGTGAAGTTAGACATCAGCTTCAAGGCCCCTCATTTGCACAGGTCTCCTTGAAGACAAAGTAATTAATTTGTATTCCCTTTTTTCTTAAAGAGAGCCCTAAAATGTATAAGTTTCAAGTCACACAAAGTCAGGATCTTCTCCTATTGCTAGGCATCTGGGATTTTTCACTGACTTATGAGCATGTTAAATTTCTTTTCATTTCTGTACCCTGTCTGATCTGTTCCCCAGTTTGTAAGTCTTCCAGCCTTTGCTCTGCACTTGTTTCTCTCCCACAGCAAATTCCACCCATCCTTGACTACCAAGACCACTTCTTTATTTACTAGACTAATGTAGCTCTCGTTTTATCAGTTGTCTCCTGCTTTGCGCTGCTACTTGTTCTTTACATGTGTTTCTCTCTAAATAGAATGAATGTAAAATCCTTTTGGATGTTACTTTGCCAAATTATATATCTAGCAATTAGCTAATTGGTGTTAGGGAAATGTGAAGAATAAGTTAATGAAGTTAATTAAAATAACTATGACAATAGCAGCTGATATGTATTGAAGACTTACTTACTGGCAAGCACTGTGCTAAGGGTTTTATACATATTATTTTATTCTAACGTCAAATTTTCCCTAAACTAAGCTACTACTATTGTTGCTATGATTGTTGTTGTTTTAAGATAAAACTGAGGTATAGAAAGGTTAAATAACTTCCTCAAAATCCCTCAGCTAATACAGAGTAAGGATTCAAACTCCAAACTAAGGGATCCCAAAACCTTAACTCTTAATCAGCTAAACCGGAAGCTGTAATCCATTATGTTGAGGTGCAGTGGGTGTGGGGTGGCCCTTTCAACCATTATTCTTCTCTCTGTTGCCTACAAAGCCTGCAAGGCAGGATGCTAACCTCACACTGGGTCATAGCACAACAGCACCATGGAAAAGGGCACTATACCAACTCCGAACAGGACAGGTACACTGGAAGACAGGAGAATGGCATTGAAGCATATCAGAAATGTCATTTTTTATGGCTTCCAGACTGATGAAATACTAGTTAACTGATTGTGATGATTGCTATTATTTTGATGAGTGTCCTATTAGACTTAGAACTGCATAATAACAGATTGTGCTGGCTATTTACAATACTCTTTCCCTTACAAGTATATGCATTGGCCAATTTGTGACAACACTTGACTCACTCAGAGATTTCCTCTCCACCATGACAGATAAACCCCAGTGAACATTAACATTTCTTCTGGACTTTATACCAATTTAAAGAAAAGTAATTCAAACTCAGATCAGTTGCCTTTGGCAGGAGGTAGAAACTAATGGGTAAAGTCACCTGTGGGGCTATTTGAGTTATATTTTTCTGAACCAGAAAGATTAAATACTTAGTTCTTACTCCCTGCCAGTTACCCTTCTATGGATTCAAAGAAAATTCACAGACATTGTAGTATTCACCATAATATTCATGTGACTTAGAGAGAGGTGACTGATACAATTTCCTACATCAATATAAAACCAAAGAAAAAGGAAGTTGAGACATATGCACAACATGTAGGCAAAAACAACTTCTGACTCAGCTTAATATATTGTCACATTGTTTTCTTATATCATTTTTTACAGCTCATTTTAATCTATGGTAAAATAATGTCAAATGTTTACTTACACAATTGTCTTTCACAGTACTTATTAGGCACATGCTGTATTCAATGTAACCATGAGGAAACAGAAAAATCTGCATCCATATCCTACATTTGCAGTCTAAAGTCTATTAGACCAGAATATTATTAAAAATTTAATCCAGAATTTTATCATTTATTAAGTGGTTTTTTTTTCACCTTACATAATAGGGATACTAAAATAATTACTAGTTTTCTAAAACAAAAGCATTTTATTCTTATTTTGGGAGATGGAAGTTTTGCTAAAATGCTTTCACTAGATATCTGTTAAATTAATACCTTAGAAGCGACTGTACTACTAATGAGTATTTTGGTGTGTTAATAATTAAATGCCTTGTGCAGTACCAACCCATCGCAGATACACAAGAGACTGTCCCCATATAAAACATCACTAGACCATTGGCATAAAATCTGAGACATTTCATTTTCAATCAGGCAAGCCTCTAAAAGACTGATCAAATGAAAGTTACACAGAAAAGTAGAAGCTCCAACAGATTAAAAATGGCTGGAGAGCTGAATGTTGTTGGCTGCTCTTCACAAAATTATCCTGCAAAACTGTTTTGCTCTTGATAGATTTAGATTACCCGTTCCTTGAAAATTTGGTTTGGTGGTTACTAATATCACCAACCCCCTACTCTAAAAGAATAAAGTGCCTAACTCTGAATTTATCTTTCTTTTACTCAAGAAAAATAGCATGGCAACTCTTCTTTAAAGTTTTATGACGAGAACATATTTCAGTTCAATTATCAACTAAACCATGAAACTAAGGATAAAAACAGGACCTTGCTTGGAGTAGAGCATTCTATGCTGAGCAGTAAGTCCCTCCCTCTCTCCCTTCCTTCCTTCCCTCTCTTCCATCCTTCTTTTCTTTCTTTTTGCAAGTTTGAAATCACCCTATTGCTTATATAGTTTTTTATAAGCATTAAATCTTGAAAGAATTAACAGAGTCTTTGAATAGTGATTCCATTGGTAATTGTTGAACAGAATATTAAACTATGAAAAATTAAATTTAACCCTTTTTTAAAGTTATAAAATACATTATTACCCAGTATAAATATTAGCAAGTGAATATTGAAAGCCATCAACAAAGTGTAATTCATACACAGAATTTACATAGCACCTGGCTCTGTTAGAGCCCAATAACTCTAATCTCTCTAATAGTATTTTTAATAATACTTGTATGATTGATGTCTATGAAATTTAGTGAGATTTAGGCTATAATCACATCAGCAAAACCATGTTTAAATATTCGGTAGCATGTTTACATGCATGTGCATGTGTGCTTCTGAGAGAAAGAAAAAGAATGAGAATAAACCTGGCCTTTGGGTTTTCTATAATGAACTACATTATTTTTCAAGGTACAACAAGCAAGTTATTACCAACAGTATTTAATTACTTTTTCTAATTTATTATTGATGGAAGAAGGAAAGAAAAAAGCAAAACAAACAGTGAGACCTCAACATTTCTCCTGCTGAATGAACACTGATAAGAAAATTCTGAATCATTGTTTCACCCAGTTTATATTATTCATGGACTAATGAACAGGAAGACTACAAATAAATTGAATGGTTAGTGAATCACATTGTTTTCCACCTCATGAACAGCAAAGACAGCCTCTGATTCATCCAGCTCCTACCCCCATCATTGTGATGCCCCTACACTCCCCTCCTCCAACCAACTAAATCAAATGGTTAACACTGAAGCACTCAATAATTGACAAATATTTCCCTTTTTTGTGTATAGAAAGATTAAAGAGTCACACTGTTGAGAAAATTCTAAGTATTATATCATGAAAGGCCCAGAAGATCAATTGTAGAGAACCTATGTGTAAATTGGCTGGCATTAGACATAATGGCAAAAAGCACACACTTCCCAGACCTGCAGGAGATAATTAGGCCCAATTACTAGGTGAAGTCACTGTATTCATTTGAAAACCAGACAATGTGTCGAAGTGTGTGTGTGTGTGTGTGTGTGTGTGTGTGTGTGTGTATGTGTATGCCATAAAATTGTAACATAAAATTATAGCTGTGATCACATAAGTATTCTTTTTTATTAATAAGAAAAGTGATACACGGTCACTATAAAAAATTTAGCATATCTAGGTGAATGTATTGGAAAAGCGTAAATCACCCATGAAATGACCACTCAGAAATAAGCAATATGAAAATTATATTGTAGTTTTTCTAGGATTTTTCCTAAGCATATGTTTGTAATACACACACACACACACAGACACACACACACAGATGCACACACATTTCTTTCTGCTAAAATATGGATCATTCTTTTGTATCCTATTTTTGTTTAGCAAACTACAACATAACATTTTTTCCAATAGCGTTAAATGTTAAGTAAAAAAAATCACAATTTCATTCTATGGATATGCCATACATATATATTTAACCATTTATCTATCTGTGATGACCACTATGGCTAATTCTTTCTCCACATCTCTGATTTTTTTCATTGATATAAAAGTATCAGTGATCTTTGGAAGTAGATCAAGGTTTTGATTTTTATATACTACAAACATAAGAAAACTTAGTTTGAAAATATATCCTTGAAACCCACATGTTGACCACAAAGCCTATGATTTGTGCATAGACTGAGCCTGCTCACTTATAATCCCTCGGCTATTAGACTCACTTATCCCTGATGGGTTGTCCTTGGATGAGTTCTACCCATAGCTGATGAATAAAGAAAAAAAATCAGAGGTTAAATAGGAGAAATAAAATGTTCAGTATGAAAGCAATTTTGAATTGGAGAAAAATAGGTTTAACATAAGACTATTGATCTTAACTATGAAAAAAGCTAAGGTGGCCAAGAGAGAAAGGGCCATGAGGGTGAAAGACAGACACTAGGAGGGAAAGGGCTGCCATTGTGAGGTGAGCATCCCCTGGATCCCATGCTCTTGTTCTCATTCTCAGTGTGTAACCAACACTCTGGCCATCAGCCCATATCAACTCTGCTGACTTGCTCCTCAGAAACAGTTCTGTATCTTTCATACTTGAAGCCTTAAAACCCAGATCATAAAAGAGATTTTCCTGTTCAAATTTAAAACGAGTCAGAACTGCACAACTTCTTTTGCCTTCTTTGAACCTAGGCAAGTTACTCTTTTCCACCAAAAGAAGCATCACTTTCTATAACTTCCAACATACACATCCTTCTAGAATATTATTCCCAGCCAGATGTTCTGGGCCTGACTAATAACATTGTCTCACATTGATGTCCTCTGTGAAAACAAAGAACTGGCAGTTTGTAGGGGTAGAAACAACCATGGGCAGCTCATGCACAGTCCCGTGCTAGACCTTTAATCTCTCTTTCCTTGCAAAATGTCCTTTCTAGGTTGATTGTGTCCTCTAGAACTTTAATTTGCTTGCTTAAAAAAAAAAAAAAAAAAAAAAAAAAGGGATATCCTCAAACTTTTCCCTCAGAACATTCTCTCTGTTGCTCTGCTTACCTGGAGTCTGGATTTCCTTTGAAAAAAATCACTGCTTTTATATCAGTGCTACCAGGTACCATAATTACATCTACTCAGCTTCCTTTCCCATTTCCTTTAACAAAGTTCTGAGTTATAAGCACCCTACCCAAAATATCCATTCCCGCCTCTCCCACACACATAACCAACCCTCCAGCAGGTGACCTATTTCTGTACCACAAGCAGCCAACTCCTTTAAAGGTCTCTTGTGAAGAAGTGGCTCAATTAGTTTTGAACTGTGTTTTTGATCTTACCTCTCTCCTGCTTCTTGCAGCTTTCCCTTAAGAACGCTGTATTCTCCCTCCTGAAATCCATTGCCTCCATCCACCGTTAATTTACATGTAGATGTTTTAAACCATCTTTTGTTGTCAAAGATCTCTTCTGAGCCTAGTTTCTCTTCAAAAAGCAGTCCCATCTCTCCTTCCCTTAGTTACTACAATTCTCGAATTAACTGGCTAGCTTTATGTTCTTTTTACTATAAGATAACCATTGCCTCCTACCCTACAGTGAATTTGTAATTGTCAATGCCCAAAATCAATTAGTGGTCTTACAAAGTGAGTTTTGGTCTCCATCAAGTTCCCTTGATATCATTGAAGTATTTAACAATGGGATACTCTTTATTTGTTGAGATTTTCTTCTAGAGTTTCCATGGCATTATTCACTTCTGGCTTTTCATTTACAACTTTTTTCTGCTTTCTACATGGCCCCTCCTTTGTGAATAACCCCTTAAATGTTATTTGGATTTGGTCTTCACTCTCTTGTATTCTCTCTCCCCCTATTCTCCTTGGACAGGCACATTGGTCGCCATGGCTCTACTGTTATCTAAACATAGGCATCTGTCAAAACTGCAGATATTTGGGTTGATATTAAAAATATAACCTGAATTTTAAGATTGGAATATAGATACAGAAGAATATTAAACAATTTAGAAAAATCATACTCTGTTATTCCTTTCTTTCTATTGCTTCCCCTCTTTACTTCTGATATTTGGTTAATGGTGTCACCAGCCACCCCATTACTCAACTTAGAAATCATCAAATCCTATTTGAATTATCCTTCTCTGTTTCTATGTCTTTCCACAACTCATTTCTAATCTACTTTTATCACCACCATCACAATTACAGATACATAGAACAGATTAAATACATTGATCAGACTCAAGAGGCTTAAAAACTTTGATGGTTCTGTTAAAAGTGTTCAGTCTACATCTGCTATTCAGATCCTTTACATTTTGGTCCCAAACTCTTCTTCTACTCTCTATTCCTGCATAATTGTTCCTTTTATTCCACCCAAGCAGAATGAATCTCTATTTCATCTCTGCTCCCATGGCACATTGGTCACTCCAGTACTTACAACTCTCCACTCCTGTTTCATTACGTTCTTACCAGGTCTGTTCTAGTTAGAACTTCCTGAAAGTGGCAGCCATATCATTCATCTCTGTGATTCTCACACCAGCACAGCTCCAGGTAAGTATTTCTGACTCAATAAATGTTTTAAAAAATAATTTCAGTAATTAAAATCATTCTGATATCTACAAGAATATGCTGCCTCTAGATGATGTTAATTCAATAGCAAAACATGCTTTAGTGTAGTTTTAAGTTTATTAACATTTAGTGTATGTCTTTTCTTTGGAAGAATTCTAAGAATGTTGTTGAGCATCGGCATGACATTTTACAATATGCCGCCCATGCTATTAAGTGAAAAGTCTGAATATTTCCCCATGGTAGAGATAAAGAAAATAAGACTCATAGAGGTTAAGTTACTTCTCATTGTCACAAAGCCAGTGGGTGACACAGTAAGGATTAAAAACACTTACTTTGAATTTCCATTCATTAACATATACACTCCATGAAGCATTCATTCAACAGTAGCTTCCCATCTCTTTATGAGGACAAATGAGATAATGTCTGTAAGACAATTTAAGCTACTCAGGAAAAGCAAGCTATATAATTTGAGATGAATTTGATAAATTGGATCCACAAATAAGTAGATTGGCTCAAAGCCTCGATGAGAGGAAGTTATTGTGTCATTTCCCCAATCATCTTGCCAATTTACCTCAAGCTTTACAATCCTACAAGTCTTCTATAGAGCTCAGCAAATGAACTTCTTGAAAATGAGTTTTGGTCTCAACTCAGTAAATTTTATTTGTACTTTCCCCATATTCTCTCCAATAATTCACTGACCCATTACACCACCGAAACTACTACGCATCCAAACCAGAATACAAGCACATTTGACTTGTTTCATGGCTAATGTTTTAGCAGTAGTCTCATATAACAATATTGATTTGATATAAAAGCATTTTCTCTTTCATATTATTACATTTATGTGTAGGTTCCACATGATAATTCACCGTATAAGCCTCCAAGGGTGTACTCTTTGCACAGCAGTCTTTTTCAGTAATAGCACCTACTACATAGGACCCAAGGGCACCCATTAAGTGCTCAATGATATTTTCTACAAGACATTTTTTTGTCCTCTGAGAGCATTTCTAGCACTCTCAGAAGGGCAATACAATCAGTGCAACCTCCAATAGTTCTGAATTTAACAATGTGAATGCTATTGAAATAGCCATAGTATACAAAGAAGAAGCTGCTGATACTGGGCAAATGTGAATCAGGAGCGAGCCAGACAAAGCTGGCCATGTCCTGTCTTCCTCTGTTTAGAAAAATAGAATGATTTCATTTAGGGCAGAACCGTGATCTGTTGGACAGAAATAGAGTAGAATTCAATTTGATTTCATAAGCAAAACCTGCTCCAAGAAAAGTGGCTCTGTATAAACCAAAAATGCAATTTAAACAACACAATACATTTTAGATATCTGAATGTTCATTCGGCTTTACTATAAATGAAGTTTCACTTTAAGTGAATTATACTGTCACTTTTGGGAATCTAAATAAATCTTGCTCTCTAAGAAATTTACAGACATTGATATTCCCTTACAGTTTAAAATATCCCTGTTTACAAAGATAAGGCAGATGGGTACCAGCAGATGGGCACCGTGAGGGGAAAAGGAGAGGTACCCACCTGTTACTGTGCATGTGCCCATGATCCCAGGTTTACTGAGGAGACAGTTCTATTTTTACATTTTTTGTTTCAATTCTGAAGGGGGATTATGAAGGATAAATCATAGTTAAAACATTTTTACTGTATTAGTATTTTTAGAACTTAAATGTATCCCAAATGTAAAATAATGCCTGTCTTCAACAACTTCTCACAGAACAAGAATTACAAAATCTTCAGGAATTTAAGAAAATTCTTGCTTTGAACAGTCTATGAATAATTAAAACTATAGTGCATACGAGTTTATCAGTAGTGAAGTAGGGACAGAAATGTTAAAAGTTTTTGCTGTGCACAGAGAAAATTACAAATCCAATAATCTCAGACTGATACTCCAGAAAGTACGTATTAATTTAGAAGTAATGGTGTAGGTGAGAGAAAATTACAACTTCAAAGACCCACAGATACACAACTCAGCTGAATTTAAGAATATTTTAACCTAGATATATTTACATACCTTCATTTGATTAGTAGTAATCCAACTCTTTACTGTTACTGTTTATTTTTTTGATCTTACCAAATTTTGTTTGATTTGAAGCAATTCACCTATCACTAACATGCAGTATGTTTTGTGTGTCACCATTCTGTAGACATTGCCTTGTGATAGTCAAAATGGCTAACAAATCCATTCAGCGAACATGGACTAATTGCTAATTATGTGCAAAGTATGTTTGAAAAAAACAAAAGTTATGTTGGTAAATAACATCTTCGGGGTTTCAAATGAACCTGCAATTTAGTTAGAAAAAGAGTTATAAATGGGTAAAATTAATTAAGAATGAGAGATTCATATTGCATTTCAAGAGGAACACAAATAAAATATGTGGCATGACAATAAATGGTATGGCCAAATAATGAGTTACTTAATAAACTGAACATATTCTCACATGAGATTCCCCAGTGAATCGATAAACTAGGAGTCACCTTATCTCAGTAGTAGCAAATATATGTCCCCTCACTTGGCCTCTCTGATTAATTGGGGGTGGCTTTCAGAAGGGTTGTTTTCTTGAGCCACAACCAGGTTTAGTTACAGTGATTACTCTGATTGGTTAGCACTGTGCCTATGAGTACAAGGAGGGAAGAGATAGTATTCACAGTATTATTTGCCATCTCTCTCCTAGACCCCTCCTTCTTTTCATTCTCCATATGTTTTCAAGCTCCATACACAGTCTTCCAAACACCTCAGCACTCTCTCATCCCTTACTTCGGCATTGTAATGCTCCCTGTTCTATTCTCTCTGCCTCTAAACTCAATAATGCATCCTGATAACTAAATGTTCTTTCTGAAATTTAAATATGAGCATGTCACCCCCTCCCCCTAAATTGAAACGGTTATAAAGTTTGAACTTCACTTATTTGGCAAATAAGAACATTCCTGATCTCATGACTTCACAAGTATCTAGTCTCATGACAACCATCCTCACCTGCCTTGCCTGTTTCTCACTTTTCCCTTACGTAGTCCTAAGCTGAGTACTGCTCCTTGAACAGCCCCATTATTCTTGACATATGTTTTCTCCTCTTCTTGAAATGCCCTCCCTCACAAAGTTCACATGAGAATCTTCTCTTTTTCAAAATGTCAGTTCAAATAATTGCCTGTGAGGCCTTTCCCAACACCTTCTTTCAGGCAGTAGGTCCTTTCTTTTTGCTATCTATATATTTCCATTGTAATGTTTACTTTTTGTGGCTCTCCCACAAGATTGTAAGGTCATGAGGGAAGGCTCATGTATTCTTTCATTGGTGTCTTCCTAGGGCCGGAACATCGCGATGGCCAGGGGATGTATTCAGTGAATGCTTCAGGAGAAGAAGAATAACCTCAAGCTATAGTAGACAGTGGACGTGTTAGAGAAGACACAGATATCTGGAGGGAAGAGAGGAAGCTTCTGGAGAATCCTGGAGGGAACAGAGCAGAGCTTCAGAGGCAGCAAAGGGGAGTACTAGGTGCACTCCAGGGACAAAGTTCAAACTGTTTTGCCCACATGACAGACAGTTAATTGGGAAAGAAGAGTGCCTGGATGGGTATGGTAGCTGGATCAGGTGGCTTTTGTCTAATAATTTTCTTTATTGGACACACTCTCTCAGTCATCTGCAAACTATGAATTCTTTTGAATCCATTTTCTAAGTTTGAGTGAAAATATTTTTTATCAGTTTTCGGCAAATAAAACTGACTATTATAGTCTATAATTCAGGATGCACATGAACAAAGTTATGTTTTTAGTCTGTGTGTGTAGCGTATGTTTCTTTTTTCTAAAAGTCAAGTACTGCTCATAGGCAGAATCCATCTGTAAAAAAAAAAATACAGAAAAAACAACAACAAAGCTTTTATTTGGTTGTGTGATACTCACTTATCCCAGTTTGACTATGTTATGTCATGTGTGACTAATGTCAATGCATCCAGCCACCTGCCTTCTCCCCACCAGCCACTGACAAGCTGCAGTTAAATAGGAGTGAAGTACATTGACAGACAAAATTATTTTTGGATTCACTGCTCAAGTAAAGCTTTGTTGAATCCATAGCAACCCAAGCAATACCTATATCTGTCTGGATTATTAGGAGGAAAAATATGGATCAGGAGGCTTGAACCCCTGAAAAAGTATCCCCACACTGGGAGATGAAATGCAGATATTCCTTTCTTCCCAAACTGATTGCAAAGTAAAGACAAAAATCAGGAACAGACTGTCCATCAAGAAAGCAGCTGGAAAAATAAAAACAGTAAAATATGTAGTTGGCATGTTGCTTTTATATACTAGCCAAATCCCCACAGGGAAAAATGCCATGTAGATTTCAGTCAATAAACAAATATCTGACAAGAGGTCAAATAAATCAATCCAACCTGTTATAATATATCATATGCAGAGTAATGGGAATAGAATCATCATAATAACACCAGTAACAATGTGTTTGGTTTTAAATGGATTGTGTATCTGTCATCTGCTAACCTGAATCATATGGGACTTTGGAAAATTTTTATTTGGTGTATGAAATGCTTTGAGCCCACAAAATCTGAATATGTGAGATTTCTATCTTCAGTTAAAACACCAGTGAAAATAAGTAGAAGAAAACTGAGGTAAAACTAGGCAATTCAAACAAAGTATACAATTAAGTGTGAATGTCTTCATTATATAAATATCTGCACATTATAATTTGGCATTTCTATTCTCTTTTTTTTCCCCTTTGCCTACATGAAATAAAAGAAACCTATTCCTTTATCAAAGTTTCAGTCTCCCTTTCCATTTCTTGTTATTCAATGTGCAATTCATTCTTATGTTACCCAATGCAGACCTCATCAAGCTTCAAACTCAAGATGCAAAGTGACAACTGCTTAAGTTATATTGCTATACTGCACAACTACTAGCATACAAGGAAGAATATTTTGCTCTACCTATAAGCCCTCTTTAGAAGATTAAGTGGATTTCTGCAGGAACCACTCAGAGTTTTATTTCTCTCACCTAGCACAGTGCCTGAGTACCAGACACTCAATAAATATTTAATAAATGAATGTAACAGGAAAAAAGAAATCATTAAATACTTGAGTGCATACCTAGTGACAAGTAGTATAGCTTTATTTTATTCAAGTACCCATAAAAGTTTTTGATACTAGAAAAGTGTCATTGAAATAGATCACATATTTTCTCCTTTTATATCTCTGGGTTTAAAAATTGTACATGCTACAATGAATGTACTAAAGGATGTGGAGGTGGCACTTTTTACACTAATTATGATGTCATTTTCAAAGGTAAATTTTTGTTCTCTTTCTTTCAATATACGTGTATGAAATATATCTTGCATTTTTGTTAATATTCACCAATTGGAAAGTTAGAAAAAGTATTTATTAATTAATTAATTTGTATCTATTATGGCCTTAAAATGGAAGATTTCTTCATTTCATGAAAATGCTCCAGCCTCCAAGTGCTAGGATGGACAAGGAGGTCTCTAATTAGGCACCTGAATCAGAGCCTATGAAGACTAGGGTATTCCACCCCAAACCCTCCCCCTCCATGGTGAAAAGCATGTAAAATACCTTTGCTACCTTTCTCCTCAGCCAGGAAATATGCATGACTTCTGTGAACACCTGTTTAACTCAACCTGCTACACTGAGCATTGTAAATAACCAAAATGTGGTTTCTTTACTTTCTTGCAGGAAACAGTATCTTACTCTCCCAGTGTTCAGTCACATTTAATAGAGATGAATCTTTCCAACAATTCAACACCCTCAGCTCTTTTAAAAACAAGGAGGCCGACTTTTCTGAGATATTCTTTAAATTTACAAACCGTGGTGTTCTTTCCATTAGTGATAGAAAAGATTATTGCTTGCCAACCAGACATCAAAGGCTCCTCTCCTAGGTTGAGGCTTCAGGAATGGGGGTGGAATTATTGTTGAAAGGGAAACGGATTATTTAAGATCAGCTGCTTCAGTGCCCTGATACTGCGACAGGGTCTGCAGGTGTACAGAGTTTGCCTATTGATACAAATTGAATCTGAAAATAGCAATTTATTCACCAAATCAAGCCAATCACTGCAATGCAGTTTTCTCTTTCAGCTCTTATTTCCAACCAACCACTCTTAACAAATTTGCAACTTCTGTTTTACAGTGAGCATTTCTGTTTTAGGAAGGGGATTGGGGGAGCTCTCATGGAAAGCCTTTCTTTTAGCCTTTTTAACTTTGAGGCTTTATTTTAGAAGACGGTTTGTTTATAGTTGTACTACTTAATCTAGGTAAAAATGATCAACACCTGTTCCAAATTGGTACTCCCCTCCCACACTCCTTTTTCTCTTCTCCACCAACTGCCATTTGCCTTCCATTACCCATAAAAAAGCAATCACATTAGCATCCTTTGTAACAAAATTTCAAAACTTCAAAGGCACGCCAGAAATTCTAGAGTAAACTGCATCTTCTATATGCCAACATAATCAACTTCCAGGAAATGGGAAAGAACATAAAATAAAGACATATTTGAAGTGAATCTTTTTTTTTTTTTTATAAAGTGACATAGGCTTTTTTTTTAAAGGAATTCCTTTATTTTTATTATTTATTTATTTATTTTTGGCTGTGTTGGGTCTTTGTTTCTGTGCAAGGGCTTTCTCTAGTTGCGGCAAGCGGGGGCCGCTCTTCATCGCGGTGCGCGGGCCTCTCACTATCGCGGCCTCTCTTGTTGTGGAGCACAAGCTCCAGACACGCAGGCTCAGTAGTTGTGGCTCACGGGCCTAGTTGCTCCGTGGCATGTGGGATCTTCCCAGACCAGGGCTCAAACCCGTGTCCCCTGCATTGGCAGGCGGATTCTCAACCACTGCGCCACCAGGGAAGCCCTGAAGTGAATCTTTTGGTTTTAACAGTTACTTGAAGTGACACCTAACAGCCAAGTCAAGAATTTGAAATAAGTAAATGAAAGATAGTTTGCCTGAGGTGAAGCAAACAGACAAAAGAACTCTCAATTTGGATCAAAGACTGGACAACTAAATGGACCCTCTCAAAGATCTGAATCAACACATATCCCTAGCATTTTGCCAGGCTCTCCAAAGCTCCTGGATGGAGAAAGACTCACAATGGCTAAGCACAGGTTGTTGTCATGGTTACAAGCAGCCAACAGAAAAAGAAAGTAGCTTAAGAAAAAGGCAGTTGGGAAACACTTAAAAGAAAAACAGGCTGGACTGGTACATATGCATACTTCAGTGCAATTTTTAGGCAAACACCATATTCTTTATATAGACTCAGAAAGAATATAAACAAAGAAAATAAATTATATCAATAACAAACCAGACTATATTTTAAGGATGTCCCATTTTATGAGGGTTTCTATCTGGAAGAGAAAAAAGAAAAAAAAAAAAGCAAGAGGAAGATGAGGAAGAGAAGTGATAGGGATAACAGTAGCTCTGGTTGCCAAAATTGTTCCCTTGGCCCTTCAGAAAAACAAAACCTGCATGCAACTGTCAGCCCATGTACTACTCTAAATTCTTTATCAGGAAGCCAACCGAATGAGAAATTTGTATTTTATCTTCAAATCAGTGTATTTTAATGCAAATGGATGATAAGAAAACATTTAATCTTTTAGATCAAACGATATAGAACTTTATAGTCTGGTGAAAACTAGTTAACTTTAGCAAAGATTGACCAAAAACAGATGATTAACTATTAAAGAGCAAAAGTTTCTATTAGAATAGGCTAACTCCCACCATACTCAATGGCCATTGGTCATAATTTCCATGTTTAGGAGTGCAACACTCTATGGGCAACAGTGCACTGGAGCTGTTAAAACCTGGTAAATTTTCAGGAATTTTGTGATCCAGTTACTAAACACAGTCATTGTTAAAAATTAATATATAAGAATTTATGATTAAGTAAATTATATTAAAATCATTGCTTTACCAACTTTTATTCTTGTCAATGATCTCGAAGTTGTTCCATCTATTGTAAGTGTATGGTACAGATAGTATGTAATGCACCGTCTGTGCATCCCTTTTCAACTCCATGCTCTATAATATCATTTTGGTAGCTTGAAGGACTCACACCATAGAAATTATCAAATACGCAGGGCTTGATTTAGCGCTTTGTTGATTATCTAAACTTGAGAGTGATGGAGAAAATATTAATACAGAATAAACTTAAAATGTGTCATATCTGTAGCCATTACTTGCACATAGTAGAAGAAAATGATGAAATGCTCTTCCAACATTTGAAAACTACTACCTGATTAAACAAATAAGTGCTTACATTGTTGATGAATGAGTGAAGTTCTGAAATATGTCTTACTTCTCTTTTACTTCTGTTTTGCCTATTAACATAAATGAAAATATCAGAAAGATTCATGTCCGAAGTGTACTCATTTGTCATTTGCCAGTTAAATGAAAATATTCTGTAAGAATCATTTGGTTATATGAAATTTAGCATGAAATATGTGATTTGTAAATTGTGAGCTATTCATTCTTTATATCAGTAAAATATGTAATAAACGTGTGTCTGTGTGAGTATGTGTGTGTGTACACATGCTAGGGAAGAAGTTATTGTTTACTATGGTACTGTATTCTAACTTTCTCTTCTAAATGGACATGTGAAAATGTTTAGTACATTTTATCTTAACTCTTCTGTGAAAAGCCAAGCCATCTGTTATAGGACACTATTAGAATATTGGACAAATGTAATGAAAAATCAAAACCAAGTCATTTCAAATATAATTCATGAGATGACCAAGAAAAACTAATATGAATGTTTCCTTACTCTTCATTAAGTATTCAAAAATCTCTATTTCTATTGAGGGAAGCCCCTTTGTTTTATTTTTCTCTCCAGACCGCAGGAGCACATTCAAAAGTACATAATTATGATCTTGCCATTGGCATCAAAAATTAAAATATTCTCTTTGGAAAAAAAACATGTCGGAGCATGAAATTAATATTGATCTACTCAGTTTCCACTTGTTGAATTCCACTATGTGCTAAGTTAAAAGCAATTCCATTTTTGAAACAGTAGACTGAATATTACTAGGGGAAGGTGGAAAGGAGTGGTTACAAAGGCTTGAGGGAACTTTTGTTGATGTTTGAGATGTCCACTATTTTGATTGTGGTAATGGTTTTGCAGGTATACCCACATTTCAAAACTTACCAAGTTACATTTTAAACATGCGCATCTTATTCCTTGTCAGTTTTACCTCAATAAATCCATTTTGAATGTTTCTAGAAAGATAGGTTAAAGAACATATATATGTGCTTTTACTACATATATTTATATATAATACTATAATATAATATAATGCTTTAATATTATATAATACTATGTAATACTATAGTATTTCACTATATAGCATTAGTGTTACCACTGTGTAGCTGATTTTGTGCCTATGTTTTATCTTTTGTTCTATGTTCTTTTAAAAAAGTAACGAATGACTGCGCATGTGTATCAGCTACAAGGGTGGGTGCTGGGATTGAGGCTTTCAATTAACATTGCAAGCACCACACCTGTTGGTGTTCAGATGGAGCAGTGCTCTAGTCATCCTACTAACAGAAGAGCCAAAGAGGAAGGTAATGCTGTGCCTCTTTGTCAAGACAAACCCTCCCCCAGCGTTATTAATCTTCAAGCAAGTTCCCCATCAGCTACTTTCCTGAAAATCCTGGCCACAAAGCTGCCCTCGGGAATTGACCACAAGCCCAAGGAATACCTGGGACTCCTAGAATGTATGTATGCCAATCTCCAGCTTCAGGCCCAGCTTGCCCAACCGCAGATGGCTATTTTGGAAAATTTACAAGCATCCATGACACAACTGTCTCCTGGGAGAGAAAGCAAGAACTCTTCTCTCCCAGCCTTATCTCGTAATCTGTTGTTAAATCACCTCTCCAATTCAGTAAATGAATTGTGGGGGAAAAAAAAGTAACAAACATTTTATAATAAACAGTTATTATGTATTTTAAAGTAAGAAAAACACTATATACATAGAATGAATTCTTTTTTTTTTTTACACAGCAATACCTATTTATTTACATATTATCTATAGTTGCCTTTGCACTAGAACAGAGCTGAGTAGTTGAGACAGAGATTATATCACCTGCAAAGCCTGAAATATTTACTATCTGGCTTTTTACAGAAAATGTTTGTCATCCTATGAGCTAGATCAAGAAACAGGATACTATTAGCATTAAAAAAAGCTCCCTTGTCCCCTCTCCCAGTTATAATACCCTCCCTGACCACTTTCCTGACTTCTAACAAACACCATAAATTACCTTTGTCTTTTTTAAAATCTCTATAGAAATGGAATTGAACAATACTTTTTTTTTGTAACTGGCTTCTTTCATTCAATATCATATTTGTAAGATTCTTCCATGTTGCCACAAGTAGAAGAACTTCATTTTCATTTCTGTAGAGTATTCCTAGAATGTGTACCTGAAGCAAAATGATGAAACAGGTGAATTTGTTCTTGATACCCACTCCCATCTTTCCTTTAATTACATGTGTTCTTGTTTTGTTTTGTTTTCATTTCCACTCCCAGATAATTTACATTTTTCTCCCCTCCCCCAACCAGTCCCTCAATCCTCTCCCAGTACTCCTAAGCACTGCTAAGGATTAATGTGCTATCTGGTTGCATTTTAATAAGCAAAACACTATATATATAGAATGAATTCATTTTTAAAATGAGAAATTTGGAGAAAAAGATAAAGATGTTTAACCATTAAAGTTAGTTAACCTAGGACTTATGAGACTACAAATTTTAAACTTTCCTTTCTTGTACTTTCATTCTTAATATGTTTTTCTTCTGAATATTTTAATAATACCTGTTACTTCTCTACATTGAAAAATATGTCATTTTAATACCTATTTACAATACACATACGTTGACACCTTAGAATAAATGACACCTTAATTTTGATGGATTACCTATAAATTTAAATAAGGGCTAGACAAATTTTGACATCTTCAAAGATTTTTATTCTTTCTTAACTTAAAGGTTGACTATTAGAGTTGAATTAATCAGAAAGATAATTCTGGCAAAATCATGTTGGCCTGAAATCAAATTAGCTTCTAAAAATAACTTATATGAATTCTGTAATTTTAAACAAGTCTGTTAATATATTTTTTATCAATTTCTTGATTTATTCAATAAATATTTTGACTTAAACACTGATTATGCAAAAATGAATGAAAAAGTGATCTACTGTCATGGAACTCATAATATCAAGGCAAGACAGATGAAATTATAATTTTGATAAAATACTTTAAAAACTGTTGGAATTTTTTCTTATCAGGAAAGAAGAGCAGAAAGAGAGGAGAATATATCTTCTTCCAATTTGTCCTGAGATGAAATTTATATGTAAAAATCTATGCAAAGTTAGAATCATGAGAAAAATATAATGGCTTCTTAAAAACAATATTAATACTGTCTTTTGTAAATTTTCACTCTTTCTAATTAGGTAATTCTTGAAAATATCCTATGTAGACTCTTGTGGAGGCCTGTTTTCAACCATAAAGAATTACCTACTTTTTCCAAGGTCTGCTGTCTTTCCACCCCTTCTAAAAAAGTGCTTCAGTGGTTAACCTCTTCATTCAAAAGCTAATATATCCCTGTGTTCCCTACAAAGCGGCTTCCTTTACTGGCATAATTCCCCGCCTGTGTTTTAAGAGCCTTGACTAAGTTGTTTTGCCTTTTAGTTTGCAATGTGCTTTTGAATGATCAATATGCATTATGGAACCATGCTTATTCATTGTTTTTTCCAACCAGGAAAACACATTGCAATTCTGGCGAGAATATTTAAACATAAATAATACTACTCACCTAGTGCAACCTCTCATTACTCTCCATTTTTCAACTCCCAAACTCAAAGATTTCAGTTTGGTTTTCTATAATTATTTTTTCATTCTTTCCAGGTAACTTTCTCAGTTTAATAAATAATATTTGGAATCCTTTTATCTTCCTGTCAAAATCATTGTAAAAATGAACAGAGGCCTTGGGACACTCACAACTTCACAATTTTTGAGCCAGCCACTTTTCTTGCTGGCTTAGTGAGCCCATTATCAGAAAAAGACTGCATGTTGTCTTGCATGAGTAGAAGAAGAAATGTCCCAGATGTAACCTGCATTGGACCTATAGCTTTAGACCAATAGCAAAACATCTTCCATGAGCACAAATAAGCAAAGTGGAAGACAGTAAATTGTTCCCGTAATTCAGAATGCTTAGAAGAGCCTCTAAGACCCAGCATTCTTTCCCAGATAAGGTAATTTCAACTGAGATTGAGGATACTTCTGCCAGAATCCAGGTGCCTTCTGCCTTAAATACTCTTTATGGAAAGATTAGTTTGCTCTTCATACCTCCTTAGAGCCTTTACCCTGCAGGTTGAGGGTCTCTCCCTCTATATGTTAAAGTTTACCTCCACTCTTCTCCCATTGTTAATTAAGGGTGTTACCTGACGACTTAGGAAGGAAAATTACAATTTTTTGACAATACAATAAAAAGTAGCAGATATAAGAAAATCTAATACATCCACAACTCCTAAAGTAAGTTTATTTATTTAATATTTAAACAAGTCACTCACAGTAATCTATTCAAACTACTAGTAACACTGATACAGGAAACTTAGACTAACTAGCCCTAAAATTACATGCTATGTTTTCAAAATTGACATATTGAGAGTAAAATAAAGAAAAAGAATTACTGCTTCACACTAACTTTGTATTCAAAGCATAAATGAGTGAAAAAATGGAACCATTTATATAAAGCTTTGAGAGAGCTGTAATGTTGCCTCTTTATTTTATTTTTTTTTAGCCATAAACTGCTTTGAAACCAGGTGTTAAGAAAAGAACCAATAATGAAAACACAGTGTAATCTAAAGCTAGAATCATCCATAATTTTTGTAATGAGCAAACAGATAAAAAACAAGTTATTTCAAAAAATTAAAATATATGTATATATAATGAAGTTAAAAAGTATCCATAGTTTCTGCAGCTTACAATAATAATTTCTTCCAGAACTTTTAACTCCTTTCTTACCTGTAAAATCCAATTCAAGTAACACTTGTGCCCTCCAAAATATCTTGTTATTCTATGTTTAAAATATAATTTTATAAAATATTGCATTTTTCATTGTTTGAGTATTCATAGATCCCTTTTCCATTATTTATGTCTGAAATATTTTCCTTGCTAGGGTACTTTATGGAGAATTAACAATATTTGTATTGTTTTTGATTTATTATTACAGAGTTAAGAGAAGCTACCTTTGGGAACTACTCTTTTCAAAGAGACAGAGCCCTTCTAGTCCTACTAAGACTTCATATGATTTTGTAGAAACTTGCCAATGAAAAATAGAGGAAAAAATAATTTCAAAACAAGTGTTCACAAAAGTTTTAATAAGAGGAGCAATTCTACAGAGAACACAGGTGCACTTGTACTGGCAAGAATTTTGCAATTAGCCATTGGACTTCCAGTGGAAATTGTTAGAAAAGCCAGCAATCATAGACTGTAGATGTGAAGGCAATTGCTAAATGTTTTTTTTTTTTTTAATTAAAACATCAGCTTTAATAAGAGCAATTTAAGAAGTAAATATTTCCAATTTAGAGAAGTATAACATTGCTTGTATTTATGCAAAAATTCTATTGAATATTAAAAAAGAAAATGGTCTCCTTTGTCCTAAGGTTTATACCTAAAACCAGAATGTTATTACATGTTATTGACACAGTTAGAATGAGACTCATTATAAGACTATTTGGACAAATGTGTGTGCTATTTTTTAGTTTGAGTTAAAAATAAACTGTGAAAGCATGAGTACCATTAGCTATATTGTATAAGGGCACAAAATTTAAGAAGATAGTTTTTAATACATATAAGAGGATTGATGCTGTTCCAGGCAAGTTGCTGAATAGCAATTTGAAGAGCTTGCCTCCTAAGTACAGCAATCTGTTTTGAAGCAATGTTTTGAAGCAGTCAGAATCGGTTATTAGTTGTAGATCTATCAGAATGGTTTTTATAGTTTGCAAAATCTGAATCACTGAATTCTAGCATTGACCCATGTTTTTAGTCTGTTTGCTAAGTTTCCTTCTAAATTGTTAAAAAAAAATTTACATGGGTCTGAGGAAACCCTTGGAATACAAGCTGGACACCCTACCCTGACTTTTGATCCACATTTTTTTTTTTTTTTTTTTGCCATTCCTTCAACATAAATGTACAAGTAAGGAGGCTATAATAGTCACCTTCATACCAATGAGAATTAGAATTTTTCTCTTTCTTTTTGTTGTGATTCTTTATTATAAAATAGTACATCTATCTTTTTACTGGATTTTGAAGCAGGATAATGAAATATTTTCCATGTTAGACTGTGAGTGACTGCAATGAAAAGTTAATGTTCATATATATGATAGCACCAGGTAAGCAATGAAAACGTAATAATGAAGGGGGATAAAAGGAACTAACCCAATGTTCAGGAAGTGTTTTTTCAAAGATACAGAGGGGCTGAGTTCATCTGTCACACATGAGATACTAAGGACTGAAGGGGAAAAAAAAATGGAACATTAATAGGAAAAAATGTTGTTATCCAATCTCTGAGAAGACAGATGTTAGAAGGGTGTGCTAATGAGGGTATGTTGATTTAAAGAATGTCTTTCTGCCTGGAACAAGGGTGTGAAGCCATGATAATCAGTTCTGTGACAGGTATCTTGTGACCTTTAAAGGAGGACAAGAGAATTTTGAAAATTCTACCCTTCACAAATGCTATATTCACATCACTGAGTCACTGGTCCCTGGAACTGCCTACCTCTCTGATATCTGTGATATGAAATTATTAAATGTCTTTATTGCTTAAGGAATATTTGATTGAGTCTTCTTATACTGGAAATCATTCCCAGACAGTCTGTGAAGCAAGACATTCAGTATCTTTTGAACACTTAATGTGCATTTCAATTCAGTGTTGATAAACAAAACAATAAATGAGACATCTATTTACTGAAGACAGCAAGGATTAGGAAGAAATTCAGACTCAAATTATTTTATAAGAAAATCACTATTACAACTTACAAACTTGAAAAGGATGGTGTTTTATTTTAATTTTCATAAGTAAAATGGACAGCAATATACTCATACATTTTATACTATTTGAACTGCAAATAATAGCATACATATATAATAATTTAAGGCCAGTTCATTACATTTTCAATACACTCATCCTGCCTATGACATTCATACAAAAATCTTCATTATTGGTGAAGTGGGATTTTACTAATGATCTTCCAGCTTGTTTTGTTAAAGAAAAACAAAAACACAAACCAATGGACACTGTAAAGTACATATCTGTGCTCTACCTGTGCTATCCTGGGCCCAGGAAACTACATGGTGGAACCAACTCTGAAGGAATAAATATAGTAAACATTTTTTTTTTTTTCTGAAAAATATACTGTGACATTGTTTAGGTCTAAATTTTTCATGCTAGATTGTTCTTCCATTTCTTAAAATTTTATCTGTTCAAAACAATTTAAACTATTCAAAATATAATTTAATGCACGTAAGTTCAGAGATATCTCACTGCTGAAAGTTTAGTCAATTTGTTTTACTATCTTAGTCAATCCTAAAATAATATTTCATTCCTACAGAAAAATTGCATGATTACATAATGAATATAGTGGTCTTGAAATATTGTGCTCTGTTGGTTGTGTGTACACGTATACACATATGCATATATGTATATTCATGTATCTGTACATGCATACCTTGTTATTACATAATGCTTAAAGAGAAGAAAATGCAGGTTCAATGATTATCAAATAATTGTTAATTTCTTCATGGCATTTTTGAAGCTCCAAGCTGAAACATTTGCTCAGTTGTTTCACAATTAGATTTCACACCAGAGGTATGCCACAGGATACAGTGGCAGGCAGGTATGTACAGTCCAAAGTGTGCAAGTCACGTAGAGGGCATGTGACTTTTTCCAAAATGTCCTATCAAGGTTTATTCTTATATGGATGTGCTAGACATAACATTTACTTGTATATATATACATTGTACATTAATAGATATAATCCCCACTTCAATTCTTCTATTGTATTTACTCAGAATTCCCATAATGGCTGAATTATGTTCATAGAGTTAATACACAGTTTCCAATTTCTTAAGTGAACACCTGCAGCTGTTCATTACAACATTATGCTTCTCTTAACTTTTGAACCTTTTAAAGCTAAGCTCAGAAATTGGACTTCAATAAAAACGAAGAGGGCTTCCCTGGTGGTGCAGTGGTTGAGAATCTGCCTGCCAATGCAGGGGACACGGGTTCGAGCCCTGGTCTGGGAAGAGCCCACGTGCCACGGAGCAACTGGGCCCGTGAGCCACAATTACTGAGCCTGCGCGTCTGGAGCCTGTGCTCCGCAACGGGAGAGGCCGCGATAGTGAGAGGCCCGCGCACCGCGATGAAGAATGGCCCCCGCTTGCCGCAACTAGAGAAAGCCCTCACACAGAAACAAGACCCAACACAGCCAAAAATAAAAAAAAATAAAAATAAAAATAAAAAATTAAAAAAAAAGAAGACTGCTTCAAATACATAAATATGTAAGATATAATTATATGATTTAAACTATATGTTAAAATTATATTATGAAAATTAAATTATATATTAGTTTTTGATTTGTTAGGGAAAAAAATGGATGGTAATTATGAGAAGGCACCTAAGGTAAATTTGAACATGGATTAATTAACTTTGCTTGGAATCAAGAAATCTCCCCACCAAATTTGTCTCCACAACAATCTTAAAAGACTGAAGAGGAAAAAATATATCGGAGCAAACGTATCACTACTTCCACAGCACTACTTAGAGCCAGGTTACCAAGGATGAGAACTGTTGTCCTATCTGTGCATAAAATAATACAAATATTTAGAAATTTAGGACATAATCCAACATTTGTTCTTGGTTGATTTTCTCATCTGCTTAAAATTATCTGACCACACTCTGATTTTAACCTTGAAAACTTATAGACATAAATCATTAAAACTGTTCCAAACAATAAAATGTTAAAATATGACAAAAAAGAACAACTCTTATATATTTTCAAAGCTCTGATAGATTTTCTCTTTTCAAAGTGATTACTCATGCCGTTGATGTAAATTGGAACAGCACAGGAGCATTTTAGGAGAGTCACTGTCTGTTCTAAATCTAAAAAGGAAAAACATAAAATGCCACATCTCACAATCAACAAAATGTATTCAGACACAACTGTAAGGAGGAATGTTTTGGAGGGGAATGCGTGTGCCTTTCACAAAAATGTTGTAGGTACTGTGAGATTGGTTTTGCCCCACTGTTTCATATTTTATCTGTATTCATAAGCTAACGTACAATTCCCCAAATCAAGTTTCCAGCCATTCAAATCTCTATTCCTACATAAAGCTGTAAACCCACTAATCTCTTAGCCTTTTGATAAGTCAACACTGTAATCAATAGCATGCTGCCTTTAGGTCTCAGGGGCATCCTTTGATTAACACAAGATTTCCAAGAGAAACATATGAAAATCATATCACTGCAACTGCATCAGACTGTCATGAAACTTTGGGAAACTGAGACCCTCAAGGGAAATGTGAAAATGAACAGTAGTAGATAAATGTCAATTTCAGAGGTTTGGACATTTTGTTATATTTAAATTAAAGGCGATGTTATTTTAGCTCCTTCCTGCTCTAAACATGTTGGTTTTCTCTTTTAGGAGATTCTGATAAAATATGTGATCATCCCTTGCCAACATTTTCAGTTCCTCTTCTGTGCAGACAGCAGGGTTTATATGATAAAATTTTAATGACCATGGACCTGCATAACAATGTGAGGCACTGGCACATTTTCAATAAGGCTATGCATTTGTTAAGACTGGCATTGGGTGGAATTCTCTAAGTGGAAGACATCATGGCTTGAGAAGCAGGCTTAGTAGTGATAGAAGCTGCTCCGGAGAAAGCATCATTATCATGCAGCAGTCGTGGGATGAAATGGGGATTTATGAATCACTGCCAAGGAAACTAAATTACGGGTTGTAAATTAAAACTGGGGTTTAACATATACCTGACACTAGGCTGGAGGATCTAGTTTTCAGATTACCCCACAGACTTAGTTAAAAGCAGCTTTAGAGTACCCCTCAATCCCTGATACATTCCCTTCATCTTTCCACAAAATCCTACACTATTTTTTGGTTGCAGTGTCATAAGGAGAAAAGTCTAAATCAACTCAGGAGAGGTTTTGGATTTCTTTTTAACTTCTTTTCAACTCCAGGTTAAATAGTGTTGGAACTGGGGGAAAAATGCTCACTTTATTAATGTTAAATCATGAAGTTATGGTACTTGCTTGGTTTGCACAGAAATGGTTTTGGAGCTTGGCTTCTTGATTCATATATGTATCCTCAACCCTGAGCCTGGTGATATTTACACTTTCTGTAGGTTTACTGTACGTATTCTATGAACAGATAGAAAAATCCACTATACAGTTTAGATTTTAAAAATGTTATTTAAAGATTTGTTGTTGTTCTTCATAACTATGGCCATCTTTATGAACTCTTATGATCCCAAGTATAAACACAAAATCTGAAGGCTTGATTCCAAATCTACATGTACCATCTTACAGAAATGATCAAGTGTCTGTTGAGTACACTATGCTATTCTTGTTTTGTTGTATAGATCTGATACTAGGAGAGTTCTTTCTGTGAGAACTATATTGCAGCTTTCACATGACAGAAATATTTTGAAAGTTCTTCTCTGGCACCAAGCATACTGTCACAGAGCATAGAAATGAGAGATGGAAACTTTCAGATGGGTCATGGTTCAGGACTGTTCCATTTCATAAATGAAAATTTATTACTGCTATTCTTCAGTATCTTAGAAAGATAAATTAACTGGACCTTCTTCTAGTAAAAAAGTCCAGTTTGAGAATGTAGGGGCAGAGTTTATTTACCCCCATAAACCTTAAGTCTTGGCCAATGGAGAAATGTCTTTCTGAGCAATAAGAATATCAGAATATTGGCATACAGAGTGATTTTTTGATAATAAAAATAGTGAAAAGGTTACTGTAATGGACATGAAAAGATGGTGGTGGTGAGAGGGCTGGAGGAAAGACTGTAAATATTAGAATATGGTTGTGAGATAGTACAGTAAGGAAAAGAATTCCCAGAAGCTTAATGTTAAGGTATAAATAACAGTTCATATGGAAATGATGAAAACAGCTGTTAAACCAGAAACAGAAATCACAAATGCTTTAAAATAAGCTACAAAAATTCCACTTGAAATCAAGAACTCACTTAGAATCCAAGGAAATCACCTCTGATATTGGCTGCCAGTATAAGAAATTGTTTGGGGTTTTATATTATAAAATGAATTAAATTTTAATTTAAGATGAACCTGTTTTGGAGCAAAAATACTATAACAGTGATTGCATTATGAAAAGACACATACTTCAAACATTTTCCAGAGATATTTTAAGATCACTGTAGATCTGAGAAAATATGAATAAAATGATTGTAAACATAATTACCGTAGATAAGTATAGTAATTTAAATGCACATGTATATGGTTAGGATTTTAGAAAACTGCAATCTGGTGTGATGTCTATAGTATTATTTTTTTAAGATAATTGATCATAAGGTAATAACATAGTAGATTGCCTTAACAAACATACACATGCCCCAAATCTAATTTAATTAGATTTGAACCAAACTGTATCCAATTTCCTGATGAAATTACAAATCTAATACTTAAAAACACCTAGTCAAATAATCTACTCTTTCCCATGATAGTAAAGCACTTAAACAATAATAATCCATTAATATGACTTTTTTATAAAAATAAACATTGAGATTATATTGAAAACCTGGAAATATGTTTTTCAATAACCAAAGGCTTATGAAATTTTTAACCTAAGTAAAAACACAGTGGGAGCAGGGAAGAGTGTTGCCAGGAAGAAATACTTAATACATTTTGCTGCTAAAAGGTTAGTATTTTGGGGAAACAATATAGATTCATCTATGCAAATAAAAAAGTTACAGTTTGAGTAAATAATTAACTACCAAAGACATAAAAATACTTATTTTTATTTCAGAAGGAAAACTCTACTCCCCCAAGACTTAAAAAATTAAGTATCCTATATTCACTTTGAATATTTTTCTCCATCATAATTGTTAATTTTGAATGAGGTATGAAACATTGATAGATACATTTTAAATGAAAATGAGAATTCATCAGTATACCTTATATATGCAAATGCACGGCTCCAAATGAACATGCTAATGTTTGGGGCATATCAAGCAGAGTAGGCATTTTGTTTGTTTGTTTTGCCTTCCCAGGATCACTTTCCCCTTCAAGGAATCCCCCTCCCCAACAGTCACTCCAAGAATGTCAGATAGAGCTGACCACAAACATATCCCTTCCTGCTCAAAGGTTGGACAAATGACATAAGTCCGGCCATTCACAATATTTGATCTACTAATCACACTGACTAGTTAAGCCTGGAGCATTTTATTTGAGCCATGGTAATGAAATTCTCTTTCTGCACTCTTTCTAAAACAGCAAAGATAGAATAACCAACACTTAGGAAATGTTAAGTAAGTGTACGGCCTTCTAGACACTGCCTGTGATAGCTAATGTAATCCTCCTGATAACCTCGCTTTTTTTTTTTTTTTTTTTTAGGTGAAGAAGAAAAGAATAGCTTTATTGCTTTGCCAGGCAAAGGAGGCCACAGCGGGCTAATGCTCTCAAAATTGTGTGTCCCATCTTGGAGGGAGTAGTGAGAAGTTTTATAGTACTGGTTCAAAGAGGGTGTGATTGGCTCGTGGACATTCTTCTGATTGGTTGGTGGGGAGGAAAGTGGGAGGTTGGTGGCATCATCAACCTTCTGGTTCCAACTGGTCTGGGGTGATAACCTAACTTTTAATGAGCAGGTAGGGAGTAGAGATGGCCAAGGAACACTTAGTGAAAAGAGCTTTCCTGGAAAGAAAGCCTCAGTGGAGTAGAGTTGATCTAGAGATGGGAAATAAAAGGAAAGCCCAGGTACTGACAACATTATTAGAGCAACAGGACATAGCTGAGCCTCAAGTCAATGCAGCAAATGCCTGAACTTTTCAATACTATCAGCCAATATGTTCCCTTTTATGTTTAAAAACAGTTGGTACAGTTGGATACTGTATCTTAGAGTGAAAAAAATCTTGATGAAAAAAGTAGGATAATGTATTACTTTTAAATTTTTATTTCATTTAATTATTATATTTACATTTCCTTTAATGTTCTATGTGCACTTCAGTAGACATGCAATGTCTAGATAGATGATATATAGATATTATAGGTAGATAGATAGATAGATAGATAGATAGATAGATAGATAGATAGATAGATGATAGATAGAAAGAAAGAGTGATTGTGAGAGGGGACTTAGAACTTGAATCTCAAATGAAGAGCAGTTTGCTTACTGGAAAGACAGAAATAAAAGGTCTTTGTTTTCTCTCCCTGCCTCTTCACCAATTTTACTAACTTTTCCAAGACTGGATTGTTATAAGAATCTATGAAACAGGTACCATAATAACGTAGCAGAAAGAAATGCTCACAAACAATTGCATTTGCTCCCTTATGTGTTCAGCCCTCGGCATTAGGCAAGGTCATGTGACTACTTCTGGCCACTGAACTGTGATCTAAGTGAAGTGTGTCACTTCTAGGTTTTGACTACAGAAAACACAAACACAATTCTCCATTCCCTTTCTATTTTGTTGCTCTGGCAAAGCCCCTAATTTCCCAAAGGTGCACCTCCAGTATGGACTCATATTGTCATCCTGGATCCCTGAGTAACTGTGTGGAGTGGAGGTGTTCTGTTATGCATGGGGTTTGTACCACAAATGAGAAGAGAAGTTTCGTGATGTTGAATCTCTGAGATCTTGCAATTTGGGGAGAGGTGAATTGTTTCATTTTACTACAACGTGACCTAACCTATCCTGATAATTGCAACACCTCTGTACTTTTGCCAGTAGTAAGCTATAGAAGATAGTCTCCTGAGTTCACTCTATCTCTATAATCTACCTGTAAGTCAAACAGAATATATATTCACTTAATATCAAGTAAATAATACACAATTTTGGTTAAAAATGTGTTTTCAATTGTGTTTTCCTGATTAGTGACTTAAATTCTTATTTAAGATAAAGCCACTTTATCTCCTGTTACTAAATACATTCCAGAGAAAAAAAAACAACACAAAACCACAAAACAAAATCAAGTATCTAAGTGAAAAAGAAAATAAAATGACCAAAACAAATATAAAATCAGTCATGTGTTATCACTAGGATAACTGCAAACAAAAACAATTAACTCTCTGAAATTTTCCTTTTTAACAAGCTGGGCTGACGTCATATACAGATAACTTTCAGTCTTTACATTAGCAATTCTCTTTCTCACTATTCATTCCAAAACAAACACTGCTTGTCTACTATGTGCCAGCCACAATGAGAGTATCAGAAATACAATGACAAATGGTGCTTAGCTCCAAGAGTTCAGGGTTTAGTAGAAAAACAGACAAGAAAATAAACTATTAGAATGTGCTGTGCTGTGCTCTAACAGAGGTATGGAATGACCTTGCAGGAGCCCTGTGGAGAAAAACCCAACGCTTCCTAAGGAGTGTTGGGCTAGAAATTACATTAAAGGTTCTCCCTGACAATCTTTGCAGATAAAAGAAAGTTTGCCATATACAAATATTAATTACAGTGAGTACATGAAAGCAGATGAATTTAAAAGACCATCAAGTTGTGAGAAAATAAGTCATATTTAGAGAATTTTAAGAAACTCCGTATAATTGGGACATGGAATTCATATAACAATCAGCTAC
Source organism: Balaenoptera physalus (assembly GCF_965194825.1). Classification (NCBI taxonomy): domain Eukaryota; kingdom Metazoa; phylum Chordata; class Mammalia; order Artiodactyla; family Balaenopteridae; genus Balaenoptera; species Balaenoptera physalus. Next base: position 39,017,061 of record NC_138899.1, on the reverse strand, counting down.
ATCATATTCAAAAGAAAAATAAAAAAATATGTCAAATGCTATGCAAAAGATTTGGGACTTTACACTCAAGGGATAGGAAATTACTTACAAATTTTAGGCTGGAAGAGGACATGCCAAATTTTTGTTTAGAAATCTCTTCCTGGAAGTAATTTGGAGATTGTAGCATTGGGGGAAGAGATGTAAGGCTGAGACAGAGGTTGGCATCTATTGCAATAGTCCATGTAAAGAATGATTAGGGATTGAAGCAAGCCAGTTGAAATAGGCAGAGGAGCACTGTATGAATTTAAGTGATACATCAATAAGACTTAGTGACCCAGCAATTCCATTCCTGGGTATATATCTGAAAAAAACAAAAACACTAATTCCAAAAGATACACACACCATATGTTCATAGTGGCATTATTTATAATTGCCAAGATATGGAAGCAACCTAAGTGTCCATCAACAGATGAATGGATAAGGAAGTTGTGGTATGTGTGTATATACACACACACACACACACACACACACACACACACACACACACACACAGAGGAATATTACTCAGCCATGAAAAATAATGAAATTTTGTCATTTGCAGCAACATGGATGGACTTGGAGGACATTATGTTAAGTGAAATAAGTCAGACAAAGACAAATACTATATGATATCACTTATATGTGGAATCTGAAAAATACAACAAACTAGTGAATATAACAAAAAGAAGTAGACGCACAGATATGGAGAACAAACTAGTGATTACCAGTGGGGAGAGGGAAGTGGGGAGGGGCAGTATAGGGGTAGGGGACTAAAGATACAAACTATTATGTATAAAATAAATAAGCTACAGGGATATATTGTACAACATGGGGAACAGAGCCAATATTTTATAATAACTATAAATGGATTATAACCTTTAAAATTGTGAATTACTATATTGTACACCCATAACTTATATAATATTGTACATCAACTATACTTCAATTAGAATAAAATAGACTTAGTGATCAGCTGGGTGGGAAGTGAGGGGGAAGAGGAAGGGAAAATCTAAGATTTCCTCTCTGACAAAATGGATGGTGGTGCTAAATACAGAAATAAAACATAGAAAGTAGAACATTGAAAATAGTGTGATAAAATTACAGGGCCCATGGGACATGAAGGTAAAATATGCAATAGCTGGAATTATAGATTTAAATAATAGGAAAATGTTTGGGTTGGTTTAATAAGAGGGAAGAAATTTCTTAAAGTACATGGAAAAGTATTGGCCCACCTAACAAAGAATCCAAAATTAAAGCAAGTGTCAGGGTTAGTTGATCTAGTGGTTTAAAACTGCCGTTGATTACCAGTTCCTTTATCTTTATGTGTTCTGCAGTCGCTTCATAAATCCGCCGTCTCTGTTGGTCGTGAGATGGCTCCCAGTATGATAGTCGTGACTATGTATATATAACCTACTTCATGTCTTATAGGAGAGCTGTGCTGGCCTTCTACCCTCCGTATAAATGCATGGAAACTTGAGGCAGGCCAAAGCAAACCTCTCATCAAATAAACTGGTTTAGGCTAATCCATTTCTAATCTAGGGAAAGAGGACTGGTATTAACAAAACTAGCTCATTTAAACAAAGTTCCAGCCTTGGGGCAGGGGTCAGGATGAAGGAAGAAACCCAGACATAATCAGGTTGTTGTTGGGAATGAGGGGTGGAGTCACAGATACTAAGCAGGCAACCAAAAACATCCACAAAACTCAAGAAAGAAATTGGGATAATTTTTGAGTCTCCTTTATCCTGAAGCTGTGCTAAAAGGGGGGAAAAAATGCAAGAAAAAAAGATCTTTTCGAAGTGAAAAGTTTAAATACCCTTTGCTTCAGAAAATAGTAAGAAATATAATCTTGTAACAACATTCTATTACTAGTGTGGCTAGAAGGAAGGGATCAAAATTCCCATCACATTGTATGGCTATCAGAATTAGAACCCAAATGCCAACTCCACAAGGAATTCTCAGGGCTTCTCAAAAGTATTCACTGTGTGTTTTCTACATATAAGAAAAATTGTGTTTGTGCACAATTTATGCACACACGTACAAAGTACAACTTGGTCATTTCTGTAGTCCCAAGAGAACTATGCCCTAAGCTTTCTCCAGGCCATCCCTTTTAAACCAAGTCTAATTCTTTCAATGGAGTATGGTAAGTGGAACGGCAGATGTTAAAGTATATCCTGGGATCTTCCAAAGGTTGCTGACTTTACACTACAGTTCCAGAGATAGGCAAAGGCTGTGACTAAATCTTACTGAACATCAATAATTCAAGAAAATGACCAAATTCATGGAGGTGGTGGGGGAGTCCCTTAAGAACATGGATGTCAGTTTGTATCACGGCTTCAGTGAAGGAGAAGAAATGACTCTCAGTGAAATGAGAGGGAAGGAGTGGAGAAGAAACTTAGGGGCATGACCTCTCAAATCTTTAGCAAAGTTACTAAAAGTATCAAATGTTTGTTGTGGATGTAATTTTTTATGGAAAACTGATGACACCAAATAAGATATCCTGCCAGTACAGTGTGATTATAGTAGAGATTGTGCACACATAGAGGGCAGAAACGGAGCAGATGATAGAAATGCAGCCCAAGGGAATTTACAAATTGTGGAGAAAGATTGAGACATTCTCAGGATATAAGGAATTAGGGAGACAGGACAAGTTTACTCAGATCTCCAAGAGGCAGTGGGAACCTCAGCAGGGATCTGGGTAAAATAACATTTGGAAACAGAGCCCTTTCTCTACATCCTTATCATTTCATTGTCCAGTGGATGCCTGACATGGTCAATGTTCCCAGCTGAGTTTGAGTTGTTCTACAACATGACTCAAATGTTCCTTTCCTATTTTATTTCTCAACAAACCTTATACAAATACTGTGTTCAGGCCAAGCTAGATAGTGTATTGTGTAATTTCCTCTCAAGCATTTCTCTTTCTCTCCCATAGTCTAGGATAATTTCAATATTTATCTCTTCTCATCTCAATGCATCTAGCTGACTATACCTGGTCCTTCTTGGTCAGTCACAGACTTTGTCTCTCTCTCCACCTCCCACCTTTGCTTTACATCACTTGCTTTCTTGTTTGATAATGCAGTGGCACTGCCCAGAAAGAAAATTAATGAAAAGGCTATGATGTGACTAAAAAACAACATTTCAAGTGACCTCAAAGGCTACTAAACTCTGAATTTTTGGATAGGCTATTTAGCCATGGAATTGAAAAACCCAATTGGAAACTTTAGCGTCAATAAGTAAATGTTTTTAATTTCCTTATCATCCTTACTACTAAAATTTATTTATTTATTTATTTTCTAAATTTAGGAACAGTTTTATTAAAAGATGTCTACAATAAATTGTCAAGGGAAAAAAGAAGTTGCATGTGTGTATACATATTTGTGTGTATACATGTACACATACATATATATGTGTACAAGTATATGTATATATATGTGTGGATAGATAAAGATAGATGGATAGGTCTAATTGATAATGTTTAGGTTTGCATGTTGGTTTTTCCAGCTGTAAAAGCTAGACCTACTACTAAAATTTAATTGAATATGATGACATGCTCAAGTGTTCCTTTTCAAAAAGAATAAACCCTTAGCCTCATTTTGGCTGTCCAGACCATTGAGGAAAGAAACTTTCTATCAAATTCTGGTAATTATTGTCCCTTGATTATTTTTGGTATTTGTTTTGTTTTTGTTTTTATTTTCTTATTCTTATTCTTTATTTCTTATTTTTCTTTTTATTCCCTCTCCCCTTCCTGAATGGTACTGGTGTGTTTTTGGCCAAAGAGAAAAAGGAAAAAGGAGAGTATTTATCTCAATGAAACTCATCTTATCCACTACAGACATAAACTCGAAACATTTCAAACATAGTTTATACTAGTAGGAGATCTTCATCTGAACAGATTATAATTCCATCCTTGGCCAGTGACCCATGCTATTATTCACACTATTATAATATGTTAAGGACAAAATCCCCTGAGAATATAATTATTAGAAGGTAATGTACTCTCTTAACTATGTGGGCTTCACTAGCAGTTATAAAAATGTTGCCAAGATTACACTGTAGCAATTAGCCCTCAGTGTGGGCTGCCAATGGATTTTACACTCAGCTTTAAGATAGAGACCCTAAGCTGTTTTAGAAAATAACTCTTAACTGATTTTTAAAATTAACAGGTAGAGACAGACTAACAAATCTTGGTCAGTCAAACAACCCTTTTTCTGTTTGATAAAACTGATAAAGCTTAGTAAAATATTAATGACTGTATCACAACAGCAAATACAAACACATAAAAAGGCATAGCATAAAAAAAAAAAAAAGGCATAGCTTTTTAAAAAGACTTAAGTTCAAATTGACAATGATCAATGTGAAGATCTCTATTTTGGCAAACCCTGTATGTTTTAATGTTTATGTTTTTAGTGTCTGATGAATTGAGAATCTGTGATGTTTTCACTTATTTTATCACTAAGAACAATCTATTGACGGGATGTTTCCCTGTGTCGGAGTGAGTCATTTGAACTACAAAAATAAAATTAAAATGGCAATTGTCTATGGTAACACAGGAAATGTATACCAAAAAAATACTCTACTGTAACATATTACAATAGGGAAAACACTAAGGAAGCCCTGCTTATCCTGATGAGGAGAAATACGTTCTTATTGTTATCTGAAAGAATGAAAACCTAAAAAAAATGAGAAACGAGGGACTTAAAAGGTCAATCCAGATTAACAAACCTTACTAAAGCATCTAAAATGTCAATAAAGCATAGTCTCTGTCACACAGAAGAGTTAGACTAAGGAACAGATCATTTCAGTATAATCTAGTAAATGTTCTGATAGGACATTTCAAATAGAGCAATGCATATAAAGTACTTATCATCACGTCTGTACAGTGAGCACATGCTATGTGTGGGCTCTAATATGTATACAACATACAAAGTGCTAATGGGGAACAAAGCAGAGGCACTTAGACAAAGCTAGAGATGTCCTCTTGGTTTCATAACTAGTGGGAAAACCAGCTGGAATCCAGGTTTCTTAGCCCACTCTATTGGCTTTTCCAAAAGGCCACAGTGCTCACAGCCTCCACTGGAATGATTTCTTTGAGTTGAATAGTAAGCAGCACCTGCTGAAGTGCATTTGCCTTTCTCTTCCCTTCTCCAACCCTACCCAAGTAAAAACAAAACACTTTCAAAATATTCGTTATGCATTTCTAATTATAGCTCCAACCAAAATGACATCTTCAGTAGAAAAGAGTGGCATTTTCTTTTTGATTTCATATATATAAATAAATCACACAACACTTCAAAGGTTAAGTTATGCAAAATATATAGTTACATACAAAGGGCTCTCCCTCCTTCTGTTCAGTGGAAATTGACATCCAGAAGGTCTTCTCAATAGTCTTCTATTTCCTTCCCACCCTTGCTGGCTACTAATTTGGATTCACAATTTCACCTTAAGTTCTTGATATAGCTTTACAAATGGATATAGGAAGGTGCAAGCATAATGCCTTTAAGTAGAATTAAACATATTAGTAAAAATGTACAATGGTATTCCAAGTCAAACAGCATCTAACGGCATGCCACCATGCTCTTACGTTTTAATATATGTCAACTTACACAGAAAGCCAGCTCCCCTGATTTAAAAAATTTCGTGCATAGTGAGATGAGAATGCCAATGCCAAATTGGAAGATTGACTTAAGACATTACATGGATTTATTCATCCAAAAGCATTATAGAACATATTACCTGTTTTCTACCAACAAAAGTACGGTACAATTTATGAACAGGATTTCTTTGATAAATCAACTCAAAGGGATTAATTACTTGCAAAATTGCTGTTTCGGTTATCGCTCTTCTTTTCAGTAATAGAAAAATAACTTTCAGGCTACTTCTGTCATTTTATGTGTTGCCTATCCTTTACCCTTGACCACTGACCTCATAAACTTATGATTCCAAAGATATAAATAGGAAAATTGGTCCATAAGAAAGATCTTGGCAAGTAATTTATTTCAAAAAGGATCCAAACACTTGCTCATCTTGTAGCCTAGCATGAGAGCTCCTCCTTCATAGACTGGTAACTGAAAACGGCATGGAAACCAGTGTTTAATGTCTTGACTGGGTGTGTTTTTCCCCTTCCATAAATCTATCCCTCTCCCAAGTGGTTCACAATCACTGCATTTTTTTCAGGAAGGCGCAGTAAATTTTATATATGTGCCATAAGTGTCTCTGAAAACAAGCCCATGCCCATAAGCTCAGGGCCCAAAGTGCCAGTGTCAGGAGCAAAGGGGGATGAGGCCATGCTTATAACAGCATAGCTTGTTGCTTGCTCCTTCTGTTTCTTTTCCTGTGCTTGTGCAGTGACTCGGGGCCTTTACTCCCACACAAATGCGTGTTCTCAGCCTCGGAGGGAGAAGGCCAAAAGAAAGAAATCGGACTGCCTGGGAAAACAAAGATAATGGTAAATGGGTGGGTTCGGGATAGAACAAATGTGTGAACTGACGTTCCCTGGGCCTGCAAACTCCAAGGTTATTTGGCTTCAATTAAAAGTTCAGTAAAGCCTGAACTTCTGGATCATGGGCAGTTTAGAGGCAGGGCCTCTGTAACTCACAGGTGTGTCCTGCTCAGGGACTCTCACAGTTTTTGCACACAGTAGGTGTTCATATTATGTCTTTAGAATTGAATCTGCTGCTGGAATAGCTTTGTTACCCTGACAGGCAAACACAGGGGCCCATTACAGTTTGAATTAAAAGCAAAACCATCCAAAGACATAAAACTGAAATACCTGCAGGGTTTGCAATGGCAACATGTGCTTAAAACCTTAGGAGACCTTCTAGTCCCCTTGAAAAGTAAATATTTTTTTAGATGCGAGTGCATTGTAATCAGATGTTTCTAATAGCCTAAAATTAAGAATGGGCTGCTCTCTCTAACTTTTAGCTTTCCTTAATTGGTACTTCTTGTTCTAATGGAAGGTGGCTTTCTTAACTACTATGCTTTCTGTGTTTAGTAAAATATAAGCATAAATGTAAGAATAATAATATTTGAATGATATAGAAGTCATTATTTCATGGACCAAGCACATTGCTTTAAAAAGGATCTGAAGCATATCATATATATGGATTTTATGAGCTGTCTTACAGGCACATACTAAGGAATGATGTTGCTAACAGTAGGCATCTGTAAATTGGGGAAAATCGTCTACTGTTCTATATTTCATACACGGACATCTATCACATTAGGGATAAAACATATTCTAAACATTCTGGAAAAGCAATCAGATTCTTCTTCCCAGCAATGAACAGAGTTTTCTCAAGGGACAGATTATTGTAGTTCCCTCCTCACTGCTGGTGGAGCAGAATCCCAGGAGGCATATGTATACACATCAAGAACTTCTTAACACCTTTTGTAGGAATCTTTGCCTGAGGATGACTATAAAGAAGCCATGTGCTTTTCAACAAGGCACCAAGCACTTACTGGTAGCTGACTATCTCTATCTTTTCTTAAGGAGCTATTTCAAAGCAGACACTTACCTTGCCAGACCATGAAATAACTGCCAATTTGGGAAACTCTTGTGCATAAGTAGTTTAAGAAATTTAATAGGTCTGTAGGAAAATATGTTCGAGAGAAACACAAAATGTATAAACATAAGTACTATTTTCTACTATACTCTGAAGAACTGCATGCAGCCCCCAAATTCTGCAGAGAGACAGCAAGACAAGATATCCAACAGTTAGTGTTTGTTTTGTTCCTTGCCTTCAGAAAACAATGAATTCAGAATGAACAATAGTAAATTCAGAGGGAATCATAGAGAATGAAAATGTTGTCTAGCTGACCTTAAATGTTTGTCACAAGATTTCCTGCAGGTTCTTCTGAATCCCAGGCTGATACTGTGTGGAGTGCACAGTATGGAACAAAATAATGAAATACTTTGGTTTCAATAATGAAAACATAGCGTTTTCTTCACTAGAGATTTGCTCTTTGCAGGTGGATTTCCCATACTAATTTTGGTTGCAAGAGATACTTCTTGATCTGATAACATTTATTCTGAAGTGTCCCTTATATATGTTTAAGCAATTCACTGTTCTTTGGATCTAATCTGTTTGACCTCTCCACACACCCCTGAGCAGGGAGAGGAAAAAAAAACACAACTTCACCATAATGACAATTAGTGATTCCACCTACTCAGTTCTTACTATACTGGTACTTTAGTTTATATTTGCAAATTTCTACTCTTCTAAGAATGAATCTCTTTCAATGTGATCTCTACTGGGTATTCATAACAAGCACTAATAATTATGTTCTTGGCAAGCTCATGAAAATTAAACCTAAGCAAGAAAAAGAGAGCAGAACCCAGTTTATAGTGAAGTAATCATAAGCTTACTCATCTATAAGGAGTATTCAGCTACATATTGTTATTGCACAAAGCACTTCTAAAACATGCTCTCATTTGGCTCAAACTTAGTGGAAGCTTAGGATTAGTGCTTTAGTAACTGGAACAGTGACTCTGACTAGTGAAAGATATGAAACTAATGAAACTGGCAAGTTGTCTTCTTTAAGCTAGCAAATTCTCTGCTCTAAAAATCATGTCTGTCTGACAAGCAGGAGGGTATGTCTCACAGCGGATCCTAGAGCATTTACATTCTCTCAGATTTCCATATTTCATATTGCTTCTTTTTCCCTAGATACAAAACAACAAGTATTGATTCAATATCACCCTGCTGTCTATTTTAATTGAAATCTTCAGTGTATATAAACATGACAAGAGTAGAAATAAAAAATACAACTAAAAGCTCAACAAGTAATAGATATAGATCTTTGGGGGATTAGAAACCTTATTCCTTCACTTGGTTTTTGAATTATATTAATGGCCACAAATGAAGATGCAGTAGCACTAGGAATCAATCAGACTCTGCTTAGAGCACAAATCAAGTAGAGAATATTTCAAGATTCATAATTTAAGGAAGATTCTCTATTTAACCTGCTCCAAAATAATTACCCACCATACTGACCATAGCAATGAAAATATCTACTCTTACAGCCTGTGGGTTAAGCCATTTTCTCTCCAAAAGATGCTTGTGAAATGCAAACACATTAATAAAGGGAAAGAAAACATTGTTAGTTTGAAATTAGCATTGACCTGCTAACTATCCTTGTCTCTCATCTTTCTGGGAGATGGGTCTGGAGTAAGGACTAGTGGTTGTTTTTTTTGTTTTGTTTTGTTTTTAATATTTATTTATTTACTTACTTACTTACTTATTTACTTATTTATTTATTTTGGCTGTGCCGGGTCTCAGTTGCCCTGGCAGGGGAACTAGATCCAGCATGCATGCCGCAACTAAGAGTTCACATGTCGCAACTCTTGGTCTTAATTAGGGGTAAAAAGCAGAAGGTACAATGAAAAGGTCAATCAACACAGGGGTCCTTTAGCAAATAGTGACCGGTGGCTATGGAAAGACTGAAGGGAAGCTCATCATTTTTCACAACTGGCCAGCAGAAACCATCCTGCCTTTCAGTCTCTCTCTCTTTCTCCTAATACACCTTGAGCTATCATATTACTTATTAGGTCACATATTTGGTAGGCAGGATGATACAACTAACCTAATCGGAGGTTGAATAACTTTTGAGTTGGGAAATATCAGGATAATAGCTACCATGTTTTTAAGTGTTCCAAGGACTGTGTTAGATATTATTTGATATTATTAATACTTGCTACAGCTATGCAAGTCCATGTGTTATAGATGGGGGAAATAAAACTTGGAGAAATTAAGTGGCATACACAAAGTTGATATAAGTGATAAGGTTAGAATTTGGCTCTCATGTTTCTGACTCTCAGCTCAATTTCCCAAAGAATTATTTCATGCTATTATATGCTGGGAACCATCAGTGAGCAGCCAGCTTGATGAGGGGAAGCAAATTGGTGGACAATACGTACGGCAAGGGGTGAGGGGGAAGGGGGCCAGGGGAACACCCTGAGAAATGACATCGAAGTGAGAGTAGAAATTAGTCCTTTAAGAAGGGGTTAGCGAAAAGATAGGGAAGATATACAGCAGGGGAAATGCATGCTTGAGGCTAAGAAGGAAGAGAGGTTGATGGACTCCAGGAATTCAAAGAAGTGAGATGTAGAGGTCAGCACTCAGATCACTTTGTAAGCCCTGTTAAGGATTTGGGAGGTTATCTGAAGGATAACTAACAATCCATGGAAAGTTTTACTTGTCAGTTTCGTATATATATCATAAAAGATCACTCTAGCTGCAGCTTTAAAAACAAAACAAACAAAAATTCAAAATTGTGCATTAGGTTAAGAGTGGATACGAGAAGACCAAGTAAGTGAATGCATAACAGGACATATTTATATAAATTATATTTAATTATAAATTTAGTTATAATTTATATATTACAAATATATAAATTCATGGGATGTGGATGAGGTAGAAAGAACGGACCCGTGTGATGTATTTGTGGAGGTGGAGGGTGGGAAAACAAGGGCCTTTTGAGGTTTCTGGTTGAGGAAGTGGCTCTGCCATCTACTCAAACAAGCTACACAGCAGAGAAGTCCATGGCCCCGTTTTACACAGGAGTCGTTCCGTATGCTGCAGATTTCCATCTGGTGCTGCGCATATGGACATGACAGTTAAGCAGTTCTACCCGTGCTTGAAAGGGAGTGGTCTCGTCTGGAGATGCAGCCCATAGTCTAGGAGAAGGTGGAGAGGTCAAGGGTGGTGGAGTGCCCTGTTCTAGAGAAGCCAGTGGGATCAGGTAAGGAGATCCCAAATAGAGGACATAAAGAACATCGTGAAAGAAAATGTGAATTTCAATTTTCTTCTAGGTGATTCAACTTGTTTTATAAAAAATGAGGGGAAAACAGGAATTTGTGGCAAAGCTTTGTCCAAAAATAAGTGCCATATGCACATCTAGAACTGCAGTTTTGCTCCATCCTCCAGGAACCTCAAAATGAAAGAGGAGAACAGAAGGGTAAAGAGGCCACAAATAGCACAGAGGAAACAAGACATAGGATGAGAAACAGCAAAGTTATAGAATGAGGGAAATAAAATGTGGTGCTCTGGGATGGGAAATTTTGATTAACAGCATGAAATAAGATAAAGGATATTGGAAAGGGGGCTGAGGCTAAAATGTACATAAATGACATTATCTTGCTCTATTTTGCGTGTATTCTCCCTCCCTGTCTGTTTCTCTCTCTCTCTCTCTCACACACACACACACACACACACACACACACACCTTTATTCTCCATACCATAAGCTATCTCAAAACAATGACTTTATGCTGAATTCATCTCCTCCATATTTGTGCTCCAAAAAACAAACAAAATAATGCAAAACACCTTTGTGATTCACTGGTTAAATAATGTATATAATGTATGATTTGCCTGTTAGGCCAAGTTGTCATTTATATTAGGTGTGTTGATAATACAGATGACACATTTAAGTTTATAATTCCAGTATTTATCAGATTCATGTTTGAAACAAGTTCTGTGATAACCTGAACAACAACAACAGTTAATGAGCACTTACTCTATGCCAAATATTTTCTAAATAATTTATAACTATTAACTATTAACTCGTTGAATCCTCATAAGAAGTCAACGAGCTAGAGATTATTACACTAGAGATTATATTCTAAGATGTTCGAAAACTATGGAACCTCTGACCCATCATCAATGGAAGATACAAACGATTGATTCCCCCCACTCACCCACCCACTCACTTTGGGGAAAAAAAAAAAAAACAACCTAGTTGTAACAGGTAGATTGATAAAACAAAAGGAAAAAAAAGGAAGAGGAGGGGCAAAACATTAAAGTTTTCATTTTATTCTTTCTGACCATGTATTGAGAATCACTTCCAAACTCTCTTCATAATATCAGTAATAGTTCATTTTAATTGAAGACACATAACTTTGTTAATAGAGTAATATATTAAGAAAAATCTGCTATTTTTAGATTTTATTATTTTTATTTTCATATATTTTAATTTGCAAATGAATACATAAATGTATTCTGTTGTGTACACATACACATCCACATTTGCTTATCTTGGGGAATATATGAGCTTTTGCATATAGTGGTCCAAAAGATGTTGGATTCATTTGTCATTTCTGCTGCATGTCCTAATTTTGTCTAAAAATAATTCATCTAAGAGCCCTCAAAGACCTAACTAGCAGCTTTGGAGGTTAGATAAGTTAGTATTAGCAAAACTTCAGAGTTTTTCTAGGTATCATTTTCTAATGCACATTTAATGGATATATGTTTTTGACAGTCATGTTAACATTCAGCACCTCAGAGGAGAAAAGAAAACTTTGCCATGATTTAATGTTAAGAAACTTGTTATAATCAAGGCAGCTTAAAGGGTTAAAAGTAGAAATAAAAGGACTAATTTCACCCTGAAAAAAAAATCACAATTCTTAATGTTGGGAACATTTACATCCCACATCTGTCATATTATTCAGCACTGGGACATGTGTCCAGTAGAAATTTAAAAAGCACATATTTTGCATTGACGAATAAATGTGTTTGCTTGAGCCACCATATATGATAAGCATATTATATTTGTTGAGAGCATCAGAGAAATTGTATGATTCTAAAAGTAACTTGAGGTGCTGATTTCCTGCTTAAAGTTTTCACCATTGCATTGATCCTATTATTAAACTTAATTTCTCTTTAGTGGATTATATTTTATTATTTCTACTTAAAAGTCACTGAACTGTTTCGATCCTACCCGGATTCTTTTCCCTTTGAGGAAAATATTACACTTACTAAAATTTATTCTTTTTTTTTCTCTGAAGTTTTTTTTTTTTTTGAAAAAATAAATCTCTTTAATGACTTAACTTACCACTTACATTTGTTCGGATGTGCCATCAATTCTGAGAGTGAAAACAATGATGATAATATGTATATTACATTTGTTGAAACATTAAATATGAGTAATAGTTGCTGTAGGAAGCATAGGTCAAAATGAACTCTGAGAAGTTCCAAACAGTTTATAACTGTCAAATGTTTTTTCTGAAAATTATGGTACATTTGTTGAGATTTTAAGATAAATATGTGTGTATCTGAACAGGCAGTGTGTGCAAAATCAACAGTCATCCAACCCCCATTCACTGAGTATCTTTAAATACACAGTACTCCTCCTTGGATTTTGGTTAGATTCAAATGGAATTATGTATTTCTAGACCTCTGAAGGGGGGGTAGATATTATATTCTGAGAAAAATAATGTCTAAATAGAAACACGGTGAGCAGTACAGAACAAGTAAATAGAGTATTTTCAGAAAAAAATAACATGCACAAAAAGAATCTTCAATAACTGACATCCTGTTATTTCAAAATGAGAAGCCACAGGATACTAGAATATTTAAAGAAGTCTTATCAGTTCTCATAAGGTGGTTAATGTACTAAATGAGGCCAGGGCTGCAATTTACTTATTTAAGAGGCAAACACTTATTTGTTTAGAAGAATGGATGGCACTTAAACAACATCAGTAAGGGCCTAATTAACAAAAATGTGATTATGTCTCGATCTGATCACTACATCTATTCTAGTTAGCTAGCTAACCAGATGCTATCTATCTATGTATCTCTATGTCTATTTTTGTATTGCTGGGTTTATTTGCTTTCCTGCTCCCAATAACATGCACAGTCAATAATTAACTATATTCACTAAAGGAGGGGATGGAGTTTCAATATTATAGATGATAAAGAAATTTTCTTGGTACAAGTGTGTCTCAGGAGACTCATTTAAAGAAGACCCCAAGCCTCCCTTACAGTTCTTTGCTCTCAAGCAGACAGCAAAGTGTAAAATTAGGAGCCCATGTTCTGGAGTGAGAATCATAACTCTATTATAATGTGTAAACCTTGACTAATTAACCTCTCCAACCATCCATTTCCTCCTCTGTTAAGAGAGGGTGAAAATGGCACCGTAGTTATAAGATTATTGTGAGGATTATATGGGGGCCTATATGTAAAGTATTTAACATAGAGCCTTGTACTCAATAAGTGTCAGTGGATGCCTTCCTGTCATCACCACTACCACCATCATCAACATTCTCACTCACCACACTATCACAAAGGCAAGGAGGACAGATTCAGCCTAAGCTTTTAAGCCAGCACTGTTGATGTATGCACTATTTTATATACATTGTGAAAAGAATGTGGCTACAAAGATGAAGAAATTTTTATTCTGTAAATATATTACTATTCTATTTGTCATATATTCTCAGATTCATGACCATATAGATACTTAATTAGAAAGATACAACTCATCACCATGAAACGGGTATTCTTGGCTTTTTAACATTTCTGGTTGAATATCGGCTTCTTTGAAAACCAGTGGTCCTCACAGCTACTTGATGTGCCTCCTTGAGGTTGAGAAAGGTACCCTGTGAATTCTGATATGTATTCTCCAGACTGAAATCCGTGATTCAATACATATTTTCCTTAGAATAGTAGCTGCTTCATTGCTGAAATGAGTCTGGGCAGCCTGAATCTGATTGACTGGAGCTTGGGAGAGAGGTGCTAAAGTTGACTCTATATCCACAGAGAAGCAAGGCCTTTAGTCTTGGTGGCCATTGGGCCCACTGACATGGCTACTTAGAAATAATCAAATGTATGGGACAATGAGAAGTCAATTGTCTCTGCTTTCCCAGAAATCAGTGTCATTCACATACTTTTGCCCTCAGAGGTATTGAGGCAGGAGATAGATGGGCCCCAGTCTGAACAGCTGGAGTTTCTCCCTTGTGGACAGATACTCCAAAATAGCAGGAGTGAGAGAGGAGCTGAGCCCTGCCCAGATAAGAGATAAAAGACCACATATTCCTCATTCTCGAAGTCAAGGAGACCTTCCCGACTACACATGTGCAGAAAGGCTCCTTGAAGGTCAAAAAGGGAGGGGGCATCACCTCATAGTAAGTGATGTCAACCTACCAATAGCCCTCTTAGTTAGAATCCATCTTGGCTAAGAGATGCTCACACACACATGGGAGGACCCTGAGATAAAACAAATACGGACTCAGAACCAGGCAAAGCAAGATGATTGGCCAAAGGAAACCTGGAAGAAATGCCCCATAAAAGTGATTCAAACTACCGTGAGGGTGCAACTCCCTGTCTGAGCCCACCTGTGTGTCTATTTACATGTACCGTTTTTCCTCCTAATAAACACTTTGCTTGTTTCACTACTTTCCATCTCTATGTGGAAATTCATTTCTGCACAGCTGGTGGGCCAGGGCCTTGTCACTGGCCACTGGTCCCTTGTGGTCTACTGGCTAGGATTCAGTGCTCTCACTGCCGCGGCCTGACCTTAATCTTTGGCCAGTAACTGAAATCCTGCTTCAAGCCACTGCAGGCCAAGGCCACTCAAGATCAGTATAGCAGACAGAACACAGGCTTTAAGCACAAAACAATAGCTATGATGTTATCTACCACTTATTGGAAACCAACTAGATGCCACACACTCTTCAAAGAACATAATATATATTATCTCAAATAAATGTCACAGAAGCCACCTAAGTTTTTATTATTATGTT
Organism: Balaenoptera physalus; assembly: GCF_965194825.1. Lineage (NCBI taxonomy): Eukaryota > Metazoa > Chordata > Mammalia > Artiodactyla > Balaenopteridae > Balaenoptera > Balaenoptera physalus. Next base: position 39,001,530 of record NC_138899.1, on the reverse strand, counting down.
ACCTGTATATATCAGAAAATTAAGGATCAGCAAGATCAAATATATTGCACAGGGTTTTATGAGAATATAATTTGAAACCACTAGAATTTAAAGTCAAGTATGTTGGATACAAGATTCCAGTTATTTTGAACATGTATTTATTGGAGGATGCAACTTCATGTACCTTATTTAATTATGCTATCTTCTTCATTTATAAAATGGGTAATACTGACAACAACATTGATCTGGATCATTAAATGGTATTACCAACTCAAGATACTCATGATATAGTAGGTGCTCATAGATACCTTCTCTCCATCTTGGTCAGAGGCTTACTTTCAACTCATTAGATATCACCAATTGCTTCCTAATTAATAAGTATCTCTACTTTATTAAGAAAACAATTATTAACCCATATTGGCTTCTAAGATGATCCCAGATCTCTAGGAACTCACTATGTAGTGGTGGAAAACATACTATCCAATATAATCTCTATAGATGGCGTATTTCAAAGTGTTGGGCTATAGGAGGAATGTATTTGTTCTGCACATAGTTAAACAACAAAAACTGTGCCAATATTTAAAAATGACTAATTTCATATAAAAATCTGGAATTTTTTTGTTCTCGTGAAAAATTCTACTTCAGGCAACACTGAGTTACATCACTACATGGCAACAATTGGTGAACATTGAGGAGCAGCTATACTCTCTTACATGTGCCAGGTGCTTTTGGGTGACAGTAGATGGACCCCATGCACCTATTTCTCTTTTTTTATATTATCTGTCTGCAAAACTGTGTTCCCAACCCTTGTAGAAGTCTTTAGGTTCCATAAGGATCAGGGCAAGGTCGGTGCGGTGTCTACTCAGGTCAGTATTCACTATGTGTTTATTGAATAGATGAGTAAGTGTATGACAGAAATCTAAATGCAAGCACAGTAGTTTTTTTAATTAACCTCTCTTTATTAGGTTTAAACCAATTTTTTAATTCACTGGCAATAGGTCTAGGGAAATGGCTGGGAGGATAGGAAATTCTCAGCATGACAACACTTGGAAATAATCAAAATGTGCATCTTACAGGTCATAGGTCATCAGCACCATAGTTGGCCATCAAAAGCAGAAATGTATTTAATCCAGACTTATTAACCATGTATTTGTTGTGTTTGAAGGATTTTCACGCATTCCAGCCCTAAATCAGGCTTATTCTTGGTGCCCTTTCCTAAATGATGTGAAAAAAAGGCAAAACAAACAAAAAAACAAAACAAGATAACATTACTTTTGTGGAAAGAGGGGAAAAAAAGAAAATTGGGTAATCCCAGAAATAATAAAGATGGACTTTGAAATCAGAAAGATCTGAATCTAAACCCTGGTTCTACCAACAACTACAATTTAACCATGGCCAAATTACTAAATGACTCAGAAATTTTGTTTCTTTTCTTCTAAAAATAAAGTTGATACTTAACTTTTATATTAGCTCTGAGCTCTTTTATATTAGCTCTTAGCTTTTATATTAGGTCTGAGCTCAGGGTGGTAATACTATTACGACCCCAAAAAGGTCAATCACTATACCTGGCAGATAATAAGCTCATGAATAAAATGTATCCTTTTTTCCTTCCCCTTGCCTTACTCAAAATTTTATGGAGTTTTTTTCTGACTCAGTATTATTCTCTGAAACTCTGTAATTATGAATGTGTAAATAAAAATCACGTAATTGAATTTTAGTTACATAGTCCCAATTTTTATCTGATTTAAATAGTAGCATGCTTAATGATAGCTTTTAAAATCATAAGGAAACATCATTTCTAAATCCTTATATTTTACATTATATTATACAATACAGTATGTATTTTTTCTTTACATCAAAATATTGTAAAAGAATAACATATTATTGGAAAAGGGATTTTTTAATGACTTCACAATATTTTATCCCTCTCAGTATGTCAATAAAAATATACACATATATCTGTGTGTTTGTGTGTTTAAGTATGTATACACACACACAGTCACATATGACCATATACATCATCCCACAGAAAGTTGGCATTTACACAAGAGCCACAAAACCAGTATCTTAGCTTCCCCGAAGGATATGATTGAACATTCTTTATCTTACTATAGGGACCCCATGTTCTCCAGTGCCAAGTGTGCAAGTCCCAGCCGTGACTTTAAACCCAATCTCATTTTAAGTTTCCATTGTACTCAGCATGATCCTCATTTTTCACTGCATTGCACTTGTCAGGGCCACGGTCTATCTAGGACACTGCTACCAATAAACCAGGAGCTGTGATTGAACTTTTAACTACACATACTTTTCATCCCACAACAGAAGTATTACTATAAATGAGAGCAAGCAGATTTTTATGCTTTGAAGTATGTGCATAATCTTAAATAGCAATAAAAGCATGCCTATGATCCATGTCAAATAGTAACACTGTGTAACTGGTTCACCTGTGATCCTCAAAGAGTAACAGATAATTGCATTAGTAGTTTTCTATACATTAGCACACTTTTGAAAGAGCTTTTAGCTTAGAGATGAAGGCTCACCTGCACACAGAAGCCCGCATCCTGAAGCTAACTGGATACAGCTAACCTGAAAATATACGGCAGCTCTCTAGTAATTGTCAGCACAGGTTCTCTATTTGTTTTTAGGTTTAGTTTTTTAAAGGAGGCATCTTTCAACACGCATTGAGTGAAAAGTGTCTAAGGGGCATTTTAGTAGGTAACCACAGCAGAAGTGAGGGCATTCCATGTGCACCTGACTGCACGCTGCTCTCTTCTTCCTCTCTGTACACAGCTCTTCTCCAGGAGGGGCTGAGCTCTCCCAGGGTCGCTCCAGCACCCTGAACCAAAAGTTCAGACTCAGCTCTGCCCTCTCCTTCCTGTTCTGTCCCCCTTCGTTATTCTGAAACAGCAAGCATGTTTGCACTGTTGCCCACGTGTAACTGTCTGCTACCTAGAAAGTTTTCCATTCATATACTCAATAGATATTTACTGCCTACTATGTGCTAGCACACAGTTTCTCTGTGCAAAACAAAGTTCAGGACCTCATGAATCTTATATTCCAATGGGTAAATAGAAAAAAAATTTAAAAATAAAACTGTAACATACTGTCAAGTAATTGTAAGTGTAATAAAGAAAAATAGTGCGGGTGTGGAATGCAACATGTCATGGAGGGTGGTTGTAGACAAAGTAGTCACTCAGGGAGGGCCTGTGACATCTGAGTGGGAGCTGAGTGACAGGAAAAAGTGTAGGCATGGGGCTTCCTTGGGAAGAGGGTCCAGGCTCATGGGGACCGAACTGTGCTTTCAAGACGATAATAAACCTACTCAGGGCTTCCCTGGTGGCGCAGTGGTTGAGAGTCTGCCTGCCAGTGCAGGGGACACGGGTTCGAGCCCTGGTCTGGGAGGATCCCACATGCCGCGGAGCAACTGGGCCCGTGAGCCACAGTTACTGAGCCTGCGCATCTGGAGCCTGTGCTCCGCAGCAAGAGAGGCCGCGATAGTGAGAGGCCCACGCACCGCGATGAAGAGTGGCCCCCACTTGCCGCAACTAGAGAAAGCCCTCACACAGAAACGAAGACCCAACACAGCCGTAAATAAATAAAATAAAATAAAATTTAAAAAAATTAAAAAAAAAGAACCTACTCAACATTTGCCTCATCAAACAGTAACACACAAACCTTAATAGAAGAAACCGTTTTGAATGAAGAAATACATTTATTTCTAGTGTTGCACTGGTTTTTCTAACTAACCTACTTTTCAACTTTATAGAAATTAACTTTGAAGCTATCAGCTTCTCAGAGGTGTTTACTGCTTCATGGACGTCCATAACACCAACATTTTGGGTTTATCTGCGTATGTTCTTATGTATGTTCTTTGTTTATTCTGGGATGAGGGCCCACCACTTTTACCATATGTTCAAAACGTGTAAAAAGTACTATTTGCAAAGAGGAGAAATGCCATTTATTGAATGCCAGCTATGTAATAGGGGGTGTGGCTCTGAATTCAGAAACACCTGGATATTAATTCTAATTGTGCAACTCACTATCTATGTGACTTAGTCATGCCGTAGTCTGAATGTTTGTAACCCCTGAAAATCATGTTGAGATGTTAATCCCCAAAGGTGATGGTACTAGGAGACGGGGTCTTTGGGAGGTGATGAGGTCATGAGGGTGGAGCCCTCATAAATGAGATTAGTGATCTCATAAAAGAGACCCACAAATGGCCCCAACCCTTTTCCCCCATGTGAAAATATGATGAGAAGTCTGTGACCTGGAAGAGGGCAGTCACCCAACCATGCTGCACTCTGTTCTTGGACTTCCAGGCTCTAGAACTGTGAGCAATAAATGTCTTCTGTTTCTAGGCCACCCAGTCTGTGGTATTTTGTTACAGCTGCCTGAATGGACTCACATAGGGCAAGTTGCTCATGTCACTTGACCTCCACTATTCTAAATCATAATGAGAGGCAAACTTCCTCAACATTTTGCTGGAAGAATTTCAGGAGGTCAGGTACACAAAGTGCCTGAGCTCTGCTTGGCACTCCAGATGAGCAAAGGAGACCAGAGATGCTGGGGATTTCCCTTGCTTTATTCCATACAGTTTTTACAATCTCCCGATGTATCCAAGAAGAAAAAAAGTTCTGAAAAGTTAGATAATTTCCCCAGGCTCTCACAGTAGAAGTGAAGAGCTCAGTCACATCTAGGACCTTTACAATCACGAACACCTATTTTGTTTTTTAGTTGCTGGTGGTTTTTTGTGGGTTTTTTTTCCCTCCTGTTATGTCACTTCACAAATAATAAATGCTTTCGATTCTTTTTTCTCACCTGTTTGTCATATTTAATCACTCTTTAAGACGTGGGTTTTATTTTTGTTTTGTTTTGAAATGACTCTGTTAACAATCCCTTCATTTCCATTCTCACTGCCAACACCACAATTCTGACAATTATCACCATATAATATAAACATGATGATATTTAAATCAGCCTTGTTGCTTCCATTTCCTCCTTTATCCCAAAATTAGTTTATCTGAGTCACTTTGAGAGCAACATTCAATGACTTAAAATCAAGTAGAACATCAAAATAATACAGACCAATTCCTTCCACCTTTGCATCATTCTCCAGACGGTGTGGACTGGATTTTCCTTCCACAATTCCTCATGATCAGAATATAGGAACCTTCTGTGATGTCTCCTCTGTAAAGGTTTCCTTTAAAATCATTTAAACTACGACACTCTTGAATAAAATCTTTGGGGAGGAAGTAAGAGCACCTAGTTTGGCAAATAAGATCTGACTTGTTCTTATTTTAGTAATAGTAGTAGTAGTAGTAGTAGTAGTAGTAATGTTCTTATCATTATAGAACAAAATGAAGCTATATCTTGCATAGCTGACAAATCAAATGACTTTTTGAAATTTAATTTTTTTTTGTACTCATGTGAAGTTAGATTATGTCAAGTGAAATATGGAAAAGGATTCGATGTATTGTTCAGTAGTAATAAACACAGAAACAAAATGCTAAGCCTCCCCCTTCAAAGTGACATTTTCCCCTTACCTTTCCCGCTGCCTCCACTTCCCCAGGGTAAGGAATCCAGAGGTGCCTGATATCAGGCCCTGGACTTCCTTCAGTAGCAGTGGTTATCAACAAATAAAGTATTTTTTTGCTCATTTGACTGCCTCCACAAAAACCTTGCAGGTCAGTTATGGAGACAGTCAAATGAGTGGAAAAACTAATGCCAGTTGAACTGCAAAGTCTGTGAGAGCAGGAAGGTTGCATTAATCTTATCTCTGTATACACACCTAGCACAGGTATAAAATAATTGCTATATTCATATGCAAAGAAGCTGTGGTTTGAAAACTGTCAAGAAACGTATTTGAAATGACATCATGACTGATGAAGGAAAGATTGGTTTAAAAATACATGCTACCTTTTTTTCAATTTACTTTTTTTTGGTATTTCAGAATCCTTTGTCTTTTAGGAACTTTCTAATGAAACAATTTGAAAAGCAAATCTTTTAACTTTCTCATTTCTCTTTATGTTGCTTCCTTCTCCGCAGACTCTCAAGAAAAAACGCACTTTTTTTTTTTTTTTAAACTGCATTATAGACATGTTCTTAGTGGGTTTACAGATAAAGAGAAACAACCTGCTACTGCCTTACGTTTTCTAACATTTTCAGGTAATTATCTGAAACAGACCTTGTAAGGGCAGAATTCACTTCCTTGAATATGTCTTTTGGGCAGAATCCAAAAGCAAAGGAACCAAAATAAGGAGATCATTTACTGCCAACGTGTGCCTGAAAAGCTCCAGCTAAATGAACTGATGTAATCTCAGCGTGGGACTCGAAGGCGGTAATGACAGGGGAATTCTCATTACTCCTGAATCTGGAGAAGGAGAAGGAGATGGAATGAAGCACTCCAGCAGTTCAGCTGGTGGAAGTCAAAGATTACTGATAAGACAGAGGCCAAAGGAGCACTCCCTTGCTTCGGCTTGGGCAATGTGTCTCACACTGTTTCACCAGGTCCCAAGTGACAGGAATCCAAGGTACCACTATCAATCTTATTTGCCCCAAACAGACAGTGAAACACAGACAAGAAATTGGAGAGATTAGATAGATAGATTAAAAAACCGGAAAAACACAACACATTGAAGCTTGTGACCTACGCTCCAAATAACTCAAATTATTGCAGGAAAAATTCCAGTGTTTATCAGAATGGGCACAAGCATGCTACACTCATCTGTCAAAAAAAAAGCCTTCCTTGCAGTTCCCAAGGATGGTAAGGGAGAAATCTGCAGAGAATGCAAGATTTCTTTCGCAATGTTAACCATCTTAGGTAATATAAAAGGCAAGCACATCTCCTGCCATTTTACTGTATGATTGCGTACTGCACATTGGATATTGTTAACTCACATTGCAGAGGCATATCACATTGCAGAGGCATATATATGTTGAAAAGGAAGAAAAAGATAATCATAAGGAACTATGAACAATTGTGTTTTCCTGTAACAACATCTGGAATTCCAGTCTTTAAAAAAACCTTGCATTTAAAAAAATTTTTTGAAATATTGTATATAGACATATTTCATACAACAATCTAAGGGAATTATAAAATTATTCTGAAACCAGAAGTATTGCGAATAAATTGTGTCCTAAAACAATTGTGGAGAAATTAGCTAACCATACTTCAGCTTCATTAAATTAATGATGTAGATTCAGTTTTTTTCTCCTAATGTGTTTAAGAACAATAAGATTTTCATTACTTTTAAAAGGGATGAGAAATAATCTAGAAAGCATGCATTAAAGATTCCTAATCAAGGTCAGATATGCTGTTAAGTGGTAAGTAGTTTCAAAGAACTGGAATAATGTTGGTATTAAATGCTATAACTAAGATGATAAAATCACGATGGGCTAGAGTATGCTACAGTAAATAGCCCTCAAAGCTTAGTGGTTTAAAGCAAAAAAAAGCTTTATTTCTCACTCATATTACAAGTCCACAGGTCAGCTAGCAGCTCTGTTCTGTTTGGGATCTTAGTCGATGGAGCAACTGCTACCTGTTACCATTGCTGGTTGCCATGGTAGACAGAAAGGCAGAGTTCTGGACAATCTCCATTAGCAATTACATGCTCTGGCCCAGCAGAGATAAACCTCACTTCCACCCACAATTCATTGTGCACTGTTCACAAGGGATGCTCTAACCCCAAGGGGGTCAGGAAGCATAAATATCAGCAAAAGCAGCCACCGTTTACTAAGGGCCAGCTCCAGGCTAAGTTTGGGGAGGGGCTTTACCTACTTTGTATAATTTTAATGCATACAGTAATGTATTCAGGTAGATATATTATTAAGGTTCCATCTAGCTTACTAAATGAACCTGCTATTCATAGGATTTAAGATGCTTTCCACAGCAAAAAACTCCTCCTGTCTTACGATGGTCAACCTCCTTTCTTCTACACCAGGGGTCCCCAACCCCCGGGCGGCGAACCGGTACTGGGCCGTGGCCTGTTAGGAACCAGGCCGCACAGCAGGAGGTGAGCGGTGGGAGACCAAGCGAAGCTCCATCTGTATTTACAGCTGCTTCCCATTACTTAGCTGCATTACCGCCTGAGCTCCATCTCCTGTCAGCATTATGGTGAGTTGTATAATTATTTCATTATATATTACAATGTAATAATAATAGAAATAAAGTGCACAATAAATGTAATGCTCTTGCATCATCCTGAAACCATTCCCCACCCTCCACGCCGGTCCGTGGAAAAACTGTCTTCCCCGAAACCCTGGTGCCAACCCTGGTCCCTGGTGCCAAAAATTGGGGACCGCTGTTCTACACCATACAGTTGATTAGTCCTTTAGGTCTCAAGTACTAGTTAATTCTTGCCTTTAAAAGCAACAACAAAATGCATTCTGCATGCACAGAGCCATTCTGATTTGACTTTGTAATTTTGTATAACAAAATGTCTGTAAAGCAAATTAATAGTATAGAGCTAAAAGATGGTTTTAATCATTTATTTACAGTAAAGAGAATAGCAGCCTCAACAGGAAAAAAATGTGGATACTCTTTGCATTCATTAAGACTCAAAAATTTACTACAAATAGTTTGCAGAGCTACAGGGAATATAATGAATTGACATAGTATTTATACAGCATCAAGAGCCTATAGGAAAAATGGCGCCAGAGCGAGAACATTTTGGCATAAATTATTCAACAGAAAAAGAAATATGATACTCCACCCTCTGAATTTCCCCTTTTGTCTCTTTCCTTTGCTTGGATAGTTCTCCTGGCCTCGGTGTTAACCTCAGAAAATAGTCCCATCTGGTTCCAACTGTTAAAGTGCTAGAGACCTCTGTTGAGCAGCGTCTTCAAAATTGCCAAGAGTTCTAACTCCTTGATACTGAAAAACAGTAGACTGGAAAATTACAGGAGATTGGTTTCTATAGACCCTTATTTACAACTGTAGCTGATAACTAGACAGCTCCAACTCATTCTACGACAAGTGGTTTCCCTGAAAACCTCTAGATCAAAAAAGCAAAACAAAACTCCAAAACCAAAGAACCTGTGCAGCAAATTTTAAATTCTATTTATTTTTTTCTAAATTGCTGCATTTTACAGAGGCAGTCAGCCAGAGTACCAGTACAAGAGCCTAAAATATTTTCTAATTTAGTATAATTATCATGAGCAGAGAAAATTATTTAAATGGTAATAAAATAACAAGGAATAAATATTTTTAAAAACCTGATAATCAGATTGTGCTTTTATCTCATCAAATTCTTTAAACTGAAGTCTTTTCATCATAATATACTAAATTAAATATCTGTTCCTTGTAGAATATGATTCTACTAAACTAGATTAAAATCAAATCATGGGCAAAATCAATTTTACTTACAATAATCCCAGCCTACTGAGACTCTACTCTAGTAATCATGATAAACGTCTCTCCTCCTCATATTTTTTTCCAGGTTTAGACTTTCCCAAAAGTTATAATTTGTCGACCCTGCACACTTTTTAAATGTATTTCATTAGAGTACTGTGAAGGAAAACAAATGGCACACATTTCAACAATCCATTAGGGGATTCAAAGGGAAAAAAATATATGTGTGTGTTTGTATGTCTGTGTATATGTATATAATCCTATGTAAATAGACAGATACAGGTAGGTAGATAGATATATACATACATAGATATATAGATAAATAGATGTATATCTGTAGAAATGGAATCCAAATGAACCTAAGCGATTACTTGATTTAAGAGAAAATGATAAATATTTAAGCTGTCTTGGGGGAATTATGCTGACACTGGATCTTGGGATTACTTCTCACATAAAACTCAGAGGATTTGGTATCTTGTCAGGAAACTGGAATGAAGCATGCTTACATGATGTTAATCATGCATTTAATCATTCTTTTATTGCAAGCCCACTAAATGGTGACAGATAAGATGAAAAGAAAAGCAAGCAAGTGTTCTCTCCACCCCATTCTCCACAACTAAGCTTTTTTAAAGGTTTAGTTCATTAAAAAAAAAAAAAAAAAAGTTTTTTATTTGTCTAATTTTGAAATAACACCTGAAAACATGTAGTTACCTTTCACTTAAAGATATAATTATTCTTTCACAAATTATATTCAGCTGTCTAAGATTATATTCTCATTTCAGATATAAACTGAACTGCAACTCCAATATAACAGAGTTCAATAGAATTGATTTGGGAAGCTGCTTCATCATGTTGCATCCGTGCTAGGAATTTGTGAGAGATAAAATTTCCACTAAATACCCCACCATAAATGGTATGGTTTAGATGATTCAACTTTAAAACAAAATTTTAGTTGTGAACCTCAAAAAATGATATAAGACGTGTTCTTAACTGATGTGATGGTTAAGGGTTGTTCCTCACAGCATTTTTTAAATAGAAATGAAAATATTTGTACATGTTTAGCCTTTCAATCCAGTGGAATACTTGGCAGTCATTAAAAACCATCATTACGGGCTTCCCTGGTGGCGCAGTGGTTGAGAATCTGCCTGCCAATGCAGGGGACACGGGTTCGAGCCCTGGTCTGGGAAGATCCCACATGCCGCGGAGCAACTAGGCCCGTGAGCCGCAACTACTGAGCCTGCGCGTCTGGAGCCTGTGCTCCGCAACAAGAGAGGCCACGACAGTGAGAGGCCCGCGCACCGCGATGAAGAGTGGCCCCCGCTTGCCGCAACTAGAGAAAGCCCTCGCAAAGAAACGAAGACCCAACACAGCCAAAAACAAACAAACAAATAAATAAATAAAATTAAAAAAAAAAACAAAACAAAAAAAACATCATTATAAATTCGGGTCGGTCCGTTTTAAGACCTCAAGAGAAAGTATACTTCAACTTAAACCAGACATGCAAAAGACTTCTTCTTTTTCTTTTTTTTATTTTTTTTAGTATGACTTAAATGACTGGGATAAATACTTAAAAGTCTTAAGTAAAGCCTTTCATACAGAACATTTTTTGTTATATTATTTTGAAATTCTAGGGATTTTATCAGTATTTTCTTGCTGAAGGAAAAACAGATATGGTTAACATGAAATAAAATAAGCCACTTCTTAATTTTCGACATTAGTACACACCGAGTAATTTTTTTCCATACGTGACCAATTTCAGCATGCCCAATTTTGCTGCAATTTGTTTGAGGCCATACAGCATTTCCCTAATCAGATTATAAGGATATGCACTACAATGTCCTTTGGTGAGGTTTAGGATATGCTACTCCCAAAAGAAGGCACCTTGGGTATTGAATATTTAAGCTAAAGGTGTTTGAGAAAAGAGTAGAAGGAGGAATTTCACTCTGACTTTCCTCCACCCTGCTCCCCTGAAATAGGTCATAAGACCCTCCTGTGAGAGGTGCCCTCTCTATACCTGGAGGAAAAGAACATCCTTGTCTCTGAGCACAAAGGGACATTGAGAAGAATCAAACAAACAGGTGCTGCTAGATTTTCCCCAGTTTACTACACTTACCTCATTCTCCTGACCTACTACACTTACCTCATACTCCTGACCTATCACATTTCTCTACAACTGCCCACTGGTCATCAAACCTAGCATAAAAATACTCAGGTCTGTTTCTTTGGGTCTTCCTTTCCTCACCAAGTCTCCTGTGTCACACAGACTTACATTAAATAATTTTGTGTGCTTTTCTCCTGTTAATCTGTCTTTGTCTGTTAATTTTCAGATCTAGCCAGAGACCCTAAGAGGATGGAGAAAACTTTTTCCTCCCCTACACTATTCACTATTATATTCAGAGCAAATACAACATATCCATATTGAATGCATGAATCTATATCCTCAGTAGCATTGTCACCCATTAGTGCTGTTGAACTCTGTTCCTGAGAGTAATAAATGGCTAAGGCTTGGAAACCACCTAGGACCATCATGCCTGCCGGGATTATTTGCTGCTTTTCTTCTTCTTTTTCCTTCTTTTTAGCCAAAGTTTCCAGACAAAATCTTTTCATTCATATTTCTAGCAATCCTACTTTATACTGCCCTTCAATTTAATAGTGGGGGGACAATGCCTTTGTTAATGAGCAGAGAAACACAACTGGCAAGTTACATCTATACCAGGACTCTCCGATAGAAGTATGGAAGCCACATATGTAAGTTTAAATATTTTACTAGTCATATTTTAAAAGTAAAGAGAAGTGAAATTAATTTTAATAATGTACTTATTTTAACCAATTTATCCAAAAATATCATCACTTCTACATGCAATCAATATAAAATATTATTAAGAATATTTTTACAATGTGTGTGTGTGTGTGTGGGTACTGTTTTCAGAATTACTGTGTATTTTACACTTCGAGCACATCTCAATCTTAACTATACAAATTTCAAGTGCTCAGTTGCTACATGTGGCTCATAGCTATCCAGTAGGGAAGCACAGCCTTTACTAATGTAAAAGATCATCTCACTTCCCAAAGTACCCACTCTGTAGCCATGTGATTTTTTTTAAACTTTTTTTTTTTTTTTTGGAAAATAATTTTAAAGAATAAAACAAAAATCACTACAGCTAAAAAACAAAACAACATTAAAAACAGAAGTCTGAGTGTATTAACATCCCAGGCAAGGGAATGCCTGGCAGTGGAGACGTGTGCTGTGTAGTTCACTGACTGATTCAGGGAAAGAAACCCAGGGTTTTAAGTGCTGGGCCCACACAGGGGTGTGGAGAGTGGGGAGAGAGTTGGCAGGGGTGGGTGGCAGTTTCATGCAAGTTGCTAACTAAAGATAGAGAGCTAGCTTCCTGGATTGGATTGCATGTGTTAAGTCTTTGCACAATTTAAATGCAATAATCCTCTGGTCAGAAAAGTCTTCAGTTAGTTCCCATAAAGGTCTGGCATCCTTAGATCACTCAAAGTCATAGTTCTTTACTAGTTTCATTTGGTTAGAACCAGTTCTGGTAACAGAGCATCGGTTTTGATAGTTACTAGGCAAATACCTTTATAAGCAGCACGCATGTATTTTACAGTAGAATAACCCAAGAAAGCAGTGTAAACAAGCAAAGTACACAACAAGGCTAATTATTTTCTTAATTTATACAACACTGTCACAAAAAAATAGTATTAATAAAATCAATATATCTTTAATAAATATTACTTCATTTAAATTTTCTTTTAAAAAATCCCTCAGGTGTTAAGTAAGAGATATGCTAAAATGCAATTTTTATATAAAGCTTATTCATTAAAAGTTTATTTTTCCAAAAAGCAGTTATCAACAGAATTTAGTTTTGTATGCCACAGGGAAGTTGCATCATGCTAACAGCTGGATATAGAAAGGTGCCTGAAATGAGGTCTTTACCAAGGTATAAGAGGAAAGAGAACTAATATTTATTGTGTTTAGAAAATTAGGAGTTACATATTTCTTTCATTTAACCAAAATACCTTTAAAAGTTGGATATTATTATCTTCATTTTACACAGAGGGAAACTGAAATTCAGAAAAATTAAATAGCCTGTCCCTGTTTCTACAAGTTTAAGTGGCAAAGTCAGCATTAGAACAGGTGTGTTTGATCCCAAACCTCAAACTCATTTCTGAACAGCATGCCGCTTACAGTTCAGAATCATCTAGCAAAAAACTGAAAGGAGAAATAAAGGAAAAATAACCTTCTTTCAAATATTTACTGAAGTGGCACATTTAATTCATCAACAACTATAGATGTAAAAACATGAAATGCAACTATTTTAAATTTTCCCAACATATGAAGATATGAAGTAAGGACTAATCCTATCAGAATATGTTCATGTCTTTACTTTCCTGTCATCTCCAAATAATTGAACTAATAATAATAAATCTTTGAGTTTAAAACTTTCATCCTATTTAATCAGAAAGGTCTCTAAACAAAGTTTAGTTGCACACTGTTAAGAACAAGACAACAGACCCAAAATGGAGTCGCTTATGCTAAGCCCCACAGCACCAAACCAAGACTTTACTACAGTGTCAGTTCTCCCAGAAATGGAATCTTAAACCGGTCAATCGGGAATCGCCCAATTAGATCAACACTAGTGAGGTAATATGCCTGATAGACTCCTGCCATCCCCTAAAGGAAAATGACCTTGTGATAACCAACCCCTTCTTTTATCTACTACAACTTCCTTGTTCCTGACATAGATGTCTGTGGAGCCCTTTGAGCTCCCTGCTTTCTTGCTGCCTCTGGAGGTCCCTCTGCATCCTGGCTCTGCAGCTTTTGCTTTATGAGCTTTCACACTTTATTTGAGCATTTCTTTTTTCAGACTGGCTCCGACTTAGAAATTGGTCTGTGTCTGGGATCAGACTGGGTCTGGCTGAAACTGGACAGGGTCCAGTGTGGGGCTTCAGGTGAGTAAAATTTTGTTGTAAGGCTGAACAATCAGGTTAATTTTACCAACGATAGTCTTGAATTACAGTGGCCTCAGTGGAGAACTTTTAACCTAGATAAATGTATCCCTTTGTTAGGTGCCCTAGAGAAAAGGGGCTCTCAGCCAAACACTCACCATAAAGGGTAGAGGGAAAATGATTTTTCCTCCTCTGCAGTGTCTGGTGACCAGGATGAGACCTGCTGGGACACCCCACTCACTTCAGAGCCTACAGACAGGGGATCCTAGGAAAAGTGGCAGAAGCCAGCAAAGGAGAGAATTCTTACCAGTCAGCTCTCCCAGATCTCTACTGTGGTGCCTGGTGGAGAGACGAAGGTACAATTTCATGCTGTCGCTTCCTTTCCAAATTCAGATTGGCAGGCAAAAAAATTTGTAAGAATTCAATCTTTGAGTTGTGATTTGTGAATTTGCTTTCAGGTACCCGTTGGTTGTAGATTCTTTCCAACCCAGAGACAGCTAGTGTCTTTTTGTTTGTCTTGTTTTTGTGTCCTGAGAGCTCGGGTTGTTTGGGGGCCCCCCATATATTGCTGCACAGAAATGTGGGTTGCACTCCATTTGCAGGTGGGGTCCTATTGACTGTTGCCAGCTCTCAGGAAACTGTTTTGTTTGTTTATCTTTGGGAGTGACTCTGGAACTTGGGAGCAGATTATCCTTTGCATCCTTTCTGGGGACTCCTCTTGGCTTCCAAGGGGTTTTTCAGTACTTCCAGGAATATTTATTTGTCCCAACTAAAACCTGACAAGATATTTTAAAGGACTTTTTTTCTTTTTAAATTAGCTCTATGGTCAGAAGGTGACAAAATTGGCAACTGATATTCAGAGCCTGATGGACTTTCTCCCCTAAGCTAAAATGAAACCATATACAGTACCCAGTTTATCTTTTAACAACACAAAGCTTCCTCTCTTAAATTTGTAAAGTTTCTTAACATTTTAAAGTTGAGGATGTTTTGACAGTAATGTGTCTGTAAAAATAAAAGCTAAATAAAACCACTTGATTCACATTTAATGCGCACTTTTATAAGGCATATAATAAAATGTATTTAATTTACATTTTCATGAAACTTTTTTATTACTAATCATTTTTTAATAAATTTCTTGAATAACTGCAAATATCCTTTCTCTCAAAAGAGATATGACTTGAAGAGAGCATCATATATGATACTAGTATCTTTCTCCATCTCCCCAATTTCTCCAAAACCTCAAATAAAATGAAGTGAGTTGAATGTAGGGTCAGCCCTTATATTCTGCATTGCTGTTCAGTGGTGGAGAAAATAACAACCTAACAGAATATAAATTTGAAATACTATCCAGTTTGCAGTTGTTTCTAAAATTATATTCAAATATTTTATAATTAATTATCTACTAACCAAAAAACAAACAAACAAAAAAAACAATTTCAATCAAAATCATGGGGTAGTAGGATTAATAGGATCTGAGAAGGATCAGGCCAGTTTCAAGCTTGCTTTAGGCTCCCTTACTTCCCAGTCTGTGCAGAGAATGAGCAGCTTGATGGTGTGCTAGGACTTTTCACACCCTGTAATAGACCATCTCCTTTCATTCTGAATTTGCTTTCTGCAGAGGACAAAAGTTCTTTATGGAAAAGAAATCATTACATGTGTTTACTGTGAGGAAATTTCTTCTAATTAAATTGTTGCCTTTTTACCCTTATGGAGGCTAAGAATAAACATTACTAATGGGAGCAGATTTAAGCAGATTAATTGATAAAGAATCTGTGGTGCTAATTGCTCTGCTTCTCTGAAAAATCCCGGGACCGTCAAGAGCAGGGTATATTCAGAAGAACATGTTGAGCACGTGAATATGATCCATCGTTCATGTTACATGAAGTAAAAGACTAAGAACCTCTTTTGTCAGAGATCATTAAGCTTCCCTCCATCTCTTGACCTTCTGTGATCCAGAGTCTTCAAGTGTTCTGAGTAACCAGCGGGTCCTTGATTTTTATCAGCCCTGCCACCTACTACTTGAAGATTAAAGAAGATAGAATACCTTATAAATACAAAAATATGTATTGTAAATAAAACGCAACTGTTTTCCAAGTAGAGGCTTTTAATGGCCACATATTAGTACTTTGTCTTATTACGGATTAAGTTATGAAGTATTTACCCCTTGATTCTGTGTATCTACAAAGAAAAGCTTAGAGGCACCAATCACAAGACTTAACCTCCCCCTAATGTTAAGTATTGCCAAGCATAACTGCTGTGAAGAACAAAGAGGCTCATTTTACCTTCACAGTTTCAAAAAAAGAAAAGAAAAAAAAAAGAAGTTCATTTAAATCTGTCAACAGGTATTATGAGGTTTCTAAAATCAGAAACATGGAATGTAAAGAGATATGGACAGTCATTCACTGTTAAGTGTGAGAAGTAACACCTTAGGTTTTCATGAAAGTTGCCTTTACTATTTTTAAACTTTTCCTCTTCAGGCTCACAACTGTTTCAGGAATCTACCTGCTGTGCTTGAAGTGATTACATAGAACAAGCAAAACAACTGTTTTATGTTCAGCCTTTCCTATTTTATCTAAGCAGGGCAATTGCTGCTGATTAAATTTTGCAGTGGACGTTGAGAAGCATTATATTCGGTCTTAAAGTATATTTCTTCTTTAAATTATGCATCTTAATAGTTCTCCATTTTACAAAAGAAAATCGTGGTCTGTAGTATTTCTAATTATTTGTTCAATCTAGCTCTTGAATGTAAAAATCAAATAATTAAATATAAATTGGTTCTCTTTATTTTTTCCCCCGAAATATTGGTATTCAAATTATAGTTTGCATATGGGCAATGTTAAAATATAGATTCCATGCCCCAACTTTCCAGAGATTCTAATTCAGTAGGTCTGGAGCAGTCGTCTGCACATTTCTCAAGCTTAAACTCTAGGTAGTCTGGCATATATTTTGACAAAATGTCCTTCTAGCAAATTGAGGCAATAATCTGAACAGTCAGATTTACATATTCATCCCTGCTCACTTCCCCAACAAAAGGCACTTTCTCTTCAGTGAGTCTTCCCTTTAAGGAAAAGCAACTCTCCCTGCCCAGCCCCCTAATCCTTGGCATAATGGAGAAAACAGGAAGAGCTAAATAATAACAATAGGAGGATCACATTTAGTATTGATAGATTAGTAATCCCATTTCCCTGTTTCCTGGCTAATCACTGGCAGTGATTTTTTGAACAATGAATGACTACTACCCTCCAAATAACAAAAGAAGAAATATAAAAGGCTAGACTCACTAATATTATAAAAAGCCAGTGGATATCACTGTGTAATGTAATGTTTGACTCTTAGATTGGCAAAATTTTAAAAATTTAAAGCTGGTCATTTCTAGTCTTGGAAAAACCTCAGTAAGAATTTAAATTCATACAATGGTGAAAGAAATTTGGCAGTATCTATCAAATCTACAGTCATCATAACCTTTTTTAAAAATTTTTTAAATTGAAGTATAGCTGATTTACAATGTTGTGTTTGTTTCTGATGTACAGTAAAGTGATTCAGTTTTATAATATATATATATATATATTCTTTTTTATATTATTTTCCATTATGGTTTATTACTGGATATTGAATATAGTTCCCTGTGCTATACAGTAGGACCTCATTGTTTATCAATTCTTTTGTTTTTTAAACTGATAAAACATTTTTTTTTTTATATGTCAATCCCAGACTCCCAATCTATCCCTTCCCCCCACCCTTCCCTCTTGGTAACCGTAAGTTTGTTCTCTAAGTCTGTAAATCTGTTTCTGTTTTGTAAATAAGCAAACTTTTAATAAATTTTCCTACAGAAATAAAACACAAATTTATTAAAATTATATCAAGAAAAAATTAAGACAAACTATTCAATAGTACGAGAATGCTTAAAAAACATATGGTTCTATACCCTGTTACCCCATAAATCTTAGTATGGTTACCAGTTACAATATGATTAATGCAATTGGGTTCCTAGTAAAAGCTATACAATTCTGCATAAGGCTTGTTTCAGACCATTGAGAGATAGCCCTCATCTCTCATCAGGAGTGACTGCTGACCTATTGTATGTATCCATGTATCCATATTAAGGTTATCAATCCTGTCTTGTTGACAGGGGAGGGCAAGGTTCTACATGCTGGACCCCAAGGGGCAGGGAGAGAATTTCTCATGTAACATATTTCAAAAAAATAGTGGTGGTGCTGTGGTAAATATTCCAAAATTTATATGAAAGAGAAAGTGTTCTGTTATGCAATAATAAATAAATGTATACTAAAATTTAAAATAAATCTTAGGATTTGTATTACATTAGAAATATCTGTTAAGTGCTGGAAGTATACAAGATGATTTGTAGGGACCAATAATTTTAGTTCAATTTTTTCCTTCCAACAAAAGAAAATTGTTGACCACATGCAGAAATGAATTGTAAGTGTTTTTGGAGAAAATGATTTGGTTCTACACAGGCACATTTAAAGATGCTCAGTTGAGTCTCTGAAATTCAGGCCATAGAGCAGTCATTTTCAGGCTTTAGGCAACCAATAATCACACAAGGGACTTGTTAAAATTGCAGATTCATGGATACACATGCCCAAAAGATCTGGGGTGGGGCCTAAGGATGTCAATTTTTGTAAAGTATCCAATGTCATTCTTATGCAAGTAGTCTGGAAATCACAATTTGAGAAAGGCTCTCCCAGAATAAAATTGAGGTGAATGTGTCTGGAAGATTGTCCTAGGAGGTGTTCCTGTTGGCATCCTCAACTATAGTAAATTTTCAATAATATTATGATGAAACTTCATATATCAAGTAGTATAGGGTTCCAAAATCCGATGGGAAGTGATGGTCATAGAGAATACTCAAATGTTTTGTATGTTAAACTGTTTAAAATTGGCCAATTGAATTTTGCCAAATATCTGTCAAAGATAATTTTATTTTTTCATCAGAGGAGTGTTGAGCCATATGACCTGACAGTAAATATCAAGACATATATCAAAAAAAGTTCTTTGGTCCATGCTGTCAATAACCTAATATTTGCTATTACAGAAACACAGGCATTCAATTAATTTAACTGCAGGAAATTGCAAAGAAGAACTAAAACACTGTCTTATTTTATTCCACTAGAGATTATGATATGGTTGATGAAAATATTCCTCTTGACCTCCAAGGGGTTTACAAATTAGGAAGAAAAACAAGACATGTTGCAGAGAAGCATGACACTGCATGTTATAAGCAACAAGAAAGAAAACATGAAAACTATTGGACACAATTAGAAACTTCTTTGATGGCAAGTGGAATAATATGCAAGTAAAGCTATCAAATGAAGCAGGAACATAAGGATTCCAGGAGCTCTTTAAGAGACAAAACTTTTTGGCAAAAAAAAAAAAAAAAGAAAGAAAGAAAATCAGCCAATTGTTGCTCACATTCTAAACATTTATAATTTAATAGCTTTATCTATTATATAACTGCTACAGTAATATAACAATTATATAACCACTATATCTCATGCAAAACTATTCCATGTGTAATAAAATATCTTTTCTAAATGTGCATAGTTTTGAGATTCAAAATGTGATACATAGTTTTCTTTTCTAGCATGCTAACTAGAACTCTATTGATTCCATTGGTTTTCAGCATAAAGATGTTTTTTTCATTTCCACTAAAATGAAGTACTTCTAATAAAATTCGTTTCTTGAGTTGCTTTATGTGCTTTTAATTTCTGGTGGGAAATTTGAGGCTTTAACTTTCTGGGTTTCAGTTTTGCAATATAGCCTTCCTGATGCAAGACTTGCTCCATATTCTTTATTTTATTTTACTGAAATGAAATTATCTCTCTATCTATCTATCTACCTATCTACCCATCTACCTAGCTACCTATCTCCCTATAATAGCAAATGTTATGGAGTAAAATTAGATACAAGATAGTTTTATCTTGAAACCCAGCCAAGAGGATATTAATTTCCTAAAGTATCTGCAGGTAGTTTCATTTATAAGGTTATCCAGGAGAAGAAAACTCAAGACCAGTACTATAGACTAGTTCTACTCAACTCGCTTGACTCAAGTTGAGTAGCATATTTTGCTTGACTCAAAATATAAAAGTCAGGCAAAAATGAGAAAAAATTTTGAAGGTTGTACTGTAGTCTAATGTTTCTTTAATGTGTGATTTATAATCTCTGAGTAAAAAGGGAGTAAGCAAGAGTATAGCATTATTAGTATTAATATGTAAAAGATTGTTTTAGACTCAAAACAAGAAAAGAAAAGGAAATGCTTTTATGGGGACTGTGGTTCTCAACGTACTGTAGTGATATTCTTACACTTGAGAACAGGAGAATTCCCTGGTACCTGATCAGACACTATAAACCTGAGCTGGAGCCAGGATTTGCTTGTCCTCAGTGTAGACATTTTTTTAGGTGCCATGCTTTTCCCAACAGGGAATGGATCAGTTGTCAGGGGCACGTCCATTTGCAATCCCTTAGTGTATTAGTGTGATAGATACAAGAAAAAACAATGTAACTTCTTGTTTCAAATAAAATGCTTAGAAGCAGATAGCCAAATTATGAAAGTATTTCAGGACACCAAGGAGTATGATCCACCCACATGTATCATTTTCTACTTTTAGCTCTCTTTTTTGAAGTAGTTCGTTTTGCTCAAGACTTCTCAGTCAATTTAGTACATTTGTTTCTCTTTGGGGAACACAATTATCATTTTCTTGTGGATTCATAAAGAGGAAGGTTATTGAAGTCAGTTATGAAAGAGGGAAATAAAGAAGAGGAAAGGAAGTGGGAATATTTTGATTTTACATAAACATGAAGTGAAAAAAAAAAAAAAACCCGACAGATGTAGCTTTTATTCATGCTCAAAGGGTAGGGTACAAGAGGATTCTAGGTCATTCCCTTCTATACTCTTCCTATTTTTAAATTTTCTTATATAGTATGACATTTGAGTTAATTCAATTAATTGTTTTAAAGGAAAAACTGGACTTTTAAAACCTGGATCTCATAAGGGAAGGGAATTCAGGGCCTCGGAAGCTTTATCATACCTGCTTTGCCACCTCCAGCTCTAACTTCTCAGTTGTAACAATGGGTTCTTCCTGGAGGAGTAAGGAATCATTAATGCTTTCTTTCTTAATTATGGCAGCGTTTTACACAAAGTTTCATAAACTCTCTCCATCTATTTTCACATCTAGTTAAAATTCTATCACACCTTCTTACTGTACTCCAACTTATCATCTCTATATATTTATTTCTGTGATCTTTCTTCTATGTTTTTACACATAGCCTGATACATTCTCTGCTTTAGATTTAAAAATCTTTTCAACAATATCCATTTTTCCCTTCTTAGCAAGAATAAAACACTGCATCTGAACACTCAAATTATAATTGTTCAAATGTGCTTTTTATTTATTAAGAAAATAACAAGTGAATAACAATACTACTAATACAATAAATAAAAATACTTATATATCATAATATGTCAAAACTGTAAGAAAACCCTACTCTACCCAGTAGAATACCATTATGCAATCTATAAATTTAGAGATTGAAAGAATTGGGAAAAAACTGACAAAAATTTTGGCAAGGCAGTAATATGAATTTATTAGTAATATAGTTTTCACAATCAAAAGCTTTAATCAATAAATTCAAATAAAAATTTAAAGAAAAAAGAACCACTCAAAGAAGCAAGTATGCTGATTATCTAAAGCACTCCACTTAAAACATCTATTCTTCCAATCACTCCAAAAAAGAAACGCTGAGTATAATGAGTACAGTCATTATAATATAGGAGTAGGTGGAGGTGTTGAGCATTCTCTATGCACAAGACATAGCTCTAAGTACCTTACCTGCATTATTTCAGTTACAGATCTTTTATGGACAGAGATAAATGCAAACCTCTCATTTGGGAGAGAGTTCATATGATATTTAGCATAGCAGGGCATTTGAGTTTGTGGAAATGATGTTCAGTAAATTTGTCAGACGCTATGCCTTTTCAATATGTGAATAACTAGAAACATGCATCATTATTTGGTATATCAAATAGCTGTATAATAAAATAGCAGGAGAAATCTCATTCAATGGAAATAGCTATTGGCTAAGGGGAAGACAGAAGTTTAAATCAGCAAGCACTACAAAGCATAGGCGCCATAACAGGCAAAATAGAGAGGGCTACGGGAACACAGAGTGGAAATATAGGATCCTGTGACATAGGCTCTCAGTCAGGATAGACTTCTCAGCTGAGGTGGTATTTAAACCAAGAGCTAAATTATGAGGAAGGGAAACAGTGTTTTTGACAGATGAATCAGCATCTGCAAAGTCTTCTTTAGTTTCTATGAAAACTCTTAATAGAAGTGATCCTACAATTTTGTGAAACAAAGCTGTTTTTCCTGAGACTACTGCAAGAGAAATGATAGTACATCTTATTCAAGACAGATTGCCATCTACACTCAATGTAGGCATGACATAGAGTTGAGTTTTCCATTCAAAGTGACATAAGACATATGTTTATTACCATTGCTTCAAACTTTGAGAAGTAAATATGCATAATCATGGCAGGGTAGCAGTGTTTAATGTCTGATTATGCCTGATTAATATATATATCTAGAATCTGAATTCTTCCTACCACATTCATTACTAACTTCTCCCGCCTGTTATTGGAAAAGCCTCACATGAAGTTGACCTGTTTCTGAATTTGCTCTCCTACAGTCTATTCTCAAAAGAGTGAGCATAGTGAAGATCAAAGTGAAATCAGGTCACTTCTCTGTTCAAAATCTCAATGACCTTTAATTTTATGTAATGTCCAAAAAGATACCTGCCCCCACCCCCTAGTCATCATCACATTAATCTCTGGTAGTATTTCCCACTACTCTCCTGTCACTCTTTTCTCCAATCTCCTTGGTCCCTTGCTGTTTAGTGAATGTGTCAGGAATGCTCTCACTTCAGGCCTTGACTTTCCCTTGTTGCTTTTCCTCTGTCCATCACTCTCCCTCAGGTCCCCACTTGCCTGCTTCCTTAGCTATTTCTGCATGCTTATTTTTCCCAATTGTCATTTTGATGAGTTGTCCTGATCACATTTTTTAAAAGAACAGCTAATCTCCTCACCTCCCTGGTTCCCCTCATTCTTCTGCACTCTCTGCTTAATTTTTCTCATAACACTTGTCACTGCTTAATACAAATCTTACTTTTTTTTCCAGTCTCATCCATTCAAATGTAAACTCCATTTTAAAAGGAATTTTTGTCTTTTTTGTTCTCGGATGTATTTCTGATCTCTAAAATAGTGTTTGGCACATAGTAGATGCTCAGTAAATATTTTTGAATGAATAAATGAATGGATGACATTGACTTTCTTTGAGAAATTCAGATTTAAATTTAGAATCACTTCTCTTCCCTCCCATTCTTACTTGCATCCTACTTGTTCTCTCTTCCCAAGTCTTTGATTCTTTTGTCAGTGTCTTTCCTTGACATTGTACTTCAGTCATAGCTATTCACTTTTAATGGTAACATTGAGGCCACATTTTTTTCAGTTGAATTAGTACAATAGAGAGTGAGTGCATTTGTCTAGCCAACCTGCCCCCTTTTAAAAATCTATCATATGCGTATTTTTTAGATATAGTTCCAAATGTCAATTCTTTTTAAATGGTACTTATATATTAAAAAGTCCAAAACTTTTCAATGTCTTTCCGTTAGATAAAGTACACATTCTAAAGCATGACGTTTCAGGCCACTCATGATGTAGTCTCAGTTTCTTCCCTTCCTTATAGTCTATATGTTCTAGCCAATGAAACCGCTTGGATTTCCTGCAGATGCTTATGATACCAATGGGCACTGTCCACTCACATGTCCTTCAAACATTTTGCAGGAGCCATAGTTGGGCACAGCTTCCAGTGGCCATGCATCAACCCTGAAGCCACATTCCCCAGGTTACTTCCTACCAAAGGCTAAGAGTACCAGGGGGAATGGAGTTGGTGCCTTGGCTCCTACCTGCACCATCAGCCTGGCCAGGTTTTTCCTCAGACCTGCACTGTTCCTTGAGCCTCTCCTTTCCAGTCCTCTCTTACTTACCTCTTCTTTTACAAGTGTGAGACCTGCATTGGTCTCCAGGCTCTCCCTGCCTTTTCCAGCTCCCTCTCCTTTACCCTTCAATAAATATACTATAGATCTTTTCCCACCTTCTTGTCTGCTTCTCTTGGAGGATTTGAACCGACACACTGCCCTCAAAAAAGTTTCATGTTTTTCAGCTCTGTCTTTGCTCTTCCTCCAATGTTCTCCTTCTCTTTTTACCTGTCTAAATCTTGCTTGGCCGTAAAGTGGCAAACTCCAAGTTCAAATGTGCCTCATATATATCCCTTCTGTAACCTTTCCAACTTGTGAATTTTATCTTTTACTATAGCTCTTCCTATACAATACCTCACCCTCCCATTGGACTTCAAGCCTCTTGATGGCAGGAACCATGTCTTATTTATCTTCATAAAGTATAAATACAGCACTTTGGAAGTTCTAGAAATCCAATACGTATTTGATGAATTAGATTGCTGAAGGTGCTTTATTAGAAGAGAGTGAGGCTGGGATATCAAAATAAAGCACTATTTATGATCTAAAGCACCTCTTCACATTTATATCTAAATCTCTGATAACATTCCAATAAATCAGAAAGCAATTCTCTATTACCATTCTTCAGTGGCCAGTCTGGATTTGGTCCACAAATAAGAAACTAAGAAAACATCACTTTACAATAGTGGGCAAACCCCAAAGCTCATGGGTGGTTAATGAAATCCACAGGTCAGTAGTATGATTACCATGACCCTAAAATATGTTAGATAAGCACTAAAGATCAGTGTAAGGGAGTTGGAATTTAGGATTTCTGAATAGAGCAAAAAACAAGGCATTTAGGATACATTTATCACATAGGAAAGAAAAGGCATACTAAGAAATTATAATATTCAGAAATCTATTCCTATTTATCACTTAAAAATATGATGAAATGTATGGAACATAAAATAAAATAATTTCTAAATGTGTTTACTTAAATGAAAGAAAAGCATTATCTTGGTATATTAATAAAATATATGGTAATTTAAAACATGATTTTATCATTTCCTAAATCATTGTTGAAGCTCTCAAAATTTTAAGCAATTACCCCACAAACTGTGATAAATATTTTATTCCTTTTCATATATTTCATATAGACGTCAGAACACCAACTTTGGAATTTCAGTGGCAAATGTGTAAAAAGCCTATTTGAGTAAAAACTTTCAACAATTCCAACTCCAATGGGCACATGCTACTTTAGCAACATATTTTGCCTAGTAGTCAGTGTCCAAAGGTCCCTCGTTACGTACCACTCTGATTAGCCATTTATTAAACTATATTTCTATGAGGCGTTAGTTTTCAGTCTAATGCCATTTTCATGTAATTATGACCACTTTCTGCATTAAGGGGGATTAGCAAATCAAAATCAATAAAACAATTTGGGATTTCAGAAGGAATTAGAATAGAGAAGCAAATTATTAATGTTCAGGCAAATTCTCTTAGAATCAGTTGCCCAATGTTAACAGCCTGTTATAAGGACTGCAGTCAACAAATCCAGTTTATGTTCTGAGGGGAAAACAGAAAGATCAGCAGGAGGACAGCTTAACCTCCTTGTGAAGAATATTTAGTTACATTAGTTACGATCCATGTATTGGTGCATAATAAACAAACCCATGAAATTATTTGTGTGATCTTGTTATGAAATCTAATGAAATGACTTTCATTATTTTGCAAAAAGTATAGTAATTTTTGATTAACAAACCACTAAACCTCTGCCAAAAAATCTAACAATATGAGGTGTTCCTATAAGGCAGTAGTGATGGTAAAAGAACTTTCTGATTTAATTTTGAAAAAAAAAAGAAATACCCATACCTAATTGTCCTATAGTTTAAACATTTTTCAATATTTTGTTGGGAATAGGGAGATTTACTCAAAGATAAGAAAAGCCAGGGATGTAGAGAACAATTGTAATTTCAAGAATGAATCACATGTAATAAATGGTTATGTGTGATGATAATTCTTTAAGCAATGTTGCGATTTGTTTGTTGTGCTTTGTTACGCATTTAACCAAGTATCATCTATGACACTCTCATAGAGGCTGTTTTATATGGTTATTTTGGGGGTATTTTGGAAACCTACAAATCTAATCTGTATTCACTGCTTTGTACTGCAAATCTTCTGTTTTTAAAACAGTAAAATCCTGTCCCATATTTAATATTAAATGTATTATTAATACCTGAAATATAACGTTTCTACTCTACTTTTAATGGTTTCCTGGCGACTGACTGGTAAGAACCAGGACTTCAACTATTTTCCTTATGTAGGTTTTTTTAACTTTCGTTTAATCAGGGATACTGTTTGGCCTCTGACAAGACATAATTTTAGTCCTTTACATTCACACACTTTGCTTAATATTCCTCTGAGTCATAGTTTAATTTTTAAATCAAAGTTTTGCCCCTTTTTTTAACCTCTTTATGTTCTACTATCACTTATTCTAGATTTCCAATTATTTTTTTCTCAGAAATCATTTGGAGAAAAGCATATTAATTAAAATCCATATTTACAAATGGAACTTCTTATCATCCCCATGTCTTCATAAGCCAGCAATTCCACTACCGGGTATGTATCCCAAAAAAAAAAAAAAAAAAAAAAAAAAATTAATTCTAAAAGAAACATGCACCCCAATGTTCACAGTAGCATTATTTACAATTGCCAAGATAGGGAAGCAACCTAAGTGTCTATCAACAGATGAATGGATAAAGAAGATGTGGTATATATATATCTATATATATATAGGTATATATATATCTATAGATAGATAGATAGATAGATAATGGAATATTATTCACCCATTAAAAAAATGAAAATTTGCCATTTGCAGCAACATTGACAGACTTGTAGGGCATTATGCTAAATGAAATGTCAAACAGAGAGAGACAAATACTGTATGATATCACTCATATGTGGAATCTAAAAACTACAACAAACTAGTGAATATAACAGAAAAGAAGCAGACTCACAGATAAAGTGAAAAAACTATGGTTAACAGCGGGGGTGGCAATCTAAGGGTGAGGGAGTGGTATAAGACAGGCTATAAGAACGTATTGTGCAACATGGGGAATACAGCCTGTATTTTGTAATAACTCTAAATGGAGTATAACCTTTAAAAATTGTATAAAGAATAAAAAATTAAATACAAAATATCACAAATACCTGTTCTCATAGCTCTATAAAATTCCTAAATAAACAGACCAAATAATTTTACAGTGCTATGTTTAAATAAAAATTATCAGCAAACTTCTAAAACTTTATCTTTTCAGACATTCATTTCTACTTGTTCTTTTGTTAAATGAAAATCCAAGTCCAAAAAAATACTAGAATATCCCTGGAACTTTCCAATGTACCAAATATTTATTCAAATTAGATTATGAAGCTAAAATAAAATTAATGAAAAAGATCTGGAAACCTGGTAAACCCTGAAAATGTTTTTTTTCTTTTTTTAGTTGGATAAGATTAAAGAAAATAACTCTATAAAAAGTACAGTTAATCTCTATGAATTGAAAATATATTCTGCATCTCACTTAACTAAATATACAGATTAATAACTTATGTATTATTAATATGCATTTATTACCTCTGTTGAATTCCATTTTATAGAGTTTTGCATAATTAATGTGGTATTTTAATCATTTTACAATAACAAAAGTCAGTCTAGAAACATAACTGGGTTACGTACATTTACTGATGTGTTGTGGGAGGCATTCTTATATCAGCCTTAAATAAGTAATTAGAGAGAGCAACAAACAATGTGTGTCACTAGCATTATTAGGAGAAGAGGATCTACATATTAATTTTAAAAATTAGTCTACAACTGGGAAAAGGAAATTCCGACCATTAAAATAATGTACATGCACAGAATTACAGGAAAATAATCAGTTCTGTGGCTTTCCATTACTAAGTAGCCTTATGAGACCTCATGAACCCAATATGCTTTTCTGGTTTGGGTTTTGGTTTTTTTATGTCAAGAGTGTTGATCATCCAGTAATAATAATAATAAAAAAATTGACAAGGAGATGGTCAGCAGAAAAATGAGCACAGAGCAAAAAGGACTCCTTAAATGGAACATGGTGTTAGTACAATGTACTCTGAGAGCTGTGTCCGTGTAGCACCAGAGAGGGCTGTTTTGTAATCAACCTTATGGGATTCCAAATATAAACATGATATAGTACAGTTTATTAGCATGATGTGGGAACACTCATTTTGAAACAGAGTGACAATTTAGTTTAAAAGAGATTTTTAGTCTGTTTTAATTTTCCAACCCATGCAAATTTCATCTAAATGTAGGACTTGCATTAAAAGTTTATACCCAACTAGTTCCTGGTGCATTTTGTCATTTAATCTTACAATTGGGAGTGCATTTACTAATAGGAAGCTACACGTTTTATTAATACATATCCTCACTGTTGGGGGTCAAATATAAGAAAATTTCACTCTCTGTGTTTTTCTTTAAGGGGAAAAAAATCATCCTATGAAGATTTACACCTAACAATTTAAATGGCTTACTGATGGAAATATTCCTGGTACAAAACTAATCAAGGTAGTGATCTGTGAATATTGCCCTGAGAAACCTAAGGAGCTTTCTAATCTCTACAAGGAGCAATACTGTATGTTCTTAAAGAGAGATTATCAAGAACAACAGTGCAAATAACTAATGAGAGGAAAAGGAAAGACAGAGAAACATTTAATATGCATCTACTATGTGATGGCCATTTTCAAAAATATGCAGAATATTGCTATATGAACTGTAAAGTTCAAGTATCTATAAGGGACAAGTTAAAAAATAAATTTTGGTCACTAATAAGCATCATTGACAAACATTGGAAACAAAATTTGTCAATATTAATTTCACCCCAATGAGATGATAAAGTACTGATTCTAAGAACTAGCACCTATGATCTGAAGAGAAATATTTCTCAAATAGGGAGAGACAAATTATTGAATGTGCTTATTTAATTGAAAAAAAATACTTTGTTTTATTTTTGTGGAAAATAAACAATATTCCAAGAAATGAGTTCAGCCCTTGACTGAATGAGCTTGTCCAAAGGTTCTGCCAAATGCCAATGACTAGTTGCAGTAGATAGAGCTCCCAGTATAAATTAGCGTTTCCTTGTTAGCCTAGTGAACAAGAATGAATGACCCAGAGAACCTCGTCACTTCTACAGGTGATTTGTTAATGCGAAGTTCCACAGTATGTAAGGTTTTAAAAAAACCACTTTGACCTGAAAGGACCCCACTAGCCAATCCTGGGAGACCAAGCTTGATTCACCTGATAGTTTTCTCTCTAATCATCTTCACAGTGAAGGGCAAATTCTATATAGGCATAACTGTGGGTGAAAACAAACCATATATCCCCTGTAGACTGTTTAATATTTTTCTTTTTTATAAAGAACCTAAAAGAACTTACTATTTAGGTATAAAGCATCTTAAATTATGTAACTTATTAACCAGTTATCTATACAGGCAGGGTCATTTGCACATTTTCTATATGTATGAATTGTAATTACCATGACTTAGTAAAATAACACCAGTCTCCCAACAGCATGGTTCAAATTTTATTTACCATAGTATATTAACAGTGGCTGATATACTGTTTGAAGGGTTGCACTGTACAAACTTTGCTGCTAGCTGTTCAGTTCACACATTACTATGTATTTATCAGTGAGCAATCTTGGCACTTCTTTCAGAGTGCATAGACAGTAAAGCATATACATTTGGCCCTCCGTATCTTTGGGTTCTATATCCTTGGATTCAACCAAATGCAGATCAAAAGCATTCCGAATAAAAAAATTCCAGAAAGTTCCAAAAAGCAAAATTTGAATTTGCTGCATGCCAGCAACTATTTACATAACATTTACATTGTATATACCAATATTTACATAGCACTTACATTGTATTAAGTATTATAAGTAATATAGAGATGATTATATTGTATGGAAAGGTGTGGGTAGTATGCCATTTTATATCAGGGACTTGAGCATCCCAAGATTTTGGTTTGGGAAGAAAGGGTCCTGGAACCAATCCCTAGAGGATACTGAGGGACAACTGTAGCTCTGTTGCCTTCCGTCTCCCAGTGATAAACCCATACAACATTTTACAAAAATGGATAATCAAAAGAGGTAGTTGGTCAATAAAGATCAAAGTGCAGCAAAGAAACCAAAAAGGGGCACCACTGCTGGTAAAATTAGGATAGAATAAAAGTGAGTTATAGAAGAGATAACTGAGTGTGGGAATGTTGATCCTGCTTCTGTTCAAGAGACTCTAGAACTGCAGCCAGGGGAATTTAGTGGAGGCAAAGTTACTAAAATAAATGAGTAAAGTGTCTGTGATGAAAAGGGAGATGACGTCCCATAAGGACTCTGGCAAAAACGTCACAATAATGGAACTCTCAGAAATGCTTCAGAATATTGAAAGCATAAAATGTTGCTAGCTGATCCAAACTTAGAAAGGAGTGTGAGAATTTACCAAGACGTAGAAAAGATACTCCTTCCATACTGTAAATTAGATGATGAGAAGATAAGGGCAAGCACTATTTAAACTACTCTTGATAAGTTTCTTTACAAAGAAATAAAACACTTTAATCCTCAATGTTTCTCAGGTTCTAAATTACCGTGTACTAAATAAATATTAGTTTTACTATTTGCTCATTTCCTTATATATGTATAATTATCAGGAAGAGAGTTTTCAATGTTTTGGGAAAAAATTTTAAAGGTGACAGAATAACTGTAGTTCTCCCCATCAGTTTTTAAGATCTCTTTGCATGATTTCAGCTAGTACAACCATTTTTAAGGTTCTAGTATACAACACCAGGACTGCCTGTATCTCAAGGAAGAGGCCTTACTGGTGCCTATGCTAAAACCTTCCACTAGGCTTCTGAGTTTTAGGCCTTCAAAAAGCATTTGATATGCTTTGCAAGAGCAAAGATTAAAGGATACATGCATAAATATTCTTAGTACCAATTTTACAGATATGTCAAAAACCCCATTTTATTCTAATCTACAGAAAGAAAGGTTTATACTTTCTAATCTTCCTTAAGAAACACATTTTAATATAGTAAGTAATTCAACAATTACTAGAATATAAATGGTGAATGCAAGTTCTGGATGTTAAAATATTTTAAATGCTCATCTCTTAGTCTCCGTGAACTGCAGCGTGCTTGGGAGCTGTGACACATTCCTCATCCAAGCTTTGTTCTTTTCAACTGGCAAACATTGACTGTCCAGGTCCCATCCTCCTGTTACACATACTTTCCTTACACAACATGAGCCAGCTTGGTTTTTCTTGACATGTCTTTTGGACCATCATAAGCATCACAGACATTTTCATCAGTGATGCCAAGAGAACTGGGAATATGTTAGTTTACTTTTGCTTCTTCTGTTGCCTAATTGGCTGCTTCTGCAGCAACAGAACAAAAAGAGGATGGTGCATGAAATACAGCTATTATTTATGAGAGAATGGCTGGTTTTAAAACAAGATAGATGTTTAGTATTCTGTGGATATTCCCCCACCAGATTGTAACAGTTCTGAAGGAGGTTAAATTGTGAGCCAAGACTGTCAAAATTTTCTCTTGATAAAGCACCAAAATAGCCTGATCAGCCCAAAAGCTGCTGAGCCTCACTATTAGGAATTGCAGCTACTCTGTAATGTGAAAGATAGGGGATTTGATCTATTTCATTTTTTTCCCCTCCCAGAGTTACTGCCTAAAGAACAAGAATTTCTGCTTGAATGGCTTGATGTGACATTTATCTCTAGTTTGTGGATGAGGTCATAGTGTTGTTTAATGCACTACATTAACCCATGTCTCTTGGTTCTCAAATCATTTTAGACTGCACTTCAGTTTTACCCAGCTTCTAGGAGTCAGTATGCAAACAAGTTCAGATGATTCTAAACTGCGATTAGTCCGTAAGGCATCTATCCATTCACCAAATTTGATCAGGCATCTAGTACATGCCAGCAATACATGCATGGATAATTCAAAAGTGACAGAATGTTTTTTTTTCCCCTGATATCTTTTGCTAGATTTTTTCCTTATAAGGATGATGTAAAATAACTTATAATTTTGGTAAACGTCATTAAGAAAATGCTGATAAGCGAAATATCTCAACTAATGATGTTTAAACTTTTGACAAACTGGCCAACTTGTTCTCCCCTAAAGAGGGAAAGTTATCACTTTTCCTTAGGAGGTCTTAAGAAGAATTAAGCGAATAGTATAATTGTCACTTCATCTAGCAGAAAAGAAGCGTTTAATAACTTGAAGCATATACAACATCAGGGTTCAGAGTGCTTGAGTTGAAGACTAGGAGTTTTAAACTCTGCGAGATCTGTTGCATTATCAAATATATGTTTAAAAATATTATTGAGCAGTTTAGGAGTTTTCAAGATGGCTGAGGAGTAGGAGGACGTGGTGGAGTACATCTCTCTCCACAGATGCATCAAGAATACATCTACGGATGGAACAGTTCTTGCAGAACACCAGCGAACACTAGCAGAAGATCTCGAACACTGGAAAGGACAATGAAGATTCCTGCATAACCGGGTAGGATGAAAGAAAGAAGGGAGAAAGAAGAGGAGAGGATACACGACGGGACCTGTGCCCCTGGGGGAGAGCTGAAGCAGAGGAGAGTTTCCCACATCCGGGGAAACCCTTTCACCAATGGGGAAATCAGTTGGGACAGAGAGGAAGCATCTGAGGCAGTCGGAGGAGGGTGAAGCAGCTGGTCTGTGGCAGACAGGAAAGAGTGAGAACTACACAGATGGTCTGTGACATGGCCATGCATGCCCCGGATTGGGACGTGTGTCCAACAGTGTACATGGGGGCTGGGAGCTGGAGCGTGGGGATAGGAGAGCAAAACTGGTGGGAGGAGTGCTGTTGGCTGTGAGGAGACAGACTGAGGGGGAGGGAGGAAGGAAATCCGCAAGCAGGAATGTCTGTGGAGGAAATCTGGAGTGCCATGGAAGCAAGACGCCACTGTTGATTGAAGCACGGAGGGTGGAGAAGACATTGCATTCTCTCTCTCCCCACATGCTGGCCCCTGCCCCCCTGGGTGCTAGGAAAGGGCCCCGCCAGGGCTGGCCCTCACGTGCACTAGCAAAGTCTCCCCCTAGGGCCAGATCTCTCACGCCAGTGGCCACTGTCTTCCCCATGCACCTGTTGCCACCAGGGCTCCCACAACCCAGGCAGCTGTGCCTCGTCTGAGCCCTGTCCTCACCAGGGCAGACCTGAGTGCTCCAGGGCAGCCTCGGGAGCAGACTTCTGTCTGGGGTCCACACGCAGAGGTGGGGCTAAAACCACAGCTGAGCCACAGGGGTGGGGCAACTAAGGAAGAGGAATGAAAATCTTTCCATCAGCTGCAGAAGCCACAGATTAAATCCTCATGAGCTGCTTGGTAGATCCTGCATCTATGGAATATCTGAATGGACAATGAGTCCCATAAATGAAACCAGTCTAGCTCTGGCAGCTGTGGACATTGGGGGCAAGCACACAGAGTAGTTGGGCGAGATCAGAGTCTGAGCTGTCCCCACAGTGCCCACAGTGGGTCCAGAGACCTACCTAGAGGCATTGGAGGGCCTCCTGGGAAGGTGGAGGTGGGCTATGGCAGGGGCAAGGACACTGACAGCTGAGACCCCAGGAAAATATTATTATTACTATTATTTTTATTAGGTTTTGATTTGTTCTGTTGTTGTTGTTTTAATTTTTTAAATTTTTATTTAGTTTTTGGGGGTGTTTTTGGTTTTTTTTCTTTTTTCTGCTTTTTAAGTATGTATTTCATATTTCTATTTTTACTTTGCTTTTTCGTTGTTTTCTGTTTTTTCCTATTTTTTTTCCTTTTCTTTGTTATGTTGGTTTTTATATATTTCTTAAAATCGTTTTTATGTGTTTCTTTTGTTTTCTGTGCTTTCTTCTTCAGTTTGCTTTCTGCTTTAGTTTTGCTTTTTGTTTTGTGTTTTTACTTTTGTTTTTAATTGTTTGATTTTGTTTTTAGGTTCTATTGTTTGGTTCTTTTCTTGTTTTTTGCTTTCTTTGATTTTGTATTTGTTTCTTTGTGGTGTTTGTGTTTCTTTGTTTTTGTTTGGTTTTGCTTTTACCATCTGCCTGGGGTTTGTTTGTCTTTTTCTTTTTGTATTGCTATTGTTGTTGTTTGTTTGTTTCTGTCTTTGCTATTTGTCTTTGCTATTTGTCTTGGGTTTTGTTTCTCTGTTTGTTTTATTTGTCCCCACCCCCCTTTTCTTCTTCTCCTTTATTGCTGTGATGTGCAGCTTGTGAAGTCTTGGTTCCCTGGCTGGGGTTTGGTCCTGAGCCTCTGGGCTGAGAGTGCTGAGACTAAGATGCTGGGCCACCAGAGAATTCCTGGCCCCAGGGAATATTAATCAGCAAGAGCTCGCCCAGAGGTCTCCATCTCGAATCCAAGACCCAACTCCACCCAACTGCCTGCAGGCTCCAGTGCTAGATGGCTCACACCAAACAAGAAGCAAGACAGAAACACAAACTCTCCCATCAGCAGACAGGCTGCCTAAATTCATACTAAGCTCCCAGACACCACAAAGTACACCACCTGACACAGCCCTGACCATCAGAAGAACAAGATCCAACTCCACCCACCAGAATGCAGGCACCAGTCCCTCCCACCAGGAAGCCTACACAAGCCACTGAACCAATCTTACCCACCCGGGGCAGACACCAGAAGCAAGAAAAACTATGACCCTGCAACCTGCAGAAAGGAGACCTCAAACACAGTAAATTAGACAAAATGAGAAGACAGAGAAATATAATGCAGACAAAGGAGCAAGGTAAAAACCCACAAGACCAAACAAATGAAGAGGAAATAGACAATCTACCAGAAAAAAGAATTCAGAGTAAGATAGTAAAGATGATATAAAATCTCAAAAATGAAATGGAGGCACAGATCAAGAAAATACAAGAAATGTTTAACAAGGACCTAGAAGAACTAAAGAACAAACAAACAGTGATGAAAAACAAAATAACTGCAATTAATAATACACTAGAAGGAATCAATATCAGAATAACTGAGGCAGAAGAACAGATAAGTGACCTGGAAGATAGAATGGTGGAAATAACTGTCACAGTGCAGAATAAAGAAAAAAGAATGAAAATAAATGAGGAGGGTCACAGAGCTCTCTGGGACAATATTAAATGCACCACCATTTGAATCATAGGGGTCACAGAAGAAGAAGAGAAAAAGTTCTGAGAACATACTTGAAGAGATTATAGTCGAAAACTTCCCTAACATGGGAAAAGAAATAGTCAATGAAGTCCAGAAGTGCAGAGAGTCCCATACAAGATAAACCCAA